>NC_082692.2:5000-635666 GCF_949987515.2 Delphinus delphis | reverse complement strand
TAATTCTCTAACGATGTACGATGTGGAGCATCTTTTCACGTGCTTACTTGCCATCTGTAAACCTTACTGGTGAGGTGTCCGTCCAGTTCTTTTGCCCATTTTTAAATCAGGTTGTTCGTTTTCCTATTGCTGGGTTTTAAGAATCCTTTACGTATTTTGGATTTTCATGCTTTTAACACTCTCTTTTGTAGAGCAGAAGTTTTTAACTTTAATGAAGTCCCACTTATCAGTTTTTTCTTTCATGGATCAAGCTTTTGATGTCCTACACTTTCAGACATCATTGCCAAACCCAACTTCAGCTACGTTTCTCCTTTGTCATCTTTTGAGATTTCCACAGTTCTGTACTCACCTTTCAGTCTATAATCCATTGTGAATTAATTTTTGTGAAAGGAGTAAAGCTTGTGTCCAGATTCATTTTTTTGCATGTGGATGTCCAGATGTTCTAGCACCATTTCTTGAAAACACCTATCATTTGTCCATTTTATTGTCTTTGATTATTTGTCAACGATCACTTGACTATATCTGCGTGAGTCTATTTCTGGCTTCTATTCTGCTCCATTATTCCATTTCTTTACGTTTTCACCAATACAACACAATATTGATTATGGTAGCTTTATGAAGTTGGTTAACTAACTTTTCCTTAAGCTTCTTTATTGATTACTGTTTCTTTATGAAGTTGGGTAACTAACTTGGTTTTAAGAATTTATTTAAATTCTATTATTTTTCCCTCTTGCTGATCATGACATCCAGGGCACAGGATGAATGAAAATATTCATTCATAGGGAAAGAATTATACTTCATCGTCAAAATTGTGGGGACAGAAATTTTTAAGGAGAAAATGCTTTTAAAAATAAGTTTATTGTATGAAGAAAACCCAGACGAATATTCTAGTGGGAAAGGTCTTAATTCTGTAGAGGTTTTGGTCATAGTTTTGAGGTAGAATGCAGATGTCCTTCTAGAAAGTATTCATTAGAATTGAGTTCCACAGTCTGGGATGATTAAGATTTTCACCAAGGATCTAAAAGTTCCCCCATTTCATGTCATTTCCCTCCCCAACACCAGAAAGCCAACTTTATGTGTCTAAGTGAGTTTTCTGAGAGTGATGACACAGTGTGAAGGTTCGGTCTTAGGTGTCAGACACACCACCTGGACCTCAGCCCCATCTCCAGCATCTACAGACAATGAGTCTGGAAAGACATCCTCGCCCTCATCAGCCTCACAGCCTCCACGTGATGGGCGTGCATTAAGCAGCTGACTCTCCAGATGAAGAGCCCAGGCACACCCCAGCCCTGGACCAGTTTACAGCCCAGCAGGCGGACGGCCAGTGCAAAGGCAGAGGCTGATACAAAGCAGGCGCCCTGGAGTAGGAAGTAGAGACTTTATGGGGACTGATCAAGAACAGTGGTTCTCAAGCTCATTAGAATCACCCGGGGAGCTTTAAAAAAAAAAAACAAAAAAACATTATCCAGGCCACGATCCCAGACTAATTGAAGCAGGGTGTCTGGGTGGGGTCTGGCAGCAGGAAGTGGAGACACCGAGGAGATTCCAGGGCACAGCCGAGTCCCAGGACAGTGGCACTGGGTCAGAGGTTTGTCCCCATTGATGGTAACGGCATTGAGGAAATCCAGATAAAGGGCACTTTCTGTGACACAGCGGCCACACGACAGGAGAGCCGTTCTGCTGTCACCTAAACGTGGGATGCTATGGTCATGGAGCTCGCCTCACCAGGCACGGGCTCACTTACCGGGAGGGGTGGCAGTCAGGGTTTCATGGTGCCTGTGGCCTCGTGGACCCTCCACACACAGACACGGGAGGGCTGAGGAGCGTCACAGAGACCCCTGCCCAGCCTTGTGTCGGGAAGGCCCAGGCGAGCCCAGTCTGCACCCCCGAGCGGGTTGGCCCTATTCCCATCAAACCATGGGCTCCAAAACCACTTTTACAGGGAAGGCCAGGTTTCTCAGCACCTTCCTAGGGGATCCCTTCTTCCCCTCTTTTCCTGTGGTTTGATATGTTATTTGCTCTGCTCTGCTCTGAGTTGAACGGTGCCCCCATTCATATGTTGGAAGCACCATCCCAGGATCTCAGAGGGTGGCCATAACTTGGATATGAGGTCGTTAAGGAGGAAACGGAGTTAAAATGAGGCCACAGGAGTGGACCCTAACACAGATGACTGGCCTCCTTATAAGAAGTGGACATTTGGACCCTGACATGCACAGAAGGAAAGTCCATGTGAAAACAGAGGAAGAAGACGCCTTGGGGGAAGCAAAGCTGATCTCAGACGTGCGGCCCCCAGAACCGCGGGGACACACACTTCTGTCGTTTATCCCCCCCAGTCCGCAACAGTGGTACTTGTCCCAGCAGCCCTAGCAAACCCATACGCATTCCTTTAAAACTTTTCTTCTGTAAACAAACATTTCCCAGCACCTACTGAAATAGCAGTTTGTTCTCACGAGCACACAATTTCTTACTTCTCTGGAGGACATGATTTCTGGAACATGATTTCCTAAACAGAAAGGAGATATTTCATTTTGCTTTTTCTTTTCCAGAACCTGTACCATATGGACTATTGCATTTTCAAATTCTTCACTTCCAACTGTGTCACTTAGAAACGAGAAAACAAGCTTTCTGTAAAAATTACTGTCCCCGTGTCAAACTGTTCGGACTTAGCTGCTGCCACGTTTACCTCTTGGACACTGCATGATTACTTGCAAGCTATTTTATACGTGTCACACAATGTACCTGGCTATTTTGTCCACGTGGCTTCTAACTGGAAAAAAAGTATTCAGTCACCTTTAGAAGTTTTCACTGTATGACATTATCGTGGAATGTAATACAAATTTCCTAATGAAAATCACATCTTATTATTAAAAGGTTGAAAATATTTTCTAATAAGTTTGTCATATGATCTTGAACTAGGAAAGAAGATCACAAAAGACATAATATTTATAGTAAACCATTTTGAAAAAAAATATTCTGTATGTAGAAAAAGTCTAAAAGGCTAAACACCTGTGGAATAATCGGGTCCTCTTTGCCCACACCCACTCCCTCTTCAGATTCTTGGCCACTGCCCTGCTTTCCCAGGTCACATGGGACCGGAAACTCCCCCTCCCCTCCTCCCAGCTCAGAGGCGGGTCCTTCATTGATTTTAACCAATCAGTGTCCTGACCACAGACCTTGGTTGAGGGGTGGACACATGACCCAGGGCCTGTCTCCTGCCATTTCAGTGAACAACGGATGTTGTCCACCCTCAAGCCGTCAGCCCCTGCAGCCCCTGACGGCGCACCATAGGGGATTCAGGATGGAGAAAAACAGGACGCTGGCCCTACATAGGTAAGGCCACTAACTTGAGATGTCTGTTTTTGTGATTAGCAGTCATCTTTCGATGTCCTATTACATTTTTTTTTTTTTTTTTTGAGGTACGCGTGCCTCTCACTGTTGTGGCCCCTGCCGTTACGGAGCACAGGCTCCGGACGCACAGGCTCAGTGGCCATGGCTCACGGGCCCAGCCGCTCTGCGGCATGTGGGATCCTCCTGGACCGGGGCACGAACCCACGTCCCCTGCATCGGCAGGAGGACTCTCAACCACTGCGCCACCAGGGAAGCCCGATGTCCTACTACATTTTTTTCAGCAAAAACTCCTGTATCCTGGCTCCTCCCTTACCTCTTTAGGACAGTCCCTCAGGGTGATCAGAGAGGCTGTTTGCCAGGGTATAGTCCTCAGTAAGGGCAGTGAACAAAACATAATTCTCAACTTTCAGGTTGTGCATTTTTTTTCAGTTGACAAGAGTTTGGATGTTCTGCTAGATTTGAGCGTAGAAGCCTGGAGCCCAGGAAGCATCTGCAGCGATCCTGTGACCATGAGGCCCAACATGCCTGCTTGGACAGAGCTGACTGGCGGAACAGAGAGAAACTGCGTCCCGAATCCTGATCCTGTCAGTTGAGCTGCTAGATGAAACCTCACCTGAGGAACTATCTCTAGATTTTTCAAAATAATTTTTTATCTATTGTTTAAGGCACTCAAGTTGCATTTTTGTTATGATAACAGAAATAGATCAGTTATTCAGCAAAGCACCCAAACTGATAAAGCCCTAATATGCTAAGATGAGCATGTCCAGAGAATTGTCACATGTCGTGCTTTCATTTTCCTTCATCTCTAAGTGTTTTCTGATTTCCCCTGTGATGCTTTCCTTTGATCCGTTGACTAAGAGTGTATTGCTTAACTTCCACACGTCTGTGATTTCACCAGTTTTCCTTCTATTATTAATTGCTAACTTCACCCCTTCATGACTGTAGAAGTTACTTTGTATGATGTCTACCTTTTAAAATCTATGGAGACTTAAGGTCTGCTCTGGACACCATCGTGCGCACTTGGGGGCACGTGTGTCTGTTGCTGGCTGGGGGGTCCTGCGTGTCTCTCTGGGTTTATCGTGGTGTCGAGGGCTCTACTTCCTCACTCGTCTTCTGTCTGGTTCTGCTCACTGTGGAGAGTAGGGCTGAAGAATTGTTTTGTTCCTTGCTTTCTACAAAAGGCAACTTAAACATGTCCCGGTCACAGAGAGAGGGTCAGAGTGCGGGGTGGGGAAGCTGGGCCCTTGAAGACGAGACCCTCTCCTCCTCACGGCTTCCAGCATGGAGACGACGAGGTCACACAGGTCCCTTCACTTTCGGGGGTGACTTCCACGTCCGTCTGTCCAGGATGGGAACCGCGGCCCCGCCCTTCCCAGCTCCCCGTCCTCTCGGGTCCCCATCACATCACACTCGGTGGGAGTGTTCGGGCACTTTCATGTTCCTCCAGTGTTTCATACCATCTCTCAAATGTTTTCAGTTTGGCTAAAGCCCCCGTGTATTTGTGCCAAACTTCTTCCTCCTCAATCTGTCTACATTTCAAAGAAAATCAGAGCCATCTGTTTCTGCTCCACTGGCTTCACTGTTCACAGCTCTCTCTGTTGGTGACTAAACGCAGAAGGCTTTCAAGTCTCGGCCCGGTGTCCACACTCTCCTCCCTGGTGCTTCAGAGTAAAGGGGGCTGCAGAATCCAGATCGTTCTTGATGAAAGCTTCCTCATTTCTTCACACCCCACACACCAGCTCACACAGTGCAATGTTAATTGGCGAGGAGTCCAGAGGGTCTGGCCCTCAGATGGGCATCACTGACTCCAATCCCCACGGCCTTCCCCGAGCTCGACCTGCTGTGTGCTCAGGGGTTATTTCGGGCAGCTCTTCTTTTCTATATACCTTCTGTGTTTCAATAAATGCTAGAAAAATACATGCCATTTATATTGTTATATTAAAAACGAAAACCAGAAGAATTTAACAGTAATGCAATTCTCATTTTAAGCAAAATAAGCCCACATATATGAAAAGTAGTTTGCTCCCTTTAGTGAGTATTCAAGGAGCTTGGGACCAGACTGTCTGTGTGTGTGTGTGTATATATATATATATATATATATATATATATATATATATATATATAATTAATTTATTTATTTATTTATTTATTTATTTTTGGCTGTGTTGGGTCTTCATTTCTGTGCGAGGGCTTTTTTCTAGTTGTGGCGAGCGGGGGCCACTCTTCATCGCGATGCGTGGGCTTCTCACTATCGCGGCCTCTCTTGTTGCGGAGCACAGGCTCCAGACGCACAGGCTCAGTAGTTGTGGCTCACGGGCCTAGTTGCTGTGCGGCATGTGGGATCTTCCCAGACCAGGGCTCGAACCCGTGTCCCCTGAATTGGCAGGCGGATTCCCAACCACTGTGCCACCGGGGAAGCTCTGTCTGTATATTTTTATATTGTGAATTTTTTTCATTCAACACTGTATAACGGGCACTTTTATTTACCTAATCTGCAAAAACATGATTTTATGGCTTGATAGTATTTAATTACAGAATTATTCTTTGAACTGTTTCCAACGTTTTATCTTTATATAAATCACGCTCAGGAGGCATCCTTGTATGTAAGTCCTTCACCATATTTCTGAGAATTTCCGTAGAATAGATTCCTAGAACTGGATTTCTGTGATAAAGAGCGTAAATGTTACCGAATTGCTCTTCATAAAGCTCATTATGTGTTTGAAAGCTTTATAATATGAACGTTAATAATTTATTTAACAATTTCTCTAGAAGTTGGACATATTGGCTCTTACAAATTTTTCCTACTACAAATAACAAGTACTAATTTTAAAGCAAGTTTATGTTAATCAGAGATAGAGCATAAAATGGTGTCTATTTTCTGATTCTCTCTAGTATATTTAAGGAAAAATAAAAGAGGAATAATAATTTGCATTTTTAAAGATAAATGATGTTCTCCAATAGGAAATTAACCACGAGGATTAGGCCAAAATTAAATCATCTGAAGAAAACAATTTTAAACGCCTTCCTCTGAGTATTATCTCAAGATGGACCTGGAAACAGGGGTCTGGGGACCACCAGCATGTGAATTAGAAGAGCTGGTGAGAGTGAGGAAGTTTACAGGTACATGGAGGCAACTGACACAGAAGAAAGAAACAGTCTATAAGGCAATTTAGTGGAATAGAATTTTTAAAATAGTGATTTTTAAAATGATGATGTCATAATTGCTTATAAATTGTATATTTGACCCAAAATATTTTAAAAAATAATGATGGAAAATGACGGAGTAATAAGGGACCCCAGAGTAGCCTTAACAAAGGCAGAATGTGAACTATCCCATGTGGATAATTTTGGACGCACAGTTGATGACGTACATCCTGAAACCTAGAGGTGACCAGACAGCCAAGCATTTTAGTGGCTGAAGAATCAGACTGGCCAACGCCCCCAGGCAATGCTGTGAGGACAGGAGAGTCTGCTGCCCCCCAGCTCAGTGACATCAGAGAGAAACAGGAGAGAGAGGATGCCGTTGATAAAACACAGGACTTTAAATAAAAGGAGTAAGACCACGCCTTGGACACTTTGCTCTTTAACATAGGACTCACCTTTTCTGAATCTCCATTTTTAAGGTTGAACGTGGAGTTGATACAATTCCCTTGCCACGTGGGGTTTCGACCATGATGAGAGGATTTTGTGGGTTGTGAGATGGCCTGTCCCGGTAAACTGTTCTCGTGTCTCTCCTCCAAAGACCAGGGAGATCTCGCCAGACGTCAACCCTGAAAGACCATCCACGTGACCCAGAGACAGGATCAGCCCTCCCGCCTCCACATCCGTGGACCCACGTGTCAAACTCTACATCCCCGGGATAACCCACCCGTTGGCTCTATTGAAGATCCTCGCCGCGCAGGGGGAGCCGCCTGCCCCCATGACAAACAGTCTCAAAGTTTTTCTGTCCCAAGTCCTGTCTCGCCGCCCATCCTCACCGGGCTCTCCCCACCCTCCCCTCCTCCAGCCCCCGAGTCCCCAGGAACAATCCCATTCCCTCAACTCCTGCCCCAGGAAAACCAAGGGGGTCCCTCCCAGACCCTTTCTGTTATTGGAAAGTAGTCTCTTCAGGTAACAGTTGGGATCATGGAGCAAAAACGAATAGTTAATAAAAAATAACATTTAAAGAAAATTTTACGTAGAAAACAAAAAACTAGAAGAAATTTCACTACCTTACTGGAACATGATGCATATAATCTGTTTAATAAACCAACTCTGACGGATGTCCACGGGGAAAGAACTGAATCAAGGGACACAGACCGGGGCCTTGGATGGTGAG
The DNA here is from genome assembly GCF_949987515.2 of Delphinus delphis. Classification (NCBI taxonomy): domain Eukaryota; kingdom Metazoa; phylum Chordata; class Mammalia; order Artiodactyla; family Delphinidae; genus Delphinus; species Delphinus delphis. Next base: position 628,000 of record NC_082692.2, on the reverse strand, counting down.
CCCGGACTGAAACAAAGATCCCTGAATCTGAGAGCCTCAAGGAATTCCTTCCATGAGTATATTCTTGTGGGGAGAGAGATGTACACGGGTGAAAAGTAAGCAGTAGGAGACTGATTTCTCAAGGCGGAAGTTGAAGCAGTGTCAAAATGCAGGACCCAGCTATTTGCCAAAGAAGTCTGATCACTCACAGCCCCGAGTCAGGAGTGAGAGGTGGCCTGGGGGCTGGGGTCGCCCACCCGGGGGGCTTCATGGAGGAGGTGGGCCCCACAGCCTGAGAGTGGGCGGTGCTGGCCATCAGGGGAGACGGTTCTGTAGGAAATGTGAGGCGAGGGGCTCACAGAGCCCGGGAAGCCTGGGCCAGGAGAGTGTGGGCCCCACCCAGGGAGACAGACGGGACCACCGTCCTGCTGGGAGAAGCTGACGTCAGGCCGGGGCTCATCCCGCAGGATGGGGGGGTCAGGATGACCTCGGGTCCTCGGAAGGTCAGGTGACGAGGAGGCCCCGCGGAAGGCAGGGCCCGGATCCAAGGGAGTGACGGCCGAGGAAACAGGAAAAGTGGAAGGAAAACCTGAGTGATTGGGAAAAGGTCCCCTTGGACGTGAAGCTGGGGCTGCAGACAGTCAGGAAGGGGCAGAGGTCCTCCTGGAGAAAAGCAGTAAGAACAGAGACCGTGGCCCTGGTCAGAGCGAGAGTGCAGGCGGGGCAGAAAGCTGGGGCAGGAAGCTGGTGACCGAGGTGCTGCCTTGCTCAGCAAACACGTGTGCGCAGCCACGGAGTCTGAAAACTGAGAAAGGGAAACACCGGCAATGATGTCAGGGCCCAAGATGGCAGTGCCTTCCCAGCCTGTCCCTCCCGAAGGAACCATCAGGGATTTCCTGCTAGAAGGACCCAGCACAGCCCGACAAAGAGGCCCCTGAGCCAGCGCGGTCGGTGCAGGCAGAGCCGGGGGCGGGGTGTGCGGGACGCGCGGGGGCGGCCTTAGCCCCTCGGGGTCCGCGTTCTGCACCGCCCGGCCCAGCCTCGGGGGGCTTCTCTGTGAACATGCACTACAGGCAGAGTAGCCAGAAGGGCAGGAGGAGAAAGGGGAGGTCGCCTGGCAGATGAAGGGCCCCTGACTCGCCCAGCCTCCCGCCCTGAACCCGGGGGACCAGAGGGACACCCCTGCCCAGATCCCTGCTCAGCTCCGGCCCGTCCTCACTGGCACGGGTCCACGTGCTCTTCTCAGGCTGGAGTTTTTCAGTGAAGCTAGTGGGGCTGCTGTCCAGAGAGATACTTCAGAGGGGCTGAGCCCGGGCCAGGAGCCTGCTGCATGCTGTCGCTTTGGTTCCATCTGGAAAAGCTGCGTGACCGTGGCTGTCTCTTCCCAGTGGAAACACAAAATGCCGTGGGGCCCCTAAATCTCACTGCCCTAAACCACAGCATCCTCTCCTGCAAACAGTCTGGCATGTAAACCACAGACAGTGGTCCAGACTTCAGACATTAATTTTTCTCTTTTGAATTTTAGTTTATTTATTTTTGTATACAGCAGGTTCTTATTAGTTATCCATTTTATACATATTAGTGTATATATGTCAATCTCCCAGGTCATCACACCACCACGCCACACCCCCGCCGCTTTCCCCCCTTGGTGTCCATACGTTTGTTCCCTTCATCTGTGCCTCTATTTCTGTCCTGCAAACCAGTTCATCTGTACCATTTTTTTAGGTTCCACATATATGCGTTAATATACAATATTTGTTTTTCTCTTTCTGATTTACTTCACTCTGTATGACAGTCTCTAGATCCATCCATGTCTCTACAAATGACCCAGTTTCGTTCCTTTTTATGGCTAACATTCCATTGTATATATGTGCCACATCTTCTTTATCCATTCATCCGATGATGGACACTTAGGTTGCTTCCACATCCTGGCTATTGTAAACAGTGCTGCAATGAATATTGTGGTACATGACTCTTTTTGAATTATGGTTTTCTCAGGGTATATGCCCAGTAGTGGGATTGCTGGGTCATACGGTAGTTCTATTTTTGGTTTTTTAAGGAACCTCCACACTGTTCTCCATAGTGGCTGTATCAATTTACATTCCCACCAGCAGTGCGAGAGGGTGCCCTTTTCTCCACACCCTCTGCAGCATTTATTGTTTGTAGAGTTTTTGCTGATGGCCATTCTGACTGGTGTGAGGTGATACCTCATTGTAATTTTGATTTGCATTTCTATAATGATTAGTGATGTTGAGCATCCTTTCATGTGTTTATTGGCAATCTGTATATCTTCTTTGGAGAAATGTGTGTTTAGGTCTTCTGCCCATTATTGGATTAGGTTGTTTGTTTTTTTGATATTGAGCTGTATGAGCTGCTTGTATATTTTGCAGATTAATCCTTTGTCTATTGATTTGTTTGCAAATATTTTCTCCCATTCTAAGGGTTGTCTTTTTGTCTTGTTTATGGTTTCCTTTGCTGTGCAAAAGCTTTGAAGTTTCATTAGGTCCCACTTGTTTATTTTTTTTTTTATTTCCATTACCCTAGGAGGTGGATCCAAAAGGATCTTGCTGTGATTTATGTCAAAGAGTGTTCTTCCTACATTTTCCTGTAAGAGTTTTATCGCGTCTGGTCTTACATTTAGGTCTCTAATCCATTTTGAGTTTATTTATGTGTATGGTGTTAGGGAGTGTTCTAATTTCAGTCTTTTATATGTAGCTGTCCAGTTTTCCCAGCGCCACTTATTGAAGAGACTGTCTTTTCTCCATTGTATATCCTTGCCTCCTTTGTCATAGATTAGTTGACCATAGGTGTGTGGGTTTATCTCTGGGCTTTCTATCCTGTACCATTGATCTATATTTCTGTTTTTGTGCCAGTATCATATTGTCTTGATTACTGTAGCTTTGTAGTATAGTCTGAAGTCAGGGAGCCTGATTCCTCCCGTTCCATTTTTTTCCCCTCAAGACTGCTTTGACTATTCGGGGTCTTTTGTGTCTCCATATACATTTTAAGATTTTTTGTTCTAGTTCTGTAAAATTGCCATTGTTAATTTATAGGGATGGCATTGAATCTGTAGATTGCTTTGGGTAGTACAGTCATTTTCATAATATTGATTTTTCCAATCCAAGAACATGGTATATCTCTCCATCTGTTTGTATCATCTTTAATTTCTTTCATCGGTGTCATAGCTTTCTGCATACAGGTCTTTTGTCTCCCTAGGTAGGTTTATTCCTAGGTATTTTATTCTTTTTGTTGCAATGGTAAATGGGAGTGTTTCCTTAATTTCTCTTTCAGATTTTTCATCATTAGTGTATAGGAATGCAAGAGATTTCTGTGCATTAATTTTGTATCCTGCAACCTTACCAAATCCATTGATTAGTTCTAGTAGTTTTCTGGTGGCATCTTTAGGATTCTCTATGTATAGTATCATGTCATCTGCAAAGAGTGACAGTTTTACTTCTTCTTTTCCAATTTGTATTCCTTTTATTTCTTTTTCTTCTCTGATTGCCGTGGCTAGGACTTCCAAAACTGTTGAATAATAGTGGCGAGAGTGGACATCCTTGTCTTGTTCCTGATCTTAGAGGAAATGCTTTCAGTTTTTCGCCATTGAGGATGATGTTGGCTGTGGGTTTGTCATATATGGCCTTTATTATGTTGAGGTAGGTTCCATCTATGCCCACTTTCTGGAGAGTTTTTATCATAAATGGGTGCTGAATTTTGTCAAAAGCTTTTTCTGCATCTATTGAGATGATCATATGGTTTTTATTCTTCAATTTGTTAATATGGTGTATCACATTGATTGATTTGCATATATTGAAGAATCCCTGGGATAAATCTCACTTGATCATGGTGTATGATCCTTTTAATGTGTTGTTGGATTATGTTTGCTAGTCTTTTGTTGAGGATTTTTGCATCTATATTCATCAGTACTATTGGTCTGTAATTTTCTTTTTTTGTAGTATCTTTGTCTGGTTTTGGTATCAGGGTGATGTGGCCTCATAGAATGAGTTTGGCAGTGTTCCTTCCTCTGAAATTTTTTGGAATAGTTTGAGAAGGATGGGTGTTAGCTCTTCTCTAAATGTTTGATAGAATTCACCTGTGAAGCCATCTGGTCCTGGACTTTTGTTTGTTGGAAGATTTTTAATCACTGTTTCAATTTCATTACTGGTGATTTGTCTGTTCATATATTCTATTTCTTCCTGGTTCAGTTTTGGATGCTTTGTGTTTCTGCAGTGTCTGTTGTAACTTCTCCTTTTTCATTTCTAATTTTATTGACTTGAGTCCTCTCTCTCTTTTTCTTGATGCGTCTGGCTAATGGTTTATCAATTTTGTTTATCTTCTCAAAGAACCAGCTTTTAGTTTTATTGATCTTTGCTATTGTTTTCTTTGTTTCTATTTCATTTATTTCTACTCTGATCTTTATGATTTCTTTCCTTCTACTAACTTTGGGTTTTGTTTGTTCTTTCTCTAGTTCCTTTAGGTGTAAGGTTAGATTGTTTACTTGAGATTTTTCTTGTTTCTTGAGGTAGCCTTGTATCACTATAAATTTCTCTCTTAGAACTGCTTTTGCTGCATCCCATAGATTTTTGATGGTCATGTGTTCATTGTGATTTGCCTCTAGGCATTTTTAAATTTCCTCTTTGATTTCTTCAGTGATCTCTTGGTTATTTAGTAACGTATTGTTTAGCCTCCACTTGTGTGTGTTTTACGTTTTTTTCCCTGTAATTGATTTCTAATCTCATAGTGTTGGGGTCAGAAAAGATGCTTGATATGATTTCAATTTTCTTAAACTTACTGAGGCTTGGTTTGTGACCCAAGATGTGATCTATCCTGGAGAATGTTCCATGTGCACTTGAGAAGAAAGTGTCATCTTCTGTTTTTGGATAGAATGTCCTATAAATATCGATTAAATCTATCTGGTCTATTGTATCATTTAGAGCTTGTGTTTCCTTATTAATTTTCTGTTTGGATGATCTGTCAATTGGTGTAAGTGAGGTGTTAAAGTCCCCCACTATTATTGTGTTACTGTCAATTTCTTCTTTTATAGCTGTTAGCAGTTGCCTTATGTATTGAGGTGCTTCTGTGTTGGGTGCATATATATTTATAATTGTTATATCTTCTTCTTGGATCGATCCCTTGATCATTATGTAGTGTCCTTCCTTGTCTCTTGTAACATTCTTTATTTTAAAGTCTAGTTTATGTGATATGAGTATTGCTACTCCAGCTTTCTTTTGATTTCCATTTGCATGGAATATCTTTTTCCATCCTTTCACTTTCATTCTGTATGTATCCCTAGGTCTGAAGTGGGTCTCTTGTAGACAGCATATATATGGGTCTTGTTTTCGTAGCCATTCAGCGAGCCTGTGTCTTTTGGTTGGAGCATTTAATCCATTCATGTTTAAGGTAATTATCGATATGTATGTTCCTATGACCATTTTCTTAATTGTTATGGGTGTGTTTTTGTAGATCCTTTTCACCTTTTGTGTTTCCCACTTAGAGAAGTTCCTTTAGCATTTGCTGTAGACCTGGTTTGATGGTGCTGAATTTTCTTACCTTTTGCTTGTCTGTAAAGCTTTTGATTTCTCCATTGAATCTGAATGAGATCCTTGCCAGGTAGAGTAATCTTAGTTGTAGGTTATTCCCTTTCATCTCTTTAAATATATCGTGCCACTCCCTTCTGGCTTGTAGAGTGTCTGCTGAGAAATCAGCTGTTAACCTTATGGGAGTTCCCTTGTATGTTATTTGTTGTTTTTCCCTTGTTGCTTTTAATAATTTTTCTTTGTCTTTAATTTTTGTCAGTTTGATTACCATGTGTCTCGGCATGTTTCTCCTTGGGTTTATCCTGCCTGGGACTCTCTGTGCTTCCTGGGCTTGGGTGGCTATTTTCTTTCCCATGTTAGGGAAATTTTCGACTATAATCCCTTCAAATATTTTCTTGGGTCCTTTCTCTCTCTCTTCTCCTTCTGGGACCCCTATAATGTGAATGTTGTTGCGTTTAATGTTGTCCCAGAGGTCTCTTAGGCTGTCTTCATTTCTTTTCATTCTTTTTCTTTATTCTGTTCTGCGGCAGTGAATTCCACCATTTTGTCTTGCAGGTCACTTATCTGTTCTTCTGCCTCAGTTATTCTGCTGTTGATTCCTTTGAGTGTATTTTTCATTTCAGTTATTGTATTGTTCATCTCTGTTTGTTTGTTCTTTAATTCTTCTAAGTGTTTGTTCTTTAATTCTTCTAGGTCTTTGTTAAACATTTCTTGCATCTTCTCGATCTTTGCCTCCATTCTTTTTCTGAGGTCCTGGATCATCTTCACTACTATTATTCTGAATTCTTTTTCTGGAAGGTTGCCTATCTCCACTTCATTTAATTGTTTTTCTGGGGTTTTATCTTCTTCCTTCATCTGGTGCATAGCCCTCTGCCTTTTCATCTTGTCTATCTTTCTGTGAATGTGGTTTTTGTTCCACAGGCTGCAGGATTATAGTTCTTCTTGCTTCTGCTGTCTGCCCTCTGGTGGATGAGGCTATCTAAGAGGCTTGTGCAAGTTTTCTGATGGGAGGGACTGGTGGTGGTTAGAGCTGGGTGTTGCTCTGGTGGGCAGAGCTCAGTAAAACATTAATCCACTTGTCTCCTGATGGGTGGAGCTGGGTTCCCTCCCTGTTGGTTGTTTGGCCTGAGGCCAAACACTGGACCCAGCACTGGAGCCTACCCAGCTCTTTGGTGGAGCTAATGGCAGACTCTGGGAGGGCTCAAGCCAAGGAGTACTTCCCAGAACTTCTGCTGCCAGTGTCCTTGTCCCCACAGTGAACCACAGCAACCCCCCCCCCCCGCCTCTGCAGGAGACCCTCCAACACTAGCAGATAGGTCTGGTTCAGTCTCCCCTGGGATCACTGCTCCTTCCCCTGGGCCGTGGTGCACACACTACTTTGTGTGTGCCCTCCAAGAGTGGGGTCTCTGTTTCCCCCAGTCCTGTCAAAGTCCTGACATCAAATCCACTAGGCTTCAAAGTCTGATTCTCTAGGAATTCCTCCTCCCATTGCTGGACCCCCAGGTCAGGAAGCCTGTTGTGGGGCTCAGAACCTTCACTCCAGCAGGTGGACTTCTGTGGTATAAGTGTTCTCCAGTTTGTGAGTCACCCACCCAGCAGTTACAGGATTTGATTTTATTGTGATTGCGCCCCTCCTACCGTCTCATTGCAGCTTCTTTGTGTTTGGATGTGGGGTATCTTTTTTGGTGAGTTCAAGTGTCTTCCTGTCGATGATTGTTCAGCAGTTAGTTGTGATTCCTGTGCTCTCACAAGAGGGAGTGAGCGCATGTCCTTCTACTCCGCAATCTTGAACCAATCTCTTCGGACATTAATTTTTTAATGAACCAAAAAAAGAAAAAAAAAACTAAGTTTGTAAATAAACCTCATCTGTTGCCATAATGTTTGAGTCTATAATGAGACAGCTACCATTTAATGGAGCATTTATCGTTTTTCTAAACATTAAAGCATGTCGTTTCATGAAGCTGCTTTTTAACAAACCACCCCTGGGTATTTTATACTTGATGCTCATTTTCTTAACTGATCATGCTTAATAAACTGACCTCACTTTCCCCTCCTCTTCTTTCTCAACATACTGTTGTCAAGGAAGATGGAGAACTTGGACGTTTGTCTTTAAAGGAGGAAAAGAAGGAGGAGCCTTGTGCAGATAGCAGGGTGAATGACAGTGAAACTCACGAAGGGATGACCTGTGTGTGTGTACAAGTGTGGAAAGGAACCAGCAGTGTTACAACAAAAAGAGCATCACACGTAAATGACAGGCTCACAGGTGACACACGCTTGCATCCCGCTGGTCTTCAAGCTCCTCCATGGCTGCCAGAGAGGCTGCGGGAACCTCACTCCATCTCAAAGGGCACCTGCTCCTCTGGGCTAAACTGGAAACGGTGAGACAGGGAGATCCGACCCGCAACGAAACCAGAGTGAATTATTCTTACAAGTCATTGCATGTGTGCGTGTTTAATGATTTGATCGAAGAGTGTTATAACTAATTATGCCCGGTTGTTAAGAAGCTAATTTCATATTTTAAACCTCTGCCAATTTACCAGAAGCCAAGAAGGCAAGCGTGAAGACAGATATAGAATAATGCAAGTTAACGTTGTAACAGTGTAGCATTAATTTATATGCGTCATATGTTATAGCACATTCACAGAGTTTTCTACTGCTTATTCTTTATAAACCGTAATTGTAAATTAATCCCCCTTAGTTTATTAGGGTTACTGTCAATTAAAATTTATGAAGCCAAACCTTCCCAGAGAAAGTCACTCCCTGCTTGGAAACAGAGCCTGTTTAGAAGGTGAATTACATGCTTCTTGCCATTAGGTTACGATTTACAATTAAATGGTACGACTTAGTAAGGGATGGCTCCACTGAATTCTTAAAAGTGAAACTGGGTTAAAGGAATGACTGTGCCTTTTTCAGATGGCTGAAAGCCCAGAAAGGGGCTCTGTGTTCTAGGTGACTCTGCATTAGCTCTGTTTAATGGAACTAGAACAAGAGCACAAATGTAAGGCACCTGTGCTTTTTCTCTAGTTGCTGCATTTTTTAAAGGAAAGAAGTAAAATTAACTTGAATAATATATCGTGTGTGTAACCCAACATATCCAAAATACTATCATTTCAGCAAACAGTCCATTTAAAAACCATCGATATGTTTTACATTCAGAATCTGGTCCGTGTTTCACATTCAGAGAGCTTCTCGGCCTGGGCCAGCCCCCTTTAAGGTGTTCGCCCGCTACACGCAGCTGAGTGGCTACCACGCTGGACAAATTAGCTCGAGGTCAACCAATCTGCCCTCAAAAATAGACAAAAAATACAAATTACATCAACTCTTAAAATTATTGATTCATTTTTTAAAGAAATTTATTCTGGGAAAACAAGCAGAGTAGATTAAGGGAGATTGATATGATTCAACATAGTCAAATCTTTTATTTAACTACTACTTTAGAATACGGCCGTATTTAGAAATACAACATACTATGAAAGTTCTAATAATAGAAATAATTTGTTGGAGATACTGTTTATTGTCACTTGCCTTTCATACAAAAACAGGTGGATATACAAGGAAGCGTCTGATCAGAGTGATTTGTAAGCAGTATTCTTTTAAGCTTCAATTTGATCTGGCTTTAAGGTAGCTACAATTTAGTGGGACATGATTTCTAAAATTGCAATCATGAGTGAGATGCTTCTGATCCAGGCCATCAGACACAGCCTCGAGCAGAGCTATGTACCACTGGGTCCACATGGGAAAAGTTAAAGGCTGTGATGAGCGCAAATAATACATGAATGGAACAGTCCTGGGAACTGTGTCTGTGCAAGGGGCCTCTCGTTTGTATTTTACTTAGTAAATGGTGAGTTGTGAAGACATTACTCCCTGGCCTTCAGTAAGAAGAGCCGTATCTAGGGGAGGACTCCTCGACGCCAGAGCAGAGAAGGGCAGTTTCACCCCATCTGGTCCCCAGGCTCCTCACCAGTGGCAACGGCTCCGTGGTGACAGCCTGTTTAGAGCCAGAGGCTGACTCAGCTCTCACTCAACCCTCCCATCTGCTTCCCATAGAGAGTCTCTGGGATGAAACACTGAAGCCCACTGCACACGATGGTAAGTGTCTTGGGCTGTGTGTACTTTGGGGAAAGAGAGCCTGGGTCTCTCTGGATACGCGTATGCATTTTAAATTGTTATGTTTCTGGAGATCACTGAATCTAAAAGAAAAAAAATCCTATCAATCACGTGACCACATTTGCTATTCTGAAGAGCAAGCAAGCAAAAGAAATGGTTGCCTTGGGCTCCACAAAGACACCACCCCCAGTATTTCAGGGAACACAGAACTCGTGTGTAAGAGGCACGGTAACAGTGGGACCAGGGATGAGCACCGCTTTGTACAAACAGACTTGGGTTCAGATCCCACCTCTGCTACTTCTCTATAGTGTAACTTCTGGCTTCGGTGGGACCTGAGCCTCTGTTTTCCAGTCCAGATAACAGAAATAATAACATTTACGCCTTGGAGGGGTGGGCAGGATTAAAGAGATGAGGCGTGTAGCACGTCCCATGCACCACCTGGTGCATAGCCAGCAGCAATAAATGGCAGCAGCAATTAATAATTAATTAATTAACCCAATGAGTTTGAAAAGTTATTTTCATACTAAAACAAATACACAGTAAAACTGTTACCAAGACAAAAGCAAACCAGCCTGAACAAGAAGTCAGAGCAGTGTCTGCAGCCAGGTTATTGTCAGAAGTTTCCCAGCACCTCTGTCCTGTACATCCTGATGCCATTCCCACGTCTAGTCAGTGGGAATTGCAGACAAACTAAAGTTAGTGCCTGGACAGCACGATGGGGATGTTTCCCAGGCCCTTAGATGTCTGGGAGCAGGGCCTGGTTTCTTGGGGCTGTTACCTGGACAAGCAAGCTGACACCTGCTGAGGACCCCGGCTGAGGTGCGCCAGGGCATCAGATTTCCCTTCCAGGATTTCGTCACTGTTCCTGGCTGTTCAGCACCTCAGCCTTCTGTGCAATTCCTCCACCCAAACAAGCACAGAAGCAAAAGCCATCCGTTGTCTTGTCTTGTAAAGAAGTGGGAGGGGGGGGGCAGTTTAAATGCAGCGGTGACTACAGGGCCGTGCCATCACTCCATCTCTTCTGAGGTTGCCGGGAGAAAGACTGTGGGGTTTCCTTTAGGAAAGACCAGCTTGTGGATGGCGGTGAGCGCGTGAGTGCAGAGGCTGCGGGGAGGCTGGTGAGGGGCTGGTGGGGCTGGGCAGGGCTCTGCAGGCCGGTTCATCTCTTGTCTGAGCTACTGCTCCACGAGCTGCAGGCAGGGGCTCCCACGCGGGGTGTGACCAGATGCCGCACCCACCTCTCCTCTCAGAACCATGACAAGGCCGTAACGAACGAACCAAAGGGCTTACTACAAGGCCTGAAGTACAGCAAACACGCACCTTGTGTGAGCTCCTGTCTGGAGATGGAAGGATTCTGGGTAAAGACTTGTTCCTGCATCCCTGAATGAATCCCCAGGGTGGTAGGAATCGTGCTGTCTCTGAGTCCCTGTTGGTGGAGTTCCCCCAAGGTTTAGGCGACCTGTCCAAAGTCACACTCCTGGCTCACGGCTCAGACAACTTGGGCCGCGAGCACGTCACGTCCATTCAGCATGTGGACAGGGCCTGGGGGGAGCATTGTCCCTGGCAGCTGGGGACCCGAGGCTCGTCTGTGGCAGGAGGGGGACTTTTCGGCTGAGGCTGGGGGTTCACCCCAAGGCCCACTGCTTTTGTTGTTTTAGTGTGCTCCCTCTTTATGACGTTGATCTTCCCTCTAGCGACTAAATGACGTGTCTCCAGGGGACATGAGCTGACAACCGGCCCCGGCCCCCACTTTACCAGGCTGTGTGGGCTAAATCGTGCTATATTTGGATTATTCTTTTGATAAAATGGTCCAGAAAGTTCTTTCCCTGAAGACTTTGTGGTCCAGAAGCTCTGGAGTGAATAGAAACACGGCTGTCAATTCTCTGCTTCACACCAAGGTGCCGTGTTGGGTGAACGGCAGACCTGCCCCCAAAACATTGGATTTTATTAGTTTACAGACAAAACAAAACTTTACCGGCCGAAGAAAAGTAAAGATGGTGAGTAGAGCAATCCCCGGAAAATCACACCTCATCGCTTCCCCTTACCTACACCCTCTGAAAGTCCAAACCGTGTTCCTGGAAGAGGTCAGGTAAATCTGATCCTGAAACACCATCGTCCTCGCCTGCTACTGGTGGGCGGTGTCTGAGAAAAGGCAGGTTCTAGAACGTTCAGCTAGAGACGTCCTGGGGCAGGGCTTTATCCGTGTTTCCAAAACTGTGAGCCACGTTATTAAAAACGTTCTTAGAAGGAAAGTTCTCACCTTCTCGGGTCAGTCATCTCTTTCAAGGCACCGAATGGGCCACTCAAGGCCCAGCCCAGCTCCAGCGATGGTCCAGAGTCACACACTGAAGAGCCCTCCCACCTGCGTTAGTTTGCTGTTGCTACTGTGACAAATGACCACAACTTGGTGGCTTAAAACAGCCCACATTTATTATCTAACGGGTCAGAACTCTGAAATGGGTCTCACCGGGTTAAAATCTAGCCGTGGTGGAGAGGTTCCTTCAGGAGGCTCTGGGGTCCACTCTGTGCCCTGTCCGGCTTCTGGAAGCCACCCGCTTTCCTGGATACCTCAACATCTGCCGTCACCTGTCCTCTCTCTGACCCTCCTGCTTCTCTGTGGTAGGATTCAGGGCCCTTCCCCGGACAATCCAGAATCATGTCCCCATCTCAAAATCCTCCATCACATCTGCATGAGGTGACAAGTCTCAGGTTCTAAGGATTAGGATGAGGGTGTCTCTGGGGACAATTGCTCAGCCAACCAAGAGCCTACAGGAGAGGGACACAGGCTGGGCCTCGAGCACATCCTTGGGGCGCCAGCTTCCAGCGGCGACATCCTCTGGGAAATGCCCTTCCTCACCGCGGAGGGCCCCAAGTGTACCAGCAAGAACAAAAGTGCTGGGAGGGGCTTCCCTGGTGGCGCAGTGGTTGAGAGTCTGCCTGCCGATGCAGGGGACATGGGTTCGTGCCCTGGTCCGGGAAGATCCCACCTGCCGCGGAGCGGCTGGGCCGCTGAGCCTGCGCGTCTGGAGCCTGTGCTCCGCAACGGGAGAGGCCGCAGCAGTGAGAGGCCCGCGCACCGTGGGGAAAAAAAAAAAAAAGTGCTCGGAGGCTTTTGATTTTATTCAGAGAATGAAATGAACCAAGAGAAAGGCTCTATCTGACTTCTACATCAAGTCACTCAATTTTTTAAAAAGTGCAGAATAAGGGCTGGATATGTGATAATAAAGCACCTGCGATTTCGAATAATTGAACACTGGGTCCTTTCTAGACTCAAATATATAGGGTTTTCCATTAGGGTGTTTGGTTGACTCTGACATTTTCAGAACCATTAAGTTTGTTTCCACAGCTATTTTTCAAGGGCCAATAAGAAAAAATAATAGAACTTAATTGGAAAACAAAACAGAATTGAGCCCAGAACATCTCAGTTAATGAGCAATAGAGATTATATTGATTTCATTTTAAAAATAACATTAACCCTCAATAGCAATTAATGCACAGAGATTGCTTGTTTAAGTTATCTGACAAGACGGGTTCATACATTTAGAGTATTAATCTAAAAAAGGGTATTAGTATCCAGGAAGACATTGATCTGCTCACCAGAATTAACGCTGATGGAAACCCAGCTCCACGCAGTAAACCACATGCTGCCATCTGAAACCTTGGTGCAACTGGTGATAAGAGAAGGAGAAATTCTGGCCAAAGGAAACTATTTTAGGCTGGTTTTCCTGTTGTAGAACCATTAAACCTTTCATATTAGCACATCCATCCTAGAACACGTAGGGTTGTGATCAAAGGGGAAGGAAAGAAAAGAAAAGCTGCTATGGTTGGCATTTGCAAAGCAAGTCCAAGTTCAAGAGGAAAACCACAACCCAAGTATGGAAAACAGCTGAATTGACCACAGAATGGTCCTCCTCCAAAGACCACATAACATCTTACGAGTAACGGAAACTATTCACTGGACCCATTTGTAATCTTTATTTTTACGCCAGAAGTCGCTGTCTTTTGCAACCTCTGGGTCTTTCCAGTTTCTCATGACTTAACTGCTTTTGCGGGGGGTCGGGGGACGGCACACCGCGTGGCCTGCGGGATCCTGGTTCCCCAACCCGGGATCGAACCTGGGCCCTGGCAGTGAAAGCACCAAGTGCTAACCGCTGGACGGCCAGGGAATTCCCGTTAAGTGTTGAACATTTTTAAGGACAAGACAAAATATCCAATCAACTGATCATGAATTACGAGTAGCCCTGGCTGTTCCCAGTCTGGGGTCCTCTGGATAGAGCATCTGCAAGCTTCTGATTTTTCTGCCTTTAAAACGTTCACTTCTAAGCAGTGGATCAGAAATGGAACTGAGATGATTCTTAAGACAATCCAAATAACCTGCTAAGGATTAAATTAAAGTTTATGCATGGTTTAAAACCATGGTCAGTGAACGCACATGGGCTCGCGTACGGGGCCAGGTGAAGGCAGCGCTATGCATATTCAAGAGCGCACAGAACACAACGAACAGACGCTGAAGCACACGCTGCAGGTGCCAGTCTCTCTTATTGGCACAAGGGACACAGTTACTGACCTCCAAGAGCTCCAAGGAGAAGACAGTCGCGTTGCACGTCGGCAAACACAACCAACGGGAAGCTCGGTTACGGGTTTTCGCGGTTGAAGGAGTCAGGTCAGCTGCGGGAAGACAGGATATGTGAACTGAGTTTCCCAGCGAGGAAAGGGATGGGAATTCCAGCAAAGGCAGAGGAGGGACAAAGTGAGAGGGCAGGGGAGGGCAGTCTTGGCTCGTGTGGCTGCAGCGCAGGGGTGAGGGGGCGTGAAGTCATGGCAAGCTGACACGACTCCGTGACATATTAAAGTACCTGGTCGTACTCCTGAGCATTAGATGGGAGGATCTCATAACTGTACCTACTTTTCAAGGGTACGCTGAGGAATCTAAGAAGGGCAGGTTAGACGGTGATGGAAAAGCCAGTTAGGCAGAGTTCAGAGAAGCAGGCGAGGGAAACGGCAGTATCCAGAGCGTGGTCGGTGGGGTCACCGTGGGGGGACGAGGGAGCGCAGTTGTCAAGGACAATTCCGAGGTTCCTAGTTAGGAAAACTGGGCGCGCGGAGCGCCGATGGCCAGAGTAGGGAAGGCAGGAGGAGGTGTGGACCTGGACGCATCTGCCAGAAGCAGCCGTAGCCACAGGAGCAGATGAGAAACACATTAAAGAAATAGCTCTGTCAGCTTTCGTATTTCCTGGTCTAATACTAGGAAGGAACCGAGTGCAGTAAAAACAATGTCATCCCAGAACTCTTAGGGAATAATTTAGTACAGGTTTTAGGAAAGCAAATTTTCAAGATGTATCAAGAACCTTCTAGGAATTTCACATATAAGACTTTATCCTAGAGAACAACCAAAAATATGATCCGGGCTGTACTTTCTTTCTGAAACGTTTTAATAGCTAAGTATCAGGAAGTAGGCAGATGGTTTGACACAAGGAACGATTAAACTGTACATACAGTGAAATATTACACCATAGCTAAAAATCATGTTTTGTAAGGGATACTTATTACCGTGGAAAAATCCTCATGATGAAAATGTGTGCCATGATACATTGGACCTGTTATGTAATCTTATTATGCAGTAATATTATTAAAGTCTAGAAAATGTTAGAAGCTAGTGGAATCGTGGGTAATTTTCATTTTTTCCTTCTTTATATTTTATATATTGTCTACATCTTCCACCAAAAGCACAGCTTCATGAACAGGAAACAATTTTTAAATAAACAGAGTGAGATGTAAGTACATATGTAGTTACACAGTAGGAGGCAGAGGAAAATGCAGTAAGTGCATATTCACTGGGAAGAAACGAGAGGCTGAGGGACAGTGCAGCGGACAGAGAGACAGACGCACAGAGAGCGGTCGGCAACCAGGTGGGGGTCTGGCTTCTTCCCTGATGTTTCTCAAGTGTAAAAAGATGCACATTTTGTTGTGGAAGAAAGACACCGATTCCCGGGAGATGCTTACACAGGAAAGAACACACGTGTCTGCAGAAGTTATTTTCAGTTACATAATTACAAGTTGCCGTTTTGAAATCAAGGAGAAAGAGAAAAGGGGGGTAAAGTGAAGACAACTAATGCCACCGTCCTCAGATTCCTGGCTCCACCTGACGTCTTCTCCCGGGAGCTAACCAACATTGATTGCCAGACTGGGGAACATTTGCTGGCCAAACATTGGCAAATTCTCACTCGCTATTTGCTAAATCAATTGAGAATATCTCAGTGCCTATATATCATAAAATGAAATGGTCTGTGGAAATTTAACATTAAGGTTTGGGTAAAGTTTCCCTCTCCCCACCTTAAAAAAATCGGATTACTTTTATTATCAGTGGCGCCAGGCTACATTAGCAGGAACTGAGCCAACACAATGAAGGAAGTGATTTATTTTCGCTGACAGCTCTCCTATGCTCCGTAAGGGTACCTTTGATATTGTATCTCCTCTTTGATAGTTCCTGTGCAATTGCTTCCCTCTTGGGTTTTCTTGTAACCTTATAATCCAAGTAGCTAAATATGTAATTTACATAGTAAATTTTGTAATTCTTATTGTAAGAATGTATAGACTAGTTAAAGAGGCAAGATGTGGATGGTAAACAGAGAACTGTGTAAAATAAAACTGGCCCGGTGCTTAGAAGAATCTCTCTTCTTTTACAGAAGCCATACTCTGTAGACTTTTGTTGAAGGAGTAAATGAATGCAAATACCGACATAGGTGACACAAAAAATAGGTGTTTTGTGTAATAAGTTAGAGAAGAGAGGCAGACTAGAGGCCACAGGAGCAGCGGAGGACAGGTGTAGGGCAGCGTTTGCAAAGGCGAGAAGTCACACAGGTAACAAAGCCGTGCAGAGCTAACCCGGTGGCAGGGAGTCACGATGGGGGCAGGACAGGTAACATGAACGAATAAACCAGTTCTTCACAGGTGATCTGGACGGGAAGCTGGGACTCTGGACTTGAGAAGTAGGTGATTGGAAAGCTCTTGGAAGCTCTCTAGCAAGGGAATAAGATGCTAAGGTTGCACTCGGCAGAAGGGGGCTGAATCGGGGCCAAAAGGGCTGGCAGATGGGGGGAAAGTGAGGAGCCCGACCTCTCCACGTAAGGTTGGGATGAGGAGGGCGTGGCCTGGGGTGGTGTCCACACCGATAAAGACAGGGAATGACAGCTGGAGATGCTCTACCTCTACTCTCATCGGGCCTCTGACGGCGCCTCTCCTTTCCTGGGGCTGAGACCATGACCTTGCTTCTTATTTCGCTGGAAAGATAGAAGAGCCTTAAGCCCCAGTCAACCATCCCCTCCTTCTGAAACTCTTTCTTCACGTGGCTCCCGGGATACCACGCACTGCTGGGGTCTCCCTCCCCCGGCCATCCTTTTTCAGCCTCGTTCACTGGGCTCTCATCTCCCCTGGGCCCTGATATTGGAGACCCAAGGCCCAGTCTTTGGATGTCTCCACCTCTCCATCTGCATCACCCCCCTGGTGCTCGCATCTGATCTCACGGCTGCTAGAACAGGCTGTGTGTTTGTGTCCCCCGAGCGTCCAGCTGGTCCCGCCCCTGGAGTGGCCCCTCCTCCCCTTGTCCGCCCACCGCCTTCCTCTGTACCCCTCGCTCACTCCAGGCACCTTTCCAGCTCAGGGCCTTTGCCCGTGTGGTCCTCTATCTGGGACCCACTCCCCAGAACTCCATACGCCCTCCCCTCCCCTCCCTTCCAACTGCTGCGGAGATGCTCCCCCTGGATGCGGCCTTCCCGAAGGCCCCACCCCACCCGCTAGCCACCCTGGTCGCCCTCCAGCTTTAATCTCTCCGTATCTCTTCTTGCTCAGATTGTTCAGGTTACGTTCGATCCCTCACCTGACACCCACTGAAACGTAAACTAGGCGGGAGCGTGGTCTTTGTGTGCTCGCTGGTGTGCCCCGGGGGCCCTTATTTAGTAAGTTTTAAGAGAGACCTCGGGTTTCCTAATTTGCTTTTCTTTAAAAACGATCAGTTACTTAATAAACTTGGTCTTTGTTTACTGTGCATATTTGGGGCTGAGATTTTGGAAAGCAGCAAGGCCGTTTTAACCCCTTTGTTTGCCGTGATCTCACCCGGCGGCGAGGGGTTGAAAGGAGGCTGGTAATGTCGACACGAGACACTTGCTCACACCAAGGGCCCCACCGCTGACAGCCCGGAGCAGCACAAAGCGTCCTCAGATCCTGAACTTACGGCGCGATTGTCAGTTGTCTGACTGAAGAGAACCTTGAATTTGTTTTGAAAAGTAAAGTGCAGAAAATAAACACCACTGAAAATCCAGGGACTCCCAGTGGGAAGACCACCGTGTCCATGCCAGTCCCAACCAAGATCTACGGCAGATGTAAAAGACACCAGATTGTGAAGACTTAGCATGGAAAAAGGTATAATTTTTAAAATATGTTTATTACATGTTCACATCATCATGATTTAGAGTCATACAAGTCATATAAATAAATATATGATTGATTAATTTCAACTGTTTCTTTTTTACTTTTTGATGTGGCTGCTGGAATATTTATATTTGCATATGTGGACAGTGCTGGTTTAGGTTAGAAAAAGACTAAAGAGAAATAACAAAATGCAATGTGTAACCCTAGACTGGATCCTTGTTTAAAAAGCACCAAACGACTATAAAAACATCCTTGAAACAATCAGAGAAATCTGAATGTGGACTGGATCCTAGATGTGGAATTGTTGATTTCCTTAGTGGTCATACTGGTATCATAGTTACACAGGAGGTTGTTTTTACTTTTAGAACAAACATCCTAAAATATTTAGGGGTGAAATATCGTGATGGCTAAACTTACTTTCAAATACTTAGGGATGTATATTTTTATAATTTAATATTTTATAATATTTACATTTTACTTAACTATTTTAACTATATTAATATACGTTTATCTACATCATAGGCATTATATTGTATATTGAATATTTACATTTTACATACATTTATATTTACATGTAATTATATGTATACGTATCTGTGTGTTTGCATACACAGCAGAATAGTAACAATTGTTGAATCTGGACGGAAGTTAATTGCATTCATTGTGCCCTTTTTTCAACAGTCATTCTATACATTAGAATCTGGTTTTTTTGGGTTTTTTTGCGGTACGCGGGCCTCTCACTGTTGTGGCCTCTCCCGTTGTGGAGCACAGGCTCCGGACGCGCAGGCTCAGTGGCCATGGCTCACGGGCCCAGCCGCTCCACGGCATGTGGGATCTTCCTGGACCGAGGCACGAACCCGTGTTCCCTTCGTCGGCAGGCGGACCCCCAACCACTGCACCACCAGGGAAGCCCTAGAATTTTTTCACAATAAAAAGTTGGGGAAAAGTTTATGGCTCCAAAAAACTTTTGACTAAAACCAAATGACACAATTGTGCCACAGCGACCACCACGGGAAGAGAGCAGGGCTGAAAACCACGATTCAGGCAGACTATAATGACCATCTTAAGATAATTTATACTTTTACTCAAGGTTGTGGACTAACTGATCCCTAAATATACCAAAACGCCCTTAAATCCCTGTGCCGCTCTCTTCGCTTTGAAGAAGAAACCCCTTAAGGGACATTCTAAACCAAAGACAGCGATTTCCCAGTTATAAATTGCCGTCTGTCCCTAGGGAGGGGGGTGAGCCTCCACCTTCTGGGGAGGGTCCCCGAGACCTCGCCTTCAGTATCACACGGGCCCTGACCCACCGCCATTGTGGTATCTTCCTTAGCTGGGTTGGCAGCCCCAATTTTCATCCACACCCACTTCCAGACAACTTAGCTGGTGAGCTCGTCTGGGGAGGGTCGCCTTGACCCGGCCTAGGACTGAGCAGTGGTGCTTGCAGAGCAGAAGCTGCTTTCTGGTACATATTTATTTGGAAGCAAAGATATGATGATATTCAGCCAGAGAAAGGTTCTCAACACCACTGCAGAGCGGAAAATGGCCAAAGAGAACGCTACATTTGTGCAAGACTCTTGTTTAAACTTCTTCAAGTGTAAGCAGATATTTGATGTCCTTTTACAAGAAAATTTTATTGTAGCCGGAAGAGTCTGTTTCTGTGATGTCATAGGTGTCAGTGTAATCCAGATAGCTCAGCCCTTGGGCCCCACGAGATGGTACTGGAAGTCGGCCCGAAGGAGCAGCGTGAGAGCCGGTACCCTGAACAAAGCTAAGATGGACCGGACCGGGGGTGGCGGACATGTGAACTTTCTGTGCACACGCTCTGGGCTCCTGCTAGGGCTGGGCCCGTGCTGCTGGCCACCCGAAGTGCCCATCATTCTGCTCCCCGAGCTTCTGTGTCACTTCCTCCTCCCAGTAGGACACTGGGCCCCTCAGCTCCTCCCCTGGACCAGAACTGACCTTTTAAAGCCCCAGCTCTCACGCAGAGCCTGCCTCAGTCTCAGCAGATGCTCCCAGGAGGGGCCCTCAAGCCTTTGAAATCCACATCACAAACGCACTCAGGAGACACAGACACCGCTCTACACCAATCGGAACAAGTTTCATGAAGAAGCATTCAATCTTGCTTCGTGCAATGCGTGGATATTCCTATTATCTATTTCATTCCTTATAAATATTGGTCAAGACTCCATTGATTTTGAACTTTTAATGAACTCACTTCTAAATTATGCAAGTAGCCCACCTGCCAGTGGTCGGTTAATTGGCTTATTTAGAATTGGGACAATGGCAAAGCAGTCTTTCACCAAAGGCAGATACAGATTCCTGGGGAGGTGTCGTGCCACCGCCAGTGGGTGAGGATCTGTGCTGTGTCTGTCCCACCCGCTTACCACCCCTGCTCCCCACTGGGCAGGCTCGGCGCTGTCAGTCCCGTGTGGTCTCCTCCACTCTGTCCTCTGCAGTTTCCTAAATCAGCCCCTGGGACTTGCTTGGTGCAGATCCCTTACGCTCTGTACCTGGGCTGTTCCTGGAGAAGAAAGTGGGTGGAAACATGAGCCCCACCACTGGGGCTGGGCGTTGAGTCATCCACTTAGACCCGGAGTTCGCAGGCCCAGCCTCACCTCTCCTGCCTCCTCAGAGCCCAAGTAGCCTAGGAGCCACAAATGTCGAGTCCTAGCTCAGCACCTCCCTCCATCCCTGGTCCTTCTCTAGACCCAGGGTCCTGCCCTGGACCCCAAAGCATAGCTGGTACCTGGGATCCCAGCCAGGTCCCACCAGCCCTCCTGTCCACACACTCAGCAGATGGGTACTTGGTCCGTGCACGTTGCAGGCGCTGCACCCACGGCTGACCAGGCCATGGGCCTCCTGGGGCTGACTTCTACCCAGCTAGCTGCCCAGGGCCTGGGCCGCCTGGCAGACAGCTTCCTGGGATCCCGAGCAGCTGTCCTCCGCTCCGCTGGGTGCCTTGAGTGTGGCAATGCCTGACTGATCCCTTTGTGCGCTGGGGCCTGGGGAGCCCGACTGTACGGCCTTGGGCTCAGGCCCCTTCCAGCTTCGCCCTCCTCCCGCTGAATCCGCGTCCCAGGGTCTCAGGCACAGTCAGGGTCCTGGCACCAAGGGGCCCGGGACGGGCTTTCTGCTCCACATCCTCGTCCGGCGGAGGAAGAGCACCCAGGAAGGAGCAATTGTCTGCGGAGCCAGTGGACGCAGTCTCTCTGGGGGCAGAGGGCAGAGTCCCCGTAGTCCCGGCAGCCAGCCTCTCCTGACTTTGCTTCCCTCGTGCTGGGCTTGGTCCTGCGATCGGTGTGGAGCCGCGCACACTGGGGGAGCTGGCCTGGGTCCCGCTCTGCCGCTCGCGGGCCGTGACCTCCGTGCCTCGGTCTCCTCGCCTGTGGAATCAGACCCCTGCCCCTCGGGGCCGTCCTCAGGGTCAAGTGAGTCTAAGCAAGACCAGGCCCGGAACGGCACCCGGAGGAGAGAGCATGAGTTCGGGTCACACAGGCCTCAGGATGTGAGGCCTCTGAGGGGTCATTTCACACGCGGGGACGTGGGAGCCAGGCTCACCCCACGCCGCCACCTCCTGGTCCTCCTGGCCGGGGTTTTTCCGCTCTCTCTTCTGTGTACCTTGGAGGCCCTTAATGGTAGGCTATTCATTTACTCTGGTCCGCAAGCGGCAGGGAGGAGAAAATCAAGTGGGGCTGGAGTCCCAGGCGGCACCCTCTCCCCTGGCACCAGCAGCCTTGCCCGCCTGGATCTACAGCAGAGAAGCTGGGGCCCCGAGGCCCAGGCACTTCTGCTGTTGCTCTAGACTGTGTTCAGTAGCATGGGCTGAGCACTGCCTGTTGACCAGCGACTTAAGTGTTCAAAGTAACCTTGTGAGAGAAACACCCGTCCCATTTTGCAGATGAGAAAATGAGGCTCCCAGGGCACAAACCCGACGCGTACAAGCCGCCCTTCAGGGTGGAGCTGAGTCGCCTCTGACGACTCCAAACCCTCTGTCCTCCCCAGGCCCCCAGCTTGCCCTTACGAAGCGAGGCTGCTTCCCCCTGACGCACGGCCTCGGTCCGGGCAATTTCAGAGGCCTGGGCGCCACCATGTACCCATTCAATCCATGTGGCCACAGCTGGCCCTCAGGCGCCTCTACCCGTGGGGAAGGCAGGACCTTCTTATGGGCTCACAGACGGGCTGGACAGCACTGGGGCCGCCTCTGCCACTGGGGTTATGTTTGAAGAGGGCTGCAGGTGGGGTGGAGGCCTGCTTGCTCTGAGCTACCCAGCCACCCAGGCTTCTCTGGACGGTTCTCCTCCCGTGATCCGGGGGGAGTGTGGATGGGAAATGGCCCCTGGGAGGGGGTGGCTGAGAGCAGACCCCGAGCCCCAGGAGGGGCTCCATCCAAGGAGCTCGGAGTCCAGCTGTCTCAGCAGGGCCCTGCCCACCCCCTCCCCCATCCCTGCTCACACCTCCTTGGTGAAACTCTCCCTGTGCAGTGACAAAGCTTCTGGGGTCTGACCCCACCCCCTGGCCCCCTGCTTTTGCTTTCAATTATTAATTTCCTCAATTATTAATAAAAGTACTCGGTTATTGCTTTACATTTTCCTTATTTTAAATTGGGCAACGTGTTAAACACAAAAAGGCAGATTAGAGCAACAGACAGCTACTACCTTCCATTGAGACCGAACAGCAGCTAACGTTTACTATGTTGCTGCTGACATGATTTTTTTGAATAAAGCATCACGAACACGGTTAAATACAGACCAACCCGCTGTCTCTACCACCTCTTCTCAAGTTGGTGTGTGTTACTCCACGCGTTTTAGACTTTTACTGCGTGTGCATGTGTTTAAAAACAATATGTATCCTTCTGTGTATTTAAATATCCCATAAATTAAGTGCATGGCATGTAACATCCTATAACCAGCTTCAAAAATCTAACACTTTAAATTTATCCTTGCTGATGCATGTAGACCTAGTTCATCCACTTTAACAGCTGGTTATTTCAAAACTACAGTTTCCAGCCCCCCACTAAAACATGGGGGTTGGCAATTCCTGGACTAATCTCGGGCGCAGGGGAGCAAGGGTCTCTCCACGGCACCTGGAGGTGTGCCCTCACGGTGGTGAGGGACTCGCAACGTCAGCCCCCAGATGCTGCCCCGGGAGCTTCAAAGCTGCCGCCTCGCCTTCACCCTGAGCGCACGATTCCGCCCTCGCACCCCGAGTCCCCTCCGCCGTGCAGATGTGCCGCCGACTTCACGCCGTGAAGCCTCTCCCCAGTGCTCGCTGGCGGTTGGGCTTTTTGCTCCCTTTTCATATCTTTTGCCATTTTTCTATTGTGTTTGCTTTTCCTTTTCTTATCTCTTTGAGGAAATTTAAAAGATATTCTACGTATTTGTCAGTTTCATTTCTTACAAATAACTTTGAACACTTGTGGCTTCTGTTCTCGCTTTGCTAGAGTCTCTGTGTAGAGATTTTATTTTATTTTGTAATTTGTAATTTTTTAGGGGGTGCGCTGCGTGTCTTGTGAGGTCTTAGTTCCTTGACCAGGGGTTGAACCTGGGCCCCCAGCAGTGGAAGTCCAGGTTTTATTTTTAATATAAAATATAATTTTAATATCATTTTATTTTATGTATTTGTGCTGTTCTTATCTTGCTAATCTTTTCACAACACGGTGTCATCAAAAGAGTCACTGAAGCTTCTAAGACTTTTACTTCTTAAATTTAGGTCTTGATGTATGAAATATACTTCTATGGCTGGTGTGAGATAAAAATCAACTTTATTATTTCCCACAGGGAGAGCCACCCACCAGCCCTACGGCCTTGGTTACACGTCTCTTCACCCATTGCTCTACAATCCCACTCCCATCACAGCCAGGTCTGCACGTCTCTGGATCCGGTACTGGTCCTATTGCCCTGTTTTTTTGCCCATCCTCGTGTCAGGACCACCTGGTCTTAAATAGTCCAGCTTCCTCGTAAGTCTGGACACCTCCTGAGACAAGGCCCACTCGCTATTTTTCAAAGTTGTCTGTCACTTCTACTTGGTCTTTTGCTTTTCCATATTTATTTTAGGCTGAGCCAATTACCTCCTACGAGAATCCTTATTTTGCTTAATTTGTTGATTGACTTGAGGGAAATCACTTACGTTTTGATAGTGACACTTGCATTCATTTACACTGATCTGGGGGCTTCCTTTATGTGCCCGCTGATGCTTTGCGATCCCCCCACCCTGTGGTGTCACATGTGTATGTGCACAGAGGTGTCCCTGCAAGGGTGGGTACATTACAGTTTTTGATGTGACTGTGAATGGGATTTTTCTCCTGTTAGCTCTTCCGATACTCTTATTGAAATTGGTGATAAATGGAGATCTTACTGTTTTTTTAGTTCTGGTATGCTCATCAGCAAATGGGGTGAACTCAGGGAATAACGTCAGCTATGTTTCTCCCTTTTTCCATTTCTTGTGACGCACACTCTGGCCTGGACCTGGATTCCATGTGACACATGAGCTGTCACCGTGGGCAGCCTGGCCTCACCCTTGGCCTTGACAGATGTGCTTCCGAAGTTTCCCCACCGACTGCAGTGTCCACTGTGCTTTGACAGAGACCACTTTCTAGGTCACTGTTTATGAAATACACTGATCGTGTCTTGTAGGAATTTTCTCATTTGTTTTTCATTATCACATAAACTTGTTCAAGACTCGTTTATATTTGTTTGTGATTTCAATTCCAACGTGTTTGCACCTCTCACCGTCATCAATCCTGACATATTTTATGAGTCTTCGCTCTCCCGTCCTGACCATACATGCCAAGCTTCATTTATCCCAGGAACCTGTTCAAAACAACAGCTCTTCAGTCATTAATCCTTAAAATAAAAGATTCCATTGCTAGTTCAGTGATTTCTGTGTTATTATGATTTCTCTCCTTCTTTTTTCTCTGGATGTGTTGGGTTGTTCCTGTCCTAATTTCTGGACCAGGAGCTCATTAATTATTGTTTCAAATATAATCATTTAAGATTATAAACGTTCCTTTACGTGTTGCTGCAGCTTTATATCACAGGTTTTTATGTGGTGTATGCGTTGTGGGCCAATCCTAAAGATTTTTAAATGACATTGTGACAGGTTTTGTTTCTTCTCCTCTTGTTTGTTTTTGAGCTGCATGTGAGTTGTTTAAGGAGCATTAATTTCCATTGTACAGGTTGATGGGATTTTATTTCCATAAATGCCTGTGTCACCACCACCCTGCTCAGGTACACAAGTTTCCAGGGATTCAGAAGATTTCCCCCTTCACCTTCCAAGTTCATATCTGCTTCCCTGCCCCCTGATGAAATGACTCTTCCAATTTCTATTAAAAAGTATTAGTTTATCTATTCTTTTGCATTTCCATATAAATTTGGGAATCTACTTGTCAATATCTAAAAAGTAGCTGGAAATTTGATCGGGGATTGTACTGAATCTACAGATAAATTCGGGGAGATCCGGCATCTTAACAACATTGTGTCTTTCCAAGTGAGTACGGTTTATTGCATAACTTCGTAGGTCTTGTTTAATTCCTCTCAGCAACGTTTTGTGTTTTCCAGTGAGTGGTTGTACACGGCTTTTCTTAGATTTACTCCTAGATATTTGATGCTGTTGCAAATTTTACTTTTTCCCTTCAATTCTCCTATTGCTTGTTGCTAGGATACAGAAATGCAAATAAGTTTCATGCATCAGCTTTGTGTCCTGTGAGTTTGCTGAGTAAATGTCTTAGACCAGGTGCTTTTTATAAATTCTTTATGGTGTTTCATGGGCACAATTTTGTGTTCTGCAAAAAGGTCGTTTTAGTTCTTCCTTTACAAAATTTTCTTTTATATCCTTTCTCTGCCTTAGAAATGATGGTGGTAGATGTAGTTGCCTTTTCCTCATCTTGGGGAGAGAGCATTCAATAGACAGAGGAAGCGATAGTGGCATTGGACCTGCCCTTACACCCTGCTTTGCTGAAAGTGTGTGGATTAGCAGGTTATAATTCTATCAAAGGCCTTTTCTCTACATTTATTGAGATGATCATATGATTTTTCTCTTTGGTTCTGTTAATGTCTTGAATTGTGTCAGTAGAGTTTTGAATATTAAAGAAGACTCAATTTGTATAGTAACCCAATTTGATCACATTGTATTATCTTTTTAGAAAAGACCTTGCTGCCTGTGCCAGCGTCCTGTGCCAGCCTTGCGGGCTCCCTCCCTGCACAGCCTGCAAGCGACAGCCCTTCCCTCGCACCTGACTGGGCCTCTGGATTGAGGAGGTGCTGCACGAAAGGACATCTGAGGCACAGAGAAGTTAACTGTCTGGTCCACGATCACAGAGCTAAGCTGTGAGACTTGAGCTGGTGTCCTTCATGCATCACATCTTCCCCATCACTTCAGAAGCCACTGAGATGCTTACATGTTTAGCTGTCTCCTACTTGATATGTACCCAGAAGGGAAATGGCTTTGCTCCAGCTATATTGAGCCGTGTGGCTGACAGGGTCTTGGTGCTCCGGCCTGGTGTCAGGCCTAGGCCTCTGAAGTGGGAGAGCTGAGTTCAGGACATTGGACCACCAGAGACCTCCCGGCCCCAGGTAATATCAGTCCGTGAGAGCTCTCCCAGAGCTGTCCGTCTCAACACTAAGGCCCAGCTCCACCCAACGGCCAGCAGGCTCCAGTGCTGGTTGCCCCATGACAATCGACTAGCAAGACAGGAACACAACACCACCAATGAGCAGAGAGGCTGCCTAAAATCATACTAAGTTCACAGAAACTCCAAAACACATGACGGGACGTGGCCCTGCCCACCAGAAAGACAAAATCCAGCCCCACCCACAAGAACACAGGCACCAGTCCCCTCCACCAGGAAGCCCACACAAGCCACTGAACCAACCTCACCCACTGGGGGCAGACACCAAAAACAATGCGAACTACAGACCTGCGGCCTGCAAAAAGGAGACCCCAAACACAGTAAGTTAAACAAAATGAGAAGACAGAGAACTACGCAGCAGATGAAGGAGCAAGGTGAAAACCCACCAGACCAGACAAATGAAGAGGAAATAAGCAGTCTACCTGAAAAAGAATTCAGGGTAATGAGAGGAAAGATGATCCAAAATCTTGGAAACAGAATGGAGGAAATACAAGAAACATTTAACATGGAACTAGAAGAACTAAAGAGCAAACAAACAATGATGAACAACAGAATAAATGAAATTAAAAATTCTCTAGAAGGAATCAATAGCAGAGTAACTGAGGCAGAAGAACGGATAAGTGACCTGGAAGATAAAATAGTGGAAATAACTACAACAGAGCAGAATAAAGAATGAAAAGAATTGAGGACAGTCTCAGAGACCTCTGGGACAACATGAAACACAACAACATTCGAATTATAGGGGTCCCAGAAGAGGAAGCAAAAAAGAAAGGGTCTGAGAAAATATTTGAAGTGATTATAGTTGAAAACTTCCCTAACATGGGAAAGGAAATAGTCAATCAAGTCCAGGAAGCACAGAGAGTCCCATACAGGATAAATCCAAGGAGAAACATTCCAAGACACATATTAATCAAACTATCAAAACTTAAATATAAAGAAAAAATATTAAAAGCAGCAAAGGAAAAGTAACAAATAACATACAAGGGAATCCCCATAAGGTTAACAGCTGATCTTTCAGCAGAAACTCTGCAAGCCAGAAGGGAGTGGCAGGACATATTTAAAGTGATGAAAGGGAAAAACCTACAACAAAGATTACTCTACCCAGCAAGGATCTCATTCAGATTTGATGGAGAAATTAAAACCTTTACAGACAAGCAAAAGAAAGAGAATTCAGCACCACCAAACCAGCTTTACAACAAATGCTAAAGGAACTTCTCTAGGCAAGAAACACAAGAGAAGGAAAAGACCTACAATAACAAACCCAAAACAATTAAGAAAATGGTAATAGGAACATACATATCAATAATTACCTTAAATGTAAATGAATTCAATGTTCCAATCAAAAGACATAAACTGGCTGAATGGATACAAAAACAAGACCAGTATATATGCTGTCTACAAGAGACCCATTTCAGACTTAAGGACACATACAGACTGAAAGTGAGGGGATGGAAAAAGATATTCCACGCAAATGGAAACCAAAAGAAAGCTGGAGTAGCAATTCACATATCAGACAAAATAGACTTTAAAACAAAGACTATTACAAGAGACAAAGAAGGACACTACATAACAATCAAGGGATCAATCCAAGAAGAAGATATAACAATTCTAAATATTTATGCACCCAACATAGAAGCACCTCAATACATAAGGCCAATGTTAACAACCATGAAATGGGAAATTGACAGTAACACAATCATAGTACGGGACTTTAACACCCCACTTTCACCAATGGACAGATCATCCAAAGTGAAAATAAATAAGGAAACACAAGCTCTAATTGGCACATTAAACAAGATGGGCTTAATTGATATTTATAGGACATTCCATCCCAGAACAACAGAATACACTTTCTTCTCAAGTGCTCATGGAATTTTCTCCAGGATACCTTGGGTCACAAATCAAGCCTTGGTAAATTTAAGAAAATTGAAATCACATCAAGTATCTTTTCTGACCACAATGCTACAAGACTAGGTATCAATTACAGGAAAAAAAAAAAACTGTAAAAAACACAAACACATGGAGGCTAAACAATATGCTACTAAATAACCAAGAGATCACTGAAGAAATCAAAGAGAAAATAAAAAAAATACCCAGAAACAAATGACAAAGAAAACACAATGACACAAAACCTATGGGATGCAGCAAAAGCAGTTCTAAGAGGGAAGTTTATGGCAATAAAATCCTACCTCAATAAACAAGAAAAATCTCAAATAAACAACCTAACCTTACACCTAAGGCAATTAGAGAAAGAAGAACAAACAAAACCCCAAAGTTAACAGAAGAAAAGAAATCACAAAGATCAGATCAGAAATAAATGAAAAAGGAATGAAGGAAACGATAGCAAAGATCAATAAAACTAAAAGCTGGTTCTTTGAGAAGATAAACAAAATTGATAAACAATTAGCCAGACTCATCAAGAAAAAAAGGGAAAAGACCCCAATCAACAAAACTAGGAGTGAAAAAGGAGAAGTAACAACTGACACTGCAGAAATACAAAGGATCATGAGAGATTAATACAAGCAACTATATGCCAATAAAATAGACAACCTGGAAGAAATAGACACATTCTTAGAAAAGCACAACCTTCCGAGACTGAACCAGGAAGAAATAGAAAATATAAACAGACCAATCACAAGGACTGAAATTGAAACTGTGATTAAAAATCTTCCAACAAACAAAAGCCCAGGCCCAGATGGCTTCACAGGCGAATTCTATCAAACATTTAGAGAAGAGCTAACATCCATCCTTCTCAAACTCTTCCAAAATATAGCAGAGGGAGGAACACTCCCAAACTCATTCTACGAGGCGAGGCCACCATCACCCTGATACCAAAACCAGGCAAACATGTCTCAAAAAGGAAAACTACAGGCCAATATCACTGATGAACATAGATGCAAAAATCCTCAACAAAATACTAGCAAACAGAATCCAACAGCACATTAAAAGGATCACACGCCATGATAAAGTGGGGTTTATCCCAGGAGTGCAAGGATTCTTCATATATACAAATCAATCAGTGTGGTATACCATATTAACAAATTGAAGGATAAAAACCATGCGATAATCTCAATAGATGCAGAAAAAGCTTTTGAAAAAATTAAACACCCATTTATGATAAAAAGTCTCCAGAAAGTAGGCATAGAGGGAACACACCTCAACATAATGAAGGCCATATACAACAAACCCACAGCCAACATCATTCTCAATGGTGAAAAACTGAAACCATTTCCTCTAAGATCAGGAATAAGACAGGGTTGCCCACTCTCGCCACTATTATTCAACATAGTTTTGGAAGTTTTAGCCACAGCAATCAGAGAAGAAAAAGAAATAAAAGGAATGCAAGTTGGAAGAGAAGAAGTAAAACTGTCACTGTTTGCAGATGACATGATACTATACATAGAGAATCCTAAAGATGCCACCAGAAAACTACTAAAACTAATCAATGAATTTGGTAAAGTAGCAGGATACAAAATAAATGCACAGAAATCTCTTGCATTCCTATACACTAACAACAAAATATCAGAAAGAGAAATTAAGGAAATAATCCCATTCACCATTGCAACAAAAAGAATAAAATACCTAGGAATAAACCTACCTAAGGAGACAAAAGACCTGTATGCAAAAAACTATAAGACACTGATGAAAAAAATTAAAGATGATACCAACAGATGGAGAGATATACCATGTTCTTGGATTGGAAGAATCAACATTGTGAAAATGATTATACTACCCAGAGCAATCTACAGATTCAATGCAATCCCTATCAAGCTACCAATGGCATTTTTCACAGAAATAGAACAAAAAATTTCACAATTTGTATGGAAACACAAAAGACCCCAAACAGCAAAAGCAATCTTGAGAAAGAAAAACGGAGCTGGAGGAATCAGGTTCCCTGACTTCAGACTATACTACAAAGCTACAGTAATCAAGACAGTGTGGTACTGGCACAAAAAGAGAAATATAGATTAATGGTACAGGATAGAAAGCCCAGATATAAACCCATGCACGTATGGTCACCTTATCTTTGATAAAGGAGGCAACAATATACGATGGAGAAAAGACAGCCTCTTGAAAAAGTGGTGCTGAGAAAACGGGACAGCTACATGTAAAAGTATGAAATTAGAACATTCCCTAACACCATACACAAAAATAAACCCCCAATAGGTTGAAGACCTAAATGTTAGGCCAGACACTATAAAACTCTTAGAGGAAAACCTAGGCAGGACACTCTATGACATAAATCACAGCAAGATCCTTTTGGATCCACCTCCTAGAGAAATGGAAATAAAAACAAAAATAAACAAATGGGACCTAATGAAACTTAAAAGCTTTTGCACAGCAAAAGAAACCATTAAATAGATGAAAAAAAAAAAAAAAGATGAAAAGACAACCCTCAGAATGGGATAAAATATTTGCAAAATGAAGCAACTGAAAGGATTAATCTCCAAAATATACAAGCAGCTCATACAGCTCAATATCAAAACAACAAACCACCCAATCCCAAAATGGGCAGAAGACCTAAACAGACATTTCTTCAAAGAAGATATACAGATTGCCAACAAACACATGAAAGGATGCTCAACATCACTAATCATTAGAGAAATGCAAATCAAAAGTACAATGAGTTATCACCTCACACTGGTCAGAATGGCCATCAGCAAAAAAATCTACAAGCAATAAATGCAGGAGAGGGTGTAGAGAAAAGGGAACCCTCTCGCACTCTTGGTGGGAATGTAAATTGATACAGCCACTATGGAGAACAGTATGGAGGTCCCTTCAAAAACCAAAAATAGGGCTTCCCTGGTGGCGCAGTGGTTGAGAGTCCGCCTGCCGATGCAGGGGACACGGGTTCATGCCCCGGTCCGGGAGGATCCCACATGCCGGGGAGTGGCTGGGCCCGTGAGCCATGGCCGCTGAGCCTATGCGTCCGGAGCCTGTGCTCCGCAACGGGAGAGGCCACAACAGTGAGAGGCCCGCGCACCGCGATGAAGAGTGGACCCCGCTTGCCACAACTAGAAAAAGCCCTCGCATAGAAACGAAGACCCAGCACAGCAAAAATCAATCAATTAATTAATAAACTCCTACCCCCAACATCTAAAAAAAAAAGAGCACGTGATCTCAGCACGAGTTGTCACTGGTGATGTCGACCCTGGTCACCCGGCTGAGGTACGATTTCGCTGGTTTTATTTAGCTTTTTTTTTTTTTTTTGCGGTACGCGAAAAAAAGGGCTCCGGACGCGCAGATTCAGCGGCCATGGCTCACAGGCCCAGCCGCTCCGCGGCACGTGGGCACGAACCCCCGTCCCCCGCATTGGCAGGCGGACTCTCAACGACTGCGCCACCAGGGAAGCCCCTATTTAGCTTTTTAAGTCGGTCTTGCCCTGGCCTTGCCTCCCACCAACAAAAGGGGAGATTACTTGAAAGTCGAGAATGTGTTAATTCTTTACAACCTCCTCAGGGCCAGCTCTGTGCTGTGCTCATCAGTGACTATCTTTGCACTAATTAATAAGGGAGCGGGGGCAACTCTATCCCACGTAAGGGAAGGAGGTGGGCCGCCCCGACCTGCAGCCAGAGTGGGGCCCCTGAGAGCCTCAGAGCATCGGCCACGCTGTGCTTTCTCAGCCTCGGGGTCCGCAAGGGGCTCGACCAGTGAGTCCAGCTCCGAATCCAACCTGATCCCGATTCCAAGCAGTTTCTATGGGAAGGAAGGAGAGGTAAAAATTAGCAGGGGCTCACATATGTCTGCAACGTCACACTGGGTAATAGGACATTGCTGGGATAAATATTGCCTTGCAAATATTTGGAATTTCTGCAATTCTATCTTGAAAATACCCTTCTATTAGCTGTTTTTTCCAACTCATTATATCTTAATGGACTCTCTAAAGAGCTTAAAATGTCTGCTTCTCCTTGACCTTCTTATGAGGGAAATTAGAACTGGAAACAATTACTAAATACCTGGAAATTTTCCATTGGGATTTATGCCCTTAAAGCAACTGATCACATTTAAATAGCTTCATCATAGTGAAATCTTGCTTCATGATCATGCATTTTAAAAAGTCCAGCCAGAGGCCCTGAAAGTAATTCTATAACCGCATAATGTTTCTCTGTCCATTAAGTTACAAAAATGTGTTACAGAAAATGTTGAGAGAGGTTGCTCCGTGTTCACTGAATTACTCTTATCCACAAATGAGTTTATATCTTCAGTATTTTCATCCTTTTTGGTTCCATTATCAAGTTATTCTAGCATCCTTTTATTTAGAAAACGCCTCAGGATTATTTCTATTCACTGGTTAGTTCTGTCCTTCTTCTTGCAAAAAACCCCACGTGGTCACCCCTGAAATACAGGAGATGCGGTGCTGAGCCATGGCGGTTTGGGGACGGGGCTTTGGCAGAGCACAGACCCGCTGCCACTTCTCAGCAGGTTCCACGGTGTCTTTAGCGTAAAACATAGCAGAAGAGCACGGCCCTGGGAGCCCCTCCCCCAAGGAGCCCCGAAGAAGTACAACTGCTGCCTGCACAGCGTTTTGGATTCTGGGTCTTGTTACGTAAATGGACCCCTTTCAGGATGATAAATGCCACCCAAACGCCCAGCGAGAAGTCCTGCAACACATAGAATGTTTAGGGTTTTTTTGTTTGTTTGTTTTGCAAACCCATTATAGAGCAAAAACTGTATTCCACGTAAGAAAACGCTCTTCAGAGAGAAGAGAGATCTCCTAAGAGAAGCCACAGCAGAAGCAGAGGGAGTCAGGGGCTCACCTCAAACCCCTCCCCCACCCTGACCTGAGGCCACTCGCGACCTAAGTGTGTCCTTGAGTCTGAACTAGTTTGGCATCTCGTAAATGAAACATAATAAAAGTAAAAGATGGAAGAAAAAAAGCTAAAAACGTAAAAAGCAGTGCTCAAGTTTTCTGATCTTAAGCAAAACAATCACTTTTAGGAAAGGGGTACCTGAGCCCACAAAGCTCTCTGCTTTTATTACTATTATGCTTAGAATCCCAGCCACCCGCTGCCCTGCCCCGCTTCCTGTCCCAGCATCTGGGGGGCCGTCTCTTTCCTCAGCACCGGGGAGCAGGTCCACCTGACTCTCTTCGTCCATTTAGGGACACATCCTGATTTTCCCAAGCAGAGCTTTTCCCGTGTTGGAGACGGGAGATTTCACACTCACTTCTAACGTCTCTTCTGGAAAAATAAACATTCCATGTACCTATTCTCCCTTTGTGATGAGCCTGGCTGAGCCGCGCGGCTCCTTCCGGCTCAGGCGAGCGGCGCTGTCCTGGGTGACTCATCATGGTGGGTCTCGCGGCACAGGTACAGAGAGAGAGACAGGGACAGAGAGAGACAGGGAGGGATGGAGGGAGGGAGAGAGAAGAAAGGTTGGCAAACTCTACGCTTTCCAGGTGCACAATTTAATAATTCCTGAGCCATATCATTACAATAATACGCATACAATAAAACTCAGTGCACACAGAGCCACAGACTATCCCCGTACACCTGCCCGAGCCACGACAATGCATCTCCCAGCGACACTGTCTAGAGACCGTGGAAAACCCAGCCCGACCGATGTGAACAACGAGTGAAGCATCTGATTAGACGGGCAGCAGTTAATTCTTTAGGCTTCGGGTCTAAGAGGCAGTGAGAAGCGTCACGACTAAGACACTTCTAAATCTGCCTAATTCCCTAACTGGTAACTTGTAGCCTCAGGCGCACGCGTGGTCTCCCTGCGCAGCCGGCAGGGGCGGTGGGCAGCCCTGCACTGCGTGACGTTGGCGGGTCTGAGGCAGGGTCCGGCCGCTGCCGCACGTTCCAGAGTCCATCTCCTCGCTTTCCCCACAGGCCTATCTAAGATTCTTATAAAACTATTTCATAACCTACCGTATTCCGAAATATTCTGCCTTAATCCACAATCAAACCCATATCTTCACATTCTAATCTCTGTGGAAAGTTAAAGGAAAACATCTGATTCCCGAGCCCCCTGAGGCGTGAACACCTTAGAGATTAGGAACCTCCTCACGAAGTGTTCCCTTCCCTTGGCTTCTGCAACACCAGAATTCTGGCTGTCTTTCTAGTTTTTCCTGCCTGTGCCCCCAGCTGCTTCTTTTGTGAACCTACGCCTTTAATGCTGGTCATCGGGGACCCGTCCCAGGCCCACCCCCCACGCTCCTGATTCTCAGGCCGTCTTTACACACGCCCCCTCCCGCCCAGATGCACTTCTGCCCCCTCTTTACTTGGGTTTCCACCACCTTTAAGAGTCACCATAAGCATCGTGCCCTCACAGACCATGCACGGCCAGTGCCCCCACGTGCCCCGCAGTCCCGTGAACAATCTTACTGCTGAATCTGGAGGGTCGTGAGACAGTGAGAGTCTTCTGTCTCCTATGCTTGACGGGGACCATGCGGCAGTGACCTTGACACCCCCCGTGGCTGCCAGAGCCCTTGACACTAGGCAGTCACAAAAGTGTTGGCCGATGAAAAGAGCTGGAAGGGGCAGAAGACGGAGTTGACTGCTGGCAGTGATTGGCAGGGTGGATTCGCGCACACTGTATGCTCTCGGTAAATCCTTGTGAAAGGCGTGAGGCCCGGGAATAACACGCTCTCCGCTCTGAACAGTGTAGGCCCTGGGGCCAAGGAGCACCAGTGACTGACAGCAGGTCACGAGGCTTACACAGCTTAGAGGCAGACGAAGAACACAGGGTTTTCATTGTGGCCTAGTGCTTTCTCCATAATACCTTGGAGACAGTTTCTTTCTGAGTAATTTGGAGGACAAATAGGGAGGACATGAGAAGCGGCAAAGTTTTACTCATTGATAGACAGGAACCTAACATGTGTTTCCTATAGAAGCGTCACCTTTATCTACACCACAGAAAAGGCTGGCAAGCCAGGAACTTCATGACAGCTTTTAAGAATGCCTTTGCTTTACAAATCACTCATAACTCGAAAACCCTGTGATAGTATCATGCCCGTGCTCTTAGGCTGACCCAGGAAGGTGGCGGCTTGGCCTGCGGTGCCCAGCCCGGGTCAAAATGGGGGACGCAGGGCAGCAGGACACGGCTGGGACACCAGACCAGGGAAGTCTCCTGTGGCCTAGTCTGCACTCCTCACCTGGCTGTGAGGTGTCCTTGGAGGGAAGTACCTTATCCGGCTGGACCGCTGCGTTGCTATGGAGGCCAGAACCAGACTGCCTGGGCCAGGCCCCAACCTCTTGTGTCACAGAGTTGAGTTTCCACCAAGGTCGGGGCCCAGGCGGCCACGGGCACAGCCCAGCAAACAGCAGTGTGACACACGGACAGAAAGGACTCCGGGAAAAGGGAGTTAAACACGCAGATGTCCCCTGGGGCTCGTGGGCCAGGAGTCCTGGTGGGGAGAGGAGTCCAAATGTCGGTCTCTTTCTACTCACCTGTCTTCATAGAGGCCACTGAATACCTTTAAATTAAACGTAGAACTCTTTCTTTTTTTTTCATTTCAAAAGTGAACATGAGGAGTGGTTTCAATTGAAAGAGCCTGACCTGAAACAGTGATCGTTTCCTGTAACTTGGTTTCATTGAATTTGATCAAAATCCTGTCCAGGGAGATAGCATGAAGAGTAAAGAACAAAAATAAAGAACAATTGATGTAAAAATGCTGCCCGTGAACACGTGCTGAGTGTGTAAAGGATGGTGACCCAGGGGCCTTGGAGGAGGTAGAACCTTCCCAGAAGCTCCGGCTGGCAGAGCAGCCATTGCAGACCCCACCCACAGAGTGACCGGCAGAGGGACATTTAGGACCAGAAGTTTTGCCCTTAAAGGGCAGCATTTGTCACTTCCAGTCACTTGTTGGTTTACTCACAATGAATCCCTGGTGGACACGCCAGGCCCTGTGCTTGGCACGGAAACGCCTTAACTTAGAATCAGGGTGACGAGCGGGGTCGTGGTGGTCAGGCCGACGCAGTCCCTCCGAGGACAGGCCTGCAGAAGGTCACCCTGGTCCGAGCCCGCTGACCCGGGCGCCGCATCCGCCTCTGCAGTGGGGGGATGGGCAACCAGCATCCCTGAATCGGCGGGAAGTTCCCGGGTCTGACCCGGGAAAAGCAGGAGGCGGAGGGACGCCTGGGCCCGGAGAAGGGCCGAGGTGTTAATGGGGGGCGAGGGGGGACCGCGTCCAGAATGGGACCCAGAGGCAGAGGACGAAGGTCCAGAGCAGCTGCTCTCACGTCCCGACCCGGTGACTGGGTGCGGGACCCCAGGCAGCTCGGTTCGCCCTCCGAACCTCGGTCTCTGCAGCTGTACCGGGTGCTGGCCCAACGCGCTCCTCCCAGATGTGCAGAGAAGGGCTGAGGTCAGGCACGGAAGCGCTGGGCACACACCCCGAGATCCAAGCCCACTGAGCATCAGCTGTCGGAGGAGGGCCGCTTTCCGGGTGAGGACCGGGGCTTCAGCCCTTTCTCCCAGAGAACCTTCCTCCTGGGGCCCTTCAGCCCCTGTCCAGCCGTCCCCTGCGCGGCCGCCAGCCTCCCCACAGGCTCTCCCCCAGCCCGGCCCTTTCACAACCTGCACTTGACCCGCCAGGTCAGCAGCCCCTCCCCCGCGGAGCAGCGGCTCGGCCGTAGCTGTGTTCCCAGCACATCCGACATGATCCCAGCACGTAGGAAGGGTTTGATAAATTTTTTTTGAATAAAATATTTATTTAGTAAAGAAAACGTATAAGAGCCATAAAGCCCTGTCGGATCCCTGCATAAAGGCGTGTTGTAATAAGATATGGAAATAAGAGCTCCTGACGAGGAGCAGATTCCACTGAGGAGCTCAGATCTGCGTGCAGCTGCGTGACGGAGCCACAGACACCGCAGGACTTGCTTCTGTTCTGCCTTGTCGGTAAATCGTTTCACTTATTTTCTCAGTGAGACTCTGATAATAACAGTGATGCCAGAGTATTCTGGAAGCATGGAAAACAGCCCCGCTTCAGCTTGGCCACACTGATCTCCTCTGGGATTTCCCAGCACGTTCTAGTAAACAAGCATCTCTTCACATTAGAACCCTGGGAGGGGGACAAAGCAAGTCTTTAAATCTAGCAGGGAAGGCCGTCAGTGGGGCCCAAAGGGAGGGGGCGGGCAGCACCTGGATCTCGGACCACTGCTGTCCTCTGCTGGCAGGCCATGTGCTTCTGGTTTTCGGATGAACTCAGGCAGCAACGAGAGCGCCAGGTCCTGCGTGCTGGTCCTCTAAGAGCTGTGACAGAATTGAGCTGACTTTCCAGAGAATGGATACTAAGGAGGAGATCCTTGCTTAGTGCCCTGGCCAGGTGAGTATCACCTGCTGGGGTGGGTCATGAAAGGATGCAGATGGCTGTGCCCATGAGGAGAGAAGCTGCCTGGTGAGCTGGGGTCCCGCTGAAGAGTGTCCTAGGCCTGCGGCGTGGGGCGCGGAGTGAACAGCGCGGGTGATGCGTAGACCCCCAGCCTGGAGGTGACAGCGTGTCTTGTTCTGGATGGGGCTGGAGAGGAGCCGGTAGTGAGCCTCTGGGATCCCAGGTTCTCCTCTCCTGAAACTCCACAGCTCAGGGCAGCAGCTGCTGTGCTCTCTCGCCATGAAGCATCATTTTTGTTCTGTGAGTCCTTTATTTTGGTGCATCAAAACACACTTTTGTCGTTTATTCTTGAATTAACAAATATGTATTGCGTGCCCACCACCTACCACGTGCCGGTCTCTTCCCGAGGGGCTGAGGACTGCACAGACGGATACGTCCCTGTCCTCCTGGAGGCCACATCTTTAAACACAAGACCTCGCTCTCCCGTATTTCCACCATCCTGCCGCCCAAACACAGCGCAGCCTCGCGCGTCTGGGCTCCACGTGAGACTCACAGGGCCGCTCCGCTGGGATTCTCCACAGAGGTGCCAGGAGCACGTCTCTCTCTGGCGGACTGCAGCCCCAGCGCCTGCCAGGGGTGAATGACTTTTACTCGGAAGCCTTAGTTCCCAAAGACTCTCCACTTTGGCCAAAAGAGGGAAGCGGTCCTCCGAGGCCAGAGGGGAGGCCCTGGGGAGGTCCTGGCCGCTGTGTGGGAACTCCGGGTCCCTGGAGGTGAAGGGCAGTGGCCACGGGGCCCCTCCGCACATCACCTCCAGACCTACCCCACGTCCACAAAAGGAGTGTTCTTATCACCTAGGCTGCTGGTTTAAAGGGTTATGAGAGGCTTTTCTTTTTTGTTACTAATAGTGACCCCCCCATATGGTGGGGTAACAAGTAGGGCAGGTAACACTTCCGATTGGCTGAGGCCTGGAGAGGCCGTGTGATCTGCCCAAGTTCTCGGAAGTGACCAGTGGGCAGGGGAACTGGTCCAAACCTCGGCCCTCTTGCCTGTCAGAGGCCAGAGAGCGGGCAAAGCAGACTGTTACGCAGACAGAAGTTTCCATCGTTCGTTAAGTATTACTGGGGCACTCAGAGAACTACTTCGGCTGCCCGATAGACGTGTGTGTTTTTAAATTTGTTTTTGTTGTTGTAATTTGTGTGTTTAAGAAACATTTAAGGTGTCAGGAAACTGCACCCCGATCCTCAGCTTTCAGAGTTTTGCGGAAATCTGTGCAGCCAGCAGAGCTGGAGAGATGTGTAGAAAGAGGGAAGAAGAAAGGTGGGGGCCCCAGAGGGGCCACGTGCTCAGCTGTGACGTGGGCTGCAGGCCCCTGCGTGGCGCCGGCCCGCGGGGTTGGGCTCCACGTGGCCCTGCAGGGGCTCCTGTCCCACCTGC
Source organism: Delphinus delphis (assembly GCF_949987515.2). NCBI lineage: Eukaryota > Metazoa > Chordata > Mammalia > Artiodactyla > Delphinidae > Delphinus > Delphinus delphis. Next base: position 588,606 of record NC_082692.2, on the reverse strand, counting down.
TCGGCTTCCCCGTCGACTGCACTCGGGGCGTCTGTTCAAAGGCGGCCCCTCGTGTTTTGTCTCAAAGGAAGTCACAGGCACAGGGCGGTGACTCACGGGCAGATCTGAGGGACTGGGGGGGTGTTTTGTCTACACTGCGGAGAGCTTACAATAGGCTGATGCCGCTGTGACGGGCGTGGGCCGGCTCCCGTCTGGAAGAATTTGTTCTCAGCGGCGGGGGTCCGCGTTAGATCTTTGTTTATCTGGCCGTCGAATTCTCAGTGTGTTCACGGAATTTTGCATTTGCCAAACTTTGAAAAATAATCCAGGGGATTAAAGAAATCTCTTTTTTCAATTCCTGATACAAAAAGTCATTTTTCTTTTTTTTACTCACAGAAGAGAAGAATAATTTGCTTTCCAAATATTTTCTTTACTCTTTCAGATATATCTGAAAGAGAGAGCTTAAGTGGCTTGAAAGAAATATGTTTTTTCTCATATTAAAAGTATTACATAAGCACCCTGCTAAAAATGGTACTATATTTTATACTAGTTGAATAAGTATTCTCATTTACTAAGACTATGTACTAACTGTATATCAATGAATGAGATTTTAAAAATAGAGTGCAGTAAAATATATATACCAAGTGGGAAAAACTAGAAATGATACTAATATAGTATTTCTTGAATGAGTATTTGATCTTTCTGATCATTTTGACTCTGGATAAACAGGAGTTTAATGTATCAGTCACATATAAATCAACAAATACAGCCAAACTGATAAAATGAACATATATTCAAATATATGTCCATATAATTCAAATATATTCATATGTAAGTCAAATTAAATGTAGTCAAATTAATACTCTGACAACAAACAAAGGAACTAAAATAAAAACACATCTCAGGGGCTTAAAACAAAAAGCATGGTTTCTCCACCACGTTGGTGAGCAGAATCAACTATGCCCATGCCAGCGCTGTATTTGTCAATAGAGCCTAAAGAATTTTTTTTTAATTTCAGAATCACAGCTGCATTTGAGCTTTCTTATTCAGAAACAATGAATTTGCATGGTAGGGACTGTTAATTGCCTACCCATCATGCGTCCTCTTTTTTCTTACTAACAAGACCAATCTTATTAAGGGCATTTCCCAGCCTCTCTTGCAGCTTATAGTGGCCAACCAGATCTAAGCAAAAGCCATTGGGTGAAACTTCTGGGGAAGCTCTTTGCAAGTGAACAGATTTGACAAGCTTGTCTCTGTGCCCTTTGCCTTGTTCTTTCTTTGAAACAGGAACATGGACGTGATGGCATGAGTACCAGCAACCATCTTGTGAGCATGGAGAAAAAGCTCACACCCTGTGGATGGTGGAACAGGGATTTAGAATGAGCTCAAGTCCCCAGTGACCTACTTTCTTGTTAGGTGAGAGAAACATAAACATCTTTCTCATATAAGCTACTTATTGTGGAATTTTCAGTTAAATACAGCCAAACCAAAGTTCAAATTGATAGTTAAGGAAGATAAGGAATAAACTGCAAAGATGAGAAGAACATCAATATTGTGTTCTTACTGCACATTTCTTGTTCATAATTATTAAATATGCTCTGAAAGGGACATGCATGTTCATGCCGTCCTGAGTCTATGTCCTCCGTGTTTACTCTTTACACATTTTTTTATGAAATATGCACCACTGAGAAAGGAATATATGGATGGGTGGATGGATGGATGGATGGATGGATGGATGGGTGGGTGGATGGATGGATGGATGGATGGATGGATGGATGGGTGGATGGATGGATGGATGGATGGATGGATGGATGGATGGATGGGTGGATGGATGGATGGATGGATGGATGGGTGGATGGATGGATGGATGGGTGGATGGGTGGATGGATGGATGGATGGATGGATGGATGGATGGGTGGATGGGTGGATGGATGGATGGATGGGTGGATGGATGGATGGATGGATGGATGGGTGGATGGATGGATGGATGGATGGATGGATGGATGGATGGGTGGATGGATGGATGGATGGATGGATGGGTGGATGGATGGATGGATGGATAGACGAGATACTTAAATACACAGATGGTAGATATGACCAGCAGAGGCACAGTAAGGCACTAAGAGTAATCAAACCAGCAGCTAAATAACGCACAGTCACACCACCAGCAGCTTCAGAAAGAGACCCCTCTGCTCCCCTCCACGTCCTGAGTGCCAGCCCCACCGCGTGAATCTCAACCTCTTCCTGAAGCAACCACGCTGGTGGATTTTACCTTTATCATTCCCTTGATGTTGTTTACATGTATGTATCCTTAAGCAACATTGTTCAAATTTGTATAACTTGATACCTGAGACATCAGCTGTTTGCTTTTCTCCCTAATTCTTTTTCCACCAATGTCACGTATGTTTCACACGTCATCCACATCCTTCAGGTAGCTGTGCCTCATTCTTCCTCACGCCGAGAAAGGGTGTGAATATCCCAAGCATGTGTATCCATTTTCTATACAGGTTTGGATTGTTGTTTCCAGTTTGGGATCTTTACAAAGAATATTACCATGACTGTTTTCTAAAATGTTTACTGGAGCTCATATACACGGCTTTATATGAGATAAATATTTAGAAATAGAATTGCCGAGTTGCAGAGCTGCCTCTGGATCCTGGAAGAGCACTTACACTCACACCAGGGTGCATAAGTGTGTAGGCTTTCTGTGTCCACAGCTCGCTACTTCCTCCTTTTCCACGTGCAGCCTGCCGGGCGCTGCGAAGCTGGGGCTCCGCCTCGTAATGCCTCCAGGCCACTGTGCTTTATACACCCAGCCAGGCCCCCTGTAACCGAGTCTGTCAATCCATTCAACAGATTTACTTTTTCCTATGGAGTCATGTACCCACCTCATGAGAGAAAAATACAGAAATGAATTTAATGTAGAAGAAAGGGTCAAGTATTGGGTCAAAAGCGGCAGATGCGAATCCCTGGTCACTTTATTTACACGGGTCTGATTTCATTAACTTGGAGAGCTTCTAAGGACCCTACCAGCTCTGAGATGTTTAAATACTGTAATTCTATTTTACAGAGGAGGAGAGAGGTTTATATTTGACAAGCTGTGAAACTTATTAAGGTTCTGAAAACTTCTTACCACAAAATCCTTTGATTCAAACTGTGAAGTCTTACTTCCAACTACTGGTTTAAAAATAATGACAATAATTTTTCCTTGAACTTGGCAACAGGCTCAAATTAAAACTCATGCTCAGCAGGGACTCGGTCGCTGACTGTTATTTTCCCTGGAAACCTCAGCTTTCTAACTTACTCTCTGCTTCGGAGGCTTACCATTCAGCACCACCTCAGGGGCGTGAGACCTGGGCAGCAGCAGGGGCCCCGGGCTGGTTTTAAAGCTCATGTCCCTGTTCTGAAATCCTTAATCCTTTTGCACGAGGGCCTGAATTTTCATTTTGCTCTGGGCCAGCAAATGATGTAGCTGGTGCTGGGTATCTTGTATGTCATCACCTGTACACAAAGTTCTCCAAGATGCACGATCACAACAGAACCCAGAGGAAGACGTCAAGAGTTTCTAGACAATACGACTGGTATTTGGGGTTTCGTTGTTCTGCTGCTTTTCTGTAATTGCAATCCACGTGCAGAAACAATTCTTTGCAAAGTTTGGGAAGATTTGCAGTTCGTCTCATCCCCACCCCAGAGAAAGAGTGGGTTTCCTTTTGTCTGTTACTAAAAACACATGCTGTTCCACTACAACAGCAACCCCTCCATCCTCCTACCTGGGGGCATGTGCTTCTGAGAGGGAAAGGGGGGCAGGGGAGCTTACACACGTGCACACACCACACACACACACACCAAGAGCTTTCTATCCACAGTATACTTGGGAGTTTTAATGGTGTCATCAATATCTGATGGACGGTTTATGGAAAGAGGGATTTCATTGCCTCTTTTATAGAGCATTAAAGATTTTTTTAAATGTTGCTTCAGTGCTGTACACACTGGCCAAGAAATCCCAGTATTTCTGAATTTGTTTCTGCTTCAATTTAAGATGACCCATTAAATAAAATTTCTTAAAAGCTGCATGTCAGTGTGTTCTGACTCAAAATTAAAAGAACCCAGTAATTCTTTTGATTTTGTTAATATTCCAGAAATAAATATTTGACTCATAAAGGTTAGGGAAAATTCATTCCTGTTTACTGCCCCGCACATGTCCGGCACTGGTTCCAAATCTGTCAGCCAAACAGCTGTCCCGGCACCGGGGCTTGGGCAGCTGTGGGCCCAGAGCCGCTCGGAGGTCCGTGGAAAGCATTTACAGACCACACGTTCACAGGGACAGGTGCCCTGCACGAAGCAGAGCTGCTCCTGAAGAACGTGATGAGAAAGACGCACAGGTAACACCACAAATTGGTTAATATGGCTTTTGGGTGATGACACAAAAGGGACACCAGCAACTCAACAATAGTCACCTCTTTACGGATTGGCTTTGCCTGGGTGGGGGGGCAGCCCAACTCCCGGCCTCCCACCCCGGGGTCCCCCATCCTGGGCGCTCGGTGGTCAGACTCCTGCACCAGGAGGCCCTGGGCCCAGCCAGGGCGCTGCGGGATCGCTGCTGGTGGTGTTCAGGGATGGGAGGTGAAGGGACAGAGGACTTCCGTACACTCTGCACGCAGCCTCCCTAACGGTCACACCTCATCACACCGCCTGGGGCCTCCGTGTGCGTGCAAGGTAGTGAGCCTCACAAGTGACGCTCCAGTGCTGATTGCTTGACTGGATTTCCTACGAATGATGACATCTTTCTACGTAACCACTGTGCAGCCACCAACGTCGAGTTCCCACCGATCCAGTGGGACCATCAGACCTCCGGTCCCCCTCGGATTCCGCAGGCCCGGGGCTGCGTGCGGAATCAGAGCACACTGGTCCCTGCAAACTATGAACGTCTCTCAGCCTTTCATGATCTTGACAGGTGTGAAAAGTGCAGATCTTCACCTGATAAAGAAGTTCCCTGATTTGGGCTTGGCTGGTGTTTCCTTGTTGTTTGTGCATTCAGGTGGCGCTCTTCTCCGTGTCTGGGGGCCCCCAACCTTGGGGGACATCACTTTTATCCCTGGCTGAGATGGCGTCTGCCAGATTCCTCCACTGGAAAGTTAGTGACTAAGTACCTTATGCTTGCTAGCTGATGAGTAATTGATGGGTATTTTGTGGGGAAGCTTCGAGACTGGTAGCTCTCCCTTTCCCATCTCTCCTTTTGTTCGTTTGTATCAGTATGAACTCATGCTTGAACGGTTACAAGCTATCATCGTGTGTTGTGATGCACAAACGTCCGTTGGGCCGGCGGGTGCCTTCAGGTCGGGTCTTCCGATGGTTTAACACGTCAGAATCATTTTTTGAACACTTCCGTACTTTCTGGCACAAAATAAACGCTCCAGACTCAACTTGTACTTTCTCTGCCCAAACCTGGATTCGGCCGGTTCTCCGAAGAGCCCCGGTGCCTTGAAGCGCAGGGTCGCGTTTGGAAGCCAAGCTCTGGACACCGGATGTTCATGCTGCCAGAGTGTCACTGTTCCCAGGCCCTTCCAGCATAGGTAGAGCTGAGACGTACATGCATACACGCATATGCGCTTTAAAAATCCGTACATACATCCTATTATTAATACACAGGTTAAATACGATATGTACTCAATAGATCACTGGGTTCAGAGATGCTGGACGTCCAAAGGGCACGGCAGCCTTCAGGGACCGAGCCTGGAAAGAACCCGGTCACCCCCGCTTTGCCGAGGCCAGTCCGTCCTCCCTCCATCCCTCTGATATGGGCCCAGTGCAGCCGCCAGGCTTCCCCCATGAACACAAAGGCTCCTCACGGCACTGTCTGAAGTCTGGCCTCCACTTGTAACAACTAAGTGAGCGGCTGTCTCTGCGGGGCCCCCGGACCAAAGAACCGTGCATGTGGGTGACGTGCTCGACCCCGCCTGCCCAGGCCCTGCGCACGAGCCCTGTGCCCAGAGGCCCGGGATCCAGAGCCAGCCGAGATGCCCCCCTGCCTGCCTGCCGCGCCCAGGCGGGCCCACAGGACAGAGAGCCTGGCTTTGCTTCCCGCGAACAGCCAGACCTCGCAGCCCGACATGGCAAGGGACCTTCGTGCCCACCGCTCCCGGGCACCTCGATGGGACCAGGTAAGACGTCCTGAGGCAACCTGTCGGGTGTGAGAGACACAAGGTGAGATATCCCTGATTCTAAAGGACAGCAAGCGTAAGAGGCATCACTGATTTAATGACAGCTCTTTAGGAAAAAACCCCACAACTTCTCCATTGTGTACATGCATTAAAGAATGAATTCAATTACAGAGAAATCAAAACGGGAATGGGGGGAGACAAGCTGTATCTTCAGTAAAAGAAACACCTCATCGCTCTCCTCAGGGTCCCCTCGGTCCCCAGACGCCCACCGATCTCCTCTGGCAATGCTGTCCGCACGGCTCTGAACAGCAGCTGGCGGACGGAGGCTGGGCGTCCACTACAGGGGCCGAGGCTGGTGGACGAGGGGCCTGGAAGGTCTCATTCCTGCACATTTTGAGGGTCCCCTAACTGCCATATGCTCCTCTCTGCCCTTTTCTCCTCTGGGATGAGGAGGGCGAAAGAGCCCAGGACCCACCATTTACCCTGCTTGGGGAGAGGGGTAGGCCCAGGGACTCAGGCATGTGATGACCACAGGTACAGTGTGTGCGGCGCCCACGTCCTCAGTGAGGGTGCAGCCAGACCCCCGTGAGGACGGGAGCACCCGGAGGCCCGGGCGTGGGGGTGCTGTCAAGTAGACTGTCAGGTTGCTGCGCGCAGGACACACCGTGGTAAGGAAGGCGGGGGCAGCCCTGAGCTGCCCGACGCTCACGTCACAGGAAAGCAGGGCACTGGCTCGGGGTGACGGGCCTGCGAGAGCCACGCTGGAGAGACAGAGGCAGAAAAGGACAAAGGAGCAGGTGGTGGACGTGCTTTGCCAGAAGCCAGAATCCGGGGCCACCGCGAGCTCCCCCAGACCGAGGCTGCCCGGTCAGCCTGGGTGCCACCCCACTGTGAAGGGAGGGGAGCTGGAGCCTCGAGGGAGACCCAGGGGGGGCAAGGCGAAGAAAGGTCGGCTCCCCCCTTCCCGCCCACCAGTCTCCTGTCTGGTCTGGGAGCCCGAGGACGCCCAGCCTGGAGAGCAGCTCCCCGCAGAGACCGGACGGGGCAGAGGCCGGAGCAAACCTAGAGGCAGAAGCCACGTCCTTCCTGAGCCGTGAGGCCCTGGAGCTCAGGATGCAGGGGAGGGAGGCGTGGACGCTGACAGTCCTAGGGCAGGGGGGAAACAAGGGAGACCGAGGCCAGATCACATCACCACGTTCTCTGCCAGGACCTACATTAGAGCAAAATAATACCAGATTCGGGCCATGCTGGGCGTCCAAGTGCTTTATTCAGACAATTCAGCATAAACACCTCCAAACATCTTTGCATAAAATTCAAAAATCTGGTCTCGCAGAAACATTTGCTGCAGACTCCTGACCCCAAAAGTGTCTGTATGAGGAGTGAAACGGGAACAGACAAGATGTTCCTAGCCCCCCAGGGACGCTGCCGGCCGTCATGGGCTCAGAGCTAAGCCGGGCAGGGGCTGGCTCTTCACAGACACTCGTGGCCCCCTCGTCTGTCCACCCGCACCCCCAAACCTCCTGCAGAAAGGGGCCAGGTTGGGAACCAGTGCCGACTCCAGGCCCCTGAACACCGGTGTGGGGAGCAGCTGTGTGGACCACCCAGCAGCGCTGCCACCCCCCGCCACTCAGCAGCCATGGTCATTGCAAAGCAGAGTGCTTCTCTTTTTGAGTGGCTTTCATTAGAGTAAGAAGGCATTCTGATTAAAGCTTTTGCTGTATCTCATGTAAGAAAAGTCATAAAGTCCCAGGATCCACAAGGATCGTGATGCTGTGTTTATAAAGTGCTTTCCAAGTCCTTCACCAACTTTGTTTCATTAATAACCATTTTCAGCCACGTCCCCGGGAGTGGGAAGAAGGAAATCTTACGGCCTGTACAGTTTACCACTGCCAAGAGCAGGGGCCACATGAGACGGAGCGGAAATCAGCCAGGAGCTGAACCCAGGCAGCAGCGCTTCACACACTCAGGTCTGTTCTGAAGGCGACGCAGCCGAAGCCCGCGCCAGCACGGGGGTGCCTGCCACGTGCGGTCCCCCCGCGTGGGTGTGGGGGTCCCGCCGCCGGCTGAACCTGCTCCCGCCCTGCACAGGCCTGTGGAGGGGATCTGGGGAGACGTAAGTTAGGGGGGTGGCTGCTGGTGGTGATATGATTACGTTCAGGGAGGTGGCGCTGACGGGGACCATGATGATGGCGGTGATGCGTGGACGCCGTGAGCCTGAAATGCCCGCAAATTAGCACCGAAGCCTTGACTGGTTCCGGAACCTTGTACCTCCTGCCTTTCAAGTCTTACTACTTGTGTCTGTGACGTTTACCTGAGCCAACTGTGCGACACCTGGTGATACGTTTTGTCTGACACTCTTGGTTTGTCGTTTAACTCTCGTCATTCTCTGAATTTTAATGCATGCGTGTATGGTGTGTCCAACGGGGCAGTAAATATTTTGGCAGCAGGACTGTGTCTTTTTTTCCCACCACCGACCGCTTCCTGCCTGGTCGGTGCGCGTGTGCCACATGGTCGGTAAGCACTGAGTGCTGGGCCGCCGTTAGCGGGATCCGGCCACGCCTGCGGCTCAGGGGCAGGTTCTGGTCGCCGTTTCGGGGGCCACACTGGGGGAGGCATCACTCACCCCATCTGGCACATGCTGGGGGCAAAGGCATGTCACCAGGCCCCGCCAGCCTCGGAGGACTCACGGCGGGGACACAGGAGGAGGGGCTCTGCCACGCCCTCCCTGCTGACCTGGCTACATCTGGGCTTCCACCCCTCCGCGGTAACCCCGTCAAGTGCGGCGCCTGCAGCAGGGAGAAGGTCAGGCGACTGCAGAGGGTCCTGTCCGTGCGGGGAGCTGCGGAGCACGATGAGCCGCTGCCCCAGGCAGCTTTCTATGAAAACATCTCGGGCTTTTCACAGCTTTCTTTTCCCGATGAAATTTCTTTCTTCTTGTTTCTGTGAACGTTGGTAGCAAAGCTGTCAGGCCAGCTTTGAAAGGGGGTAAAATCTGTCCCTCCTCCCGTCCTCCTCCCGTCCTGAAGCCAAATCCATTCTGGGTCGTATAGAAATGATCAAATTACAGCTTTTGGCATGTTCCTTAACTAGGGAAAAAAATAACTTGGATTAACTAGTGCCAATAAACTAAGTATTTCAATTAAATGCTAACGTCAGTAAAAGCATCAGTCACACCAGCCTCCGTCTCAACCAGCCTTAACCCTTAAAACAGTGTGCGAGACCCTCGGAACAGCTGCTGCGGAAACAGTTTCCATCATGAATCTGAGACTTGGGGCAATTAAGGGAGCTGCCAGAGGGACCCCGAGAAAGGGCACGTGTCTCCGCTCAAAAGCAGCCCCAGGCAGGGCTGGGCTTCCCATAATCGGTCACTTAAGCTGAAGGAGAGAGAAAGGCGTCCTTCCCCCAGTTCCTGACCCTCAGACAGACCCCCCGCGGGCTCCTGAGGACCCGTGGGTCGGGGAGCCCCGCGGGTGGGGATAGAAAAAGGACCCTCTAGACCCTCCCGGTTTGACGCGAATAGAGGCCGACCCAGCGCATTCTTGCTGCTCCCCGCCCCCCGCCACCCCCCGCCGGCACCAGCCAGCACCCACCCTGTCCAGTCCCCACACGAGGACAGCCGTGCTCACACACTAGGTGCCACTGCCGGTCCGTTCTCGGCCTCCCTCCCAGCGGTCTCCGTGCGTGGGCGCCAGGCGCGCTTAAGGGGGCGGACCTAGAGCGGACCGTCAGCTCACGGCTCATCAACGCGCAGCTCAGGGGCTCAGCCCTCCCACACGAGGGGGCACCTGGCTAAAGAACCCCTGCCCAGTGCTTCATCCACAAGCCTTCAGGGGGCTTCTGAGGACCCCCGATTTACATGGACCACTGACTAACGTCCCGGCCTCAAGGTGTCCGTGGTGCAGTGGGATAGACGTTTCCTGACAGATCATCCCAGTGTCGCCTGGTAGGGGCCCTGATAGGCGTGGGCAGCACAGTCATGGGAATAAGGGGGGAACCTGGCCCCGGAAGCAGGGAGGATGTGCAGGCACAAGGGGATACGTAAGTGGGGTAACTGCATGCTCGGGGGGAGGGTTGCCTCCACACCCATCGTGGTCACTGTCCACATGGCATAAGGTAAACGCACAGAACGCAGTCATCGCCACCTGTTTAAACTGTAGAATAAAGGGTCTGTGCTTACACTAAGATCTCATTAGTTTGTAAAGACCATTGATATCAGATTACTCACATTAAAACTGATTTTGGTTTTCAAACCAAAAAGGGACGGAGGAACAGGCAAACTTGCACCTGACAATTTCTAAAAGATGCCAAAGATACTTTCTTTGGCAAGTAATTGACCTCAATTTTATGAGTGTAAACATTCCGACTGACTCTTCTTAGACAGCTTTGCTATGTTTTACTCTAATAAATCAAGTTCATATGCTGAAATAGAAACAAAATATTTTTGCTTAGAAACAAGTAGTTTTCAGAACTGACCGGCACTTTGCAGGGTGGCCAGCAACCTGGGTGACTCAGATGCTCTTAAAAAGCAAATAAAATACAAGACTCCCCATTCAGTGTGTGCTTTCAGCTGGGGTACGGCTGTGTCTGTCAGGGTCCAGCCAGGAAAACTGAAAACACACTAGTGCATTGGACAGTGGGGATTTAACATAGGGGCTTTGTTCTATGGTGTTGGACTCAACCTTGGTAACCGAGAGGTAGTAACTGCAGGAAGCAGTTCCTCGCCGGCTGTGATGGCTGTGACCAGAGGAGAGAGGTTTGAGGTACCAGCTCCGCGCTCAGGGAGGGGGAAGGGCTGCAGAGGTGGGACTCAGGCCCAGGAGGGGACGCTGCCTGGGGGGCAGGGGTGGCATGTCCGGGAGGCATGGCGAAGCTGGTCTGGGGAGGCTGGGGTGCAATAGGCCCCCAAGCCAGGAGTCGGGTGCAGCCAGGGAGGGGTGCTGTCCGCCTTGCTCCTGAAGGAGCTCCGGCCCTGGCGAGGAGACGATCCTCTGCCCTCGTGCAGCCGTGCAGCTGCCCTCTCCTGCTCCTGGTCAGAACCGGTGAGGAGCCGTCGGCAGGCGGGAAGCCGAGCTCACAGCCGCGGCCCAGGGTGGGTGTCCTGAAGCACCAGAGCTTCGTGAGGGGCACAACGGCCAGACGGCGAGTATTTGGAGCTTTGCGAATCGTAAGGTCATAAGGTCACGCGGAACGTGGTAAAGGGAAAGCAGTGTGGACGACATGTAAATAAATGAGCGTGGCTCAGTTGCAGTAAAACTGTATTTATAAAACAGCAGGAAGGTGGGTTTGGCCTGAGAGCCGTCCTCTGCCAGCCCTTGGTCTAGCTCGTGCACGTGATAAAACCCTGGAGCTTCCGACGTGCTCCCCAGAGTCACAGAGGTAAAGGTAAGTAATAAAGTCCTACTTCTCTTTCCAGTCACACAGATGGGCCCTGGGCTCAGAGACCGCAAGTGACACGCGACACCCCAGTGCCCCACGGAAATGGCCTGAAGTGCAGGGACCTCCGAGTAGGGCTGTTACAGACGCTGGATGGCCAGAAGCAGGTTTTTGCTTCCAAAGTTGGATAAGAGCAGAAGCAGGGTTCCTCTTACCGGAAGTAACATCCCTTTTTCTCAGCCTCGACACCTTAGCAGTTGTGACAGCAGGTCCAGCGTATTCCCGGGTCAACTGAAAGCAGCAGGCCCCCATCCAGTGTGCCCGGGTGACAGCACACGGCCTCTCAGGAGCATAACGCCCACTGGGGAGGGAATCGGGGGCCGCTGCTTCAGCGTTTGCTTTGTAGAGAGTTCGTACACAGCAAAACCACGATGAGAACCAACTTTTAAAAAGCAGTGCAGGGGCTTCCCTGGTGGCGCAGTGGTTGAGAGTCCGCCTGCCGATGCAGGGGACACGGGTTCGTGCCCCGGTCTGGGAAGATCCCACATGCCGCGGAGCGGCTGGGCCCGTGAGACGTGGCCGCTGAGCCTGTGCGTCCGGAGCCTGTGCTCCGCAACGGGAGAGGCCACGGCAGTGAGAGGCCCGCGTACTGAAAAAAGAAAAAGAAAGCAATGTAGTCCATAGGCGGAGGTCCCCAGAGGTCCGATGAGCAGAGTGAAGACAGGCTGCGGGCAGGGGAGGTGTCACCGTGTGCAAGCAACCAGCTCACTCGGGGCCGTAAAAATGGTGCCGCTCTGTCATCAAGGGAACAGCTACTCGCAGAACTGATTGACGGTAGAAGTAACACCCTTCATAGGAAATTTAGCTTGTTTCCAACAACCATTCCCAGCCCAAGGGCGTTTCCTCCTCTGACACAGAAAACTTACTTCCTCATGAGTGGCCATGGAGCAACTCACTGGCCTTCAGCGTCTAGTTCAAGTTCCTTCTAACCTAGGAAGTGTCCTGTGGGCTGAATTGGCAGGAACTTCCACCAAAACTCCTCGTCCGTGAATTCTATCTTTAAAAATACACGTTTCTAGCAAACTTTCCTCAAGGCAGTCAGCACTGAAATTTCTTCTGGGCGTTCTTTCAGAGGCATAAGAGGGGCCTACCTGGGCTTAGGAATGCCTGTCACTAATGTTTCTCAGACGGGCACTCTGTGACGGGCTGAGTACAGGGCAATGCCAGGGAGGGTCCCCCATCACGCAGGAAGTCCTGTGCACGGCAAGGACAAACAGTCACATCCCCTCACCTTACAGCCCGCTTTGCTCTGGGTCCAGATCTGGGAGCACCGCTGGCAGGGGCATGGGGGTTGCAGGTGTAGAGCAAGGACGACCATGACCGTGATCGAACGTGCAGGGGGGAAGGAGACGCCGCCCACTCGGGCCCTCTGCTCCGGTCGCCATCTAGGCTTCCTGCACAGCTGTGTAGCCAGCCACACACTCTCATGGGGCTCCGGAACAGCAGTGGGGACAAACGAGGGTCTGGGGGGCTTGCAAAGAGCTCTTCAAGCCACTACAAGCAGACAGCTGCTGCCTGCACCCAACCTGGAGGTCACCCACCCCCGGGGAGGGGCAGACACAGGTCAAAGGTAAAGAGCGGCCACCTGGCTGAGCCGGGCAGCGTGGATGGCAGTGCTGGCGGGGCCAGTTCTGACCGTCCGAGGCCTCAGAACATTGGCCTCTTTGCCAGCCCAGACAATTGCTTATTCTAGAGTATTCTCTGTAACTGGGATTCACGTTTCTTTTTCTTTAAAAAGTCAGAGAGTAAACATTTTTGGCTTTGCGTCCATAAAGTTCTCCCACAACTTTTCAACTCTGCTGGCCACAGACAATGTGTGAACCAATGGGCATGACTGTTTTCCAAAAGGAACTTCCTTTACAAAAACAGTCAGTGGACGGATGAACAGATGAACAAGATGTGGCCACACCTGCAGTGGACTATTAGCCTTGAAAAGGAAGGAAACTCTGACACGTGCGACAACATGGGCAAACCTTGAGGGCACGATGCTCAGTGACATAAACCAGACACAAAAGGAGAAGCACTGTGTGGTCCCACGTATGTGAGGTGCCTGGAGGAACCAGATTCACAGAGACAGAGAGCAGGAGGGTGGGCACCAGGGGCTGGGGGAGGGGTGGGGAGTCCGTGTTTAACGGGGACGGAGGTTCGGTTTGGGAGGATGGAGAGGCTCTGGGGATGACGGTGGGGGTGGTCGCACAACACTGGGAATGTGCCTGATGCCACTGAGCCATGCACTTAGCGTTCAGATGGTGAGTTATATGTTCTGCGTATTTTATCACAAACACACAGTAGACGGACATCCTCTCTGCTTCTGAAGAATAATGCGTTCCTGTGCAGGGGAGTGTTCACTCAGCACAAGCCCTGGTGCTTCCCCAGGACCGACCCCCGTGGGGAGTGGTGGGGCCTGGGGGCATGGGCCACGTGTTCCCGGCTTCACTGGCGACACAGGACATGCGGTCGTGAAATCACTTAAATTTTCAAGAAGTTCAGAAGAGAAAATAAGAGAGAAAGAGGCCTTATTTGGGGGGAGCGGGGGTGGTTATTATTTTATCCTCGAGAATAACCCCGTGCACGTGAAGCCTGTTTGAACACATGAAGTTAATTGTTCTCATGGCCTAAAAGTATTCCCGAGGAGCTGTTGTAGCAGAAAACCAAATGTGGTCCCAGTGCTGCGTCACGTTCGTCTACGAGCTGGCATAGGCAGCCGTGTGTGTGTGTGTGTGTGTGAGAGAGAGAGAGAGAGAGGGAGAGAGAGAGAGAAATGCGTCCACACAGTCACGGTGCGTGCACACATGTACGTGTCACCAAGTGGTACTGAACCCGTCAGTGTAGACATGCAGGGTGCAGAGAGGGAGGGAGGTCAAGCCCAGCCTCCTCCTTGGGGGTGAAACTAATTCAAGCAATTCTACCAACGCACACCCACCCACCCCACCCCACTCCCACACCCCCGGAGTGAGAGGCTCTAACTCCGAGCAGGACTCTGTGGGTTCCGGAGAGAATGGAACAGGGCTTGACCCTGCAATCGGACTTTTTCTTGCCCTTCCAGGGTGTGGGCTGAAGTTTGCCTGGGCATTAGCACCACCTGAAAGGGCAGGCGTTGGCTAAGTCAACACGCCCCACTTCCTTTCCTTCCACAAATGCTTGCCGAAGCTCTGATTAGATTTGCTCACGATCTGGGCTTCTGTTCCTGCTCCCCAGCGGGGCTGCGTCCACACAGCTCCCTGGGGACGGTGGCGGGAGGTATCCTCGCTTTCCTCACTTAGGACTTTCTGAAAATTCTCCCCACCAGCCCTTGGGTGGCTTTAAACCCAAGACCTCGAAGCAAAAGGCCTGGGAGCCTGCTGGCAGCTCCGCTTTACCCCCCCCCCCCACAAGCCCCCGGCCAGGCCACCTCCGTCCACTGTCCCCAACTCTTATTTCCTACCCTTTAGGAAGGCTTACGTGACATCCAGCCCCTAAGGTGAGTCTATGAGCCATATTCCTACGACTGTAGTTCTTTTCCTCCCTAACACCTCTGCAGCGCTTACTCGACCTTGTTTGATGCTGCCATTGACTTTGGACTTGTCATTACTGCTACTGACTGAGAGAGCTTCATGCTGGATCGAGGCACAGTGACCACCCCCTGTGTGGGGAGGGCACAGTGGAGCCCTCAGAGCGAAATGGCACAGAACGGTTTTAATTAGACGAGACTCACGGCAGCCGCTCTGTCCTCAGGGTGATGTAGGCCTGGAGTTCAGAAATACCGAGGTCACATCACCTTGAAGGAAAAGATGACTGGTCCCCAGCAGAGCCTCCGAGCTGAGGCACGCCCTCCTCGTCCAGTGCCCACTGCCTGCGATGCCCACTGCCCGCGACGCCCTGGCAGAGGCCAAGCTCCCCACCCAGCTGCCCGCCTGCTGGCTCGTCTTGTCTGTCCTGAGTCCCCGCTCTGTCCCTGGCAGCCCAGAACCCGGCCCGCTAACTGAAGGGCCTGGGCCCTGGAGGAAGCGTGCGGGGTTGGCAGAGGGCAAAGGCCACAGCCCCAGGGTGCCCACCAGTCCTGGGCCCAGCTTTTGGTCTAAGTAAGAGTAAGAGGGGAAAATCCTCTCCCACCGGTTGTGTTTGGTGACAAGGTGATTTTATTTTTATATTTCTGTAATTTCTAAAATAAGCATTCCAAAATTCTCATTATAAGAAAAAGTAATCTTTAACAAAATCATACCTATTCTTTAACATCTAGTTTGTATTCCAGCCTCTCCGTGAAACCTTAACAGCCGTGCACGTGCAAGAATTCCAAAAGCACTTCTGTGCTCACAGATGGCGTTTCTGCAAAAACCACAGTCTGTCCAGGAGGAGAAAGAGGACACGATCGCTTCCCCCACTTTATTGATAGGACAGAGGGTCAGAGATGTGACAGCACAGAAGGAGGTAGAAACACGTCTCTGACCTTTGGTCTCTTGTCTGGCCAGGACAGATGATGCCTTCCTTGACTTTATTTGGCAAAATAAATCCCTCTCCTCTGCCTACAGACAGTTCAAAAAGCAAACAAACAAGCAACAACAAGTAGGTAAAGGTACGTCTGCTAAGGCCACTTATTTAAGAAAGTCGTGTGTGTGACAGAAACAGCAAGACTCGCACAGACAACCCTTCCCTGGGGGCCGAGGTCGGGGCCCGACTGCTCTGCTCGCCAGGTGACCGACTGGCCATCGGGCAAATCGTGCAGGACTGGAATGAGAGACTGAGTGATGGAGGGGGACCTAAAAGTAAGTATGTTGGCCTGAAATAGGCGGACACGCCTGTGTTCTGGCCCTGGTGTCTCACAGGCGCTCTCACCTTCTACAGGTTCTCTACGAGCATTTTTAACCCAGCACTTACGATTTATAACCTGAAAGTTTACAGTAAGCAGAATGAGTGATCTCTTGTCCTGGCTCACCTGGGACTGTCCCTGTTTCAGCACCGGAAGCCCCTCACCCTTGCAAACCCCTCAGTCCCAGGCAAAGCAGCCACTCGTCCGTCACCTTGTCTGGTGAGGTCCTTGGGACAAGATAATGCTTCATGAACCCAGGCCAGGGTGTGTCTGTGTTGAAGACCCTGTGATCACCTAAAGGGTGATCCTTTAGAGGCAGAATCCGTCCCCGCCCACGTCACCAGTTCATCGAAACAGGTCCCACTTTGACAATGTGTTGCACATGTGCTGGGGTGTGAGGTGGGCGCCTGGGGACCCCTCACCTCTGTCCTGGGCTCATCCAGGTGAGATGCATCCCTGTCATCTCCACCCAGTCATGCCACCCCTGACATCACCCCCAGGATAGGACTGGGACAGCAAAGCCCTCTGCTCTGGGAGTAGAAGGGTTCCACCAGGAAAAGGGAGAAGTCCTTTCTTCAGACCCTTGTTAGTTTGGGTGAAAATATTTAAATCAGTGTCTCTTGTCCTACAAGCTTCTTAACTTGCATTTCTCTTTTCCTGGTGGAAAGTAAAACATTTTTGCTTTTGCAAAATTGTACCCTTGGTAGTTGAGACATTGCCTTCCTTTTCTGTCTCTCTCTTCTGGAGCCTGGAGTAGGGAGAGGCACAAAGGAAACAGAGAAAGAGAGACAGGATTTGCTTTATTTTTTTTTATGTAGGTGTTTCTTTTTTTAAATTTTATTGGAGTATAGTTGATTCACAATGCTGTGTGTGCCAGGTGTACAGCAAAGGAATTTCGTTGTACATATACATATATTCATTCTTTTTCAGATTCTTTTCCCTTTTAGGTTATTACAGAGTATTGAGTAGAGGTCCCTGTGCTATACAGCAGGTCTTTGCTGATTATCTATTTTATATATAGTTGTGAGTGTGTGTTAATCCCAAGCTCCCGATTTATGTCCCCTTCAACGTTTCCCCTCTGGTAACCGTAAGTTTATTTTGGAAATCTGTGTGTCTGTGTCCGTTCTGTAGGCGTTTGCTGTGGAGAACGTTCTGTCAGCAGGAGTTTCTGCCAAGCTTATCTCTTGCTGTGGCTGCAGCTTCCCGGCTCTGGCTCTGCACCTGTAGCGCCATCGATAGTGGTTCACAGGAGATAAGCCGCTCGTAGCCATTAGTGACTTTTCTACAGCAATAAGCTCGGAGCTGTAAATTCAGTTATAAACCTAAAACAAATTAGCAGGATCAGGCATCCTGCCCTGCGGCCGACCAGTTTATCTAGTTGAGTAAACTTTGCCTTGAACGTATAGTTCAGCAGCGACGTGACCATCGCGGGCACATTCCTGCAGGTGAGAAGGGGTGGCAGGTGGCGCTGAGGCCTGCACTGCGGGTCAGGCGGCTCTTTTCCAGTCTTCCAGGGGCCGTGGAGCCTTCGAGCAGAAGAAGAATCTTGCTCTGCTGTGGGGAAGTTCACCGCATTTCTTTCTTTTTTTTTTTTAACATCTTTATTGAAGTATAATTGCTTTACAGTGGTGTGTTAGTTTCTGCTTTATAACACAGTGAATCAGTTATACATATACATATGTTCCCATATCTCTTCCCTCTTGCGTCTCCCTCCCTCCCACCCTGCCTCTCCCACCCCTCTAGGTGGTCACAAAGCACCGAGCTGATCTCCCTGTGCTATGCAGCTGCTTCCCACTAGCATTTGGTAGCGTATATATGTCCATGCCTCTCTCTCACCCCGTCCCAGCTTCCCCTTGCCCCTCCCCATGTCCTCAAGTCCGTCCTCTACGTCTGCATCTTTATTCCCGTCCTGCCCCACATTTCTCACTTTCCCGTCGTGTAACGACGACAATGAGGTCCTTCAGGAAAGAGGGCTTTCTCTGGAAACTGGGTAGCGACCTCAGCAAGTCACATAAGGATGTGGCTGTCCTCATGGGGCGGGTTAGGACCTCAGTACACAAGCTCAGAGCCCCCAGCTGTGGGCCCAGGACCACCTGCAGCCGGCAAGTGCCCCCACGGGTGTGTGGGGTTAAACGATAGGAAGGGAGGGGCCGGGGAGGAGACGCAGGGCGGACCAGCCTGTAGCTCGTACCCGAGCCCACGTCACGCGGTGTGTGGAATGTGCTCTGGGCACTCTCCATCTTCCTTCACTTTTCAGACACCGACTACAGAGCAGCCTGTGAGGGGAGAAGGCTGCTCCCATTTCAGGAATCGCGCTCAACGGTAAGGAGGAGGGAGATGGATTTCCCCTGAACTGCTATGTGCGAACCAATTAGAATTAAGCCGGAAGAAGCTTTGTGTTTAGAGCCCTGTTCTAGGGTCCTGGAATGGGGTCTCACCAACCCACTGTGACTTAGGACATCTGCCAGAGAAAAGGCCACCCTGAGCAGGGGACAGGGGCTGAGGGCCTGTGTAATTCTTCAAGGCTGGGCTGAGATAACGTTGCAAAGAAGGTCTGGAAAGGAACGGGGCGGCAGAAAATGGGGTTTCTCCCAAGGGGAACTGTTTAGTCTAGAGAAGCGTCAGCCATGGTGAGAAAGGCCAGGCCCCAGGACTTGGGGGAAGCTGGCCGAGTCCACCTGACCAGCTGGTCCCCACGAGGGGCAGCCCGTCCCTCTGTGGGCCGCGCGGGCTGGGAGGACAGGGGCAGAGGAGGGACTCAGGAAGACCAGGATCCACTCGCCATCCGCACGGGGACAACCGCCACGTCCCCGAAGTCCCTGCCCAGCCAGCTGGAGAGGACAGCTCCCACCATGCCCTGAGCCCCGGGGCCAAGCCCCCTGCAGTCCCTAGACCACAACTCATGCCCCAAGCGCCCCCTCCCGCTCAGAGAGCTGGCGTCCTTCCCAACTTCGAAAAGACGACTGATACTTCGGTAGGTGTTTTCATCTTCTATGCTGTGATATTTTTAAGCAAATAGGGCTTTATCAGTTCAAGGGGTTCTTTTTCCTCCCCTTGGGATGGCACATGGGCAGGAAAGCCTCAGCCCCAGGATTCCCTGCAGGATGGGCGCAGCACCCAAGGAGCTGGGGAGCTGGGGGGGGCGGTGGAGGGACTTCGTCTGGAGAAGGAGAAAGGCTCCTCTGGAACAAAGACTTTGTGCAAATATCCTGCTTCCCACCCCGCGGAGAGGGTGGGGCCGAAGGGTCAGGAGAAAGAAAGAGCATCAAAGAAAGCCAACTGAAAGGCTAAGAAAGGGAGTCCCATCCCATTGTCTGCCCCAGCCCGTGTCATGAGAACTGGCTCCTCCGAGGTCCCACTTCCTGCCCCTTTGCTCTTTTCTCATGAGAATCCAGCGTCAGACTGTGGGTCTGTGATGGCTTCCGACGGCCAGGGGCACTGGCTGTCCGCTGAGGACGGGGAGCAGGCACCAAATACTAACCAGTAAGACCACGCTCCAGACTCGCGTGAACTCCCAGGCTGGCAAATACTCCGGAAGCATCCGGACCAGAGGAAGACTGTAGAACGTGAACCTCAGAAGTCAGTCCCATGAGGTCCTCGTCCAGCCCCAGCTCGTCGCCACGAAAAAGCTAACAGACAAAGCGTGCTGAATCTGACCCCTGGGAAACAGAAAGCTAGAGCCCTGGGGGAGACCCCTCCTCCAGGAAATCCTGAGGGCAGAACAAACTCATCTATCAGGGTAGTTGGTCTCATTTTCCGCAGAGAAGCTGGAGTCCGGGTGAACAGCCTCCCAGGACCCGTCATTCTGTCTCCCGTTTCAGATCCATCGAGGCTCGAGGAATAGGAGACACTGGGCCACGCGTCTCAGGCCCAGAGGCCTGTCAAAGGTCAAGGCAGGGGAATTTCACAGGACGTTTTCTCACTGAAATTGTGGGGTTGAGAGGGAGACATCTGTGCTTCTCTGGTTTCCTCTCAAATTTAGATAGATGATAGATAGATAGACAGATGATAGATAGATGATAGATAGATAGATAGATAGATGATAGACAGATGATAGATAGATGATAGATAGACAGATGATAGATAGATGATAGATAGATAGATGATAGATAGACAGATGATAGATAGACGATAGATAGATAGATGATAGATAGATGATAGATGATAGACAGATGATATATAGATGATAGACAGATGATAGATAGATAGATGATAGATAGATGATAGATAGGTGATAGATGATAGATAGATAGATAGATGGTAGATGATAGATAGATAGATGATAGATACATAGATAGATGATAGATAGATAGATAGAGGATAGATAGATGATAGATGATTGATAGATGATAGATAGATAGATGACAGATGATAGATAGATAGATGATAGATAGATGATAGAGAGATAGAGAGATAGATGATAGATGATAGATGATAGATAGATGATACATGATAGATAGATAGATGATAGATAGATGATAGATGATACATGATAGATAGATGATACATGATACATGATAGATAGATAGATAGATGATTGATAGATAGATGATAGATATAGATAGGTGATGGATAGAAAGAAAAATAGACTAGTGCAGCATATGAGAGAGGCAGGCAGGAGGAAATTTAGAAAAATGACCAAGTGGCCCATTTTGGTTTTTGGAGCTTTTCGTTTGCTTATATTCAAAATGGATTAGAAGAGAGTGAAGTCTGTGGTTGACTGAGAAGCCCTCAATTTCTCTTCTAACTTGGCTGCTGTGAGGTTCTTGTCAAGACACAGAAAGGGCGACATGACCAACCACGTCTCCATCTGATCACGTCTTCTCAATGGCGCGGGCTCACATTCCCCATTCGAGGGCCCAGAGGAGTTGCTGGGCCTCCTGGCAACGTCGCTGACGGTGATGGGGACCACCTGCAGAGCCCAGGCCGGGCCACCGTCCACACCCACCCGCGCTCTCAGCTCCTCCCAGAAATCGCCAGCTGGCCTTCCCTCCAGCTGCAGGCTCAGGACAGGGACTTAAGAAGACAAAAAACCTCTTCCTGCTTTACCGGTGCTGGACGCAGGTGGCCAAAGACACCCCAGCGGATGCTCTCAGTTCACGTCCCGTGTGACAGGGTCTCCCAGCTGGAGACGGGGCGCCTTCGGCAGGGCTGTGAGGAAGTGGCCCCCATGAGCCTATCCCTGTCCTCTCGGCAAAGGGGATCTGGTCTGGGGTGGCCTCTTTGTCCCCCCCTCCAAGGGGGCCCGCTGCTCACGGCTCCGTCCAGGTATCAGGAGCTACCCAGGGGCAGGCGCTGGCTGTCTCCCCAGGGAGTGGCTCCGACTCCAAAGCAGCAGCTGCTGCTGACCCTTTGGCTGCCCTGAAAACAAAGGACACCTGCGGCTTCCCTGCACCAGCCCAGCTTCAGCCAGAGACCCCCAGGCCCCAGCTCTGCCCAGGGCCCCAGCGGCACGCCTGCCTCTCAACGGCCCTGGGAGAACAGAGTCCGGGGCCAGACGTCAGATGATCCACTGCCCCCAGCCTCTCCCAAGGGTGGCTCCAGCCCTCAGCCTCAGGCAAAGCCTCTGGAAACCAGGGCACCTCCAGCCCGCCGTCCCATTCTGCGCAGACCCTCTCTTGGGGATTATATTAAAAATGAAGTGAAGTGTTATTAGAGCAGGTACTCTAGGCCCATTTTCACAGCACGCTGTACAGGACCTAACTCAGCCCTGACCACATATGGTATGTTGGTTTTTTGAGTAATAATTTGAGAATCCAGCACTTGGTCCATATTCTGACCTCCATTATGACATAAATAATGTAAAATATTTATACATATAATATAAATTAGACTGGACTGACATCATTTCAACTTGCAGTGCCTTTCCCAGAAGCAAACCAGCCTGGTCCCAGGAACGTAGTCCTGACCCGCAGGCGAGGAGCAAGGGGTCCCAGAACGGGGGCTACCCTTTCTCTGCTACTTTCTGGCCGAATTTCTTAGGAAAGAGCGTCCACTTCCTCTGTGCGAACTGTAGCTAATAATGATAATAGCCGCCTCACCTGCTTTGTTTCATTGATCATCAGTGAAGATAAAAAGAAAAGCGATTTGTAATTGCTTTCCAAAAGTCAGCTGGGAAGATACACATCTGCTTGAAGCAACCCGTAATGGTCATATCCACACAAGATAATTTGCCTTCTCTTAACTGTTACATTTTCCCCATTTCTAAGGGGAAAAAAATAGACCTTTCAGAGAAGTTAGTGAAAATGGATGGTACAGAGTTTGCTCCGGCAGCTGTAGCAAATGCCATGGACAGGGGCGCGGCTCAGACGCAGAAGTTCATCTTCTCACATCCGGGAGGCTGGAAGTCTGAGATCAAGGTGTCGGCAGGGTGGTCCCTCCCGAGGCCCCTCACCTGGGCGTGTAGCTGCTCCCTGCTCCCTGTGTCCTCACGTGGCCATCCCTCTGCGCCTGTGTCCTAATTTCCTCTTCTTATAAGGACCCAGGCAGGTTAAGTTAGGGCCCACCCCAGTGACCCCGTTTAACCTAATTGCCCTTTAAAGACCCTCTCGCCAAATACATCACCTCACCTTATGCAGTCCTGGGGGGTCAGGCTTCAACACGCGAGCTTTGAGGGGACACAATTCAGCCCATAACAGGTGGATAAGACAGAAGCTTCCCTTGTGAATTTGAACTTGCTCATTTCTCGTTTCACTGTTAATAACCAGATCTATCAAGAAAGACGATGATGTAGTGGATGTGGGGACTCTGGGCTGTGGCCTGCTTTGCTCTGCAGTTTGATCAACGTCCGCAGGTACCAATAAGCCTCGGAACGTTGGTCTTGCCAAGGAGACAGAAGCATCACCCCAGCCAGTCCAGGCGCAGCTGAGTTCCAGCGCTGGGGGTGGGCCTTTTCTCCAGCTCTGCAAGGAGCGCTTGGCTGTCCAGAGATGACAGGCTTCATGGTTTTCTTCTCCCTGAAAGGTTTTCAAAGTTGGCTTTACCTTATTCTTTGGTCAGTTCAGAAAAGAAAAGCTGACCTCCTGAGAGCTCCTTGCAAATAGTCTCCAAACAGCCCAGGAAGATTTCCTATGTGTTCACAGGGCCCTGGGCCCTCTCCAGGGTCAGACACGAAACAAAGATAACAGAGAGAAACTGTAACTTTACCAATGAAGGATACCGAAGCCACCGTTTCCTGTGTGATAACATGACAGAAATATCCTAACACACATGCATGCATTGCCATAAAGGATTTTTATGAAAGATCCTGCCAGTGAAGGTAGGGCTAATATTTAGTAGAAAGAGAGCTAGCATTTTGTGTCTGTAACGCGATAAACATTTTGTTTTCAAATAACCATAATCTTTCACCTATAAGCTAAAAACTTAAAAAGTGCTTTCATGTTCAACATTACATTAAAGAAAATCTTACTATCGTCTCTCTAGAGAGAACTGGCATTCAAAAATGTTTATTTGTTCAAGATCAAGAAGTTGTGTCCTGAAGCACCAGAAGAGAAAATATGTAAATTAGACTTGATTAAAATTTAAAACTTTTATGGTTCAAAAGACACCCACAGAATAAAAGAAAATATTTGCAAAGCATTTATCTGATGAAGGGCTTGTATCTAGAATATATAAAGAACACTTGCAACTCAGCAATAAAAAGGTAACTAATCCGATTTATAAATGGGCAAAGCGTGTGAACAGACACTTCTCCAAAGATTTACAGATGGCCAATAAACACACGAAAAGTTCCACCTCATCAGTCATCAGGGAGATGCAAACTCAAAGCACCACGAGGTCCCCGCACACGCTGCCAGATGGCTGTGATCGCAGCGACAGACAACAGCAGGTGCTGGTGAGGTGAGGATGCGGTGGAGCTAGAAGGTTGTACTCTGCTGGTGGGAATGCAAAATGGTGCATCTGCTTTGAAACATAGTCCAGAAGTTCCTCAAAAGGTTAAACATAGAATTACCATATGACCCAACCATTCCCTTCCTAGGTATATACCCAAGAGAAGTGAAAACCTGCGTCCACAAAAACTTGTAGACGAACGTTCACAGCAGCATTATTCACAATAGACAGAGTGGAAGCAACCCGAATGTCCATCAGCTGCTGAACGGATAAGTGTAATGTGGTCTATCCAATAGAGTGAGATACTATTTGGCCGTAAAAAGGAATAAAGTACCGATAAATCCTGAAGATAGGATGCTCGGTGAAAGAAGCCAGTCCCACAAGATCTATTCGTATGATTCCACTTACATGAAGTGTCCAGATCAGGCAAATCTATGGAGACAGAAGGCAGACCTGTGGTTGCCAAGGGCAGGAGGTAGGTGAGAGGAAATGAGAGTGGATGCCAGCGGCTTTGGGGTGATGAACACGTTCTAAAACCCACTGTGTTGACAGCTGCACACCTGTGAAAGTACTAAATGCATTGAATTGTACGCTTTAAATAGGTGAAGTGTAGGGCTTGTGAATTATGTCTCAACAAAGCTGTTATTCAAGAAAAGCTCAGCCCCGCCCCACCTAACATAAAGGCAATTTAACATGTCACTGTACCTATTCCCACAGCCTTTAAAAAACAATGACAATATATATTGTAGGCCTGCCCCTGAGAAAACATGACTGTTAATGCTTTTGTAAACTCAGTTGGAAATACGACACACCTGCAGGAAATCCACCGCAGGAGCCATGCAAGAAAAACGCTTAGAATATCAGGTGTAATCAGCGATCCACCCCATTCCTTAGGACTGATGGGTGTGGACACACCCCAGTGAAAGGTCCGCGGTAAACACAGACAGAAACACTTAGGCCTGTTCCCTCGGCACCACTGACCGTGTGGTCGGGTAGACTTTCCTCCCGGGGATGTGGTTACACTCTAAAAGGACGAGGTGTCCGCGCCCTGCCAGGGAACGACCTCATCTGCGTTGCGCGTGACTGTGTCTCCCGGCATCGCGGATGCTGGTAAGTGTCTGTTGAATGAATGAATGAGTGAACGGTATGTATTCTTCTCAGTCTCTCGTCACCTGTCACTCACCCTGGCATACGGGACTCAGCCCTGTGGAAACGGTTCGCAGCCTGCTGCTTGGTTGGGTGATGGTGTTTCCCACTTAACTCCTCTGCACAATAGACATTTTAACTCAGAATAAGAGGCTGTTTATTACCAAGTACATGGTGGGCGTTAATCTCCATTCAAAAACTGGTGCGTAAGAAGCCACTTTCTTGTTTTGAAAGTGAGCTGCTGTCGTTGGCGGGCCCCATTCCAGAGCGATGGGAACCCACTGGACCAACTGAAGTGTCCCCAGAGCTGCACAGGAGGGGAGGGAGGTAGCCAAGGGCTGCCTGGCCTCGGGTCCGTCCGCGCTCAGTCCTGCCTTTCTGGTCCTCTCCTTTCCGGCCACTGGTCTAGGAAGGTCACTGCTGTCCCCAGATTATGACCTCCTGGCATCTGCCCTCTGGGCCACACCCACGCCATGTCCAGGTGCCCAGCAAACGTCCGCTCACTCCAGACCAGAGCACCCCATAGGGTTCTTCCTGTTCCCACTCGGTTCTGGGACCCCTGAGGTTCTTTACCAAGACTTTCTCTGTAACCATCCATGCCACCACCAGCGGCCCCGTGAGCGAGGGCCAGAGCAGAGGCCCCTGAGAAGGGGCCCCCCGGTGCGGGGCCCACCTATCCTCACCATCGTGTCCCCAGGCTCGACAGCCAGCCAAGGCTCGTCCTTAGTCTTACGTCAGAGTCCAGGCCTTTGAAACTCAAGAGCCCGAGAATTCCCTTCGTTCGTCGTCTGTGTGTGACTTGTCTTCCCTTCTCTGCGGGAAGAAGGCGGAGTGGGTCAGGGGCCTCGAGAGGGCAACGTAGAAGGAAAACCCTCTCCTGGCTCAGGTTCTGAGGATTCTACCGTCGAACTTTACAGAAGTGAGGCTGCCGGAAGCCGCGGGGCAGGTGCAGGGCCGGGGAGGCTGCAGCCTCAACCCCCAGCTGCGGGGCAGCCTGGGCTAAGCCACAGGTGAGATGGAGCGGGGCGGGGAAACAGCCGGGCTCCCTCAAAGCTGGAAGGCGAAATGATTTCAAGCCTCAGGTGCACTCACCATCCCGACCCATCCTCAATGTCAGAGCTGTTGCCCAGATGGCAGAATTCGGTCCCAGGAAGTAAGGCAGGGGCCTCTGCTTTGCTCTTCGTGGGTCAGACTAGCTCCAGAGGCCTCCCCCGGGGCCCGCGAGGAAGAGGGTCTGAGAACCAGCTGAGGCACAAACAGCTGAGCACACCGGGCACGGCCAAGCTGGCGAGGGGGTGGTGTGGAAAGGCTGGGCCCACAGGCGAAGGCTCCCAACATCAAAGGCTTGGAGAGTGGCGGGGCGGGGGGAGAAGAGAGGAGGCGGGGATTTATTCAAATAAGAAAGATCTGCAGAAAAACGGGGTCGACCCAGCACCTTCCTTCATGAGGGTGCAGAAGGAGGCTGGCTGGCGAGGCAGCCTGGCACGTTTCTGCTTGAGGTGGAGTCGGGCCCAACGGCCCTGAGGTCACAGCCGACTACGAAGAGTCAATGGCTTCAGTGTCAAGGTCAAGGTCGTCTGATGTCATTGATTTGGGAGCAAACATAAAACCAGAGACCCAACCCAGCCTTCTTCAAGAATAGACCCACAACGCTAAAGATTGGTTCTCTTTAGCAAAAAGTCATTTCATTTAATAGTCATAAGAGCAAATTTCAGTTCAAAGTCCATGAAACATGTTAATTAGCACATCACACATCAGCTCAGCCTCTGAATTTCTGGGTTCACTGCCCCTGACGACAGCCGCTCAGATGTTATAGGCTGGTCTTAGCTCAGCCGGAGTGGTGGCCGACACAAGCAGTGTTTGCTGTTAGGGGTAGCTGTCTCAGCAAACATAAATTTGCCTAACACAGACAGATCTGCCAGCTATCCATCTTCTGCGCGTATCACAGATTTTGAGATTATATTTAATTACTAAAAAACCTTCCTTAAGAGTCCTGTTGGCACTCTGCAGAGGCCAGTTTTCAAATCTATCAAAGGGAAGTGGAGAGAGAACACAGATCATCTCTAAGGAAACATTCAGTTCTGGAAGCTACGATTCTAACCCTACTCCCTAGGACAGGGCTGGCTTTAAGGGTTAGCAGCATCTCTGTTTTTCTTAAATTTAAATAAACAGTAATAGTCCACTGGCTAATCTGCTGGTGCAAGCTGGCCTATTTATCTGTAGTCTCTTAGATAAGTAATCAAAGTCTGAATTTAGGCCTCACCCTTTCCCCTCCCCCCCTCCCTCGTTACACTTCCTTCGGGCAACTTGCTTTTATTTCAGGCACCAGAGGAGAAAAAAAAAAAATCACACATGCGCAGCTAAACCTGCCCTTTATTCCTTTTTAGGGAGGAGATCTGCCTTATTTGATATTTCCAACGTAGATGATTCTTTGGGAGGAAAAACCATAGTAATTTCAGGAAGTAGCTGTCCCAACACAGACGACCTCCAGCTGAAAGGCCTCCAGCCTCCCTCACTTCCCCGGGGGTCTGCAGGATGCTGGCTGGGGTCGGGGAGGGGCGGATCGGAGGGACCGAGGCCAGTCATTGCCTCTGGACAAGCCAAGAAAACCTCGGTCCCCTTCGGCTGCCGAAAGAAGCTAAAATGGAAGAATTCCTTTAAAAGGTAACTATAGCTTTCTTTCCTTTGGCTTTCACTTGATTCCGCTTAGGTTTTTTTCCTCCCTGGTCTTCTTTCTTGTCCTGGTGGATCTGGTCAGCCTCGTCCTGGCCCTCGGGGCTAGTGAACCCTTCTCTTAAGTAACTGTTTATATCACTGTTTATCCTTCCAAATGCTGGTATGGAAACTGGAGCTGATAAACGGGTCCATTCAATATTATCACCATTTTTCTGTCAAGAAAGGTGTGAATTTGTGAGGGAGTCACTATCTATTGTCTTTATTTGGGTAAGATAAAGGAATTATGGAATAGGGTGTACTGACTTATAGTCAACACGAGAAACCCCACCAAGATTAGCCCTTGGAAACTGTGAATTAACCACAAAAACATCTCTGGAACTGTCGACCAAACTTCCAGGAGACCTGCTGGCTCATGGGGCAGGGCAGGGGGAGGAGACGCCTCTGGGGAATGACCTGCCGTTCCTTCCTGGCCGCCCTCCGGCCCTTTCCCGACAACTTCACAGGGGCCAAGGGTCACCATGCAGGGGTGCTGGGTGCTGGTCCAGGCATAGCCCCCACCAAGCCCCCAGGGACCCCCATCTAAGGGTCTCCACCTCACGTCCACTTACCCTCTGGGCCTCGGCTGGACACGGCACCTCCTCCAGGAAGTCCTGCTGGATGCAAAGGCCTCTGGGGGCCGGACACCTTGTCCTACTGAACGAGGACCCCTCAAGAGGCAGTAAGCATCTGGAGGAGTGGGACCCCTGCGCTTTCTGAGGCGCCCGTGTCTCAGGGCCTGGCGCAGGGCCTGGCTCACCGGAGAGGCCGGACGAACAAGGCACAGGCCACTCCCTTCACGTCCCCAACGCTGTCATCGACCCGAAAGTTAGAGCAAAACACTGCTGTGCAGGGCGGGCCAACACGCCTTCCTAAGCACGTGGTTTAGATCTTTCCAAGGTTTCCTGGGGAAAACGTACAATGACCGCCCCAGACTCGCGCTGGTGCCAGGCCTGGGTGCTGTACACCTTCCTGAAGACAGCAGCAAGAGAAGGCGCGTCGGGACACCCCCCACGAAGAAACCCAGAAACACGCAGGCCCTTCCGGCCTTTCCCCATACAAGTGCTTTCCCTCAGAGAGCAAAAAATAAATACCTGCAGACCCTGGAATGACTTGGAAAATAAACTAAAAGGTAAGTTGTGGCACGTGGAATATAAACCCCTGCCGAAAGCTCAGACAGCCCAACGTGCCCCTGACAAGAACTTATCTTGACTTTCTAGGAAATAAAAGAAAGGCCAGGAAAACGTAGTAGTTAAGTAAACCACGTCTTAGAACTGCCAACGCTGACTCTGAATGAGGCCCTGGGCTGTTTCTAACACACCTGCACGTCCTCTGAACTAACATTTTATGGACTTGTGCACAGTGACTGCTTTATCGATATGATTTCTAGAATTAAGTAAGTTGATTCTAAAGATTCATAAGAGAAGGCAAGGAAAGGCAAGACGGAGCTGGAGAGGAGGAGACCCAACTTTGTGCGTAAACGTAAACGCCTCCGGGCTTCCCTGGTGGCGCAGTGGTTGAGAGTCCGCCTGCCGATGCAGGGGACACGGGTTCGTGCCCCGGTCCGGGAAGATCCCACATGCTGCGGAGCGGCTGGGCCCGTGAGCCATGGCCGCTGAGCCTGCGCGTCCGGAGCCTGTGCTCCGCAACGGGAGAGGCCGCAGCAGTGAGAGGCCCGCGTACTGCAAAAAAAAAAAAAAAAAAGAAGCTGGTCAGGATGATTATTTCTGTCCTCAGACATGGCTCCACTAACTGAGGTCAGAAGAGACCAGGTGGACCCCACTTTTCTCCTGTGCTCTCATTGAAACAAGCTACCCCAAAAGGCTCTTCCCCAAATTCCTCGCAGTTTTTAATATGACTTCACAACCACTGTCTTCTGACCCTCTGGCAAAATCCCATTTTAACGTATCCCAGAGGACTGTCCAAATTATTTCACGGTTCTGGAATATTCCAATTCACATAAATGTTGTTTTGAAGAGGTGCACAGTCACCGAAGCAAAGACTCCTGCTAGTGCAAGAGTGTGACACCACGTTAGCTGTTCACGTAACAGGATGTGATCTGCAATCAGACCAGTTGATGGGGGCCACGGTGCCCCTTATCCCAGAAGCAGGCGGGTCAGTCCTCAGCCACAGCCACGTGCTGGACGGTCAGAGGCTCTGTGTCCAGGTCAGAACCAGTGTGCCACAGGGACGTGCTGCTCCCACATCGCTTCTTCCGGGTCCAGGCGGTGGTGTCCAGGATGCTGAGACCCTTGGTCACTGGTCAAGGCAGCCTCGGTCTCAGGAAAACAAAGCCGGCCCCGGCCGCTCAGAGATCCCGTCCTGGACCGCCGGCCAGAGGACGTGATGTGGCCGTGACGGTCCTGGGGGAGGTGCACGTGATGGAGAACCTGGGGAGTGAGACCAGACTCATGCAAGAGCACCCCCAGAGACGCAGGCCACGTGGAGGCCAGGAGCTGGGCCGCAGGCAGGGGCTGAAGGAAGGCCTGCCAGTCCCAGAGGCCCACCAGGAGGAGGCGTGCCAGGGCTTCTGCTGGGTGCTCCCAGCCTAAGCCGCTCGTTACCTGTGCTGTGTCGTCCACGCCCCGTGGCATCCTTCTCAGGAACGTGGGGACACTGGGATCCCACAGGCTGCGATAGGATGTGCTTGGCTCTGGTGACAGGACAGCTCATCCCCCTGGTCCCGTCCCTCCGGTCCTGCTGCCCCGTATCCCCAGACGGTGTTCCAGAGCACAGGCCACGAATGTGAATGTGCGATACACACACACACACTCACACACACACACACCCCAGACCCTGTGGTTAAGTGTCTGGAAAACGCCGTGTCTCCTGAGAGTTCAAGACACGTCACTACCGAACCCCATCATGAGAAAAGGTTTCCTCCGAGCTCCCCTCCAGCGCAGCGCCCATGGAGTCCCAGTGCCGGCATGGAGGCGGCCACTCTCCCATCTCCTCCCCAGAACTGCTTCTCCCTCCTCACAGGCAGAGCTCAATCAAGTGGCTGTTTCCACAGCATCGGGGGTTTGAGCGTGTAGCCTTGTAGGTAGGCAGCCTCGTGTCCAGTCCAAAATTCTGGCACAGACACGGAGAAAACAAGTGGACCTCTGACAGGACGGTTACGGAGGGGACCCAGAGGTAACGTGCCTGGAGAGACTGGAAACCCAGGCCGCCGCCTGCCCCCTCCCCCCACCGATCACGTGCTCTGGGAAGAGACGGGTCCTGGCAGTTGGGTGTTCCTCATTTCCATGCCAGTGACGGCTCTTTTCGCAGTTTGGGGGATGCCATGACTTTTGTTCTTTAATTCCTTTAATAGTCCCACTTCCAAGAAAGAATAATTTCAAAAGATCAATCGGGCCTGTGATGAAAACTACTCTCCTGATGTGTGCTCCTAGAGGTGTCCTAACAGGTGGCCTGCTGGACACTGACCCCTTGGGGGAGGGCAGAGACCAAGCAACGCCTCCCCACATGGGAGAACGTTCCCATGGGCATCAGCCTCAACTACAAGAGGCTCTGAACAGAGGCCTATTTTATTCAGTTCTGCTACCTGAGTTCCTAAAACAGTGCTGGACACATAGCAGGTGTTGAGTAACTATTAGTCCATGGATGGACAGATGGATGGATGGATGGATGGGTGGATGGATTGATAGATGGATGGGTGGATGGATGGATAGATGGATGGACGGGTGAATCAATGGATGGGTGGATTGGTGGATAGATGGATGGGTGGATGGGTGGATGGATGGATGGATCAATGGATGGAAGGATAGATGGATGGATGGATGGATGGATAGATGGATGGATCAATGGATGGATGGATGGATGGATGGGTGGATGGATGGATGGATCAATGGATGGATGGGTGGATTGGTGGATAGATGGCTGGGTGGATGGATAGATAGATGGATGGATGGATGGATGGATAGATGGATGGATCAATGGATGGCTGGGTGGATGGATGGGTGGATGGATGGATGGATCAATGGATGGATGGGTGGATTGGTGGATAGATGGCTGGGTGGATGGATAGATAGATGGATGGATGGGTGAATCAATGGTTGGGTGGATTGGTGGATAGATGGCTGGGTGGATGGATAGATAGATGGATGGACGGGTGAATCAATGGATGGGTGGATTGGTGGATAGATGGCTGGGTGGATGGATGGATGGATGGATAGATAGATGGATGGGTGAATTGGTGGATAGAGGGCTGGCTGGCTGGATGGATGGATGGGTGGGTGGCAGTGATGTGGATTTCCCACTGAGCTGGTGTTCTCATCAGCACACTTCACAGTCTACACCATCAGACCTCTCAGCATTTTGAATGTTGAGGTTTGAGCTTTGCTTGCAAACTAGAATATTTTAATTCCTCATTCTCATCTGAAGAAACCAACCTACAGAAAATCACAGGAATAGTCCAGTGAGCCTGAATATCCGGCCACATTTTAATATGACTGAGGTAAGAAGGCTAGAACGCCCTCAGCAGGATGTGTGCACTCGGTTGCAATAGTATCATCTTTTCTATATGGCTCCAGTCGGCATTTTCACTCGTGTAAATACACAATCTTTTTCTAAATATGAGAGAAAAAAAGGCTACAACTGGCTTTGTTTTTCCAGAAGACTAGGAAACTTCCAGTTTTCAACCCCGTGCTTTTCTTCAGCTGAAAGGTTTTTGGAGTATCTGACTCCAGGGGCCAGCTACATCTTCGGATTTCTGTCTTTAGTACTAATGTTTACTACAGCACTTACGGTTTTCCAAAGAGATTGGAAAAACAGACATCTGCTACTCGACAAGTGAGGCTGTGACCGAGCCTACCACACGTTGTCCACAGACACCCAGATGCCCGCGGGCCGTGTCATAAGTGAGCGGTACGCACCGAGGAAGGAGGCTCTCCTGCCGACTTCCACCACCAGCAGTCAGACTCCAGTGGCCTTGGGACTCGACTGAAAATGCTTGACTATTGAGTCAGACCTCTCATGGAAAGAAAATAATTATTTTTTCTGTTCTGGGAAGTAGACTTAACTTGAACTCCATCCTGCAGAATTCTTTGGATTCAGGAGCTGAAAGCCCCTGCCTTGGTTCCTCTTTGTAAAGAGCACAGGGTCTGGATTCCGAAGTCCCCAGTTGTACCCACACCGGGGGTTCGTCTGCTGGGCGGTTTTCTCTACATCACTTATCTTCTCTGCGCCTCGCTTTCCTCATCCAGAAATGATGGTCAGCTGGCTTAGGGACGTGGTGTGTGTACCTCGCGTGCAGACTCTTTGCAACTATAAACTCTGGACGGCAGAGGGGGCCATTTCGGAGAGAGGGACTGTTCTCAGATTGGGGGGTCACACCTGCCGCTGTTGCTGGTGGGTCAGCAGACAATCTCATGGCCCTATTGGGAGATAATTTCAGTGGATGTGAGATACAAAATGTAAAATGTCGTGCAAATATTGTCACACTATGAAGTGAAAGCAACTTGACAGATGGTTTCACTCTGTGCTCAGATGTCTCTGTCATGGTCAGGAGGGCTTTAACCTGCCCAAGAACATGATTTTTTCTGTTTTCCTCCTGGATGGTTTTAAGATGAAACACACTTTAAAACAGAGTAGGAAAGTTTGAGTTTACTTGACATTTTTAGATTAAATTGTCTCCACTCAAAAGAAAAAGAAAAAGCCTCAAAAAAAAATCAAGCATAGTATTAAGGCTTTAATTCAAAGGAGCAAAATCTTTCTGTTCTGCATTACGGGATTATGCTCTTAGAAGGAAAATTGGCGTCAGCCTCTGGGTATCACTGCCGGCTCACGACAGCGGACAGCGCTCACGGGCATCTGCTCATCTTACAACCAAACCTCTCCACATACAATAGCGCCAACAACTGCTCGCAGGAAATAAGGAATCAGATCCAAAACGTTTGAAATGTGTTTATTTGGGTGGCGGTGAGGGGAGTGGTTGGATGGTGAGTGTGTGTGTGTACACACTAATGTGTTCTTTTGTAGATAGAGTTTAGTTTTAGTTTTAAAAAAATATATATCATCAGGAACCGTTTACACTTGGAAACTCCCACAACCCCATGCCTCGGGCTTTTCCAGGGGCTTGGGGTCTGGAGCGGCCGTGTGAAGCATGCAGCAGCTCTCCCTCACACAGACCTCCCACACGCGGGGCTTTGATGGCCTGGGGCGGATCCCTTTACTGCCCCGTCCCGGAAAACGCACAAGATGCCTTTCAGATGATGGGTCTACAGCAGTTGAAGCAGCGATTGTGCCTGGCAAGGAGCCCGCTAGCCACACATGATCTCCACGCGCCTCACCGTTCTCATCCTTCAAAGAGCAGCCCCTCGGGGATGCCTGCCCTGCTCGAGAGGAGCAGAGCAGGGCCCTGGTGTCCAGGAGGCTGCCAAGGGCGGGGCGAAGCCCGGCCTCGCTTCCACACGTCCCTCTGTCAGAACTGGGCTCTCCTGGTGGATACGGACCTTGTGCCCCCTGACTGCCCTGGTCTATAGCCTCCTTCCCGGCAGCGAACAACTTGTAAAGTCAGAGAGCAGCCTTGCTGAAGCAGAAGCTGAGAACCAAGCTGTGTCACTCAAACAGCCCATCTTCTTCCCTCTCCTCGCTGGACAGAGGGCAGCAATAGGGTTCTGAGGGAGGAAGGGCCACAGGCGAATCTCGGAAGTAACTTAAGGGGAAGAACGACGCGTGTCCTCTTGCAGCACCTTCACTGCAGGCCCCGGCAGGCCGGGGTGGGGGGGGTGCCCTGGCCTCAGGACAGAATGTTCTCGACTGGCAGTCACAGGACCTGCGTGGGGCCCCTCAGGTGGAGAGGCAGAGGGCAAGACCTCTTTTATGCATTTTGGTCAAATTATGAGAAAAAATTCAAACTGAAGCCGTTGAAGCAGCGATTGTGCTGTTTTTTGAGCTTAACTGGTTCTCTTCTCACCTTCTGTGCCTTTCTGACCTGGGCTGTAAGGTTCGTGGGCAGTTACACACAATCACCTTTAACGAAAACACAAATGGTGTAAACTGGTGAGCCTCAGCCTGGCTTTTGCCTGTTCCTCTGAATGAAATCAGACTCAAAGCACCAGCTAGTCTTCGTGCACAGCAATCCACCAAAATCTGGTGGTTTTCATCCTGGGCGGGGCTAAGGTGACCAGCCCAATGGCCTCATTTTAAATTAATCACCTCTTAAAGGTCTCGTCTCCAAACACAGTCACATTTTGAGGTGCTGGAGGTTAGAACTTCAACATATGAATCTGGGGAGAATGCAATTCAGCTCACAGCACCACCGAAATCGAAAACAACCAAAGACTGTACAGTGGTGACGGGAGATAAGAAAGGAAGCAGTCCAGCACTGCCCCGCCCACCTGCAGCTTGAACGCGGCGCTGTTCACCATCTGCCCGTGCCCCACACCCCGCAGCCTCTTTGCCTGCCCACCGCTGCAGCGTGCATCCTTTGAATTCATCCTGCTGGTCGTAATACGGTCTGCCTCTTCTGAAGACTGCCACTCGCTTAAGTAGAGTTCAAATCAGAGGACACTGGGGAATCTCCGACTGCTTTAACCCTGCTGTACCCTTAGGGAAACAGTAGAGCCCAGGTATAGCGTGAGTGTCCGTGGTGCTCCAGGCAAACGCAAGGATGAAGTGGGGACCCAGGGAGCAAGGAGGTAGACCTTCCCAGCCTCCAGAGCACATCCGGACAGACAGAGATAAAACCACAACCTGATGGCTGAAATCAAAATGAACCAGCCCCGAGAATTCTTTCATTTTTTTGTTCAGAAGATATTTATCTCCGAGTGCCTTCCCTGAAGGCCTTGGTGTGCGTCCCTGTCCTGGGTGTTCTGTTCAGATGCCCCTTCTTGGCAAGCGACTCATGACAGGCACGGGCATGGAATCTGATACCCTTCTTTCCCTTTATGTCTTTAAAAAACATCTGCTGCTCTAACAACTAAGCCTCCCAGGTGCCAGAGCAAAACACAGTGAGAGCAGGAGAGCGTGGTGTCTGTCTCAGGTCTGCTCCTCCCCTGTCTCCAGCCCGTGATCAGCTGGGAGCTGCTGCCGGCTACCCTCCCCTGTGTCTCCAGTAAGGCGGCCAAACGCCTAGAGCAGGGCCCTTGCTCGTATGGACGAGAGAACCATCCACACGTCACATAATAAAACATGTTGTCTAAGACCAATGCTTCTTTTGTCTTAGCAGAACTGTTTATATTTCAGCCTCTGACAATGAATGGCCAGAGACATGAAGAAGCATAGATGCGTTTTCTCCCCCATCTTGTCTTCCAGGGAAGCACTGGGCATCAGGATGATAAGAGGGGTCTGTCTGTGAGCAGCGAGCTCAGGGCCCAGGAACCTAACACAGATCCGTGCTGTGCTCCAGTGCTGAGAGAATTCAGAAATCCAGAGCGCACACTTCCAACGGCTGGATTCTGTCTGTGCTTAACTTTTCAAAGATGTTTTCCTTATTTATGAATTTTATATGCAAGGCCACCTTTTAACTATGAAAAAGGCATGTCCATCTAAAAGAGCTCAGTGTCAGACACTTTGTATCCATCGTTGGGGACCAAGTGTTAGGTTCATCGCTGCCTGAGGACGGGAATCTAATCTTCCACGCGCTGGAGGAATCCCATATTTGCATGAAAATGGGTTTCAACATACTTGAGACTAATGTGACCTGTACATTCATATTTTCCATGCAATGCCCTTTGATAAACTTACAATAAGGGAATGGATATATAATTCGAGTATTTTGTCAACATGCAAACATAATAAAAGAAATTGAGGAAGGTCCACACAAATGGAAATCTACCCATGTTCATGGATCGAAAGAATTAATATTGTTAACATGTCCATACTATCCAAATCCTTCAAGATTCCAACTGCATTTTTACACAAATAGGAAAACAATTCTAAAATGTTTATGGAATCACAGAAGACAGGAGGACAAAGCTGGAGGCATCAGAGTTCCTGACTTCAAGCTACAGTCACCAGAATAGTGTGGTACTAACCATACAACAAACACATAGACCAAGGGCACAGCACCAAGAGCCCAAACATGAACCTGTGCAAACACAGTCAACTAATATTTGGCAAAGGAGCCAAGGATACTCAATAGAGAAGAGACAGTGTCCTCAGTAAACAGTGCTGGGAAAACTAGATATCCACATGCAAAAGAATGAAACTAGACCCCTTACACCACGCACACAAATTAAAAAAAATTTAAGTCTTTATGGTTAAAGACTTAAACATAACACACAAAACCACAAAACTCTTAGAAGAAAACATAGGGGTAAAGCTTCTTGCCATTGGTCTCGGTGGTGATTTCCAGGATATGACACCTAAAGCACAAGCAACAAAATAAAAAAAAGCAAGTGAGACGACATCAAGCTAAAAAGCTTATTCATAGCAAATGACTGACAAAATGAAAAGGCAACCTATTGAATGGGATAAAATATTTGCAAACCACACATCTGATAAGGGTTGCTATCCAAATATATGAGGAACTCACACAACCCAATAACAACAACAAATCCAATTAAAAAATGGGCAACCCCAGAGGGGTGGGATAGGGAGGGAGGGAGGGAGACGCAAGAGGCAGGGGATATGGGGATATATGTATATGTATAGCTGATTCACTTTGTTATAAAGCAGAAATTAACACACTGTTGGAAAGCAATTATACTCCAATAAAGATGTTAAAAATATAAATAAATAACCCCCCCCAAAAATGGGCAATGTACCCAAATAGACATTTTTCCAAAGAAGAAATACAAATGGCCAACAGATTTATGAAAAAATGTTCAACATCACTCATCACTGGAGAAATACAAATCAAAACCACAATGAGATATCACCTCACACCTGTCAGCATGACTAAGAAAAAAAGATAAGAGACAAGTGTTGGTGAAGATGTGGAGAAAAGGGAACCCTTGTGCACTGTTGGTGGGAACGTAAATTGGTGCAGACAATTACAGCATGGAGATTTGTCAAAAAATTAAAAATAGAACTACCAAGTGATCCAACAATTAAACTTCTGGGTATATATCCCCAAAGGAAATGAAATTACTATTCTGAAGAGATATTTGTAGCCCCATGTTCATTACAGCATTATTTACAACATCCAAGATATGGAAACAAACTAATACATGAACAGATGAATGGATAAAGAAAATGTGATATATATATATATATATAATGAAATATTTTATATATGATATATATAATGATTGATGTATATATATAATGAAATATTATTCAGCCATAAAAAAGAAGGTAATTCTGCTCTTTGTGACAACATGGATGGACCTTGAGGGTAATAGGCTAAGTGAAATAAGTCAGAGAAAGACAAGCGTGGTCTGACTCACACGTGGAATCTAATGAAGCTGAGCTCATAGAAACAAAAAACAGATTTGGTGGTTCCCAGAGGTGGGGGGCAGGCAAACTGGGAAAAGGGGGCCAAAAGGTACAAACTTC
Source organism: Delphinus delphis (assembly GCF_949987515.2). Lineage (NCBI taxonomy): Eukaryota > Metazoa > Chordata > Mammalia > Artiodactyla > Delphinidae > Delphinus > Delphinus delphis. The sequence goes on along the minus strand of NC_082692.2, from coordinate 550,116 downwards.
CAGCTGTAAACTAAGTAAGTCCTGGGGATGTGATGCACAGCGTGGTGACTACAGTGAATAACACTGTATGGTCTATTTGAAAGTTGCTAAGAGAGTATTTCTTAGAAGTTCTCATCACAGGAAAAATTGTAACTATGTGTGATGACGGATGCTAACTTGATTTATTGGGGTGGTCATTTCACAAAACATACATATATCAAATCATTATGTTGTATACCTTAAACTTGTGCAATGTTATATGTCAATTATCCCTCAATAAAACTGGAAAACAATAAAATAAAGAATAAAATGGGGAAATTTTTTAAATGAAACAGCAAGAATTGGATGCACACAAGTGTTTGTGTGGGTGTATGTTTTCAATCTCTTGGGCATCTACCTAAGACTGGAATTGCCGGGACTTCCCTGGTGGCGCAGTGGTTAAGAATCCACCTGCCAATGCAGGGGACACGGGTTCAAGCCCTGGTCCGGGAAGATCCCACATGCCACGGAGCAACTAAGCCCATGAGCCACAACTACTGAGCCCACGTGCCACAACTACTGAAGCCCGTGCGCCTAGAGCCCGTGCTCCACAACAAGAGAAGCCACCGCAATGAGAAGCCCGCACACCACAAGGAAGAGTAGCCCCCGCTCGCCACAACTCGAGAAAGCCCGCGTGCAGCAATGAAGACCCAACACAGCCAAAATTAAATAAATAAATTTATTTAAAAAAGAAAAAGACTGGAATTGCTGAGTCATTTGGTAATTTTATGTTTAGCTTTTTGAGAAACTCAAGCTGCTTTTCAAAGTGGCTGCACCGTTTCACGTTCCTACCAGCAGCGTATGAGGGTTCCACATCCCCACATCTCTACTCACACCCGCCCTTGTCCATCTTTGTTGCTATGGCCACCCTGGTGGTGGGAAGTGGTATCTCAACGTGGTTTTGATTTGTGCCCCTAATGGCTCATCCTCTTTATCTTTTTATCGTGTGCTCTTTGGCCCTTTGTGTACTGTTCTTGAAGAACTACACAGATCCTTCACCCACTTTTAGTTAGGGTGTCTTTTTTCATTGAGCTGTATGGTCTCTATATATTCTAGATACATGTCTCTTGTCAGATTATGATTTGCAAATATGTTGCCCCATTTTGTGGGTTGTCTATTTAGTTATTTATTTATTTTTGATAGTGTCCTTTGCAAGCACAAAAGTTTATGGTTTTGATGAAGTCTAAGTTATCTATTTTTTCTTTTGTTGTTTGTGCTTTTTAAAAAGTAAAATTTTTTCTTAATTTTTCTTATCTTCAAATCTTTTTCTTTTTTTTCTTGAACCTCATGTGTGTCGTGAGTTGCTTACTGTTTCTGCCCATCTTAATCACCAGTTTCATGTGCCACTGGAACTGTAGATTTTAATCAAACAATTAACTTCATCTTCAGTGAAAATAAACCATTAGAGCTATTTCCTTCTTTGACAAGAGTCAAAGTTCCCAAGCCATGAGCAACTAGGGTCCCTGCAGCCTGGAAGCTGCTTCTGTGAGAAACTATGTCCTCCGGTCGGTGGCGTTTTCGGGAGGAGGGGTGTGTTTCCTGTGAAGCTCTTGTCAAGTTTCAGTCCAAATAGATCTGAAAGAGTTTGCAGATTGGGAAGGCGGAGGGCAGAGAGCTTCGTGGGACTTGCTGGTGCATTTGTTTTTCCTAGTACTGGGCTTGCCAATCAAAGGAGTAAGTAAGCCCAGGCTCAACGCCGCATAGACTAAACAGCCAGGGGACGGGGTGGGAATTTGCTTACACAGGGATTTCCTGCATGGTTTGGAGGTCAGTGGCAGTGGAAAAACGTCAGTTGAGGGGCTTGACCTGTGACTCAACATGTGTTCTTGAACATAAAGCCCCACCTTTGCCTCTAAAACCCGTGAGCAGGACGAGGCAAAGGCTCTCCCTCAACTCCACCTGTAAGGGCAGCTCCCCTGCAGCACAAGCCCCTGCTTGGGACACGTCACGCGGGTCTCCTGCAGAGCAATGAAACTAGGTCACGTTTTCCAAAACTGACTGATGTGCAGCAGAACGACTTAACTGGCATCCTGAATATTGTCAGCGAACATTACCAGCGCTCCAAACTTCATCCCCCCAGCGCTAAAGCAAACCGCCACAGGTAATAGTCCAAAATCACCAAAGTTTTCTCTGTTTAAAGGATACAAAACATTGGAGTGGGGTGGGGGGGTGTGGACACTGAAAATTAAGGTTCTGACTTTGAAAGATCTGGAATAAATGGAGAGTTCCACTTAGCAGAAGTGACTCCCAAGAGAAATTAATTAGAATATAAAATCATACTTCAGTAATACTAGAATCAAGGACAGTGATGTTTAAATAATCCTGGGGATTTTTAAGTATTATGAAACCCATATGCCACCATAAGATAAACAGAAGCTTCCACAAGGGAAAATCAAAGTTTGATTATGTGGCAATAATAATGAATCACAAAAGGAGTGAGGGAAAACCCACCACGTGGTAGGGAGCCGGCCAGCACCTCCCACCCCGCTCCCGGGTTCAAACTTTCCACCTGGTCAAACGACGTGTCTTTAAAACATCTTCTTCCGGAAATCCTCTCCCAACCCTTCCCTGCGGAGGGAGTTATTTCCTCTCTGACCCGGGAGCATCCCAGCACGCCCATGACCCACCAGGGAGTGACGATGGGCATCACGCCTGCCGCCCTGCAGGACGCGGAGCTCCTGAAAGGTGGCGTCGGCGACTTGCTGGTCTCTATTCCAACCACCCAGCAAGGAACCTAGTAAACCATCGCTACTCAATGAATAAATAAATAAATGCACTTCACTGAAATACACAAATGCAGCTACCACCACGAATATTATCACATTGTCCCTTAACCAATCTAGAAAATCCAGCACTGCGTCACATGTGACTGAAATCCAGTACATACAGGAAGCAACCTCTCTCATTGTAGAGGTTAGTAAAACCGTTCTATGTTGAACTAATCAGAAAGAAACAAATATAGTAACGTGAATGCATCATAGAATTTAATGTAAAAGGTTAAAGAATTCTTTTTAAAATCCAAACATTGTTATGATATATATGAGTACATAGCATGGCTTACCAAATACAAGTTCTGCAGGGTCTGTGCTGAGTGATTTGTATGTAAGTCCACTTGTATGGAAGAGCTGGGAAAAAATGCATTTTTTTTCCTACATCGCCTTATGATACCAATCTGCTGAGCAAACAGTTTTCTAGTGAGTAATTCAGAGGCAAATTTCAATCTGGTTCTTATAAAATTATCATGAATTAAGGTGGACTAAATTAACTATTTAGTACTATTTAGCAAATATTAGAAAGAGCGGTTTTGTAGGAAATAACTAGTGACAGGAAGTAATTTGATTGACAGATAATTCTCTAGTATACTTTTGTGTATTGATTTGTTTTACTTTTTTATTTTTGGTTTGTTTAATTTTGAAAAGAGACAAACACATACATTTAACTTACATCTTTTAACTTTTTAAACAATATATAACCTTCTTTGGAAAGAAAACTATTTTAACTTATCTATCTCTAGACCCATAAATTTTCAATTCCAATGAATTCAACTTAGCTTGATTTGCTCTGAACAACTATTTTTAATCACTACATTAAAAACTATGGACAGCTGATGTAGTGTAACTTTTTAAAAAATGGAGTCCAGTAAAAAAATAAAAGTTAACTTCTGAAGCTCTGATATGTCACGCTCGGATCTCATCACGTTTATGTCTATCATTCAGTCGATCATGTAAGGGAACCTAAAAGCTTTGGATTTGAGGCCAGGTCGTTCCCTTACTGGTGGTGTGTTTTGCTGTAAGTTTTTCTCTTGGAGCTTTAGGTCCTAATCTGGAAAATGCCCAGTGTCATCCCCACCAGCATCACACATGCCTGGCATGCTGTAGCAAGAAGTATTGTTTCCAGTAATGCGCTAAGTACCCTGTGTTCCCCTCACCAGCCTGACCATAAGAATCGCTTGGACACTTATTAAAAACATAACAAAGAGCCCACAGCTATCCCCCAACCCACGAGTCAGGATTTCCAGGGACGAGCCCTCAAGTCTCTCTATTTAACAACCCCACCCCCACCCACCCCCACCCACCCCCACCGCCGAGTGGTCCCTAGGGTGGGAGTTGGGGAAACTGTGCTCAAGGATCCAAAAGAGGATGTTTCTGCCCAAGGAGTTCCCCTGGACGCGGGGCAGCGGTGGTACAAGGTGGACCAGAGAGCCCGGGGACACTTGTGGTCTAAGTGGCACAATCACCATCACCACAGAAGCCCCGACCCCAGGCAGCAGTGGGCGGAGGCCCAACCGTCAAGACACGGCTCAGGCAGCATCTCATCACCTGGAATCTCTTGTCGTTTCAGCCTGACGTCATTTCACGCTCCAGGCTCTTCTCTTGGCCAGAAACACCCTTTCTTAGGCTCCTCCGTAGAAGCACCGTGACCTTCAAAATGCACCTCAAATGTCACCCTCTCCGGCAGGCGTCCTGACCCTCCTGTTGGATGCTGCTTGTGGCCTGATCGTCTGCATCGTTAGGACCTTTTTTCTCCAGCCCCACTGCCCTCTGAGGGCGCGGACTGTCCTCTCCTTGATGACCGTGTCTCCCCAGAGGACCTGGCGCAAATAAGCAGGAGAGAGGGGAGAGAGCAGGTGCCGGCTGAGTTACCAACACCCTCGAGTCCAGGGGATGGTCACAGCACTCCCCTGAATAAAAGGTCCATGAATGTGTTGAAATGGGATTTGTCTCCACACAAAACCTGCCCCTTCCCAGCAGGCCCGACCAACCCAGTCTGGGTCAGCTCATAGGCCGGAGTGAAGACACTTCCCCTCTGTGAAGGGGTGACTGGCTACATCTTTGCTGTGTGGGGAGAAACAGCTGGAAACATCCCCGAGGTTGTCGAATTCCCTCGTGTTGCAGGGAACTGCCTAGAGTTTCGGCCTCTGTGTTTTTAACGACCAGCCCACAAAGCACATCCAAGGAGCTGGTGGAGACCTTAAGCCCAGACGGGATTCCCGAGCTACTTTACTATTTGAAAAGTGAAACTGGATGGTCACGGACCAGGTGGTTCAGGGCAGCCTGTGCCGGGATACAGGGCAGAAGCCCTCAAACCTAACTGTGTTCATTGCCCACGAAAACTGGGGCAAAACTGAAGTCTCAGGAGTATGAAAGAATGTGCATTACATCAGCTAAAAAACCTATGGCTTTCTTGTTTGTTTCCACCCACCTGCAAGGGGCCTTTGAAATGAAGCTGGAATAGTCAAGCCTAAAGTTTAGAAGAAAATAAAAATACCGCTATTTTAAGATTTATAAACCACTCAAATAAAAACTGAGATCAGAGCCTCAGATGCAGGGCACAGACCCTCGGCAATCAGAGCTCTCCCACTGCTCTGCGTCTGTCCAGCAGCCTGAGTCACGGCCCTGGGCTCCTCGAATGCCAACCCACGTCCCGATCCTCCCGGCCTGCCCTGCGTGTACCTCTCTCCTTGTCTCCACAATACTTCTGTTTTACCTCCCATCATTCCTCCTGAATCTTCTTGTGGAAATTAGAATTGCTTCTCTGGTCTTTCCAGTAAAGCTTCTAAATGCTGCTGTGCATCTTATTTCGTGCGAACCTCGGGCAGTGGCCTAATTGCTCAGTTCTTTTTACCTGCACTTCCCACTTCTTTTTATGGACTGTATTTGTATTTAGATGCTACTTCATGTAAGTTTGCTTTGTCCTTGCAACTTTACTTAGTGCTGATTAAACTTGGAGTAAATAACAGCTTTGGGGGCTGGTACAGACCCTCAAACACCCAGGCTGCATGCCCACAGACCAACGTATAACCTACACATAGATCTCCTCGGTTGGATCTATATTTAAAAACAAGATGACATCCATAAGAAATCATTTTCTTCTGAAGCCTTGCCTTAGCAGGGACTCACGTTCAAAAGTTTATTCATCAAAAGTTTTCCTCCATGTGAGACTTATCCTGGGATTTTGCAATGGATGAAAGATTTTGTAGGTTAGTAACATGCGTAACCGAAAGCAACCGTAAAAGCCTAGAATTAGGCAAGAATGTCCACTGGAACGCTGACCGTGTATATGCTTCCCCACAAATCCTTCAGATGAAACGTCATACCTGAAGACCTTAAGGCAATTAGTAAGGGAGATTATTTCTGCCTTACATGGTGCTGAGGGATAGAGCTTAGCCCCTTTGAGAAGGGTCTTATTCAGACCCCCAGAGCACAAATGTCTGTCAATAACAGACTCTCAGGAGGGATGGAAGCGGCGGGAAATACAGAATGAATTCCACGTAAATCCCAATTAAAACATCGTCTTGAAAATGAGTGAACTTTAAACTAATTCATTTAAAAATAATGGGAACCGTGGAGATCAATTTCTCTCGAATCCCATGAAAACCAAAGACCTTCAAATCTGTGCAGTGTCATTGCTTTTTATGCTGACAAGTATGAAAACAGGTGTGTTGTAGCTTCACTTTGCTCAAGGCCTCACTCGCAGTCTACTCCGTGTGGCAGAGAGAGAGAGAGGGAGGGAGGGAGGGAGGAGGGGGAGAAGAAACAGAGAGAAAGAGGAAGGAAGGAAGGGAGGGAGGGAGGGAGGAAGGAAGGGAGGGAGGGAGGGAGGGAGGAAGGGAGGGAGGGAGAGAGGGAGGAAGGGAGGGAGGAGGGGGAGAAGAAACAGAGAGAGGAAAATGAAGGAAGGAAGGGTGGACTTTGGGTTGATACCACGTAGGACAGATTTCCAGCAATATGTAAAAAAAGAACAGCCCACATTCAAAGGACAATAAATTTTAAAATTCTATTCCAATTCTTCCGTTTATCTACCGATAGGTGTCCATTCAGAGAACCACTTTAAGGAATAACACTGACACCTGCTGAAAACTTACAAGACCCTGCATACGTCCGTTAACATAAGCCTCACGACAACGTCTCGTGGCTGTGTTTCATTATTGTGACCACTCTATACATGAGATAACTGAAACTCCAAGATGCTCAGTAGCTGAGCCAAGGCGCCCAGCTAGAAAGCAGCAAAACTTGAGTTACTCAGATGATATGGCTCTGGAGCCCATACTCTTAAATACTACACAACCATTTTGAGAAATTACATCGTGGGCTGAACAAAAGCGGGATGTACGAGCAGGCGGGAGGACCTCCCGGGCTTACCCCAGTCCAGTGTCTCTGGATGACAGGGACAAAAAAAAAAAAAGGCAGCCATGACCCTGTGTCACTGGTCTCACATATCACAGCCGTGGAACTTGAAAAATAAAGCCTAGAACAGTGAGTAAAGAATGATTCGAAAATATCTGCACTTTAACTGATCAAACATACACTGTTGGCTTGCGCTTGTGCAGACAAGGTGGTCAGACGCTTGGGACCACTAAGTCCTTCCTTTGCCATTGTCTGTATGATGTCATCTATATTCTTCTCAGGTAATTCTATTCTCTTTAAAGCAAGATAAACACAAGCAACTTTTTTTTTTTTCGGTACGCGGGCCTCTCACTGTTGTGGCCTCTCCCGTTGCGGAGCACAGGCTCCAGACGCACAGGCTCAGCGGCCATGGCTCACGGGCCCAGCCGCTCCACGGCATGTGGGATCCTCCCGGACCGGGGCACGAACCCGTGTCCCCTGCATCAGCAGGCGGACTCTCAACCACTGCGCCACCAGGGAAGCCCAAAGCAACTTTTTTTTATTGCTGACAGGCAACCCTATCCATTGACTCATCCATTCAGAAATATATATCAAGCCCCTGAAATTTTCAAAACTGGAAATGCACGTGAGACCCACGCGGGGTTGGCCTGCACAGCAAGATGAGCCACACCTTACACGATTTTCAGATACGACAGAAAACACCAGGCCTTGTAGCTTTACTCGTTTAAAAGTAAGGAGACTTAAAAAGTATATGAAGTTAGCAGATTGATAATTATCTGAAAAATGTAACTTGTAAATTTACCTGCCATGTGATTTTTAGAAATAAACCAAGGTATCTGGACTCTGGGCCAAACAGCAATTGACCTTGAATCTACGAGCTTCACAGATTAACATTACTTCCATGTCAGTGTTCATAGAACTTTTCCTCTTTTATAATAAAGTTCCTTTTGCCTGCTTTTAATTTTCTAGAAATCAGAGCTCTCCTAATGTCCTTCAAATCCATGATAATTTTCTATAGCAATTACTGTAAAATTTCAACAAGGAGGCTCCCACACTAGGTACCAGGAGGTGAAAACGCTGGCCCCTCTGCACTTCTGTTCTAACGCATTACTACCACCCTAAGTATCACAGTTGACGCTCTGAGCTATGTACCAGCATCATATGAGCCCTTCAACACATCCCACTTGTAAGATTTCTGTTCCTTAGTTAAGCAGACCCTCCCCACTATGTGTAGAGATGTCTCTGGGACCAGAAGCCTCTCTGACCGGGGTCGTCACAGGACTGCAGATATTTTCACTTTGAAAGTTGACACGAGTTACTACTTTTACAACCAAATGCCCCGTGCTTCGGGGTCTCAGGGCGCAGCTGCAGTGAGATTTTGTCACCAGTGCTAACGGCACAGAAAGCTTACAGTCTCTGGCTGCTGTGCGGGATGACCTCACAGAGGCGTTGATGGGGTTCCGTGGACCAGCAGGACAACACATGGGACTGCAGAGTTCTGGGGACAAACTCACTTGTCAATTTATCATTAGTGAATCCCCCTCGACGGCATAGAAATGACAGAGCAGAGTCCCTACCTCAGCAAACTTCCTACGTCCCTCCCGACCTCAGTTCTAGGAGGCAGAAGTGGGGAGGCTCTGTGAGCCTTGAGTCAGGTGGTCCCAGCACCCAGACCTCTCAGGCAACTGCCCTTTGATACAGCCAGGTCTGCGGGCGCCCAGCTATGACGTGTTCACATCACTTTGCTCAGCCTCCCAGGGTCCTAGGGTCACTGCCCTCACTGATCTGTGCAAGGAAGCTCTGTACCAATCAGACTGCAGGACGTTTGATCCAGAAGTGACCTGAGAGCATCCCTCCCAACCTCCTCCACTGATCAGTGGCCGATCTGGCGCTGGCTCTGCCTCGGCGCCCCACACCCCCGCCTGGGGCTGCACAGCCTCCTCTGAGACAGCCACCTCTGCTTCCTTCTGATGCGGCTCAGTCTGCATCGCTGCATCATTTCCCAACGCTGCATGTTCCCAGGACGAGGCACAGATGTGGACGCACTTCCCTGCGATGTCCCTAGAACAGGTTCCCTATCACTGGGGAAATTTAGAAACCAGCCTCCTGCTACAACCCAGGCCTGGCGCGATGGTGCTGGGCTTCCAGCGGCAAGCCCAGGAGGAGGGCTCTGAGTGCCCTCCGGGCTGTGGCTCCCGGAACCCGGTGTCCAGATGGCGGTCCTGCAACCTGGGGCATTCTGTCCTCATCCAGATTGAGGCCTGCTTGGAATCCCACTGAGCCTGAATTTCCAAACTTCTAGCGTGCTGACCCTAAATGCACAAGCATCTCTTTTGGGCACGAGGATGAACAAAAATAAGACACGTTAACCACAGAGTGCACGAAAAAGGCAAACTTTAAGCCTGAAGACAGCGTGCGTGTGGGTTCTGCCTGAACTTTATCGTCACGTCTCTAATTCACATCTTAATCGAGTTTCAAGTCTAAGCCTTTGTAGGTTCAGCTCATTCCTGCTTAAGTAGCTGATAATGAACCATCTGGGGCACCTGCCAACTTGAACGCAGTGGTCCGCGCCTGCAGAGAGTCTGAGCGCCACGTCCTGGAAAGACAAGGTTCTGGGAACTAAGTGATCCCAGGAAGGGAGGGGCCGCGGGGGGCGCTGGTTTCCAGTCCCCGGAACCCCAGCTCACACCAGGATGTCAGCATAATCTCTATCACACTTTTCTTCTCGGCTGTGTAAACAGAGGTGATCGCATTAACCTTTTCAACACAAGAAGTAGAAACGCTCATTCCATATATAGAAGGAAAATGGAGCAAAGAGAAAATGAGCAATTATCCTGAGGTCAAAGAAGAGCTTTACCTCGGATTTTAGAAAAAGATTCTTCCTTTCAAGTGGCCTCACAGGGCAGACACGGGGGATGAGAAAGTACCAAACAGGGGCAAGTTTGAGGTAACAACGTAGAGTCTTGCTGACTAATATAGATGCCAAATGCACGTTGCTGTTTTAATTGGAAACAGCCCAGATGTCCTTTAATGGGGGTACAAGAAACCAAATGGTGGTACCTCCGTACCGTGGAACACTACTCAGCAATAGAGAGGAACAAAGTATTGATACATTTAACAGTTCGGATGGATCTCAAAGGAAATATGTTCAGTGAGAAATAGTCTCAGAAGATCACATATTGTGTGATTCCATGTATATAACACCTTGAAATAACAAAATTACAGACATGGAGAGCAAGTCTGTGTCGTAGGAGTCCGGGACGGGTGGCTGGGAGTTGGCTGCGTCTCTGAAGAGCAGCACAAAGGTCCTGGGGCAGAACCGCTCTGCTCTGTGTCCTGACTGTGTCTCAGGACCCTGCACTCATGGTGGGGCTCAGTGCACACCCAGCACAGAGCAGGTAGAGCAGGTGACAGCGGGCGAGAACCGGGGTTGCACCAGAGTCCGTTTCCTGGCTGGGGTGTTGTGCTGTGGTCTTGTAGGATGTCCCCCGCCCCATACCCAGGGGAACTGGGGGGAAGGTGCCTGGATCTCTCCACATTATTTCTTACAACTGCATGTAAATCTACAATTATCTCAAAATAAAAAGTTTTAAAATACACTGGATTTATTTAAGGAGAAAACCTTAAACGCAGAAAGGAAGATGGCAGGACCCAAGACAGCGCCTGAAGCCCTGGCTCAGTCGGCCTCTCTGGGTGAGGCCAAGGTGGGGTACCCCCGGCCTGTGTCCCCCGCGGAGAGTCCATCGCAGCCCTGGCTGGACGCTGGGCTCGGGGCACAGCTTTTAGAAGTGCTCATGCCCGGGTCTCACCCGCAGAAACGTCACTCATGGAGAGTGGGCCCGGGCACCCAGGTTTCTGAAGCCGCTCAGCAGTGCTGATGTGCTGCTGGGATGGGACCGGGTGCCGCCGGTCCTCACTTGCCCCTGCCCGACGGTTCTCAGACCGGTGAGTTCGAGGAGAAACTGACCAGCAGAGGAAGAGCTCGCTCCGCGGTCCCGCAGCCGTCAGATCCTCCTGTCGTGCGTCCAGCCGCCTGGGGTGGGCAGGTGGTCACCGTCCAGGCCGGGGCCTCTCCTGCGCTGTCAGCAGCACACTTGGAATTTTGATTTCCACCCAAGCATCTCCTGGGCCTTATCTCCCACTTGGTTCCAAACACAGAAGGGGGGAAAGTGCTATTCTTTGACCCTCCCCAAAACCTTAATAGTTAAAACCCAGTCGAGAAGAATACATTCAGTACCTGACTCTTGGAGATTGGCTTTACGAGACTACACGGCTATAGCAAGGGTTACATTATCTTATAATAGTTTGAAATAGAAATCCTGGACAGGTCCAACTGAAATAAATAAAAGTTCATTTTGGAACTTGCCAGCTCTCCACCGCTTGAAGTTAAGACGCCTGGAGTAACAAAGCTAACATCAAGCCCTCTTTACGCTTTTAAGTTCCTACAAGGATTGCCATTGCACAAAATAGACTAGGGTTTTTAAAGCTAAGGGAAGAAATTAAGTTATTACACCTGAAACCTGTTCCTTTAACCCTCAGACCGAGAGCCTTCAGCCCCGAGCTGAGTGCATGGCCATGGCCCCAGAGGCCGTGGGCCCTGGACTGTCTGTGGGCTCACACACAGCCAGTGACCGGGGTCAGATACACCTCTTTCCAGACCCCGCTTTTCGACTCCTTTTCTAGGCTCCTTCACGTGACCTTGGTAAAGTTACTTCCTTTTCCGGTTTTTAGAGTCCTTTTCAGTCCATCGGAAATCACCGTTCTCATCACCACTTAGTAGAGCTCATGAAGAACCAAAGTCGCTGCATGAAATAGGCACTTGGCTTCTTGTCTCAAGTGCAGGCGCAGGAACAGACGCCGGCTGAAATCAGCTCAGGTACACAACCGTTTGTTTTGTGGATACAAATCCCATAATATGAGGGGAACAAAACGGAAGTAACAGGTCAGGAGACCACCGAGACCTCAGCCCATGGAGTTAGGGGTTGGGGGCCACCAAACGCATCTGCTCTTAGTCAAGAATTCAACACACCCCCGGGTTTAGAACCAATGGAGAGAGATGCAGGCGTAAACAACTATTTTTATGTTGGTAGAAGCTGGACCAGAAAGCATTGCTTGCATGAGGGGACAAACAGCCTTGTACACAATAATCATTAATTGTTAAAGCAGTTTACTTTTGCAGTTATAAACAGGCATTCGTGCTTTACTGAGCCCTACAGTTCCAACCTCTAAAGGATGTTGTAAGGATGCTGGTTTACTCCGAGTTACATCTTCGAACGGCACTTTTACCTGAGAGTGAATATTCAGACACTGACAATAAACATGAATGCCTCGTAAGTATTACAGACCTTGTCAAGCCTCTAGGTGTGACGATCACCTGTATCACTGACCACACAGAAGGTCAGAAATGATACTAGATGTGCATTTTCTGTTTTGTCTTCTAAAGGCTGAGACTGAAGCCAAGGTTAAAGACAGATTTTCTCTGGATCTTGAGGCCTGCTCTGAGCTTCAGTGCCTCCCTAAATAAAGAGAGATCGAAGGTAGAAGATGGACGGTTGGATGGACAAATAGAAAGCCAGTTTAGCATGTAGAGCTTCCTCTGGAACCATCATTTCACCATGGCTTATAAATAGAAGGTAAGCAGGGTCAAGGGAAAAATGTCAAGTCCATCAAATTCTGGTTCACTGATATTCAATAATTCTTGCAAAATATCGGAAAGCAAGATAATTATATAAAAGCTAAAGTTAGAGATTTTATGGTCAACTACGAACTTCAGTGATTCTTATTTCCCTTCACTGTAATAAAAAAAAATTGGTTGTATGAGTGCACACCTGGGTTTGGTTATAAGATTTTAAATCTTCCCCACTTGGAAGCACTTCACAACAATCTTTTAAAAAATATGACTAATATGCTTCTCTCGAAACTCTTGGCGCTGTTTCCTGGAGAAAGATTCCACTATTTCGTCTCGCACGTTAAGAGGCGGCCACGCTGAGAGCGCCGCTGAGCAGCACCGAGGGCCGAGGCATCCGCTCTCCTCGCAGCGTTGGTCTTCATCCACGTTGCTACAGATTTGAAAGGCAGAAGGGTCTCAATGCAGACAATTGTTTTGATTTGCTTTATTTCAAGTCACAAAAATGGGCGTTTTGAAATCCCTCCGCTCTAATTAAATGCTCTGTGCTTTTTTTTTTTTTTTTTTTTTTTTGGCGGTACGCGGGCCTGTCACTGCTGTGGCCTCTCCCGTTGCGGAGCACAGGCTCCGGACGCGCAGGCTCAGCGGCCATGGCTCACGGGCCCAGCCGCTCTGCGGCACGTGGGATCCTCCCGGACCGGGGCACGAACCCGCGTCCCCTGCGTCGGCAGGCGGACCCCCAACCGCTGCGCCACCAGGGAAGCCCGCTCTGTGCATTTTTAATGCATCGCACCCTCTGGCACCCCAACCCCTTCTCTATCACGGGCCCTGAATCTTGACTCAGCCCCACGAGTCCCTCTGTCTTAACACCTAACAGACGATATCCCAATTCTCTGTTTCCTTGCCTGTTTCCACCATTTTATACAGGCTTTTAACTAGTTGCTCATGATTATCCAAGTAATACTTGTTCAGATAAATTTTGGAATATTTAGGAAAGCATATGTTTTGTACCCATAGCACTCACCAAATTACACTAGCATGAATTAATGAAGGAAGAAAGGAAGGAAATATTTAGTTCTAGAGTAGCGTGCTTGTAGAAGGTGTGGGTAATGGAGACTAGGCTGGAATTGCAGGTGGGCTGATTGTATAGAGAGCTTTCAGATCCATGGTAAGGTGTCTGCTCTTCCCTGTGTAGCAATGGAAATCATGCTTCAACCTGCATTTCAGAAAGAATGTTGGCGACATAAAGACTATGGATTGGGAAAGGGGAGACTGAAGATTGTGATTCTATCAGGTCCAGTAAAAATTCAGACTAAGGAAGCAATATTGTAGATTAAAGATAGGATATAAGGTGTATTTGCTGAATGGAGCTGATAAAGATCAAGAAACTGGATAGTCTGGGATTAGCAGATGCAAACTATTATGTACAAGGTGAATAAACAACAAGGTCCTACTGTAGAGCACAGGGAACTACATTCAATATCCTGTGATAAACCATAATGAAAAAGAATATCTATATGTGTGTGTGTATATATGTATATATATATAACTGAATCGCTTTGCTGTACAGCAGAAATTAACACAACATATTGTAAATCAACTCGACTTCAATAAAATTTAAATAAATAAAGAGAAATTGGCTAGTTCTGCAAATGACAGGGAAGAGGTGAATATGATCAGAGGGTTTCTCCCCTCGCTGGTGGTGGCGTGAATCAAGCCCCGAGGGCGGGAGAGGAAGCTGTCCTTGAGGAAGACTAGATGCGGGGACACACACACACACACACACACACACACACACACACACACACATTCCACAGGATTTAAGCTCAAACACCTCCTGGGGCTGCACGTGAAGCCCTGTGAGTCATCTGCAGAGAACAGACCAGGAGGAGGTGGAAGTGAATATTCCCCGAGAAGAAACTGCGTTACAAAAGGAGAATGCAAAGACACAGCCTGGGGATGCCGGTGTTTCAGAACAGCTTACGAAGGGGCCCTGGCTGAAACACATACAAGGAGTGGCTGGAAACGGAGAAGAATCGAGAAAACGTCGTACCGCAGGACCCAAGGGCAGAGAGAGCTCAAGAGGGGCGGCACCTTCAAACCCTGCAAGGAGAGAATGCGGACACTGACCCGGAGAGCTCTCTGACATACCTAAGTGCTAAAAGTAATGTCCATGATGATGAGATAAAGGATGAAAGTGGGCAAAAAGAAATTCATATTAACATATTAACAAGGTTGTTTGCCCACAGAAGAGCTTGATGTTTTCACTGACCACATAACATACAGAAATCACGTGGTTCCTCCAGGGCCTCTGTTTACTGTCTGTAAAGTGAATTAATTCGGTCGAGTAATCAATCATTTGACTGTCATGTCTACCTCTCCATGCCTGTGTACATCCCATTAAACAAAGTTGTAAACAAACTTGCTCTCATGACTTTAAGCGCAAATGTTCAAGATGTGTAACTGTCTGCTCTGACACCTTCATAACTTTATTCTGTAGCGCCGAGAAGACTGTAAGTCACTAATTTTCTTATGGACATTCCCAGGTCTCAAGCAACGGTCAAATCAGTCTAAAAAGCTTAGAAACCACAGTAAGAAGCATGCGAGCTTCTAAAATCTGTGAGACGCTTACACGTGTCCTTTTAAAGCCTCATCCTTAAATCACAAAAGTATTTTTTCAAAGAAGGGTGTGGTGTGATATTTATTCACCATATTTAGGTATGGTTTCTTCCAACAAAGAGCAGAAATGTATCCTAAAGGCCCAATTATAGTAGGTAAATATTTCCATCAAGAACATCTGGCTTTTTGCAAAAACTTAGGTGGTTTCACGATCGTTCCTCTCTTCTCCTGCCGTGCTTCGTGCTTGGATGGTACAAATCTGCTCCACTCGGGCTGCAGAACGTGTTTTCCTTTCTCCTGAAAAACAATTCCTTTCGACTTGTTTTCTCTCATTACTATTCTGGTTCTGATCCAGGCTGAGTGGCAGGGCCAGCCTCGAGGCTTAGCGCTTCATTTTCCCGTCCTGTGTATTCATCTGTACATTTCCCTTATTCTCTAAGTTTTATTTTATGCGTGAATAGTTTGAGTGTAATATATCGATTAACATCGATTATTTCCCAGCCCTGGTTCTGTCTTGTGACTCCAGGTAGTTTGTGTCTGTGAGGCTTACTCTGGGGTTGAGATGGCAGATAAAGCACAAGTTGAAGTCCCCCCGCTCCTCTCTGAACAGATGGAAATGCCGTGTAGAATATGAAGTCTTGAGAGCCAATCTCTAGAGCATGGAACGAAGCATTAAAGGAAGAGGAACACACAGCAGTGAGCAGGATTTGAGACTCAGTGCACAGGGGATCACAGGAGCTGGGGTTTTGACAATGGCTCAAGCAACAGGAGTCGAAATAGCAGTCAAAATAGCATAAAGGATGCAAGGATGGTTCAACACACAAAAATCAATTAATGCGCTATACCATATTAACAGAATAAAGGATACAAATCACACAATCTTTTCTATAAAAGAAAAAAAGGGATTTGATGAAATTCAACACCTTTTCATGAATAAAAACTCTCAAAAACCAGGAATAGAAGAAAAGTACCTTAAGATAATGAAGATCATAAATGAAAAGCTCACAACTAACATCACACTCAACAGTGAAAAGCTGTAAGCTTTTCCCCTATGATCAGGAATGAGGCAAGGATGCCCAATCTCAACACTTCTATTCAACAAAATACTGGTGGTTCCAGCCAGAGCAATTAGAAAAAGATATAAAAGGCATCCAAGTTGGAAAGGAAGAAGTAAAACTGTCCCTCTTTGTAAATAACATTACCCCGTATACAGAAAACTTTAAAGACACCACTAAAAAAATCTGTTAGTACTATTACATAAATTCTGTAAAGTTGCAGGATAGAAAATCAGTATTCAAAAATCAGTTCCATTTCAATATACTAAAAACAAACTTTCTGAAAAGGAAATTATAAAAGCAATCCCATTTATAATAGCACCAAAAAGAAGAAAATACTTAGGTATACAGTAAACTAAGGAGGTGAAAGACTTGTATATTGAAAACTACAGAACATTGATGAAAAAAATTAAAGACACAAACAAATGGAAATACATCTTGTGTTTGTGGACTGGAAAACAATATTGTCGAAATGGCCACACTATCCAAAGCTATCTACAGATTCAATTCAATTGCTGTCAAAATCCCAATGCATTTTTTACAGAAATAAATTGTACAATTCATGTGGAACCAGAAAGGATCATGAATAGACAAATCAATCCTAAGAAAGAAGAACAAAGCTGGGGGCATCACACTTCCTGATTTCAAAGCATATAACAAAGCTACAGTAATCAAAACAGTTTGGTACTGGCAAAAAACAGATATATAGATTGATGGAACAGAATAGACAGCCCAGAAATAAGTCCATACATATAAGGTCAACTGATCTTCAACAAAGGTACCAAAAATACTCAAGGGAGAAAGGCCTGTCCCTAGTGCTGGGAAAACTAGATATCCACATGCGACAGAATCAAATTGTACTTTTATCTTATGACACACACAAAATCAACTCAAAATAGATTAAAAACTTAAACTTTAGACCTGAAACTGTGGAACTTCTAGAAGAAAACATAGAGAGAAGTCTTTATGACACTGGTCTTGGCAATGACTTCTTGGATATGACATAAAAGGAAAGGCAATAAAAACAAAAATACACAAATGAGACTATGTCAAACTAAAAAGCTTCTATACAGTAAAGGAAAACAACAGAATGAAAAGGCAACCTCCAGAATGGGGGAAATATTTCCAAACCATATAACTGATAAGGGGTTAATATCCAGAATATATAAGGAACTCCTACAACTCAACAGCTAAAAAACAAATAACTGGTTTTAAAAATGGGCTAAGGCATAAAAGGAACGAAAATGGGTCATCTGTAGAGACGTGGATGGATCTAGAGACTATCATACAGAGTGAAGTAAGTCAGAAAGAGAAAAACAAATATCGTATATTAACGCATATATGTGGAACCTAGAAAAAACCGGTTTGCAGGGCAGAAATAGAGACACAGATGTAGAGAACAAACGTATGGACACCAAGGGGGGAAAGCGGCAGGGGTGTGGGGTGGTGTGTGATGAATTGGGAGATTGGGATTGACTTGTATACACTGATGTGTATAAAATGGATGACTAATAAGAACCTGCTTATAAAAAAATAAATAAAATTCAAAAATAAATAAATAAATACATAAATGGGCTAAGGACTTGAATAGACATGTCTTAAAAGAAAACATACAAATGGCCAACAGGTATATGAAAAATGCTGCATGTCACTAAACATCAAGGAAATGCAAAGGAGATACCAGATATCAGAACCACAAGGAGATACCATCTCCACACCTTCAGGATGGTTATTATCAAAAAAACAAAAGCCAACAAGCTTTGGCGAGGATGCGGAGAAACTGAAACCCTCGTGCACTGTTGGTGGGAATGCAAAATGGTGCAGCCACTGTGGAATACAGTATGGAGGTTCCTCAATAATTAAGAGTAGAACCATCATATGGTCCAGCAGTCCCACTTCCAGGTATTTATCCAAAAGAGTTGAAACCAGGATCTTAAACAGATATTGGTACCCCATGTTCATTGAAGCACTTCACAATAGCCAAGATGCGGGAACAACCTAAGTGTCCATCGAGAGATGATGGATAAATAAAAGTGGTCCATACACACAATGAAATACTGTTCATTAAAAGGAAGACAATCCTGACACAGGCTACAACATGGATGGACCTTGAGAGCGTCACACTCAATGAGAAAACCCGTCACAAAGACAAATATGCATGATTCCACTTATATGGTGTATCTGATATAGTCAAATTCATAGAATCAAATTACGGGATGGTGGTTTCCAGGACTGGGGAAAGGGAAATGGAGCACAGTTTCAGTTCAGCCGATGAATGAACTGTAGAGAGACGCCTACAGTCAACAGCGTTGTGTGCATTCCGAACTCTGCTGAAAGGGCAGATCTTGTGTTAAGTGTTCTTACCACAGTAAAACGTACTTTTAATTGGGTAACGGTGATACCCCAGTGTGTACGTTTACCGTGCCTCGGAAGAAGGACTAGGGCCTACATTTTCTGACAAAGACCACCCAGCTCTTCGGCAGAGCCCCCCCTCCTCCCAACCAACATTTCACTGCCAGGTCCTCACGAAGAGAAGTTAGAGTAGCCTTATGGAAGGAGAGTGGTAACAGTTACCTTCATACAGAAGAGTGACCAAAATGTCAGGACAGAGCTACCAAATGTCACAGCAACTATGTAACATATATCAGAAAAAGTGAATTTATTTTTAAAAAGAAAGACTTTACCAACCAAAAGATAAAAATTCCAAACACACACACAGACACACACGCACGTGCCAAGTAAACAAGAAAATTATGCACAACTGCATTCTATAAGGCAAAGTAATCAGGTGACTGACTCAATAAAACAGTGTAAAAATCAGGAGATAAGATTGAATGAATAGCACTGTGCCTGGTCCTTAGAAAATAAATAAATATTTGTCGAATAAATGTTTGCATTTCAGATCTAATGAAACATATTAAGAGCTAAAAGAAACCCTTGTATAATGAGAGTATATATGAGAAACACCAGTGTGTAAATTAGACATCACTGAAAGCTGAATTACGTACATATAGAGGAAATGCTCAAAGCGATACCAGTGAATGGGTATGACCATCACAAGGTGAGGCCTCACTTTCCCAGAAATGACTCTGTGTCATTAGTACTTTTCCATATTTTAATTAAATATACATGTCAAAGAAATTCATGAAGGAATACCATTGAAATAAAAAGTAAGAAAAAATACTGAGTAGATATTGAAAAGAATCAGAAAGAGTCTCTGCAGCTAGATTAAATAGTAGCCTATGTGTAGCTGGAATTAGAAGATAAATCAGAGCGCCTGTTCCAGGATGTACTGTAGTTATGAGATGAGGAATACAAATTAGAGATTGAGAGGTATATGGAAAAAGAAACTCCTTTCCAGAAGGATTTCCATGGGGACAGAATAGAGAGAAGGGCAGAGAAGCAACACTCAGAGGTAGCGGGGGAGAACGTGAAAGAATGAGGGAAGAAACCCTGTCCAGGACCGCAGAGATGATTTCCTTTAAATCCATGCACAGACACAACCCAGTGGAGCTGAAGACATCACGGTAAAGAGAAAATTATTAGAGCTTCGGAGAGAAAAGACAGACAACACACAGAGGAGCCACAGTAGGACGGCAGCAGTCGCTTAGCTTAGCGTCAAAGAGGCCAGAAAACCACGGACGGGAATCCTCAAATTTCCGGCAGGAACTACTATGGGTACAAAGTACCCAAACTCACCTATGAGCCGGGAGAAAGAACCCTCTTTCGGGTTACGTGGCAAACACAGAAAACCCTCATTACAAAAAGAAGGGGAAAATACACGAAGCACTGTTTCTGATGTATGAATAAGCTGTGAAGAGAGTAAGGAAACTTCCTGCAGCCAGAAATGAAGTGGGAACGGGAATGGGAAGCACAGCTCTGGAGTCGCTGGTTCCTGGGGGGTCGGGGGGAGGGGATCCACCATTGCGGGTGGTCTTGACCTTGACGGGCTCGGCAGGAGGGAGGTGGGGACTCACGTTAAGAAACCAGCAGAAAGCCTGACTCCCCAGAGGCCGGCCCTGGGGGAGGAGCCCAGGCCCAGCAGAAGGCCAGCAGCTTCCTCAGATCATCCTGGGCTCCAGGGAGAGACAGGAGCCTCCCTGGGAGTTCAGGCCACAGACCGGCCCTGCCAGGCCTTGGCCTCCTGCAGTCAGAGCTCCAGAGAGAGCAGAAGTGTTAAAAGTTCATCGGAGAATACTCCTAACAAGTTTTGTCAATACATTTGAAATGTATTATACTTTTCCCAGGGGAAAAATGACAAAACTGACTTAGGAAGAAATTAAAACATTGATTTTCTGAGAATAATGAAATAAAATGGATCTGTAATTCAAAGTATTCCACACAGAAAACGTGAGAGCCAGGTGTTTTTATGGGTAGCGTCTGTCACCCGTCACAGTGAGGGCGGCATTACCAGGGTCACAGAAAGGAAGGGAACCACCGGAAAACCTTGACGTTGTGAATGTGCTAATGCGGCTACCGAAGGCTGGCAGCTGAAGGCGGCGCTCTGAGCAGCCCTGCTGGGCTAATTGTCTCCTGTTTCAAAGTGGCTCCCGGCTCCCAGCGAACAGGGTCCAGGAAGGAAAGAAAGGGGGACGGGGCAGTAAGCAGCGTGTGTGTATAACGGCACGTGCGTGCATGTAAGAGAAAAAGCGAAGTGCTGGGCGAGAGGCAGAGCACAAGCCCATTGCTGTAAAAACAGAACTGGACTTTGCACGTGGCCAGAAATGAGGCCGCGAAACTATACAAGAAACTGTTCCACACGGCCAGCAGCCGCTGCTTCTGCAAGCTGAATTCGGCCAGAAACCGGAAGCTGGGATCGAACAGGACGCGGCACATCTGCCTCGGGCCCAGACGCCAAGCGGGCACGTGTGCTTTGCGTTTTCAGCTGAAGTTTCGGGACACTGAGTGCCGTGAGCTCGGGATGCGTGGTCATCACTGACCAGCCCATTTCTCAAATGTCTCCTTCTGTCCAATAAAATGAAAACTTTCTTCAATGAATCACAACTTGAGAATGAGAACATGTTTCTCCTCCACGGGTTGCCCGTCTCCTGGCGGGGACGTGTCGGGCCGGCCACCCTCTGTCCCCAGGGCCCGTGATGCCCTGGGCCCTGGAACCACGGAGGCTTCTCGTCTAGAACCCATTTGGGGAGCTGTGTGCAGACGGGTCCCAATTTGTTCACAGGGTAAAAGCTCAGATACCAGACGGCCTCGTTTAAAACTGGACATCTGGCAACTCTAAAAACAAATTCAGTTGTCTTTCCTCAGAGAAAATTGTGCATATCATATAATTTCTGAAATTGGGTTAAATTACAGCAAATTGTCGCGTGTAGAATTGGTAAATAAATACAACAGACGACACCCCACCGTCTGAGTGCAGCTGGGGGGGGAACATTAGGCATGATTAGATGTGGTTAAAAGTTATCATCGTTTTGCGATTTGCAACATAAACATACTGTGTAAATATCCCGTGAGAAAAGTTACTTCTGTAGTTCTAGTTCACGGATTGATTTCCGTGTTAACTTCAAAAGCGACTACAAATATTTACATAAAATTGTTTGCATAGTTAGATCACCTCTACTTCTCCAAGATACCCCTAGTCCCGACTCCAGCGGGTCGGTCGGGGTGCCCGTCCTTCACCTGCTGAGTGCAGATTCTCTGTGACACCAGACGTGTCCCTGCCAGGGACGTCCAGGGGACCCCGAGAAACCTCAGCAGGTGAACCCGACGCCTCCACGACTTGGCTTTTCCTCGTCACTTTCAACATCGCCTGCGTGGCTGGCTTCATCTGCATCAGAACCCAGGAACTGTGCGTGGGGAAGGGGGGCGTCTGTGTGTGCACGCGTGTGCGCGCGTGTTGAGTGCGTGCGTGTCCACCCGTGTGCACACAGGCCTTCTCCTTCATTCGTCACTCATAGATGCATTCAGTTCACGCTTAGGCTCCGTCCCCTTCAAAGCATCTGGAGGGCAGACTAGAAAGCGGACAGGATGTGAGGCTTAATGTCACGAAGACGATCTTACATCAACGTCTAATAAGGCGCAGCTCTGACCTTTTGTTTTGCCATCTCTGCATCATCACAGGTGATTCCAAGTCTTCTGACTGTATAAACCATCCTCGACCAGAGGACAGAACGCAAATCAAGCAGTGTTCTCTGTTTCAACCACAGAGCAGCACCGAGCCTGTAACTGCTCAGGAAGCACCTTTTGATTATGAAGAAGAAATGTGAAGTCAATTGTTCCTGACAAAAGTACACGGATGCATTTGTGCTCCTAATCCCACAGTCAGAAGGCATATTCGGCAGCAGGGTTACTATCGTATATTACACTAGAATACAAAATATGTGAGTAAGTGGGGGCCACTGCTCAGGGAGCACAGGTTTGTACCTGGACGGCAAGGGTCCTCCCTGGTGACCTTACCTCGGGTCTAAGACGACACAGCCCGGCTCTGAGATGGTGACCCTCTTTCTGCTTCGGGGGGCAGTTCGATGGCCTGAGTGTGACAGACAGCCATGGACAAGTGGAGAGGCCCCCTGTGTGACAAGAAAGGTCACGCTGTGTCACCATGAGAGCCGTCCATTAGCCTAAGCAGGTAGAGGCCGCCTGTTTCCGGAAAAAATAAGACCACATCCTCCACACAGGATGAGTTTCATGAAAGCACTTGTCGTATGGGGTGGGAGATGGACCACACAGCCTCAGACCACTCTGCCAGTTCTAAGATGCTAAGATTCTCCCGTAAATGGGAGACGCTCTGCACATTCCGAGAGGTGACATGTTCAACACAGAGAAATAAGCCTCAAGACAGATGGGGCGGACATGGCCACCGCAGTCAGACTGTGAGGACTGGAGATCAGCAAAGACACACATGTAAACACGTCATCGCGGAAGGCTGCTTCCGCCAGGCTCCTGCAGCTCTTCTACGTCAATGCTTTGGGGGGTTTCAACCTTCTTTTTGCATATTTGGCTGCTGGCGGTGGGCAGTAAGATGAGAAAAGGAAAGGACTGGGGAGCTGGGTAAACCTGCAAAGTGAAAACTGTCAAGGAAAATGTCACCGCTCGGTGGTTTGTGACCACCTAGAGGGGTGGGAGGGAGGGAGACGCAAGAGATATGGGAACATATGTATATGTATAACTGATTCACTTTGTTATAAAGCAGAAACTAACACACCATTGTAAAGCAATTATACTCCAATAAAGATGTTAAAAAAAAAAAAAGTCACCGCTTTGTCATCTCATCTCCAGGACGCCATGGGGGCTGGACATCTCTGTGAGACCGACCACCGTTTGGGAGAACCAGACGGGTGACTTTTTGTTTTGATGTCTTTAAAGTATTTATCCTGAAGAAGAAAAGAAAACAAATAAGCTAGTATGTTCCAATTACTGGCTGTATAGAGATCCAGTGAAATGAAAGAATTCAAGAGTGAGCACAAAAGATCTTTCTTCATAAAGAAAAGAGTACAGAGTATAAAGTTAATCAACTTGGAATTTTCCTTTCTGTGATTCAAACCACATTTCTCCAGAAATGGTCCTATGTCTGAAAAATACATATCCCCACTTTGCAAAGTTTAAAAATGCTGAGTTAAAAAGTCAGGAGGTATAGTTAGACATATATTTATTAAATGTATATGAATCTGACTGCCTGCTCTATCATTTATTACACATAAAATCCCAATTTTGGAAATTCTTACAGTTTTAAGTAAATATTTTAAATAAAAAACTAATTTTATTAAAACTTTAAAATATAAGTAATGTTTTATTCAGACGTCCAAACCCGAGCAATTTAACAGAAGGTTCAAACATCTGCTTCCAAAGCGGGCTTAGCAAATGTTCGACAATAAAATCGTTTCTCCCCCCTCACTCAAATGTGCAAAGGTTGTACAGAAGTTGCTGGAAATGAACGGAAGGTCTTCTCGGTTTCCACTCAGTCACAAGTGAGCAGAGGCAAGAGGAAGTGCTGTGATGGCAGAGTTAAAACCACAGCGGAGGGGTAAAGGCCTCGGTCCGTCCACAGAGGGGAAAGGGGGGCCCCGGAGGGGAGCAGAGGACCACCAGGGAGCTCTGCCCGCAGACCTGCTCTCTTCCGGGGCTCCTGAGAAACTGCCTGGGTTCACCTAAAATGATATAAATTAATCTACATCTGCTTGAAATGAAACTGCTGACAGAAATTTCAGTCACTAGGGCAATTATAGTTTATTATCCAGAAACACACTAATACTCGTTAGAAATAAATTTGGGGATTTCTAAAGTGCCGTAAGTTTAAAGCAACAGTTTTGTCGAGATGCAATCCTTACACCACATAATTCTTTCATTTACAGTGTACAATTCAACGGCCGTTAGTATTTCACAGAGTTCTGAACTTACCTCCACGACTTTAATTGGTGCCTACGCCACGGAAACCCTCCTCCCCTCGGCATCCCCCAGACGTCCATCCCAGCCCCAGGCGACCACCTGCGTTGTCTGTAGACTTGCCCGTTGAGGACATTTCATGTAAATGGTACCAAACCATATGGAGTTTTTAAACTAATGAAAGCCATTTTTTAAAGTCCTAACAAAATTCACGATCAGAAACACTTCTTCAAATCTCTCCTCTTCTCTCTTTTTCAGTAATGCAGGAGACCTTCAAAGCAAGTTCAGCTTCGTTTTTCCGGCCGTGACCCGTGGTTTCGGTCTTACCCTCGGGTTTCTGCCGGCGGCTCTGCTCCCCACCGCCCCCTGCTGGCGCTGCCCCCGCACGTTCCCGAGTCACTCCTCGCCCTTCTAGGTCTTAAAATACTGAACAGAGCACAGGACTATTAACCGGTGTAAAACGTCAGTGTGGTCGCTCCGATGTAAGTATCCTATTCTTCTCCTAGAAATTTGAAAGCTTTGAGTCAGTCCTAAAACTCTTATCAAAACCTCGTCCAAAAATGTCGCCTTTTTAACACTTTTTATTTTTCACAAGGAAAATGCTGAACCTTAAAGAATTTTATTTCAGTCCTAACAAAAACATGAACTTGGAAAGCTCTTTCTTCACTGTTTAAATGAATACAACTCATGAGAGATAAAGATTTTACTAAAACCATGTGTGAAGACTACTAATAAAAATGGAAGAAAGAAATATAAAAATTCGAAACATGCATACATAACAGTACGTTCCCCTAAGGCTTAGAACCGTGTGAAAGTTATTTTTAGTTATTTAAGGTATCTATTGCTCTTTGAGTATTTCTCAATTTTTAAGTGGTTTTAAAATGGAAACTTTACTATTTACTGAATATTTTTCCTAACCTTAAGAGTTGGGTTTTTTTTGAAATTTAAATAGACAGTAAAAGAAAATAAAATTTACAAACCACTTTCTATGGTCTTCATAATGTAATAGTCTAGTGCTTCATCTTTGTATACAGTAAAATTATTTCTGATTTGTTACTAAAACTCCATAATCCTAGGACTAGTGCTTCAACATCTATGCTTAGCAGTCTCAGCAGGCACTTAGCCATTTTAAAAACATTATCTCCAACCTCGCAGAAAGTTTAAGAATTTTTCAGAAGTGAAGGTTTGATTTAGCATGTTACTCTGAATTTCCCTCCTGGTTTTAAAACAAAGAAGAAGTAACATCAAAAATTCCTTTGGGGGCAGATGAATGAGTACATGTGTTAGACTTTCAGTTATTTTACTATTACTTGTGTGCCCCAGGTAAGAGTACTCCCCAGGGAGTACTTTATTCTATTTTACGGAGATTTTAAAACATATCCGTGTACCACCTAAGGCAAAGAAATTTTTAATCAGTTTATGTGTAAATAAATAAACTTTTGCATTGAAGGATGCAAATTGGGTTTACCGTACTTTATTTTTAAATAAAATGTTTAATGTATAAATAAGATATGGATAATAAATTATGTCCTTTGAAAAACAGAGTTTTTATGTATAGGTAAAGTACAATGAAGAGAGGAATTTTGCATTAAATCTGCATTTAGACAAAAAGCTTTGGTTTCTGAAGGTTGACAAACATGACCAGGCTCAGGAAACCCATCCCAGCGCTTTGAACACAGGGACCTCAGCATCCGTCACCGCAGAGGAGGACGTGTCATTTCAGGGTTACACGTCCTGTGTGTAAAGGAAAAGCTGGAGGTGAAGAACGTGTTCACACTGATTATTATTATTATTATTATTTTTTTTTTTTTTTGCGGTACGCGGGCCTCTCACTGCTGTGGCCTCTCCCGTTGCGGAGCACAGGCTCCGGACGCGCAGGCTCAGCGGCCATGGCTCACGGGCCCAGCCGCTCCGCGGCATGTGGGATCTTCCCGGACCGGGGCACGAACCCGCGTGCCCTGCATCGGCAGGCGGACTCTCAACCACTGCGCCACCGGGGAAGCCCCACACTGATTATTTTTCCCGTATTTAAAGCATGTTTCTCTACTCACTACTGTTGGTTCCTCTTGAGCATGGCAAAACTCACACATTTTAATATAGAAAATAATGCTGGATGGGTCCCCTTGCCTTCTTTATTATGTATCACTGCCCACAAGACTGATCCAACCCATCGCCTCTTAAATAAAGCAGCCTTCATTTCTCCTATATTTCAGGCCTACAAAGAATATTAGCTTCCCTCATTTCTTGTGGGTGTTTTAAAACAAATATCTCTGTGCTGTTGGGTCCTTTACTCAGCCCATCCCTCCTACGAAAAGAAAAGAACTAACAGTTAGAGGATGCTTTCTTTTCTTGGCCGGTGATGCTAGGTGCTTGCTCGAGTCGTGAGGGGCTGCCGAGGATGGGGGGCCTGTCTTGCAGGAACTACCTTTCCTTAGAAAACAACCAGAAACGCTTTGCGGTTCCAGGAGGCTTTGATACCCATCGGTGAGTCTGCCTCTGGCCTCAGATACACCGTTGTTTACGCCAGGGAGTAGTCCACATTTCAGTGCAGGGAAACACATGTTCTGCTGAAACCCGACCCTTCCCATCGGCTCCTGAGATGCAGAGGTTGAGGACAAAAGACAAAGACGGCTGGTGACAGAAGCAGCCAAGTTCGGAGCTGTCTCCAAGGATGTTTCTTAAAGCGAGGGAGAAGTTCGAAACCAGAAACCTGGCGGGAGGGTGTGGGTAAAGTGAGTCTCCAGGACACAGGCCTGGGTGGGGACACCTGGCCTCTTGTGGCCCCCGCCAAGCCCCCCAACATAATTCACTGCGGCAGGAAACCCGGTGCCGCCTCCCAATGACCCTGCCGAGGTCACGGGCACGCACGGCCAGACGTGGCCAGAGGCTCCTGTTTCTGTGCTGGGGTTTCCTGCTTGTAGCTCTCATCTCTTACCAGCCTGGATTTGTTCCTGCTTCTGTGTCTTGGGCAGGAATCCGTCACTGGACGCGTCCAAGTGGGGACATTGAAACAGACAGCAGTGACAGGAGCGTCTCCAGCCTGGGGGCAGAGGCCCAGGGGAAACGGGGAGATTTCCGAGTGACCACAATCACAGCTCCTTCTATACGATAGACACTTGCATCTGCTTGTGAACCAGTGACATCTGTGAACATGATGTTCCCTGAAAACCTTCTGTGAATATTTTAAATGTGTCTTATATGTACATGGACACAAAGCCCTAGGTGCCATTATATCTATGAACCTATTTTTTTTTTTTTTTTTTTGTGATACACGGGCCTCTCACTGTTGTGGCCTCTCCCGTTGCGGAGCACAGGCTCCGGGCGCGCAGGCTCAGCGGCCATGGCTCACGGGCCCAGCCGCTCCGCAGCATGTGGGATCTTCCCGGACCGGGGCACGAACCCGCGTCCCCTGCATCGGCAGGCGGACTCTCAACCACTGCGCCACCAGGGAAGCCCTATGAACCTATTTTTTAACTTCCCAACAACATGTAAAAGTATAACGTCAAAGCTTCACCCTCTTGCTCTTTGCTCTCTGCACCTGAGGACTGGGGCCTGACAAGATCCAGGGCTCCGGGAAGGCGCTAACCCCTCCCCGCCCCTCAACAGATACATAGACGGGAAGGGAGCAGAAAGGGCTCAGCCTGGAGCGGCCGCTCCCGTTAAACCGACCTTCTCCAGCAGAGCCACGCGCCGTCTCCCAAGAGCGGATGTCAAGGTCACCCGGGCTACCCCGAGCCCGGCCCGCACCGCCCCGCAACAGAGCGGCCAAGTCAGGGAACAGGGGTGAAGCCACCATCACAGAAATCACGCGGGAACGTCCAGCGTTAAGGAGGCACCTGACCACAGCGGCTACTAATTTGTGGGAAAAGCCCAGTTACTGGATTTAAACTTGAAACTTACCACTGCACCCTGGGACACATTCCAGATCAGGGTGCATATCACAAACCCATGCTGATCTAGAACACATAGTGCTTCCTGCAAATGCAATAAAAAGTTACATGGATACATGTATTTATATACGCATATGAAAAAACAATATAATTAATTCCTTTAACTTTGCTAAAAGTATGAAAACGGTTTATAAATACCATTTTTAAAAGAAAATCATTTTTCCTATGCAGAATATAACTAGGGTCTAGGGTCTTGAAATACTCTACAGAAAACTCCGGTAAAAACACTGAATAACATTTCTATTAAAAAATTTAAGTGTATGAATCAAAAGTAAAATATTTTAGTGACTATTACCCACAGAAGTCTTTCAAACTGCATTTTAATTCCTAGATTCTATGATCTAAGAAAATCTCATTTTCCGTGGTAGAGCTTACAAGTGAAATACAAAATACTGAGGTTAGAAAGAGATTGCATTAGTTACATTTAATGCCATTTAAAAAGCTGAGTCAGAATTGAATGTCAGAGAGCAGCGTTTATTGTACACGTGCTGGGGCTCGTTGATGGTGCTGGAAAACTGCAGTGTGAGGTCGGGGGGTCGGGGGAGCCGGTGATCACGGAGGGGCGGGATCACAAAGGCAGGTTTCCAGTGACCAGTGGACCTGACCCTCCACCACGTGGACTCCTGGACCGGGGGCGAGTCTCATGTGAAGATTTCCTCACAGCCCCATCTCGGCTATGCTGGTCTCGCATCGCAGGGTTTGCCCTTCCTCTCTCCTGGGGGGTGGGGGGCAGAGGTGTGTCTGGGGGGCAGGGAGGGCAGTTCTGGGGGCCCTCAGAGCTGGCCAGGGTGGAGGGCGGGCTGTGGCAGAAGGTGGACAGCATCTTGGCTTCTCCTGTTCTTCCCCAGCTTTATGGGGGGGGGGGGTGTCTTTATTTGGTAAAAGGCAAAATTTCAGACAGAACTTCAGGCGCACGTTCACATGTACCTACAAAAGCAAAGCCCAAAGCCAGATACACATAATTTTTGGATGGTCATTATTCTGGATTGCTCCTGTGGTTTTTTTTTCTTAGCTAAGAGATAAAGAGAGAAACTTGCTGCAGTGCATGAGAATGGGCAGATTTTCATATCATTTATTTTCCTCCAAGGAGATAAGAGGGCACATTGAACAAGCTGGCCACCCCCGTCCTTCCCGAGATGAAGACACCCATCCTCCCCAAGCCGGTCTGGTACCAAGCCTCTGTGCAGAGTTTTGAGGATTCGTCTTATTTTTCCAGAAAGCCTGCCGGTTACACCAGTGTTTGAAGTCCCACAGGATTTCCGGTCGCCTCACGGGAGGCAGTGACTGACCCCAGCAAAGCCACCGGCCGGGAAGCTGCAGCATCGGCCCCACGTCCTCTCTGAGAAGCACCATTGGCAACGGTGCCGTTTCCATGGAGACATGCAGACCCAGAGGAGAATCTCGTCCCAGCAGCAGGTGCCGTCAGTAGGACCCTTGAGCAGAAAATGCAGAATTAGGAGAAAGCAGTGCCCTTTTGTGGAGAATCAGGCCCAGATTAGAGTCTAACCGGGGTCTCCTCCTGGCACACACTCACGCATCTTTCCACGAGGCCCACTTTGTGTTAATATTTGCGTAACAACAACAACAGCTCCTGCTCTGATTTTCATGGTAATCAAGATGCCCTGTGCCCATTTTACAGATGAGAAGGTACAGAACAAACTGCAGCTCACCCAGCTTGTAACTGTGCCAGTCGTGTCCTATTCTGAGCCTGTCTACTGTAACCATGTCACATCACCAGGTGGTAGAATTGGAAGAGGTCCCCAGATTGATCACTGGCATAAACTATTTCCAAATCTATACCACAGAAACCAAACTTACAGAGGGTATAGGGTACGCACAGCTGTGACCCCATCGTGGGTGAGTAGGAGGCATTCTTAAGGAAGGAACTCTCTCCTGAGGCTGTTGTCTGTAAAATGCTTATAATCTGATGAATAACACACACTTGGAGGCTCCCATACGATTAAATGGGCAGGTGAGTACACCTCTCCTCCCACAAGGACCAGGATTTAAGGCTACATTAATGATAAGCAAAGCTGATGAAAAACGCACGAAGACGACGCACAGGATTCTCTCAGAAGATCTACATAAACGACCCCTCCATGGGCACAGAGACCTTCTAGAATCAGCAAACAGCGCTAACTGTTTTTCTAGCATTGGGTATGCAGCCAACGCTATTTCATCCCCAGGAGCATTTTGAAGGCCGTCCACGACCTCTGGGAAGTTTGGACCTGTTAACCATTTAATCATGTGACACTTACTTGGAAAAAGAAGCCCTTTCTGCTGCTTCTTACAGCTTCTCCTTTTAGCACTCAAGCCCCATTAGGTAGTAGGCAGAATAATACATTTCTTCGGTTTCCCCTCCATTCTAAGCCCAGTATAAGAAATATGGTCCAGAAACCTACTGAATGTTAAAATTGCTGGCGCTGGTTCAGATCGATTAGGGAAGAGCTGACTTCACAGGAAGGTGCTGAGAAGGGGAGGATGGAGTCAGCCTCACACTGTCACCTTCACGGTGCGTCCCAAAGAGCTTGCTCTACCCCGGCCACAGTGTCCTCACCTGTGAAGTGGGGGAGGTTTCACCCAGGCATAACCCAGGCCCAATTTCCAAACCCCTGACCTCACGAGCAGCATTTCGAGCCCAGGGCTCTGAGCGCCTGGGCCTTTGCGGCTCCTGAACAAACCTGCCCGGGGCGAGTGAGCAGCAAAGCGGCCTGGATCCAAAGTACTTGCCCCAAAGTCTAAGCACCTCGGGCTTTCACGTCCTCGAGGCCTCACCGTCCTTTTGGTTGTTACTGTGTTTTTTCCCAACAGCCTGCGAAGTTTAAGGGCACGAGGCCTGAGTGAGAGCTTCGGACGGTACCGAATTCTGTGGCGCCGCCAGTGGCTCCGTTTGGAGAAGGAAAAGCCCGCGGCAGGGGCTCCCTCTGTCCTCTTCTGCTGCAGCTGTAGCAGGTCAGTAGCAAAGCGACCCAGAGGCTCTGCTGTTACCTACACACTTTGTTTACCTTGTACACAGACTGGACTGAAGCAAATATTTTAACACACAGCATTTGTTCATCTTGAAAGGTGAGAACCTGAGTTTTTGTCATATTATTTTCAGTATTTGTATGTTTTGTTTTTGCGATAGAAAAGTCAGCAAAAGATAATAAACACAAAATATTAAAACAAGAAATTTAAGATTTCCTGAGAGGTTTTTAACTTAGAAAATTTAAAATCAGATATGTATTTTATTTTTCTATGCCTAAATTTGTTAATAACTTGAATATTTCCTCCCTGGAAAAAAGAAGAAAGAATTCAGAAATCACAAAGTAGTGTTTGCTACTTATTATTTTGGTTTTCTACGTCAGCTATAATAGATACAAAATGTCCACGGTTCCTCCAATTCTCTATTGCCAACCTCTTCATTGTCAAACCAACTACATCAAGATGAAAATCACATTAAGATAAATACAATTCAGTATATTTATGCTTTTGCACTAATGAGACAATTTCAGGTCACAGGGAAATTGATACTCAGATTATTAATTATTTGCTATAAACATCATGTTTACTTCACACAAAATGTATAAAATGCACCCCAATTTTGTAAGAAAATATTTTGAAAAAATGTAACTTGTATTGAGAACAATTTTAAAGTTCTGGGAATGCAACCTAATCCATTAACTCTGAAAGGAAAATATGACATCACAACGCTGAAGAAACTGTGTCTCATGGTCAATACGGACACATACTAGGTAACAAACAGAGCACATTTGCTGGGAAATTGTCTCACACTAGCCACGGCCATCGCAAGGGCAAATAGCGTTACTGTATCTAGTGAATATTAGGAACTAAAAAGCCACGTTATAAAATCACTTTGACTGACGTTTAACAGAACACATGAGAGGCAAACATAGCAATAAAAATTTATTCAGAAAGGCAGCAAAATAAAACTTTGAATGAATTCCTAAACAGGTAGTTAGAGTGTATGTAGACAAAATTGTTTGTTATGAAGAATACAGAAAAAAAAATTTTGGAGGACATATAATGTCATGCTGCACAGGACTGAAATAGGAAGAGGAAATAAAAACTAACACATTTCAAGACAAACTGGTATTTCAGAATTAGCATTTGTAAATACGTCATGAGCAGAATAAGCATGAAAAAAGAGCATCAAAATTTCAATCTTCATCCTCAAAGACTAGAAAACTCTCATCTTCAAAAGCAGAGGCCCAGCCTCGAGGAAACCCAGGTGAGCCTCTCATCATCGCCAGCTCTGGCTGTTGGACGCCCAGCCATCACGGTTGTCAGGCAATAAATCACCCTCCACAGAGTGGAAGGCACCGCTAATGCCACGTGTTTAAGGGATTAGACCACTGCCCCTTGATATTCAGCCTTGCATGAAGCCTCAACTCCCACGCTGGCCCCCGGGGCCACTTCCTTCCCCTCCAGGTCACTTCAGAAGCCCAGTCTTGCGCCCACCTGTTCCTCTCCTCCTTCCTGAGTCCTCCAAGTCACACACTGAGTTCCATCTGCAGCTCACAGCTGGCCGTAGCCCGTCCGGAATTACGGCTAAATCAGTGTGTCCTCCAGACACTTGGCACTGAGGAGTTCAGCCGGGCTTTTGAAAGCCGACAGGACTGGCTGCCCACAGCTCCCTTTGTCTGCGGACGGCTCCACGCCATCCGCATTCATCTGCCCTTTTCTTGGACACGGATATAAACTTCACTTGAGATGCCTTCTTCTGGTACAACGTTTCTTCTGGTCATCGACACATCGGCCATTCATGACAGCGTGCTCACACAGCTCTGTCTTCTCTCTCGTGTTGGAAAGTTATGACCCATTAAAAGAGGAGTCTACCTTTTTTTTTTTTTTCCTTTTGGGAAGCACAATACATATCAAAAGACTTGGCCATACTTGCTGTCTATAAAAGGCAAAAATGAGCTCTCCTGCGAGCATCCAAATTTATGTAAATTAATATGTAGCTGGCATATTTACGCTCGAAATGACTCAACTTTCCCCGTTAATCTGAACACAGGAGAGTTGGTCCGTCTGTATGCTGTTACCAGTTGTTGCTACTAAACTCTTCAATTTTCCTTTATCTAATACTCAAGTTTCTCAAATGCTGTGATTGGGGCCCCTGCGGAGATCATTTTGTTTGTTCTTATTATGTTGATGG
This sequence comes from Delphinus delphis, assembly GCF_949987515.2. Taxonomy (NCBI): domain Eukaryota; kingdom Metazoa; phylum Chordata; class Mammalia; order Artiodactyla; family Delphinidae; genus Delphinus; species Delphinus delphis. The sequence continues at coordinate 516,223 of NC_082692.2, read as the reverse complement.
AGCCACTAGCTTCTTGCTTCTCGTTCTGACTTCTAGAATCCTTATTAGTTATTCAGGTTTCAGTGGGCAAAATGCCCCTCAGAAAACTTTGCTCCTAATTCATTTTACTCAATCATTAATATGGAGTATCTACCTAATACTGTAGCAATGCCTCCGTTAATTTTGAGCCATGGCTTATGATACCAATTAAATAAAAAACTAGAATGTGAAGGGAATAACTAAAATTCTACCTTAAAAAAAAAAAGCAGCAATTGGTTTGACACTGCAGTCTTTGCCAAGTTACTGAGGTCACCTCACCACCAGGAGGTCCCAGAGGGACCTTGGCCTGCATCACCCTTTGCAAAGGCTCGAGACCCCCCCTCTCCCCACCCCTGGGACTCAGAGGGCCCCCAGGCGGACAACTGTCAGGCCTCCAGCACCCTGCCTTGGGGATTAAGGTCCCAGCCTTGGAAGGGACATACAACCTGAGGGCCCTGAAACCAAGCTTGGTTAGTGTCATGGCCTCAGGAGTTGAGGGGAGAAGGGAAACAGTCGTGGGAAGAGAGGATCCACAAAGCCGTGTGTGTGGGGTGACCCCAGGGGCCTGGGTTCTCATGGAGACAATGTGAGTGGGATGAAGAGCCTGGTGGTCTGAGGCAAACCCGGAGGTAGAATTTGGCCATGGGGGCTGGAGGACCCTGAGTCCCACACCCCTTCACCCCACAGGGTGATATGGGGCCGGAAGAGGAGGGGTTTCAGCTACGGGCTGTTAGGGCTCCGTTCCGAACCCCAAAGCCCCGATCCCTATGGCCGAGGGAGGGGAGACGGCTGAGGAAGACGGTGGTCTTGCCCTGCAGCCCGCGGAGCTCTTGGTCCTCACCGTGGATGCTGGGGATGGTCAGAGAGAATCCAGAATGTTCCGCTGGGATGGGGGGTGGAGACGGCCTCAGATGGCTGCAGGTGCGGTGCGGAGTCTGCGCTTGCCCTGCCTTCTGCGTTCAAGCCCCACCAAGGGATGGAGTCAGCCGGGAGCCACGTGCTGGGACTGACCTGGGGCCAAGAGGTGAAGCTTAGAGCAAAGCCCTTTCCGATCGAGAATGAGGAAAATCGCCGACAGGGCAGGCAGAATGGACTGCACCCCTAGGTCGTGGGTTTCAACACTGAAAATATTTTAGCCAAGACTGTAGGATCACTGGTAAGAAAAGATGTAGAGAGGATTTGTCCACAGAATAGGAGTTTGGAGGACAATTTCTAAGTTTCCTCACAATGATAATTTTAGAATTCTTCCAGCCTTCTATGAACTTCTATTACTTTTACAGTCTCTTCCTTTCCACACTGGTTTCGGGTAAGTTACCAGGCCTCCCCACCCAGAATTCAGGGGGTGGCTGCCACACTTCATTTTCCTTCTGTGTCCTCAGAACGTTGAGCACAAAATTGGAACCAAGTACTGACCGGCTGATTGATGGTTTGGTGGGTTTATGTTGTTAGTGGACTTTCCTAGTAAGACATTACTGTACCCTCTTCTTTCCATAAGGCCACAGTTTACAGTACTCCAACAATTAGGGCAAAAATGTTAGGAAATGGTGAACCTGGTTTTCGGCTTATGGGAGTTGAATCGTACTGTTTCTGCTTCTTTTTTCAAAGTAGAAAAGTTTTAAAGACCTTAAAAGAGCTAGGTGAGTGCTGCGTGTTGGCCGTATTGGCTGCACTCGTCAAGGCGTTTCAAGAAAGAACTGGTCTCAGGAAAGGCTGGTACAGAACACAGCAAGCAGATATGAAAGTGGATGGAGAAAGTCCAAAATGTGGAGCCTTAAGGAAAGGAAAAACCAAGCGATTCCAGATCCGAGCAGGAACACAGGCAGCCAGGAGAGCCTTCGAGAGCAAAAGGCGCAAACCCTGCCCATTTGGTAACATGACTAAGAGCACGCGGAGGTGTGGCCTCCACGGTTATTTCCGGGATGAAACTGGCCGGGGGCGGGGCGGGGGGTGGGGAGTGGAGGAAGCCCAGCTAGAATGGGGGGGAGGGGCCAGGGTCCCGAGGGCAGGAAAGCGGAGAAAGTAAGCAACTTTGAGAATTATTCTTGAAATATCCTCTGGGTGTGGCTAGTGGCATATGGAAGTGACCAGAAGCACGTAGGTCAGACACCTACTAAGTTTTTAACAGCCTTACTGAGATATACTTCCCGGACGACAAGAGGCACCCATGCAGTGTATACAATTCAGTGGCTTTCAGTGCAGTCCCAGAGTGGCGCAGTCCTCACCACAGTTGATTTTGGGCACTTCACTCACCGCAGAAAGAAACCCCGTGCCCGCTGGGGTTACGCCCACTTCCTCCCCTGCCCCCAGCCCTCTCCCAGGCCATCCCTGATCTATTTAACGTCTCTGTGGATCTGCCCGTTCTGGAAGCTTCGCACGTGAGGCATCATCTACAATACGGGGTCTTCTGCGTTTGGCTGCGATCACGTGGCACAACATTCCCAAGTCTCGTCCATGTTGCAACCTTCCTTTCTACGTAGTCTTCCTTTTTAAGGCTGAATAACTTTTCGTTGTACTGCTACACCACATCTTGTTAATCCGTTTATCAGGTCATAGTCATTTGGGTTTTTCCCACTTCTTGCCTTTTGTGTATAATGCTGCTATGAAGATCCATGTACACAAGGTTTTGTGTACACAGGGCTTTTCAGTTTGGGGGGTATATACCCAGGAGTGGAATCGCGGGGTCACGTGGTAACTCAGCTTAGCTTTGAGCAGCCGCCAGACTGTTTTATAAAGTGGCCGCACCGCCTTGCCCTCCCACCAGCACTGTATCAGGTTCCAACATCTCCCGCCCTCTGCAACACCAGCTATTGTTCACCTTTTCATCGTGGCCGTCCAAGTGGCTGTGAAGTGATATCTCATTGTGCTTTTGACTTGTATTTGATGAGTATGTTGAGTATCTTTTCCTGTAAACCTTCTTTGCATCCCTTCTTTGAAAAAATGTCTATTCAAATCCTTTGCCCATTTTTAAAGTGGGTTGCCTTTTTATTGTTGAATTGTAAGAGTTCTTTATATATTATGGACATTAAACCCTTATCATATTGTGATTTACAAATATTTCTTCCATTCTGTGGTTTGTCTCTACACTTTCATGATAATGTCCTTTGAAACACAAAAGTTTTTAACTTTGGTCAAGTCCAATCTATCTGTTTATTTCTTTTGTTGCTAGTGCTTTTGGTGTCATATCTGAGAAAACAATGCCAGCCTATGAGAATATCCCACTCTAAACACCTCTAGCAACTTTTAATAGCCATGAAGGGCTAGGTCTAGCCACATAAGAATTGTTGAGTTGTGTTTTAAAAAATCAGAGATACAACACAAAAATTATTCTGAAATGAGTGAAGTACTGAATCTGCAGATGAAAACAGCATATCTTTGTTCAGAAAAAAAAAATAGAGGTCAGTCACTGAGACACATCCTGGTGAGGTTATTGAATTTCTATCAAATTGCAAGGATCATGAACATTTTTTCCCAACATACAAGCAGAAAAAGGAAATCATCTACCAGGGGGAAAATTCCTTCCAGGCTCAGTTTTCCAACAAGCAATGCCAAAGACCAAGGGAAAAAAGGCCACAAAACTCAGTAGGAAAGGAAGTGTGACTGTGGACTAATGCACGCAGTCAGCTTGTGATTGGAGTTTAAAAACTAGCCTCTGAATGTCACCCACGTCACCAGAAAACTATCCAAGTCTGCGATTATTTCCATGTTAGTCTGTCCTGTTACTGATGCCCAATTGCTCTGCATGTTTCCCAGGACGGACTGCAAATCCCTGGAGGGCAAGCATGTTTCTCTTCTGCTCTTCGTAGACCTGGCTCATAGGAGGCACTCCACCCTGTGTGTAAGTATATGTGCCCCGTGACAGCTCTGCACCAGCCTCTCCCCGTCTGACTCTTGGAGTTGACGTTAGTGCAGGTCAGAACCCCCAGACGGCTCGGTGACACCGATTCCACAGGTCTGGGTGGGACGGCACCTCTGCAGTCCCAGGGGCTACTGCTGCTGGACCAAGGCCACACTTGGAGGGACACTGCTCTACGCGGCAGCCCCAGCTCTGGCTGCACCTGGACATCACCTGGGGAGACTACTGCTGGTGCCTGGGGCTCCCCGAGACGTAATGATTCAATCCACTGGGGAGAGGGCTGAGCACTCGCGTGACTCCCTCGGGCACCCCGTGCCTGAGCTGGCCCTCCTGCCACACATCCTATGTGTGGGCACGGGATACAGGTATCTGTCTGGGAATAATGACAGGTGAAGGCAGAGATCTTGGAAGGTTTGTGGGCTACTTTCCTCCCCAGCATCTCTCTCTCATAGTGACAACAATGAGTGACCAAAAGGTTGTTTGAATAAAGGAAGGAGTGAAAGGAAGAGTTGGGACAAGGCACAAAGAGGAATTAAAGTGCAGTCCTTGGTGGGAGCCCCCCTCCCTCGCATCCTCCCATAAAGCCCAGCTTTGCGTGGGCGACAGCATCTCCGTCCCCGAGAAGGATCCACCTGCCCCATATTACTTTCATCTGTGTCACCTCATCTCCTAGACATCTTGGAGTTTGGACCCGGGGTTTGGGATGCTCTGTAATGGCCACGGCCCCCCTGGGCCGGAGGGCGGGAATTCGGACCAGAGATCCTGTCCCGGGGGTGGGGGGGGCTTGGAGGTCACATCGGATTTTTTTCCTAAATTTGTCATCATTGCAAGCAACGCACATGCCTATTTCTTGAATAACTGAATGGAATTGACAGAAGTCACTCCTGTCCAGCTCCGCAAGGGCCTCCTTCTTGCAGTCTGCTGGCTTCGCCTGAGCCCGCTTCTCAGCAGCCTGGGCCCAGCGCCTCTAGCATGCTCTGTCTCCAGGTGGGGCCCACCTCCGCGCCGCCTTCCGCCTTCCGGTTGCTGCCTTAGGCACCTGTGCCAGTTCAGCTCCACCTCCGAGGGCCGGAAGGTCCCGGGTTCTTTCCTGAAGCTGCTCCTTGCCTGTGATCTTACCCAGAGCTCTCGGGCGGACCTGGGGGAGGGCAGGGGAGGGAGAGAGGATGGGCAGTTCTCCCCATTACATGGTGTGTGTAACACACAGCAGAGAATTCACAGCTAACAATCCTCGCTGTTGTAAGGACAACTTCGGAATCACCAACAACTTTATTTATTCAAAATACATAGAAACAAGGAAGACTTCTCTTTCAGAGTCTCCCAGAATCTCCTGACAGATTCGGCTGGAAACGGGACAAGCGCGTCACTCCTCGGAACTTCCACTTCGCTCGGGGGAGCCTGCTCTGGGGGTGCTCTCTTTTTGGTCTCAACATCTACAGCTAATCAAAAGCCCGACTGGGTTAGGATGAAAGAACCCTGTCCCACTGCATTCCCACATTCCTCCTTCTCCTTTCAGTGTCTTCCAAGATCTACTTTGAACTGGAGTGTTGTATACTGTTCAGGGGCCCTTTGACCTCTTCCCATTAAATCAAAAGGAAACTGGGTCTCAGCCTTCACCCAACAGCCAGCCCACTAACGTCCGTGTCCAGCACCCCTGCCAAGGAGGTGGTCATTTCTAGGAGCTTCCCTGCCAGTCTGTCTACACAGCTGACTGCTAATCCAGTCCAGATTAGTGGGTAATTCTGGAATTAGCCTCTTTGAGGGAAAGTGTTTAAAGGATGGAAGTTTACAGGGAATTTTACCGACCTTGGAAGACAACACAGAAGTTCCCAGCGGGCGGCAGAGGAAAGGAGAGGAACTAGCACGGCCCCCGACCCCTGCACGCCCCACCCTGTGTGTGGGCAGCCCACGTGGCACCTTTTGACTTTTCCAAATATTGGGAGAAAAAGCAGCCACGGTTTTATGTGAGAACAAAAGCCCTGAAGCTCCAATTTCCGGTGGTTAAACAAAAGAGGACACACACCAAGAGAAGCCAGTCCAAATGCGTGTGAAAAGCTGGGCAAAAGAGAATCTGCATTTAAACAGAGAAAAAACGGAAAAAGAGAAATGATCCATGTTTGGATGTAGCGTAACTGCCTGGTAGGTGTTTTCATAAATTCCTCGGGCGCCCAGGGACGGGATAGTGTTATAAGGTCCACATCCCTCGGAAAGAGAACCGAGCTGGCCCTGCATCTTCCCCGAGGGATCTTCATCACGGGGCACCGTTAGCACACAGATAAAGCTGCTCTCACCACAAGCACGGTGTCGCGGGCCTGAGTTCAGCATTGCTGGGCCTGGAGCCCAGAGACACCCAGATTTCTCGGCGGGCGCACAGCCCCCCGGGAGCAGGGCCTGCGGCAGAGCAGGGCAAGTATTCCGTAAAACTGCCCATCAAAGAAGTCAGTCAGAGTGGAGTCAGGGAAAAGCTGCAAATTGATTCCAGACCCTGCTTCTCTCAGGCCGTCCTGGAGAGAGTGGCTGAATTTACTGAAACCTTCCCGCCAGGGTGACTCCTCCAATCACTGCACCCTGGTCTCCTGGGAACGGGGTGGGGGGCCCGGGACCTCACCTGAGCCCCAGGGGCCCCGGCGGGGCAGGTGAGATGCAGGGTGCAACCCGAGGGCCGCAATGGCCAGCCACCTCCTTCGTGTCCTGGAAATCCCTCCCCGGGCACGTTTTATCGCGCATCTGGATATAACCCTCTGACCACGTTTAGTCACATCTGAGGAACCACGCTGAACAAAGAGAGGTGCGTGAATACCGGAGAACGACGAAAGCGCCAACTTTGTGTAAGAAAGAACTAGACGCATCTCAGCTTCTCAACTGGCACATGGGACTCAGATACAGAAGAGCTCTAATGGAATCGTCAGTTTATTGATAGCTTGACTGCACTTGAAGAGGAATAAACAACGCGTCCAGCCACGTGAAGTGACTGAAGATTGGTTATCACACGTGTCTGTAATTGAGGGGCTCCCGTGACCCACGGGTGTGGACCCTCAGGTGACAGTGGCCTGGAGGAGAGCCTTGTAAGGCCAGGCTTGTGCAGATGGCTGACGCGCCAGGTGACGGAATCTACACCAGAACGATCTTCAGGCCTTGAGCGAGGAGCGCAAAACAAACAGATCAATTTATTAGAGATAAAAGTTGAAAAAATATAAAATTCTGATTTCAGGGGCTCACAAATGATTACACAGTTCCAGTGCAGGTAGCAGCCAGCTTGGGAGGAAGGCTTGAGGATGAGTTGCAACTGCTTCAAAGAGATAAACAGAGGCAGCCGTGGCGAGAAGCACAGAGTCCCCGTCACGGGTCCCTAGAAGCCCTGGCACACGTGTCAGACAGGCCGTCCCGGGCCCCGCCTGCCACTTGCCCCACGCCTGCCGCTTCCCCTCGTCCCTCCCCGCTGCCCAGACGCTGGCCACACCGACAAGCACTGCTTCCCCGTAACGAGGTCTCGCCCGCATTCCAGCTTTAAGAACATGACAACCTACTCATTTCAAGGCCAAGTTCAAATCCCGCCTTCCCTGCCTGGCTCTCCTCTTCTCACAAGGAGATGATCCTGCTGCCTCTGGCCATGGATCCCGCAGCTCGGGGTCCTGGTGACTCTCAGCTGCGTCGTCAGAGAGGGTCTTGTCTGAGACACTTCATTACACTTTATGGCTTCTGAACAACTCTGTCGGCAGCTGAGGCTATAACTGTATTTTTACGTAGAGTTTGCATTTGTCATATAAGCCTATTCCTATTATGGGGAAGGAGGGAGGGAAGAAGGACCCAGTGGCCAGAATGGGGCCCCCAACTCGCAACTCCCAGGAGGAGGGGTTTCAGACAGTCGGTCACATGTCACACAGTCCATGATGCTGGCATCAGTTATGAGATTATAAAGCTCTGCACCAACGTGACAGTTAATCCCACCCACCTTGAGAGAGTCAGCCTTGGGCTTGTCGACTGACAGGTCTCAGTCTACACGGATGTGCCCCTTAAAATACCAAGCACCACTGTGGTCATGGCCCCTCCACCCGCGTGGGAGGTGGGTGTCGGACACGCTGGCAAAGAAAATCTCTGCACCTAGTTTCCCTGGAAAACTTTTCACAGGAAAATCTCAGTCCACAGGGCAGGAAAACGAGGTGCAGAGAAAACGTGTCTCGAAGCCCAGCAGTAATTTATTAAAAGGTCGGGGGGATATATAAGCATTTTCCCCCTGAGGCATATGTAGACAAAACTAGAGGAAAATGCAAGTATAAAATATATTACATTTCAAGCCAGTAAGCGCTGGTTCAAAAAGATTTAAAGAGGTGCGGCTGCACAAGTGAGCTTGGGAGCGAGTCCGCCCAGCTCTGCCCCCGAAGCCGGGGAGGACTCGGGAAGGGTCAAGTCCGCGAGCAGGGTGTAGATTAACAAACCCAGTTTGTTTTGGAAGCAAATTTCTTCCAGAATGTCTCAATGGTTATTACTATTCTACTGATTTTCTCTAATCCCTACTTTTTGCTGGGACTTCAAATTCGCCAACCGTGGCAGTTTTCGGGTCTGTGGTTGATGACCATGAGCCCAGCGGGGGTAGCCCCGCTCGGTCTGGCTCCCTGGGACGGGTTTACACACAAAGACAAACTTTTATCCGAAGGGGCTCCTGGACACAGGTCTAGCCCGAGCCACCGTCGCTGTGCAGAGAGCGCGGCAGAGCTTCTCCCAGAATCCTTGAACTTGGACATAAATACATCAAAGGTTGGATGAGACCCTGATAAGCTGTGGGAACAAAACTGGGATTTGTTTACGACACCACCCAACCCAGGCATCTGAGCGGTCTCCTGACCCACGCTGATGGTGAAATGTGCCCCAATCTGCAAACAAGATGGTTTCACTCAGAGAAGGGCATTGGCCTGTGAACACTGCATCAGTTTAAAACAATCTCATCTCAACCCCCTGCGGGCCCCAGGCATGAAGTCCTCGTAAAGGTTTACAGAGCATGTGGAGCTCTATCGCAAAGACAGGTCGTTGATGGAGACTGTCAGGCGCTTCTCCCTATTTCCTACTTCGAATTTATTATTTTCTCCTTTTAAAATATCTTCTGCAGAGTGTAAAGTTTGGGTCAAGCCAAAACCTCAATCTTTATATTTTATTTCTGAACGTATTATGAGTAGACAGTTGAAAATAAATGTCGAAGCACTTGGTCTCTTTTAACCAAACCAATAACAAAGAATTTAAAATAAACTTTCCGAGACGCTTATCAATTACACGATGTACAAAAATTCCACAAACACATGAAAATCTTACTTTTAAACATGTTATTTACATTATAAAAAAAATCTTCAATATGTTTTTTTTCAACCTCCAGACAGCTTTTCAGATGAAGTACCTCTAAATTTAAAATTAAAAATGATCCTATAGTTAATCTGAAACAAAATCGCAATAAGTACACTCCAAATATTCTGGAAACACGGGGAAAATAGTATATTTATTGTATTTTTTCAGGCTAACGATCAGACTTCTTGTTTTAAATTGAGTTACTTTACCTAAAAAGGTGTCTGGAGGTTGAGGGGAAACGTATTAAGTATATCCTTTGAAAATGTAACTAATAAACTATTGAAATAAGTTTATCCTCTGTTGCCAGACTTTTCAGACAGGCTGCATATCATTTCGGCTCAAATAGCAGAGCATTTTACATACTAATGAAGTACATATGGGTCGCAAAATTACCGCCCAAGAAAAGTTAAAGACGTGAACGTACGTATTGATCTATAGAAAGAGGCTGATTAGGCAAGGGACAGGTCACAGAGTCTCTCTGAACCCTCAACAGAGAAAAGAAGCTTGAACAAAAGCTGGGATGTACACCCCCCCACCCCCCCAAGGAACAGAGGTTCTAGCAGCACACATTTCCTGAAGGCCTGGGTTGCTCAGCGACCCATCACACAGGCCCTGACGGCCCACCAAGCCTGTGGTCCACCATGGGCTGACTTACTCCACGCATCTCCCGAGTCTCCACCCTGTGCAGCATCGCGATCCCTGGGAAGCTCTTTTTGGGGTTTAGGCACAAAGTTCCCAAAGGCACAGGACTCGACACAAGGTAGCTCAGCTCACAGCACGGAGGCCCCTGCTCTGAATGCTCCAGGGACGTGCGCCCACGTGGGGCACCTGAAGGAGGAGACTCAGCTCCCAGGTCTTCAGAGGGTGCCTTCCGGGCACTGCTCACTGCCTGGGACCGTCCCTAGGATGCAGGCAGAGGATGCTGTTTTGATGCCTCTGGCCAAGAGACGAGGCCTAAGCACAGCCGCCCGCTCTTCAATTCTAATCTCACATTAGCGTCAGCATCACAAAGCCACCGAGAGTAAAGGCACGTGCGATCTTCATCTCTGATGTGCTGTGTTACACAAATCTGGGCTATTTTATTCGATTAGATTATAAATGGGCAATATTACAATTTGTTAATTGCCAAATGTCAGCTTAATTCGCTTAAGATGATTGCTACTGCAGAGCCTCCCAAGGCACCCCGACCCCAGCCATTTTCTCAGCCAGATGCCCCTCCTTCACAGACGTCCCCACGCACGCACAGACATACGTGGGCCCAGCGGGCTGAGGGTCCCGTCCCACTGGCTCTTCGCCTTCAGCATTTCCCAGGACGTGGTCTTCAGCGTCTTCTCTCCCTCAGGCCATCTCCCGAGACCCTCCGTGAACCTCCTGGACTCTCCTCTCCATCAGTCTCTCAGTCCTGACCCCCCTTCCAATAGTTTAGGGACTCTTGTCACCATAATGTCAGTTTGCAAATATGCAAATTGAGGTCTAAAAGGAGTGACAATCGAAGATTTAAGCATCAGAACCATATGCAAAAGCTCAGCGTAACAGATACACCAGCCGCAGAAGCAGGCCTGCTGAGAAGCACGCGTGGCCCTCCTGCCTCCCTCCCTCCCAGGCTTGCTCTGAATATTCCTGCTGGGCTCACCACCCTAACTTTTGAACACAGGTGTAGCCTGGCTGACGGGTGCTTGTGCTCCATAAGGTTTCCAGGCGCTCAGGGTCCCCCTGCCCTGATTCTCTGCTCTACCCAAAGTGCCACCTTCATCCGCCTGATGCTCCCCCACCAAGCGCACACTCCAGCCACGAGGGAGGAGGGGAGAGGAAGGGGGGAGCTGTCCAGCAGGGGCACAGGGCTTCCACGCCTTCCATTCACCCCCCGCCCCCGACACACCTCGGCCAGAACTTAGGCATCTGGCCACACCTGGCGGCCAGAGAGGCTGGGATGACGTCTGCACGTGTCCAGCCAGCTATGGACCCAGCTGAAAACCCTACTGCTCTGGGCGGTGAGAAGGTGGATACTGGGAGACAAGCAGGAGGGTCTCCACACCCAAGCTCTTCTTCACGTGTCTCTGCTCAAATTTCACGCTGAATATCTGCGGTCCTGCAACACGGTCCATGATCGGCCAGCCGGGTGCCCCACAGGGCACCCCTGAGCAGATGCACCTCAGTCAAACTTCCGCCATCAGCTCAGGCTTTCAGGAGCCCCTGAGAACCCCCCACCTCCCTGACTCTCTGCGCCCTCCGTCCCCACCCTGTCCGTAAAGGGCCCCCTTGCCACATCCCATGACGCGCTCCCTCCTCTGAACTCCTGCACCTGTCGGGCACCCTTCACCCCATGCTCGGCCCTCAGCACCTGCCGAGCAGCCCCCGGCTCCCGCCCCGCCTGCTCGGGAAAGCTGGACCTCCAGGCCGGTGGTGCTCCCGAAGCAGCCATGGCGGGTGCGCTGCCCCGTCTCCCTCGCTCTGGGTGGACCAGCCTCAGGCTGCATCCCGTTGGAATCCCGGTGGAACTAGCAGGCGCCCACCATGCAGCTGGTCTCATGTGTTCCACGCTTCTGCCCGTGCTTCCTGGGATCACACTAAATACACCCGTGGTCCTCGAATCCTCATGTCAGCATCTGCTTCTGCGGCCCAAACTGAGACAAGCAGGCCCCGCCTTCCCGCGCTCCCTGGAGTCCCGGTGGCTCACCTGCTTCCTGCACACAGTAGGCACTTAACAGAGGCTGGGCTTTGTCAGAACTGACTGTATCTACCTTTTCCTTCTCTGTCCTAAAGCCAGTGTAGTAACTTGTTAGTTCAAGACCCAGGTTGCTAAGGAGCGGCTGCTGCACACTCAGAAGCCTGTGGTCCCGCCAGGTACCCACCTGTCACTGCCCACGGGGATTCAGCCCAGAAGTACGTTCCCCGGGCTTACAGGGCACAAAGCTATTTGTTTGGGCTTCATCAGCACCACTTCACTGAGCAGCACAAAGGGAGGCTCTACAACGAACCAGCTCTGCACTAAGCCTTGCTTACTTTCTGCCGAATGAACGTGCTAATTCGCTGTCGCAAAATCCACAGCTGACACGAAGATCCGTTGTCCACTATCTTCCAAACGTGAGCAAATAAAATGTATAGCAGATGGCCCCGCAGGACTGAGGTCAGCCAGGTCGGCGGTGCACGGGGCTGCTTCTCCCCCTCCGCCCCGGCTCTCTCGGTGCCCCTCACCCTCCGAGGAGGGGGTCCCAGGAGAGATAACCATTTCCATCCGGCACGGCCGCCCACAAGCTGCTTGGATTTGCACCCATCACTTTTGCTACCTCCCCAGGTCGTTGATAAAGTCTTTGCGGTTGTGTTTGGGCGTATGTGTAGAAATTTTTCAAGCATTTTGAATTCTGTAAAATCCAGAAGAAGCTGCCCAATCTATTCCCTTCTTGTGTTTTCAACCCATGTACATTTAAAGGGATATTCAATACTTTTGTTTTTGAACTGGTTACCCATATCCCATTAAAGCGTTGTCTTTTAAAAGCTATTTGCTATTCAAGGAGCCTTGGGAGCCCATTAAAAATCCTTTTTAAATCCTTTTTCTCTGAAACAGGAAGTTGCATTTTGCCGAGTAAACACTCTGGCCTGAGTGTGGGGTGCCGGCCCCGCGAGCGGCTGCCCACGCTTCACGTGTGTGAATCCCCAGAGGAAATCTCGGTCAAGGCAATTAGCATTAGAAAGCAACAAAATGAAAATCAGAAGCTTAAATACCAGCAAAGAACTCGTTCTTCTTCTGGGGCCAAAACCAGTGATGACCAGAGCAGACGTGTTTCTCGGAACCTCGGGAGCTCCTGGGAGGAGGGTGCCGCGTTTCCTCCCCAGGCTGCTTTGGCTGCACAAATCAGCGCGTGAGTCGGGCGGCGTGTGGCTACGATGGCCATCTGGACGGTCGCACCCTCAACACTTCACTTCACCTTTAACTAGCCCTGCTGGGGAACACGCGCCCCGGGCTAGAGAAAGCAAGGTGAGCCCCCCTTCCTCCTACTGCTTCCTGTTGTGGACGTAAGGAAATGCATGACCACTCTGGGTCAGCTCCCTACAGCTGCCAGAACAAACCGTCACGCACTGGGTAACTTCGAACAGCAGCGGTGTGTTCACTCTCTCCCCCGTGACTCTGAAGCTGGACTCTCCACCTCTGCGGTCACCCGGGGTCCTCTCTGACACCGACGTTTTGGACTTAGGGTCCACCCTACTCAAGTGTGACCACACCTTACCTTAACCACTGACACCTGCAAAGACCCTATTTCCAAATAGGATCACGTTCTGAGATCCCAGGTGGACATGACTTTTGGAGGGATGCCCTTCGACCCTGGAGAGGCCCCCTGCTGGCCCCGAAATGTACGTTCATCCCACGTGTAAATTACATTCACCCCATCCCAACTTCCCCAAAAGTCTTATCTCAGCATCACCTCTAAGCCCAAAATTTCAAATAAATACCATCCGCTCAAAAAGCCCCAGTCTCACTGTCTAAACCAGATATAGATGAGGCCCTGGGTATGAGCCTTCCTGGGACAAAAATGCCTCTCCCTCTGGGGACCCGGGAAACTAGAAAACAAGTTAACTGCTTCCAAAATGCGAAGGTGGGACAGGCAGGGGATAGGCTTCCTAGTCCTCGATGGGGGACAAGGGGGCCACTTGTCTCAAGCAAGTTCAGAACACAGCAGGGCAAATTCCGCCAGGTTTCAAGGCCTGGGAATAATCCCATGGGTCTCCACGCTTTGACCTCCAGGCCCACGGAGGCCCCAGGAAAAGTCCGATCAGCCCTGCTCTCTGGGCGATGCGTTCCCACCCGTGGAGCCCAGAAGCCTGACACGCTTCCCTCATCTCATTCTGTGTCTGTCCACTCCAGTCCAAGCTGGCAGTGTTCCTGCTGGAGTGACGTTCTCATAAATCCGGTTGGTCTTCCATGGATATCATAGGTCCCAATGTCGCCAGACACAAGGGTCCTCCGTGGGTTTTTCCTGGACCAACCGATCCCTGTCCCTTACTCCTGCTGCAACGGTTCAGGGACCCACAAGGGTTAAACCTAATCTCTCCACCAAAGCTTGTCCAGCCTCACCCTCAGCCCTTTCTCCAGAGCACACCTTGGCATCTTCGGCCATATGGATAGGTTGAGAATTTTCCAAATCATCAAATGCTTGTTCTTTTTGTTTTCCGGTCCCCTCTGCAGTTTATCTCCTTCCTCACGCATTTTACTGTAAACAGCAAGGAGTAACCGGGCTACTCCCTCCGTCACACCTTGCTTGGAAATCTCCCCAGCTAAATATCCAGGTTCATCACTTTCCACCCAACATAGAACTTAATTCAGCCAAATTCCCTACCATCACATAACAAGGCTCACCTCCAGTGTCCAATAACATTTTTCTCACTTCCTTCTCAAGTCTCACCGGAGGTACCTTTAAGGTTCACATCTCTAGCAACGTTCTGATCATGACAATCTATATTCCCTAAGACAGCAGGAACTTCCACAGTTTTAGATGTTTGTTACAGTAGAACCCCTCTTCCCAGTACCAAAATCTGTATCAGTGAGGGTTCTCTAGAGAAATGGAATCATTCAATAGGAGAGATAGATGGATGACAGATAGATGGGTAGATAGATAGATACATAGATGATAGATAAGATACATAGATTAGATAGATAGATAGATGATAGATACATAGATTAGTTATAGATAGGTAGGTAGATAGGTAGATAGTAGGTAGATGATAGATAGACAGATAGAAAAGTAGGAGAGAAAGAGATTGACTGCTTTGAAGGAACTCAGCTGGTCCAACATGTGTGCGGCTGGCAGGCAGGAGTCAGCACCATAGTCTTGTGCATAAATTCTCCGGGACACCTCAGTTTTGCTCTTAACAGCCTTTGCCTGATAGCGTGACGCCTACCTACGTTTTCCATTTTACTTTTTAAAGTAAACTGATGGTAGATGTTAACCACATCTACAAAATCTCTTCATGGCATTTAATTAGGTAACTGGGTACGAGCCAAACTGACACATGAAATTAAACATTGCACAGTCCCAATGTAATGAGACCCCAAGATTTAAAATCGTTTGTCCATATTTGAGTGGTCGCTATTTCACTTACTTCAAGGTTCAGTTGGGCCTAAGATGAAATTATTATGTGACTTTTAGGGGCAACAGCATCATTTTTTCCAATCAAAGTTCAGAGATAAAGGAAAACCAGCTGACTTGTCTCAGTTCTTACAGCTTAAAGATGTAAATGGATTGAAAATGTGGGAGACAAAGGTATTCCTACCCAACGTGCAAATGTATAACGTTTGTACCGCATCAAAAAAAAGCATGTACATATATCATAGGAAAGCACACTTGATTTTTTTTTTTACTTTTAAAAAGAATCTTTATTTCTCCTGGTTACAAAAATAATACATGTTCACTCTAGATAATTTGTAAAATGCAAAGAAGTAAAGAAAAGAAGAAAAATCATATAAAATTCCACTTCAGAGGTATCCTCTCAACATTTTAGCGTATTTCCTCAAACATGCTTTGCCATATACACCTACATACATTAACATACACATGTATAATCCAGAAATGTGTGTAGACACACACACACACACACACGCGCACACGGAGATACATATACACATATATATATACATATAAAATTCAAAACATCATGACACTTTATATTTTCACATTTCTGGTTTATAAGTCCCCTTTTCCTCCCCAGTAATTATCTCTATTAATTTGTGGTCAAATTAGATCCTTCAAAAACGTCCAGTGTGTATCAAAACTTACAGCCTAGAACAGATGTTTAGAGACTATGCAATGATAACCTACTTTCCACCCAAAGTGGCAGGATGTCACCGTCTGACCAGCAGATCTAGACACAACTGCAGCAGGTAGTAACCTGAGTATAATGTGGGCACACTTCCTGCACTTCCGACAGCACAAGTTTGATACCAGGATTAAAACACATGCAGGGGGGCTTCCCTAGTAGCGCAGTGGTTGAGAGTCTGCCTGCCGATGCAGGGGACGCGGGTTCGTGCCCCGGTCTGGGAGGATCCCACATGCCGCGGAGCGGCTGGGCCCGTGAGCCATGGCCGCTGAGCCTGCGCGTCTGGAGCAACGGGAGAGGCCACAACAGTGAGAGGCCGGCGTACCGCAAAAACAAAACAAAACAAAAAAAAAAAAAAGAAAGAATCTCTTGAGCATCCAAACCAAACAAAGGAGAGACACACATTAGGTGGATCATCTCGAAGAAGAAACGGTCAGGCCGGCCTCAGCTTCTCTCACAGTCACATGTGACATCAGGAGACAGGTGCCAGTACCTGTGATGGCCTCAGTGATGTAAGAGGAGGTCTGAGAATGTAACTGAAGGAGGTCAACTGAGCTCTCACTCACATAAAAAGGCAACAGCAAAAGTTCAAAATAGGCAAGAACTCAGCTCCCGTGACCCTTTACTAAAGAAATCATTAAAGGATGGACTCTGGCCAAAAACTAGCAGTGAACACTGAATCCATCAAACTGCAGGATTAGGATTAAAGGAAATATGGGCTGAATACAGTAAATTTTATAAATCTTCTCAATGTAGAAATAATACCACAAAAGGTGTGAGAAGAAAAGAAGATGAAGGTGCAAAAAAGAATAAATATGCTGATTTCATCCTTGCCTTTTACGCTGGATAGACAGTTATGCCACCTGAAGCTGATGAATCAAGTAATAAAGGTACATTTAAAGATAGAAAATAACACAAAGAAGAATAAAATAAATAAAATTGCATGACGGAGGGGAACGAAAAAAGATGAGAAAGGAAAGTATATTAATTACAATAATGTTCACAGAAGCAAGTCAAAGGATATTGTCTAAAGAAATGTAAAGTAAATTTATAAAGTTAACCATCAGAACAAAAATTCAAACCATCCAAGTTATCAGAAGAAATAGTGAAAAAGGAATAAAGAAAATACAAACCATATTATGAAAAAAATTTAAATTTAAATCGAAGGTATAATGTTAAATATTGTCGCACATAGGAATTGGTATAAGGGTCAGGTCAGAAAATGCAAATGGGCAAAACATTCTTAATAACAGAAGCAGATTTAAAGGTTGTACCACATTATGCCATTTGTAATCTAAACATTAAAATAAATGATGGTAAAAGTATATTAGGCAAATACAAACCCCCCCAAAAGTTGTTGATTTAATATGATTTAAGACTGATTTAAGAGCAAAAGTTTTTTGTTTTTTTGGTTTTTTTTTTTTTTTGGCTGTGTTGGGTCTTTGTTTCTGTGCGCGGGCTTTCTCTAGTTGCCACGAGCAGGGGCTACTCTTCGTTGCGGTGCGTGGGCTTCTCATTGCGGTGGCTTCTCTTGTTGTGGAGCACAGGCTCTAGGTGCGCAGGTTTCAGTGGTTGCAGCACGCAGGCTCAGTAGTTGTGGCACGTGGGCCCTAGAGCACGCGGGCTTCAGTACTTGCAGTGCGCGGGCTCTAGGGCGCACGCGCTTCAGTAGTTGTGGCTCACAGGCTCTAGAGCGCAGTCTCAGTAGTTGTGGCGCACAGGCTTAGTTGCTCCACGGCATGTGGGATCTCCCTGGACCAGGGAGCAAACCGTGTCCCCTGCATTGGCAAGCGGATTCTTAACCACTGTGCCACTACGGAAGTCCCAGAGCGAAAGTATTAAGTCAAGTAAAGAAGGTAAATTTATTAAATTCTATAAACCAAATAATACAGTACCTACATTCATAAATCAAATTATATAATTAATATAAGAAGAAATATACAGAGGTACATTACTTTCAGGAAACTTTATTTCACATTGTGTCAACCCAGGACAGATCAAGTGATCAAAAAAGATCTAATTAATATAATGAGATACATATATATGGATGTACATTGAACTCTGTGCCCTAAAGAAAAAAATATATCTTATTTTCACATAAACATGGAACATTCATAAAATTGACCGTATAGTAGGTCATAAAAATCGCTCAATAAATTTTAAAAAGTATAACACAGGCTCCATTCTCAGAACAAAAGGAAATAAAACTATACATTAATAATAACACAGGAAACAAAAAATCCGTCACTTGAAAATTTTAGAACTCTCATTTAAACAAAGAATAGCTATAAACTTTTCATGAAACTATAGAAATTACTGTAAGTTTTCATGGAAACACTAAATATCAGACCTTATAAGATACAAGAAAGTACTGCTCAGAGGAAAATATATAGCCCTAAATATATATACCAGAATAAGAAGGATGAAAATCTATAAATTAAGCATCCAATTCAAATATTTAGAAAAAGAACATTATAATAAACTTAAGGAAAGCAAAGAAAAATTAAAATAAAGGCATTAATGAATAAATTATAAAATTTTCAAACGTTTTTATTTCTTGAAAAATAAATACGTAAACTGACAGTGGTAAACACTTGGCATGGCTCGTTTAACCCTCTTTGACCCCCTTTCTGTTTGGACAGGATACAAAATAAAGAACAACATTTCCCGTACTCCCCTGAACATGGGAATCTGGTGTATGTAGCAGAGTCCACCAATGAGACACATTTGCATGAGATTTAGAAAGTCTCAGAGGGAACCATAGGTGGAGCCTGTAGGGGGAAAATATCAGGAGTTCAATTTTAGACTGGTTGAGTTTCAATTGTCTTTTAAATGTCAACTGGATGCACTGAATAGGCAACTGGATTTACAAATGTGAATTTGGAAGGGTGCTCAGAGACAGAGGTATAAGTTTGGGAGCTGTCAGCACGTAGCTGGTCTTCAAAGTCGAGAGACTAGATGAGATCCCAAGGGAATACATGTGGCTAAACAGAGGAAAGAACTGAAGTCTGAGCCCTGTGGTCTCCAACATTCATTCACTCAGTGATAATAGGTGGAACCAGCAAGGGAGATAGAAAAAGAGTGACCAGTGTGCTAGAAGAAAAACTGAGTAAGCGCGACTTCTTGGAAGCCAAGTGTAAGTGCACATCGTAGAGGAAGGAGGGATCACCAGCTGATGGATCAAAAAGACGAGGACTGGATTTAGCAAGTGCGGGGGCCATAGCTGACCTTGGAAGGAGTAGTTTCGGTTGAACAGAGACTAGTTAACTTTGCCGTCTGCTCATTACCCATAAAATAAGAATAATAATAGCATCTACTTCAAAGGCAGTGTTGTGAAGATTGCATGAGTGAGTATGTGTGGAATGGTGCCTAGTACATAATGGCGAGACAACAGATGTTCTTGCCACATAGCATGATTCCATACATGAGAAGGAAAACCAAGCAATAACTCCAAACTGCCGAGCAGATATAAATGTGTGTGCACAGAAAATTATGTGGAGTAATATACATAAACCCACTAACATCACCTCTGAGAATGTAAGTATGACTGGGAATGGAGACCAGGGATGACGAAAGTGTAAAATAAATGTTTTATCATATATGGTTCTTTACTAAGTTCTTTGCACTGAGAATGTGTTCATGTATATTATTTGTATGATATTTTCTAATTAAAAATTTATAGAGGGGAGCAGCCTCAACTTGATAAAGATCATCTATAAAAAAATCCACAGCTAGCATCATACATAATGATGAGAAACTAGATGCTTTGCTCCTAAGATTAGGAACAAGCAAGGATTTGCCCTTTTACCACTCTTGTTGAACATTGTATTAGAAGTCCTAGCTAATGCAATAAAATAAGAAGAGGAAATAAAAAGTTTACAAGTTTAGAAGGAAGAAATAAACTATCTTTTTTTGCAGCTAATACCATTGTTTATGTAGACAATCCCAAAGAATTGATTAAAAAAAAAAAAAAAACCAAAACCTCTTGGCACTAATAAGCCTGTATATTAAGGTTGCAGGATACAAGGTTAATACACAAAATTCAATTGCTTTCTCAGATATCAGCAGTAAATAACTGAAATTTGATATTAAAAACACATCATTTAACACCAAAGAATTAAAACTTAGGTATAAACCTAACAAAATATGTACAAAATCTATATAAGGAAAACAACAAAACTGATTAAAGAAATCAAAGATCTAAATAAATGGAGAGATAGTATCTTCATGGACAGGAAGACATAAAATTAAGATGTCAGTTCTTCCTAACTTGACCCATAGGTTCAGCGCAATCCCAATCTAAATCTCGGCAAGTTATTTTATGGATGTTGACGATCTGATTCTGAAGTTTATATGGAGAGACAAAAGGCCCAGAATAGTCAACAAAAGACTGAAGAAGAACAAAGTTGGAGAAGTGGCATTACCCAACTTCAAGACTTTCTACAAAGCTACAGTGATCAGGACAGTGTGGCACTAGTGGAAAAGTAAGACACATAGATCCGTGGAGCAGCACGGCGAGCCCAGAGACAGACCAGCACAGACGCAGTGAACTGACCTTTGGCAAAGGGGTGAAGGCGACTCAATAAAGGAAGGGCAGTCTTTCTAAAACATGGTGCCGGAGAAACTGGGACCCACAGGCAAAACACTGAATCCAGACACAGACCTCACACCCTTCATAATAATTAACTCAAAATGGGTCACAGACCTGATGAAAATGCAAAACTATAAAGCTCCCAGTAGATAACATAGGAGAAAATCTAGGAGACTTTGAGTTTGGGTTTGGTGATAACTTTTTAGGTACAACACCAAAAGCAGGATCATGAAAGAAAAAGTTGGTACGTGGAACTTCATTAAAACTAATAACTTCTGCTTAAGACACTCAGGAGATTGAGAAGACAAAGCATAGACTGGGAGAAAATATTTGTAAAACTCATATCTGATAAAGGACTGGTATACAAAATATACAAGTTTCTCTTAAAACTCAATAATAAGAAAACAGGGACTTCCTTGGTGGTCCAGTGGTAGAGAATCCACCTTCCAATACAGGGGACGCAGGTTCAATCCCTGGCCAGGGAACTAAGATCCCACTAGCCGCAGGACAGCTAAGCCCGTGCACCATAACTCCTGAGCCCGTGCG
Source organism: Delphinus delphis (assembly GCF_949987515.2). Lineage (NCBI taxonomy): Eukaryota > Metazoa > Chordata > Mammalia > Artiodactyla > Delphinidae > Delphinus > Delphinus delphis. Next base: position 495,071 of record NC_082692.2, on the reverse strand, counting down.
CCTCAACTAGAGAGCCCAAGCACCACAAACTACAGAGCCCACGCATCCTGGAGCCTGTGCACCGCAACAAAAGATCCCGCGTGCCTCTGTGAAGATCCCGCGTGTCACAACTAAAACCTGACACAGCCAAACAAACAAACAAATAAATAAATAAAAGGCTGTGGGTGGCAAGAAAAGAGATCACATTTTGTCTTGTCGGGGTGAGGTTTCAAAAGGTTGCTTTCTACATAAACCTCAAAGTAGAAATAGAGATAGAAAATAAAAGATGCACTATTTAAAAAAAAAAATAAGAAGAAAACAAACATCAAACTCATAGAAGCAGAGAGTAGAAGGTGGTTACCATGGGCTGGCTCGCAGGGTGGGCAGGGGGCAGACACTGGTCAAAGGGCACGAAGATACGGTATGTAGAACAAGTCTAGAGACCAAGTGAACGGCATGACGGCTAAATAATACTGCAGAGAATGCTGGAAATATGCTAAGAGAGTAGACGTTAGGTGCGCTCATCACACCAAAGCCATGGGCCGTGTGAGGAGGTAATATGCTACTAGCTGGGCTATAAGGATCATTTCACTCTGTGTACATGTATCAGTCGAGTTGTGCACCTTAAATATATACAATTTTGTCAAAAACTATGTAAATAAATGACAAAAGTAATAGGAAAAAAGGAAACAAACACCCCAATTACAAAATGGGGTCTGAACAGACACCTCACCAAACAAGATGTACAGATGGCAAATAAGCACATGAAAAGATACTCAGCATCACAGGGATTAGGGAATCACACGTTAAAATAACAGTGAGATTCCTCCACACAACTATGAGAGTGTCACACAATGAGAATAGTAACACAGAGATTTCTATCATTTACCTGTGGAGTAAACATAGATTTGCACTTTGATTACGTTGTTGCCAGCCAGGGGAGTGAATCTTTTGTCTCCTATGATAGAATCTGAACCAAACTAGAAAACAGACAAACCAACCAGACCACTGACAAGAAGCCAAAGACCCGCGTGAGTACTGATCAGAGGAATAAAATACTTAACACCCCAAACTAACTGTAACTGTCATATTTCCTGTAAATATTATCAGTGCCCCATCCCTCAACCAGCACTACCATAGTGAAAACATTGTACAAGCAGAGCTGTTCCCATCTCTTAGAGATTTTTTCTCTCTTCCCCCTCTCACTGAAAGAATTCAGCTATGGGTCTATTGAAGGCAGTGGGTCTCAACTTTGCGCATTCTCTCACCTGGGAGCTCTAAAAATGTCCAGGCCAATGAAATCAGAATCCTTGGACGATTCTGAGTTTAGTTTAAGAGGTAATTCTCTCTAACTGGAAGATGTGTTTCTCCTATTTCATATTTTTGACAAGTAGTCTTTGGCACAATAATAATAAAGGCTAACAATTGTACTGCTCTTACTGTGTAACAGAAGTTACAGTAAAACGTCAACCCCTTCGTCTGTAACTGTGTCCTCAGCTCCTTCGTGCAGAGCCACTTCCTCTTCTGTTTAAGAAAAGTCCACGCACTTGGTTAGACTTAAACTGGAGACAAAATCAAAGCATCACATTTGTCCACGCTCTACAAGAGGACGAATCTGCATGACTGTTTCTTTTGGTCCCTGTTCACGAAGCCTAAATTATGAAGAACTTAAATGCATGATGCAAACATTTTAAAAATCACCTTTCCTTCTGCCGCAGTGATGGGACACATTTTGCAGCTAATCTGCAGGTTTCTGGTCAGATGTTCGTTCCTCCCTGACAAATTTGCCTCCTGGGTGTAAGCAAGCCCCCGGGGGCAACCTCCCCGGAAACCCCACGTGCCAGCCCCTCTCCTCAGCTTCATGGCAGTCCGGCCAGACCCATGTGGCTGACACCGGGTTGTCCGCTCAGGACCCGGGCACATGGATGAAGCCTCAAGCTGCACACCCCCCAAAGGAGGTAAATAAAGTTCCCGTGAAGCAGCTTTGCTCTTTCCCTCAGCTCCCTTCCCTAAGGACGACCTCAGTTCTCGCCGCCTCTTTCCCTAGAAGACCTGTGACAATTGCTTCCCCCAAATCCACACATGGTGCGCCTACCCTCGCTTTGCAGAACCCACTCAGAGCCTCCTGGTGACAATCCACCCTTCCCCGAGGGATCTCGCCTCCCAGGACAGGCAGCTGCCACAGCGTACCTCCGGAAAGACAAGACCCAGGTTTGCTCTCTTAGAAGACATTTTCCCACACAGTGTCTAAATTGTACTTTTTTCAAAAGGGTTTTTATAGAAATCATGTAGCTAGATACCCATTGCCACTCTGAATCTATAGTTCTGAAGATACAAAAATGAACTGAACTTACCTCCGCTCAGAGATGGAGAAGGCAGGGCAGTGGAAGAACAGGTGGCCTGTCCAGTTTCTCAAAGCTTATGGCAAACTGTGGAAGGTCACACTAACCCCTTTGACTTACAGCCCAACTTTCTTACCACTGAAGAGCGCCTCCCAGTAAGGACAAACTTTCTGCTTGAAGTGGGTCCTTCATCTTTATTTTCTCATCCATAAACTGAAGCTACGCCTTAACCTTGAAAATTCAAGTGGCTTCTGTGAGGACGCATAATATGAATGTGAACATACTGTGTGTTTCTTAGAAGAAAGAGACCTAATCAATACAAGGTGTTGCTCTAACCAAGATCAAGTTTTGGCCTCGGTTACATGTCAGTGGCTGATGTCATGCATTTCGAAGCAAAATGTAGCCCGATATTGTCTGGGTAAACCAGGCATGTAAATTAACTCAGCCGTAAAACTTCCTAAAAATTTTAAAAGAGACGGGCTTTGTCAAGTCATTAAACTACAGAACAATATAAGTATTTCAGGATGTTGGTGCTACCCACTGCCATCCTGTCCGTTACTGTTGCGGCATTGACAGCGTGGCACAGACCACTGGCTCTTGTGAGAGGTAGATTTGTCCTAATCTGTTCATGAGATCGTTCACACTAACCCCTCTCACAGGGAAAAGAGGGCATGGGAGGTACCAGCTGAGGTGAGGCAGGTGATCCGGCGCCACTTCTGCCCACCCCGCTCCTGGGCGTGGCCTGTCTGGAGGATGCAGCAAACTGAAGCGATCGCCATTCACCCTTTTTCTCTACGACACGCCTGATTTTACTACCAAAGCCATGAAGGCATCGTAACCCATGGAGGGCACTTAGTAAACTGAATGGCATTGAATCATACCCAGAAATCTGCAATTGCTTTCTGTTTTGTTTTGGTTTTTAATACAGAAACACATTTGAAATGTATTTGTCTGGTAGGGATGAGATTGGCATAAAGGTAAACAGCTGGCAGGCTGTTCATAGCAATTAATTTGTGCCGTGGCTTTTCATTCCCAAACTTCAGAAATTAGAGACTGACTGTTCACCAGATGTTGTTAAAAAAAAAAGATTTTTTTTTTTTTTACTAATTAACTACTAAATTACTAAAAGGTACACTCTTGTAAGTCCTCTTTTAGCTGAAAATGTCTGTGTCTTGTTAACTGTTTATTGAATTGAGTAATTATATTGCTTTTGCTGTTAAATGATATTGACATTTTTGAATGAAGGTTTTCGGTCAGGAGAAATGAACATGCCTTCTGGCAGTAACCTAAGGTGTGCAGTTGAAACAAACAAACAAAAAGCTTGACTATTTGTGTTATTTCTCCCTTTTCCTTTTCCCCAAGTTCTCTGGGTGTGACTCATATCAGAATATACTTAAAGATGAGGACTTTGTCACTTACCATTGAAACGTTCAAAGTAAGTCCCTAGGGAGCTGCTGGAGTTGGGGTTGATTGAGCCCTGAAACAGCTGCTTCTCAAACCGTGGGGCAGCTGCTTGATTCATTTCAAATTATTGTGATAGAAAAAGGAAAAAAGGATTTTTAAAATAGACATAATATAATCATCATTCATTATAACATTGCCAGAAGCTTAATGTTTTGTAAAACATGTTTATTAGGACTCAAGGCACCACAGCAAATGACAAAACTAATTTCCAGATGGAATTGTCAGTTTGCTGCAGACTTTTTTCTCTACGCAGAATGTTCTAGTGTAAAAATCTCTCAATTTTGTCTGTTACATGATTGGCCCTCCACAAAGCAGCTGTAATTAGGCCACAGGAAGAGGATCAGTGGCAAGGTCGGCCCGCTGTGTTCCGACACATTCCTTTCTTCTCTGTCCCGCTTCCCACTGTGTAACAGAGGGTGACCTTAGAACTCCTTATTCATTTAAAGGCACCATTCTGACTTGTGTGGAAGAAAGAAGTTGAATATAGCCCTGAATGTTTCACAAAGAATCTCCAAGGCAGATTTTTTTCTTTTAGGTCTCCCTGTCAAAAAATAGATTTAGACATCAGAGTAAGTCAAATATAATCAAATGTGAATGTCTAGCACCAGCTGTGTCCACACAGTAAGGCAGCAGTCGGCAAACCGACTCCCTTAATCCAAGCCCAAGTCTGAAGGCATTTATTCATCTTAAATATCCAGAATGACTATCAGGAAAGTCTCCAGTTGGCCAGTTTCTCAGCATCCTGTTTGCTTTACTTTGCTTTAAAGCACATTCCTGCAGAGCCAAGGCATAACAATGTGACCAAAGATCTGGTCCCCACTCTTCTGCTCATCGGCAGGGCTGCTTATATCAGGTGCTAGGATGGCCCGAACCAAACGGGCGATCCCGATCCTTCAGTCCCAGAACAGGTTCTTGAGCGTCTTGAATATGGTAGGCCTGGAAATGTGAGGAGAACTGCTAAAGGCATTTGAGTCCATCACAAGCAGAGGCGCTGAAAACCATAGGGCCTATCTGGTGAAAAGTGAGTGGGCTGAACTATTCAGAGTAGGAGGTTACTTTCAGTCTTGAAAGATGTGTAGGTGGATGGTGGTGGGTGGATGGTGAGAACATTAAAGAGAACAGGCAGGACAGTTAAATTAGCCCAGCAGGTGAAGTAATTTCCAGAGGTCTGGCCAGCCGGAGCGTAAGTTCTGGGTGTGGGTGGGGACCGGTTCACACCAGCAGGAGTCAGGTAATCGAGTCTCCAGGCATGCTGAGGGCTTTGAATTTAATCCAAGAGGCATCGGTATTTTTGGTGAGTTTTGTGTTTCAGAATGATCACCCCCATGACTTAGAGGGTGGGCTGGAGGGACAGTAATATAGGAAAGAAGACATGAAGTGGGAGGAGAAATTCTAAAAGGTGGAGCAGGCAGGCCTCCTTGTTGGGTGGCACGAGAAAGGTGAGGAAGATGGTTTGGGTCACTGTCTCCATGAAGGTGCTCCTCTTAGATACGAGGGAGAAGTAGGAGTTTGGTTTGAGACAGGGTAGTCTAGAGAGGTGCTTGTTAAACATTGAAGCTGAGGGAATTCCCTGGCAGTCCTGTGGTTAGGACTCTGCACTTTCACTGTGGAGGACCCGGGTTCAATCCCTGGTCGGGAACTAAGATCCTGGAAGCGGCTCACCGCTGCCAAAAACAAAAAACAAACACATTGTATAGGGCTTCCCTGGAGGCACAGTGGTTAAGAATCCACCTGCCAGTGCAGGGGACACGGGTTCAAGCCCTGGTCCGGGAAGATCCCACATGCCGCGGAGCAACTAAGCCTGTGCACCACAACTACTGAGCCTGCGCTCTAGAGCCCGTGAGCCACAGCTACTGAATCCTGCACGCCTAGAGCCCGTGCTCCGCAACAAGAGAAGCCGCCGCAATGAGAAGCCCACGCACCGCAACTAGAGAAAGCCGGAGTGCAGCAATGAAGACTCAACGCAGACAAAAATAAATGAATAAAATAAATAAATTTATAAAACAAACAAAAAAACATTGTAGCTGAATCCCCAGTAGATGGGGATGGAATTCGGGAAGGATCACTGGAGCAAATATGTATATATGTGTGTATATGTGTGTGTATATATATATATATATATATATATATATATATATATATATATATATATACACACACACACACATATACACACAATAACTAAAATATATAAATATGTATTATATATGGAATTATTCTTCTGATTTAAAAGTAACAGAAGCTTATTTCAGAAAATTTAGGAAAATCAGCAAAGTGTAAAACATAAGATCTGAAATGGGGCTGGATGTATAGACTCAATAGTCAAACGTCCTGAATGACAATTGCCGTCTAGTTCACACGTGAAGCATACATTTTCAAAGGTTTATCATATAATAAAATGCACTTAAAAGTAAAACTAAACTGTAGACAGGATGTAGTTTGACTGTCATGAACAGAAAATGACCTTTAGAAACTGAGCTACCACGAGAAGGAAAAGCTCAGTGTTCACTGCACTAGAATCGAAATAACATTCATATCAACCAAATCCAGTCTTCAGGTCCACGGGAATATCTCTGCAGCTCGCCTGTCTCAGCAGGCCCATTAGAAAACAGTACCCGGAGCCTCATAGCCTTGGGCTCATCCACTGTTAACACAACTACTTGTAAACACCTGCTCCTTTAATTTTCTGTTGCCTATGTATGGAATTCTACGATCTCAAGTAATAATCGCCCCATACATGAGCAAATCCAAACTTCCTTTGAGAAGAAGTTGGCTCTGTCTTTGGTCAACTCTACAGCTAACTTCCGCAACAAGGTGGAACCTCTTTGAGGCAAGAATGAAAGTCAGCGTCTACCATTTCCACAGGCACCTCTCACCTACGTAGAACGTACGTACTCCAGCCTCTTTCCAAACCAGCCCGAATTTTTCTTTTGTGTAGAGGTGTGCCTCACATGAAGTGCTCAACTAGATGACTTCTCACATGTACCGTAATAGGCCTATGTAATCACCACCAAGATCTCGATAGAGAACCTGTGCACTCAAATGCCCTTCGTTCCCTATTACTGAGGGCTGGGGAGGTAGGATAGGCCAGGAGGTGCTGGAGGGGGGCCAGGGGAACATGGTCTAAGAGACTGTGAGGCCGTGTCTGTGGGGCGACGTGCAGGTGACGTCTGGGGCTTAGAAGGCTGAGAAATGGGGCTGAGTCTCAGCAGCACGGAGTGAACCGGAGCAGGCCCCTCAAGACCCTCTTGGGTGTAAGAGCCCCACCCTCATGTCTCTGTCTCATGAACTCAAAGGACTTGCATCAGGCCTCCCCTGAGTCTCAAAAGTCTGGCTCAGGAGTTAATGATGAGGAAAATGTGAATGTGTAGAAACAAAGAAGAGCTGCTGGGCTGGAGACTGGTGACAATTTTAGTGGCAGATCAGCAGAGTCCTACGAGCCTTAGCTCCTCCTGAAGCGCACAGGCAACAATGTCTGATGCTCACCCCTAACTTGTTGTACAGAAACCGGACTCCCACCAGATGGGAACTGCTGACCATAAGCCCGTAGACCCCAGATGGGTTGGGACGAGAAGGTTGACGATGCTGACTTCTGAAATACCACCCTGTCATCTCAGCACCAGCCAAGCAGAATAAGGTCCACGAGCTGGTCCCACTCCCCGAAACCCGCTCCCTCACCCTGCCTTTAAAATCCTTTCTCTGACAGCCCTCAGGAAGTTCTGGTCCTTTGAGCACGAGCTGCCCATTCTCCTTGCTGGCAACCCTGCAATTAATGCTGGGCTTGCCTTCTCCACAACCCCGTGTCTGTAGAGCAGCTTTGCCAGGTGAGAAGACCCAAGTTCAGTTCAGTAACAAGAGGTCAGGGAGGAAGACAAGTTGCCTAGCTGTCGGGAGGGTGCCCAGGGCGTCAGTTCTGACAGCGTGAAAGTTGGAGAAGTGAACAACGCACCTATGGAAGGAGAGATGGCAGGACAGTCCCCTGAAATGAAAACAGGAGAGATGTAGATAAAGAAAGAGCCTGGGAAAAGAGAAGGGCCAGCCCCCTTTTGGGAGGGTTTGCGGGGGAAGCACGGAGGGAAAGCCAGGCTTCAGATGAAGAAGTAGGAAAAACGTTGAAAAATGTTCAGGATATAGAGGAGTTCACTAAAAATTAAATGAGGAATTCACAAGAATAGTCCAACTTATATTTAGATAAGGAATTAATTAGTGAAAGCAAAAGCCCCATGAGCCGTGTTCCAGAAACCAAGCATTTCCCTGCTTCCACATACTCATGGCGGTTCCTACGCTTTTCTCCTCACCTGGTTTCTACATGCTGATGTGGGGTAAATACTTTGTTAGGTCATTTCTTTGCAAATTACAATTTTAAATCAAGAACTTAGTTTGACTGCCCTACATCTTGTCAAACGAATTCTAATTGAAGGCAGCATTAAATGCCCTTCTGCCAGAACTTCGAACACAGTGATGGAATTACGTGAATTGACTCACTTTCCCAGGTTTAAGTCTCCTCCCGTGTAAGAAGCATGTTCTCCAACAGCGAAGCTTTGTAAGCTGGTGACACATTTGAAAACTGCTAGAGTTCTAACATGAAGTGAGTACAGGACTTTCCACTAGAGACTTTCCTAGACCCTAATTTGATGCCTCAGGAAAACCAAATGATTAGGTATCTTGCTTTGATGCTGTCACTACATCAGTCCTAGAAAGAAACGTATTACTTTTGAAATTATTTGACCTTAGTGGCACTGAAATTCTACTTGCTCTTATTCCCCTTGCCACATTCTAGGATTTTTCTTTACAAACCACTGTTTTCCCTTGCTACAGAATGTTCAGCTGATGTCAGTGCCCTGAAGCTTGCTTTTCCTCCATCATGAAATTATTGGAGTCACGTAATCCAAAAAGTGTACATCGAATAAAAAGAAGCCAAAGTTCTTGCAAGATCATCTTTCAGAACTAGCTATTATTCTTAAAGTGTAAGTCTAATATAAGACCCGGTCGACTGGATGTCTGCAGAAACCAGTCCTAAGGGAGCAGGCGGTATCACGGAAGTGGGAGGGTCTCGGGGGATGCACGCCTGCCTGCTTGGCAGAGGGCAGGGCCCCTTATCCGCGGACAGAAGCAGGCTCTGAAGCCCGGGGGGCCTTTGGGTCTGCACTCAGTCCTGGTGCCTCGATTCTGGGTCTCAGTGGACTGTACCCCGGGGGAGAGAGAGAAAGCCAGGACCTGCACAGCTGGAAGTTTCGCTGAGAGACTAGAAGAGCGCTGGAGGAGGGGGGTTGCTCTGGTCAGGAGGTTGGGGAGGGGAGAAACACAGGAACAGAGGAGACCCCACTGCATGTGGACACTTGACTCTTACCTTAGTGGTGGGTACCCAGGGACTCACTTTCTTTTTATTCCCCAAATTATACACGCATTCTTTCCATCAGGTTGTTTTAGTTTGATGTGAAAAAACTTTGCTAAAGTCAAATCCATGTCAAAATATAAGGGCAATTTCAATTTAGAAAATGACCTTTGTTGCCCACAGAAAGCACAGCTAATATGTTAAAATACCTGTGAATAGACAGTCACCCCAGAGGACATGCTTTTATAACAGTTTTGCAATAACCCACCTCCTCTGCTTTATCCTGCATTTGGCGAATCAGAGGAATACCAAGCCTTGGTTTGTCCAATTAGCTGAAGCTCAACTCTGTCACCAAATCCACTATACTCCTCATTTTGCTGTCAGATTGTAACAGATGACCCTCTGTAATCACCAGGGTTGCTGAGAATGACTTGCAAGTTTTCAAAAATCAAATTCATACACCTCAAACAGAGAATGACCAAAAATAAGGTTTTATTTTAATTTTCCAATATTTGAAAACAGTCCTAAATAGGAAATGCAAAGCATTTTGAGGACTGGCCACTCACCAGAATATGTGTCCAGCTTCCCAAACGACAACCCTGAAGAGGCCAACATTCACTCAAAAGTCAAAAACTTTGTGTTATGTTTTTAAAGAATCAATTTCCTTAATTCATATTATACCCAAATAATGCTTTATTAATGGAGAGATGTTTCTGACAGCCCACAAACCACTTATAGAAAATACCAGCTGTTGAAATATTAAAGTTAATATTTTCTCTGTTAAGTACTTGAAGAAATCAAGAGATGTTGCGATTTGCAATTTTAATTAGATTCACTTGAAATGTGGCCCTAGGCTTCAGACCTGGCACCCTGAGGAAAGCTGTAGGCCAAGAGTAAATGCCCCTCTCTCCCAGCACTGCCTTTAGAGGCAGGACTCCAGGCCGGTCACGTCAGCTGCCTGGTTACACCCCACACGCACAGGGCATTCCTGCCTCAGCACCTCTGCACCTGCTGTTCCTTCCGCAGAAGCATCTCCAGCCAGAAGCCCACGTGGCTTCTGTTCAGGTCTCTGGGTCTTTCCTCAAATGTCATCTTTTTCTGTGAGCCCCCTCCCCCAGCATTCCCTGCCCCCATTCCTTCTTTCTCTTCCTTTTCTTCTTCTTAATTTCAGCTTTATGGACTCAGCTGACAAATAAAATTGTAAGACCTTTAAAGCACTCATCATAGTGATTTAATATATATACGTTGTGAACGGATTTGCCCCGTTGAGTTAATTAACATGTCCGTCACCTCACATACTTACACTCATCTTTTTTTCTTTTCTTCTCCTTCTCCTTCTTCTCCTCCTCCTTCTCCTTCTCCTTCTTCTTTTTCTTGGTGAGACTATTTAGGTGCTACTCTCTCAGCAAATTTCAACCATACATTACGGTTTTGTCACCATGTTTTAACATGAGACCCTCAGACCTTCTCATCTTATGGCTGAAGGGCTGTGCCCTTGTACCCACCCCTCCCTAGCAGTCTCTCCTCAGGGCTGTTAACACTTGCTTTACCTATCTAGGTGCTGCTATGTTGGGTGCATGAATATTTACGAATGTTACATCCTCTTGTTGGATTGACCCTTTATTGTCATATAATAACTTTTTTGTCTCTTCTTACAGTCTTTGGCTTAAAGTCCTCACCCCTTTATTCCTCCACAGTCTTTGTCACATCTATCGTCTTACACACTTTTTAAGTGTTTTTATTGTCTGCGTTCCCCGCTAGAGTGTAAGCCCTGTGGGTGCAGGGATTTTTGTCCTTTTGTTCCTGCTGCGTCCCCAGCACCAGGGGGAGGGCTGAGTACTTAGCAGACGGGCAGGAAATATTCCTGAGTGAATGAGTGGAAGGCAGCCACCCACATTCACTTGTTTCAAATAACGACGAGAGGAAGACTCCCACCTATGGACCTTCGGGAGAGGCCGGGTCTTCAGTCACCGAGGTCGGCAGAGTCTCCCGGGGCAGAAATCCTCTGGACTCTGAGCCTCACGGCCAAATCAGGATTGCAGAGCAGGGCACACACACCAGAGATTTTTCTCTCTTTGCCCACTTTTCGAACCCAATGAACATTATAGAAACATCCTTTATTTCCAGTAGGTCTTGCCATAACTCTCCAAACAATGTCCCAACGCCAGCTCCCCCGGCAGGAGCGCCGTGCGGGGAATGAGCCTGCGGTCAGTCAGCCGCTGCCTTTCTCGGGGACTTTCCACGCCGTGTTTTTCTCCTCATTCTTAAACCTTCCGGATCTGCTCATTTCTCCTGGTGAGAGATTTAATTACTGGTATTTTCAGTGGTGCATGTTCACTACAGGAACGATGAAAGCGGCTAGGATCGGGGCTGAGAGGGCTGAGTCCTGCCACGGTGACCACGAGCCCTGAGTGACGGCGACAGACCCACCAGGGCCGGAGCCCCCACCCCGGGCAGCTCATGCTTGCAAAGCAGCTCAAAGCCCGACAGAGTCAGTCCTTTCCTCACACGCTCAATTGTAAAATCCTAGAGCAACGTCAGCGTGAGAACTAAATGGTAATTTGCATGGGTCTCCTCCATGTACTCCTTCTGGAGAAATAGAGCCGTGTGGGGTGTTTCAGGCTGAAAAGCCTTTCCCTGCGCTCTGGCTTCAGTCCACTTTCTATGGCTGGCTCAACAGGAAAATGAGTAGGAATAGGATAATCAGCACACTGGTTTCTAACTGGTTCCATCTATCTATTAGTTCAGCACAATTGACCTAATCTGTAGAGTGAAGTCAGGTGGCATTTGTCCACAGTGGAAACAGAAATATGTCACCAAGTAGCCACTGCTCCGTCTTTAAGGCAGACGGAAATTTATTTATTCATCTGCCAGTCTTTTATCGTCACCTGTCCTGGGGAATTCTGAAAGGAGTATAACACGATTTCTCCACCGATTTAATAACGCTGGTCAGTAACTCGAAGTCCAGATGCAAACCTGGCCTTCTACAGAAATCTAGTCATCTACATAGGCAGGTGCAGGTCTTTAACTGGCGGGGATAATTTTATATATGAATCTTATTCATTACTTAGAGTTTACAGAAAATGGAAGAACCTCGTTTTTAGCTAATAATGTGGAATACAGCATACCCAGTGTTGTCCAAACTTTAGGCATTCTCATTCTGCTTTCAGAACTTTTGTCATCTCCAATGTACTTCATTTCTATGACACTCTTTAAATTTCCTGAATAGTTTTCTTTACAAACCCACCTTTACCTTCATTCCAAGTAACAGTAGCTACCAGATCATTGGTTTGGTTCATGCTTTCATCTAACAAATATTTATTGAGTGTGTACCTTGTGACACATTTTTGGGAGCTGGAAATATAGCTGTGATGACGGGGGACCAAGACCCCCTCTCGGGGAGGTTACATTCTGAAGGAGGAGAGAGTCAGTAAACAAGTACTTACAGGGTGTTCCAGAAACACCATGTCAGCTGCGTGAGAAAAAGAAAACTAAAGGAAGGTGAGGGGAAAAGAGAAGTGGGCTGAGTGAGCCTCTGAAGGGGGGACATCTCAGCGGAGACCTGAGTGCGAGCCCAGGCGGCCTCCGAGTGGGAGACGAGGGAAGATGCTCCCAGGGGACAGCGGAGGTGGGGTCTGGGACAGAGTCGGGGGCAGAGCCTGGGGACCGGGATCAGGGTCCAGGCGGGGGCCTCACAGGCCCCGGGGAGGAGCTCGGGTTTCCTTTGTGCGTAATTGGGGGGGGTTCTGTCATCGTCATCACTGGGGCTCCTGCGGGAAGAACAGACCTTGGGGAGCAGTTCTGGGCACCACTCAGGGTTCCCACGGGGATGGGGGCGGGGAAGCGGATGGATGAGCCAGCTAGCTTTATTCTTCTCTCTGAGACACACCAAAATGAACACACGACTACTAGGGGAGGTTTGCGGTCCCTCCACGTTCTGTGTGGACGCATATCGCAGGGTTCCTGGGTCCGGCCGTCGGGAGGCCGCACCACAGGCTGGGAAGGCGGGCTGCCGAGGTCCGGCCCGCTGCCCGAGTTGCTGCCTGACACATCTTTTGCAGGTTTCTCCTTCTTTGTCTGGATACCAAGGATGCCGAGAGCTGTCTCACGGGGTCCCCGGCGGTATCAACGAGATGGGTATGGCCCTGCTCAGCGCATTCCTGCCGGCTAATAAGCAAGGGCTGCCCCAGTGTCCGTGAGCAACACGGGACCGAGCCCTGCCCTTCCCACGGCGACGATAACCAGCCCCACGCGGACTGCACGCTCAGTTTTACTTGCTGCTCTTATTACCCTTAAGAAGAGCCACGTTTTGTTTTTAATTGGGCATTTAATAAACAGCAGTAATACTTTCCAAATATAGGGGGTGTTTTCCAAATAATTTCAGGGCTTCAAAGTCCCAGGAGGCTTTTGCTCCTGTGCTCCCGCAGGTGAAATCACAGCTGGGACGACCAGAATTCTCTCCGCCTCCAAGAGTCTGAGTGCGGTGGGTAAAGCTGACCCAAGTGCCCCAGCCGCCCCCGAAGAATGAACAGAAGCACGTGTTCTGAAAGGGACGTAACCCTCGGTTCTCAGAACACACATCGGCTGACACCTGCCGGGCCACCTGGCTTCCCTTATCGCGTTTATTATTATTAACTATTTCAAAAGCACCTTGGAGATTTTCAAGAAAGGGATAGATTGTGATCTCTGCTTTGAGTGTGGTCCTGCCAAGAGACCCAATGACTCTTTAAAGGTCCCTTTACTGACACGGTATGTCTTAACTGATACTTTCCTTTTAAAAACAACAGTCCTTTTGGGGAGTGTGCAGAAAGGATATTGGGGATTATGTTTGAATAAAAACACTGGAACTTGCTTTCCTGTGCCCCCTTTTTTTCAGGGAAGAAATCCTCTTGGAATGTGGAAAAGAAATGAGTTTGAGCAACTAAATCCAAACATCCCCACGCTGATCTGCTCCTCCCAGGTCAGCACCAGAGCAGAAGCCCCACGATGTTCCCCTCCCTCCTGGAAGATGGGACCACGACGTGCTCGCCTGCTTGAGACGGGCGGGTGGTCTGCAAGATGATTCTCCTGTGAGAACAAAGGCCTGCACACACACACACACACACACATGCCTAAAAGACCCCTTGAGGAGGCCTTCTGCGAATCTCTGTGCTGTCCCCAATTCTTCCGACTCAAATTGAAGAGCCCTCTGACTTCTCAAACTTTCCCTAAGTAACACCAAGTGCTGGGCTTCGCTGTGCTTTCCTAACTGGATATTTACTTGACCGGCCTAATCAACCCCCATCCGAGAATAACCTCCCAGCTTCATACTGGATTTTCTTCTAACCGTAAACTGTGGCGGCCTCTCCTCACCAGCCTCCAAAATGAGCGTGATTGGGTGAATCTCAGGACAGCCAAGCCCAGACTCACTGAAACACGGGAACGTGTGACCAAGGTGACCAACAACACTTTTCGGTTCAGCCCAAACTTACCTGAGTGCTCTTGCAAAGTGCTCACATAGTTTGACAACCTGTCGATCTGCGGAGCCGGGCCACAGGCAACCTCAACTGTGGTAGAAAAATACACTAGGGAGTTACGAGGGGCAGCACCTTCCAACACTGCCTTCCCCCGAGTCTGTTAGCAATTCTCTTGGGAGTTGGTGGAAAGTCCATTTCTCTACCTGGGGTAAGTGTTTCTTCTTCTGGATTCCGTACTAACTGAATCATCCCACATATTAAAAAATGTAATTCGTGCCCCCACTTATGGAGAACTTTACAGCTAAAATGTAGAAATACCGTAGTCAGAATATTTTATGAAAGACCCAAAACACGTGGTAAATTAAGATTGATTTGCATGAAATTTCACAGATACCCAGATGATAATATAAAAAGGAAACAAACTCTGTTTGAACCGTGTAGCTGTTCTATTAGATTATCCCCTGTCTGTCCCAGTTCCTGCTTCTGATCTAACACCTATAAATGGCCATGGAAATTGTGTATAAAACATGCATTTCATATTGCAAAGGTAGAAAGTTCAAGTTGTACGAGAGTCAGAATTTTATTAGAATTTCTTTGACTCATGCCTTTTCCTAGCCTTGAAAATGTGGGCAATTCATTTCGATCACTCTTTGTAACTCGGAGAGTTTGGTGGCAGCCGACAAACTGGTCAGCGAGCTGGGAGACATTGCTGGGCTGTGAAACATGGCGAAGAGGTGAACCAGATGAGTTTGAACTTAATAGTCTTCTAATCCACTTTTACATTAATTTCTTGAACAAACGGGCAAACTGGAGGAGCCCCCGGTGGCTCCACTGACCCTGACCCTGGACGAGGGCAGGAAGGCGGTCTGGCTCCTAAGCCCCCAGCTTGCATCACTCCATCACTTGCTTTCCTCTTTCCACAGGTGGGACCTGATCCACTGCCGCAAGCCTCCCAAAGCGAAGGCATCAAGCAGAGAAACTCCTTCCGAGGCGCACTTCTGTGCCAGTCCTTCCAGAACGTGGCCTCTGCTGGAGATTTCTAGCCAGAAAGCTGCGTTGCACTTGTCCTTGCCAATGCTCCTATGTCTCTTCTAGCTTCTTGCCTGGCACCCCTCTCTCTCCATCTCTCTCTGTCTCTCTGTCTTTGTGTCTCTCTGTCTCTGACTCTCCATCTCCATCTCTCTCGATAGCCGAGGGCCAAAAGATTGGCGTCCAGTTCCCACGACGTACAGACAGTGTCCGGGAGGAATGTAAGGCAGCGCAAAGACCTCGCCGGGAGCCGCAGGCGGGAAGGGGTTTCTGTCTGCCTGCTCCTTGGTCCTCGTGCCTCAGGCTCAATAACGCACGGAGCACCGCCTGAGAACCTCCCTGGCCAGACTCCTGGACACGCTGCTCTTGTTTTTATAAATGCAAGAAATTCCCCGTGATTTTAAATCAGGACCACAGTGAGAGAGCTTCTCCCAAGCACGTGTGCCCAGTAGACAGCAGACCCAGGACTCCCACCTCAGCTCCAAACCCTGGCTCCCGCCCCGGTCAGTGTCCCTGGGCTGCATTAGCTCACAGCCGGTTACTTCACAGTAATGTCAAGGGCCATTGGAACTATTATTAGCAAAGTCCCTGTAGCAAAATTTTCAGTATCTGTTTTCCAGATAGACTGTGAATCTACCGCTGAACTAGAGCTAGACTCTAGACTTCCTGAAAAACTCCATTTGCCCACTTGCAGCATCTTCATAAGCTCCCTTTGGTGTGAAAGCACTTAACCCTTCTGTTCTCCTGGGGCCCCTGGGCAGTGGGCAGGTGCACCCTAACCGCGACAGGCAGGTGGGCGTCAAAGACTAGGGACAGGGTGACACCAGATGGTTAAAGCTGTATAACTCTTCCTCCACCATAAATGGGAACTTCCCATTCTTTCTTTCTTAATTAAAAAAATTATTCTTTATCTAAACAGCAAAACTTAAAGTTTAACCATTATTTATAGATGACGTTTTAAAATCCCTCAAAGAAATGAAAGAGGAAATTCTAACCAATTGCTACCTTTCCCCCATTTTCTACCGTATGAATCTACACCTTCAGTTTCAAAGCTCTTTCATCCTGGCAGTCTGTGGCAACTGTTTGGGCTGCCCAGTTCCACCGCTCAGGGCACTGGGCAAACGTTACTGTGGCTTCAGCTCTTGGCTGGGAAGTTCTCAGGTGCCTGGGCAGTGACTTACATCCTCAGGAGATCCTGATGAAGGACCCTCCATCCCCAGGTAGAAAGTGGCCATTTTCACTCCTTTTGTTTTGAGTTTCCACCACCCGTTAGTTACTTAGCTTCACTAATAGCCCTTATTTGCATATTATACTGTTTATTGTGCTTTATTTTTGGCAACAACCGGACTCACAAACTGCTTAACTAAGAAAAGTCTGAACAAAATGTGAACGACTCTTAGGACAGGTCCTCACACGAACTGGATCATTTCACATCCACTCACTGGAGCTGCCCCTGCGACCGTCACCGGAACCTGCAGGCTGGGCTCCGGTTAGTAGCACAGCAGAGCCGAGCGTAACTGCAGGACGAAAAATCCCAGTAGATCACAGAGATCCACTTATAAATTATAATTTTCCTCTGTGTGGAAGAAAATATTCCAGACCTGTATCATTCACATACTTAGAAATGAAAACAACTTATTTTTGCCCTACTTTCTCGAATTGCTTGGGGGTGAAAAATGTTAAACGGATAATATCTTTCAACGCTGAATTGATTTCTCAGCTTAATTTAAGCATGGAAATTATGTGCCAGATGGCATAATCAACATGTTCTGTTGAAAGACTGCAATTTTATTCCTACAAGAAAAAATAAAAGAAGCGTTTTTCCACGTGGTCTACTCAGCGGGAAGGAAAGTTTATACATGCTCCCTCCAACAATGCCACCTTTGATGAGGAAAATGACAACAGCTTTGAATGTATTGACTGAGCCCTTTGGAAAGCAGGAATAGTGCTTTGTTTCATTCTGCCATGCGGTTCACATGGGAAGAGAAAGAGTGAAAGGAATAATCATGAATACAGTAAAACTCATCTCAGCGCCACTGGACGTTTAAAGTCTTTCTGAAATGCATTTCATTTTCAATCATGTCATAACTATTTCATTAGATATCCTGAGCCTCATGCTATAAAATCGGAATATGCCCTTGGTTCTCTCCTCCCGGGAGGTTGTTCAGAGATCTGCGTGTCTTGGGAGAGATGGGAACTGCCTGTTTTCACAACCCAATCTGTTTTATGTGACATTCCCACTTCCTGCCTGACGCCCATAAAGCTCTTGGCCGAGGAATTCAGTTATGAGCTAAAGAGAAAAGCGTGATGTTTATGAAGAGGGACGAGCATAGTTCACCGGCGCAAACATCTGAGCGTGAAGAAGAGGTGGGGGTGGAGGAGAGGAGAGCAGACGCAGGCAGGGTGACTGATGCGTGACCTTGTTTCTGTGCGATGAAGATGCCCTTCCTACGACAGATCAGTTATTGCTGGAGAAGACAGGATGTTTCTACTAACTTTGAACAAAAATTTTAAATGATTATTAAAACAGAACCTTGGAATAAGATATGTTCCAATGAAGCAATAACCCCTCAGTCTGCACTTTTTGGGTCTCGTCAGCACTTTTATGGTCATGGGCGCAAGTTCTTTTTTTCATCTCCGGGTTGAGACTCTTCCCTCTTATCTTTAAAACACCCGTATTTTGATGCCTCGTCAACTCTAGGCATCCCTGGCCCGAAAATGACAGCCTGCTTGGCAGTATTATGCTAAAACACGTTTTTCAATCTTCTCACATAAAAATAACTCTATTGAAGATGCATTCGCTTATCATAGCAGATACATTTCAGAAGAACCACATTATGTTTATTCAGACATCTAAATCTTATTTCTTGAGTGTCAATTTTTTTCCATCATTATTCTCATGATTAAATACACGTCACCACAGTCTCTTACACAGGATGACATGATACAATCAGCTTCTATGAAGTTTACTATGTGTCTAACAGATCACTATTTACACATAGTTCAAAGATGACAAATCACACCAGTTGACACGTTAATCACTCTGCACCTGGGCTGTTGCAAGTTCCGCATGTCTGGGGTCAAGTATGAATTTTCACGTTGTTCCAACCCTATTTCTATCCCGATACCAATGAAAACAATATGAACCAAGGAAAGTTGTTTTTAAATGGTTTGCTTTTTAGTTTACATTCTAGAATAAACAGCCCAAATAAGTGGAACATGGGGTGGGGGGAGAGCAGCTTTCATTTACCAGACAAAGTGACAGAAAAGCCATCCTTGAGGAACGTGAGCAACACAAGGAAGAACGAGGTGCAGAGACCACAGAGTCTGTGTCCAGAACAGGGGGAGCGAGTTTCCAGAAGGAGACGGCGGCATCGCTGTCAAAGGCAGCGGCTCATCAGAAGTCACTGATTAGGAGCTCCGGCTACGAGGTGGGTCTGAGGCAAAGTGCAGGGTTTGAGGTGTGAATGTGCAGCAGGAAAAGGGACAGCAGAGAATCTTATGCAGAATTTAGAGCAACCGTTCTCCATTCTTTTTCCCTGTGAAAGGAAAAGTGAATGCCTGCTACGTCGTTACGGCTCCTCCCTCAATCTTTAAGTGCTATTGTGGACCGCAAGTTGTTGCGTCTATTTTGCACCCTACTTATTTTGCAGTTGAGTGATGTTGAGTAGTCTGTGTTCTAGTTTTGAATCTTCCTCAGTGCAGAGACCGAGAAAAGATTTGGGTGCAGCGAGAGAGCAGAGGGAGAGACAGGGAAGGAGGGAAGGTGGGCAGGGGTAGCTGAGCGGGCTGCCCCTCTGGGGACGGAGCCAGTTCCAGTGGGATCTGCCGAGGAACCACCGCAGACCCTCCTCTCCAAGACCTGGGGCCGGGGGAGTGTGCACTAGTGCCCCCAGCACACACACCGGGCGTTGCCCCCGGGGCCTTACCCCTCCTGCACTTCCCGGGGTCCGACTGTGTTGGAGGGACCCGGGCAGAGGAGCCAGAGGAGAAGGGGCTCGGTGGGGAGGGAGTTTGGGGCGCCTGCCCCCCCAGGGGAGTCAGACAGCCTCCTGGCTCCGCCAAGGGTCCTGCTCGGTCGGGGCGGCACCATGCTTTCTCCTCGCCCGGCCTGGGAGGGACCACTTACACCTGCTGGAGGAGCGTGGCCTTGGGTGCTGTGAATCTAGGTGCCTTGAAACGAACAGCTAAGCAGGTTGAAAGGACCCCAGGCCGTTAGTGGAGCCTGATATGGGGATGAGGGCCGAGCGGCCTCCACGCAGAGCCCAGGAGCCCGGGCTGCGGCCCAGACAGATGCGGGTGATGCGGCCATTCTCCTGTCTCCTGTGCCGGCGGCTCCAATGCCAAACCCGCCCCTCACAGAGATGGATTGGGAGGTCGAGCAAACACTTCTGTGTCAAACAGCACAAGCAGCTAACAGCGCATGCAGTGTTAATAGCACAAGGGACCACCCAACTCCAGACTGACCGTCTGACGGCTCCATGCCCCCTCCCCACGCCTGACACGGGCCCTGACACACAGGTGGCTCTTGTCCTATCAGTGCGGGGCTCCAGCCCAAGGTGTCACAGCGATGCCAGCGCTTTCAGGGGGAATGGAGGAACCCACAACGCGTGCATTTCTGCTTCCCCAAGGAGCTCACAATGTCCCAGACCCGCGGGGCTCCTACTGGGTTCCCGGGCCCAGAGCATCCGCATCACCTAGAACAAGTTCTCCCCCGTGACCGTGACGGAGACCGAGACTCTCTCCTGGACCAGCTTTGGCCTCCGAGCCCTCTTCTCAGCTGGGCCCTCATTTCGGCTCCTGTGCTCTCCGCACTGTCCAGTTCTAGCAAGAAGCCTGTCAGGTGGGCTTAGCCAGAGCCCTACCACCCACATCTGCTCACAGCCGCCATCTGATTGGTCTCCTCACCCCCGGAGCCCCCAGGCTGTCCGATCGCCCTCAGTGGCGATCCCGTGGGGTCAGTTCAGCCAGCGCGCCCCGCCGCCCCGCCGCGAGGTTTCCTCCGAGTAACCCTCCTTCCCCAGCCCCCTGCTCCTTGGCTGTGAACCCGCACTCTCCTTGTGGCGCTCTGAGTGAGCCCCACCTCTCCTCCCAGCTACAGGGCCTGTGGAAGTGCCCCTTTGAGTGACGTCTTCCTTACCGTCCTTAAATAGCAGCAGAATCGCTATTTTCTCTAACAACCTCCCTAGACCTAGTGAAGCGGAAACTCTGAGAGTGGGGCACGGCACCCGGGTTTTATCCAGCCCTCGGTGGGTTCTGGGGTGATGACACACGTTTGAGACCCACTGCTCAGACGGAGACCCTACACAGGGCACTTTCCTGCTGCAGAGACGAGGCCCTGGGTGACCAGGTAGGTGCCGGAGTGCTCGGAGGAGGTGGAATCTTCATTCCCGTGGGTCTCCTGTCTGAGAGAGCTTCAGCTGGAGAGGGGCACCCACCAATGTGCAACAAAATTGAGAAAGGCTGACCCAGGCCCCCTGGAGGAATCGTGATTATTTCAGGCATCAGATGGTAGTCATTTAAGATCTGGATTTAAGTATGGAGACAGTTGCGGCTCTAAAAACCCCACAGGACAGTGGCTAAAATTCTAATTGCCAGGATCAGTTCTGTGGTTCTGGACTGACCTGTGGTTTCACATGGGAAAGACCCACAGCTGTAGAGGAAACCACAAAGGTCTGGAAACGGCGGGCAGAGGTAAACAGAACCACAGTACATTCTGCAAAGGATAATAAGGAACCACAGCAAAGTAGCAAAAGGGGGAAAAGTGCATTCCTTGGCTGAGACCCTATTGAATGTTTAAAGTCAGGGAACAGACGGCTAAGAAGGGAAGGGGACCTCCTAGGCTTGAATTCCACAAAGAAACAGCAGTTCAAGCCTATATTTTTACTTCTTATTAAGGCTGGTTAAGAACATAATACAACAGAGGAGTTATTTCAGAATATGTCATTGTTTCACTTCGTATTTTGGTTGCATTTTAAAATCTCTACAGACGTTAGGAATGTATATGTCTCTGCAAATGTTGAAAAATACAGAAACTTCTATAACAGACATGCTTTTACAAGAGGAATATTTAAATAAGGAGAAAACTCCACTTCTCCAACTTCAGCATTTGACCATTACTGTCAAATCAGCCACCTAGGAGACAGGTGAGCGAGTGGTAACTGTTAGGGGGGAGATTTCTTCAGATTTCGCTCCACGTTTGTCCTGGAGGAGCCCTTAGACTCCCTCTGGTGGCAGCTCCTTTGGAGCTGGAGAGAACAGGCATCTCAGAACTCTGCACAGTAGAATTTCATGTGAAATTTCAAATCCAAACCTGCCCCATTGCTAATGCCCACCTGCCTCCAAAACAAAAGTACCTTTTCCTTAATTCACTAGAAATACCGGGAGAGGGTTTTACTTTGTGGCAAACTCTAGTGCAATATTTGAATAGTCATTAAATTCTTTAAATTATTCCTTAAAATTATAACGTTGATGTTAATACTTATAAGTCATTTATATACGTCCCTATCAGAGACAGTGTTTAACATTCACGATGCAGAAAGACAAAAGCTATTTCTTTAATTATGAATTGTCTGTGCCACAAAAATTAATAAGACAGAAATTTTATATCTTTGCAAAGGTTTAAAACATTTAAAATTGGGAGAAAACTTCAATTCTCCGACGTCAGCTTCTTGGGCGCAAGTACTTATGCTCCAAGTCCCTCGAGGTCCAACCCACTTGGGGCGAGCAGGCCCATCCTGCTCATCGCAAACGTCCTCTCCTGCGCCCCGTCCCCGCCGCTGCCCTGCCCGCGTTCCCCTCTTCCTCCATCCTCACCCTCCCCTGCTGTCTTTAACACATGCTAGTTTAGGGCAGCTTCCATCCCATGATCGGCCGGACCGGCACTGGTCAAACGCACCCACCGTTTTCCTTTGCCCACATCCAGTGGTCCCTCGGGTTTCCTTCCTACTTCCTGAGGGGAACTGGACTCCTCTGGCCTCCCAGCTCACGACCCTCCAGCGGGTGCCCGCTCCAATCAGAAGGAAATACAGCTCCCCCCCGTGGCCAACAAGGTACTGCACCATCCAGTCTCGCCAGACCTCCACACCTGTGTCCCCACGCCCGCCCTTGTGCCCCTGCACCGTCTGCTCCCCCTGCATGCACGTGGTCCGCTGCATGCCTCTCCTCCTCTGACCACCCCGTCAAAGCAGCCCCCACCTCATCCATCACCTTTCTCAGCGTGCACGGCACCTTCCCCGTCTTGAATCGTCTCGTGGGTTCCTGTGTGTGGTGTCTCCACCACGAGAACGTAAGCACGGCCGAGTCAGGGATCTCCTCTTGTTCAGCCACCACTGGGTTTGCGCGCCAAGTACTCAGGACGCGGCCTACTTAGTGAACAAATCAACGAACGCGTCAGTGGTGCTGTGAGTTGCCCCTTCCCGGGCATGTCCCGGGCTGTGCTGGTTTCCTCCCCGCTAGACCACTTGTGTTCAGGACCTGGGCCTGGTGAGCATCCCGCTCCCACGTCCTCCATGCCCCAACACCAGGAGAGCCTCGAAGGGAGACTCCTCAAAGGGAGACCTCAAAGGAAGACTATTCCTGGCTCTGGTCCCCGAGACAGACGAAGGATGAGTGGATCACGGCAGACACGAGACCAACACGGAGGCGATTTCAATGGTCCAGGAAAGAGATTAAGTGCCTGAACCGAGGCCCCCGCAGGGGCAGGCGAAGAGTGAATAAGCTCGAGAGATGCTGTAGCAGTAGAATCGAGTCTCTAGGTAAGTGGGTTGGGAGTGTTCTCGTCTGCTGGGGCTGCAACAAAATTCCACAGATGGGGCACAGCTTAAACAACCGACGTTTATTTCTCCCAGTTCTGCAGGCTGGAAGCCTGAGACCAGGGTGTCAGCAGGGCTGCTTCCTTCTGAGGCCTCCCTCTCTCCTTGACTTGCTGGTGGCTATGTCCTTACAGTGCGTGTGTCTCTCTTCCTACAAGGACACCAGTCCTAGGGGATTAGGGCCCCACCCTATGACCTCATTTAACCTTAATTACCTCCTTAAAGGCCCGTCTCCAAATACAGTCACATTGGGAATTAAGCTCCAACATGTTAATTTGTGGGGAACAAGATTTAGTCCATAAGGAGGCCTGTGGAGGTTAGGGAGCATCTAGAATGACTTCCAGAATTATGTGAATTGCTTGGTTGTTCTTTGTTGCTATTACTTATGTCTTATTTATTTTCTGTATTAAGCATATTATGATCATTTTAAAGGGCAGGAAAACCTTCTGTTGCTTGCAGAGCACAATCTATAGATTGGTTTTAGGACACAGGATCCCTCAACTTCCAAATTCCACCCCAAAATCCCTGAGCCAATTTCTGCATCATTTTGATGAGTGTGTCAGGGGGCTTCATTCGTTTTCAGCACCTGAACCATCACTGCTGCTTCTCAATTCTCCTTGAAAAGATTGGGAAGGAGCTGAGGACACTGTGGTCCCTACAGAAGTGCCCACTGAAGGCTGAGGGTTTGAAGAGTGAAGCTTGCATACCCCAGGTGGGAGGGCATGCAGGACGGAGCCGGGGTGCTGTCCCAGCTGGGCCACCTGCAACTCGTCACCTCCTGCTCTGCACACACGCCACATGGGCTTCCGACCTTGCAGGAGCCCCTCTTGTCCCAGTGCCAGGACTGCCACGCACCACACTCCACGGTCAAGCCTCGAGCCCACTTCACCGACTGCTGAAGGAGAAGCAACACAGCTGAACATGCCTCTGGCTCAAAGCACCATTTCCCGCAGAAAATGTGCGATCTCCCTCCAGCACACGGGGCCCTCCTTCTGGCTCCTTCTCCCTTCCCCAGCCTCTCGATGCCCACGATCTCCTTTAGGACCCCTCCTTTAAAGATCACATCCATGTCTCTAGCTCTGCCCTTGCCCAGCTCGACCGTCTTCCACGCAACACCTCCGAAGCGGAATTCCCGATGTTCCCCTCCACCTTCTCATCGCAGCCATGGGCACCGAAGCCACCGAGCTGCTGAACTCACTAATAATAATGAGAATAATACTTGCTAACACATGTGTGTCTACTGGAGGCCAAATTCTGTTCTCAGCAGGAAACCTGCTCATTTTTAAGGCTTCCCATTTTCTACACTGAGCTTCCTTGGAAAGTTTCTTGGAAGGTTTCTTCTGTACACGGTAGGAGCACAGCCACAGGACAAGATCAGAGCTCCCCTCCCGCTGCAGCCCTCACCCACCCATGCTGGACCACGGATGCTGCAAGTCTGCACCTGAGCAACCCCGCCCCGCCCCCGGAATGCCGTGCTCCCCTTCCTAGGGAGGGTTAGCTGATGGTAACAACTACCACGCTCTTTTACACCCAGGGAACAGAGAGCTCACAGAAGACACTGCCTCTCGAAACTGCAGCAGGAGACACTATTAAAAACACAACCGCAAGGAAAAGCTTTAGCTGCAGGTTGAGACCCGCAGGCAAGCCCAGGGCAGCCGGGCTTTGCGGCCAGGCCACCCTCCCGGCTGTTCCTCCCCCTCGAGCCATGGAAAGGGACCACATCCGTGAGCCAGTGGGCACCAGGTGGTGGCTGGGGACACATGTGTCCCTGTGTCCCGGCCGCAGTGGCGTCTCCGTTGAAGGGCTCGGGCGAGCGGCTCAGCTTCACAGCCGTCAGGACTCCGGGTAAACACGCTTGACTGATTAATGATAACAGCTCTAAAACCCCACAGACGTTTCCAGCACCCAGAAATGTTTATTTTTTATACTAAATTAAATTCATTTTCTCCCTCATTCCCTCTAAGGGAAACGGTGACAAATTTAAATTCAGAGTGGCCTTCTCTCTTGGAGGTGGCCCTGTGCCATGACCTCTAGACAGGCTCTGGTTTGGGTTTGTCTTTCAGTGGGGGCGGGGAGGGGGAGATTGAAGGGCAGGAAAAGAAAAAGCACTGGCTACAGTGCCCTGAGCCAAGCGCCTCGCGCAAGAAGGAACTTGCTAAGGATTTCGTATTTACCAGGCTCACGGTGGGTGCTTACGTATGATGGAAAAAGAGAAGGAGACAAATCCTTAGGAGCATCTGCTTTGTGCCAGACACCACGATGCTGGGAAACAGAAGACGTGGTCTCTGTGCGGCTCCTCAGAAAACTGAAGCTTGGAGGGGTTCCGTTGCCCAGAGCAACACCGGGCAGAACCAGGGCTTCGGCTCAAGTCTCCTGCATTCCAAAGCCCATTTTCCATCTCTGTATGTTTATCCACACAGCCGTCAATGAGGAGAGCAGCAATGGACCCTGATTTCTGCAGTGCCTATTTGGTTTACGTAAATCATTCTGGCCATTTTTATGCTAGTAAATTTGTGACCTCTTGAAAATCTGTATTAGACTACATAGTCTTTGTGCTTCTTTCCATGTTACCCTGGCAATTCCCACCAGCTGCGCACTGGCCAGCAGACAGATGTTCTCAGATGAGCAATCCCTCCAAGGACTAGCTTTCCCTGGATGCTAAGGCTCTACCTCTGGACTCAGGGACGTACACAGATCCTCTAGGAGCTGAGATAGGACGAGAAATTCAGATTGTTGAGGATATCGTTTTAAAACACTGAGCTGAAATAAAGCCATGGTTTGTCAGTCAGTTCCAAAGGACAAACAGACATTGCTTTTTCCAGTTTTGTTTTCTTTTTTAAATTTTAGTCACCAATGAATTTGTGAAGGCGCATGCAGTTACGTATAAAATAAGAAGATGTGTGGCTTAGCTGTGACCTTCAAGGAAAGAAGACACTTGACTTGCTGTTCAGGAGAAGTCATCATAAATGTTGGGAGAACGCTTGACGATGATTCTGATGTTTCTTCTACATGCTAAAGATGGGCCTGGATTTCCCTCACTTCATAAAGTGTAATGTAGAAGTGAGGGAGGCCAACAGCGTGGATTGGGTTGCGCTTCACTAAGGGCCTGTATCAAGAGCTGTGCTCGGTTTCAGGGTCGCAGCTCGGCCAGACGCTGCCCTGTATTGATGCCCAGTGGTGGGTGGGACGCAGGAGTGAGAGCAAACAGCCAAGTGCAGGACTTGAGCCAAACTATCCGCGAAAAAAACGCTGGGAGAGATCACGTTTCAGAACCTCCTCTCCCATCGAAACAAAAACGAAACAAGCAAATGCTTGCCCCAATGTAGTAACTACTAACTCTCTGAGTCAAAGATTCGTTCCGGAAGGTGCAACACACTTTATGAAGCTCTCCAGGCCTTCCTCCGTGGCTCCGCCTCACAGAGGACTCATGGGGCCAGTGGCCATTTCCTGCTCTCTGAATGCTGAGCTCCAGCACATTCCTCAAAGCCCAGCAGAAAAGCCGCCTCCTCCAAAAGGACCTTCTGGATATCCTGAGTACACTCTGTGGCCGGCTCTACTGCTGTCTTAGAAACAGATAATTCTCTAGCCCGCCATGGCGACTGTTTCTGCCTTTTGCCTGTGGGAACACGTGGCCCAGGCAGAGGCCACCTGAAGTTATCAAAGAGAGAAAGCTCTCCTGCGAGACCATCCTGTCATGGCAGCCCAGCTGATGCTTCGACATTTGGTCAAAGGAGAGCACCCCCTGGTGCAGGGGGCCCCTGCTGCTGCTGCTGGGCCCCTGTGGGCCCGTCCACGGAGCCCTGGAGCCGAGCACATGGGTGTCTGCCTTCCACGAGCCCACTTTTTGAGCTTAGTGCAAACAATCAGGATGGTGATGTACAGAAGGGCCCCCGACCACGGTGAAGCTGTGCTGAAGGCGGGGAACCACACTGCCTTCGTAGCAGCACCACGTCGGCTGAGCTGTGCTTTGCTGTCAAAACAAACAACCCTGAACCCTCAGGAGTGACGACAACAGCACTTCTCTCTCACTCCCGTGACCCCGTCCTGGCTGCAGCTCTGCCCCACCCAGTCTTTCTCCCAGGACCTTGGCTGAAGAAGCAGACATGATGCAGACATTCTCCAGGAGGGAAAGAAGGTGACAGGTCCCAGGACTGCTTTTCAGGCTTCCTCTGTTGCTGCTCCACCATGGAAAGAAGCCCGGGGCCGAGATGGACCCCAGGGGGACGGGAAGCCTGTAGGAGGGGCAGGGACTGTCCTAAACAGTAATGTCACCCGCCACAACCTGTGAGAAAGATGTGCTATTGAAGCAATCCAGAAAGGACGCTAGACGAGCAGGTTCCTACTGAGTTTTACTGGAAATACAGTCCCTCCAATTGTCTGGTTCTAGGCTTTACCTTTTCACCTATAAAATCAGAGGTTTGGGCCACGTGGTGTCAAGGTCTCTTCCGACTCTGCGTGGAGCCCGAAGCCTTGCCTCACGGTTCTCTGTTTTGCTCTCTTATCCAAAGGACAAGCGCCAGTGTCATTTCTCTCTTTCTCACCAAGTGCGGTGAGAACACGGGCTGAATAAATAAGTTAAACCCAATGAATAGCTCACGCTTTAGTGGGAATTCAATAGATGATTTCCTGGAAGCAGGTTCACGGCCCCCGCCTCGGTGGAGAAGGAGGAAAAGAAGGAGAAGAAACAAAAACGCAGCACAAGAGGGCCTGGGGGTGGGGGGCAGGCCCGACAACGCAGCCTGGGGATTCCCGGCTCCTGGGACGTCCCCTTGAGGGCAGCTCCGTCACCACGGGACTCAGCCCTGGATCTCCCCATGGCTGAAAACTGCTTAACTTACTAAATCTAAAGGCATATGTATTTTGAAACTATTGCAAATGGAAAGAGGTTTCTTTCTTTTTTTCCCTGTTCCGTGTTTTGTGTAGGGAAAGTAGGTAAAGAGCACACCCCCAAATCATTAGAATTCAATTATAGGAAACGCTGCAGTATTATACAAAAATGAAATTCCTGATTTTACTGTGAAAAGGAAACGATAGCCTTTCGAACCTAACAAAATAGCTGATTTGCCAAGAAAATGCTCTCAGCTAGAAGGAATCCGCCAGGAAGAAAAATAGTCAGTGCTTGGGTCCCATTTACTCTGTTTTTGTAAGGTGATGAATAATCATTTTTTAAAGCTCTCCTAAATTTATGACAAATACACAGCATTCTTATTTCAATAATTACAAAGCATGATTTGGGTTTCACGTTTTGTCTTCAGCTGGAGTGAGTGATGGGCACTGTCTTCCGCTCAGCCCTGCCGGTCCCGCCCCGAGGTGCAGCTTGGCAAGGTCACCTGCGAGTCTAACTCCTTGTTCTAAGGATTGTAGCCCACAGTAACTCCTCAGTCATTGCACTCCTTGGTTGTAAGCGTAAATCGGATGTGTAGATTCACTTTGCGTCAAGCCTTTGTGTGGCTTGAAATTAAATACAAGTAGACCCACAACACAGATAAAATCCATCCGAATAGTAGGGGCTGTTTTGTAAGCTCAACCAACATCATGCAGCTGGAAAACCAACGCTTTTTCCTTTTTCCTTAACTAACTCCAACATGATGAGCTGTAAAACTCCACATGCTGTAGTGAAATCTGAGAAGTGAAACAGAAAGCAAGTGAAGGAACAACGCAGGAGTCGGGGTACGAACGCACAAACCCTGAAGGGTCCTTTGTTTTCCAGCTTTCCTTTTGTGGCTGTCAAGTATTACCTTCAAATCAGTGATTTGAGCATTTCAGAGAAACACATTTAAGGAAAGGCACTTCTACAGCGTAACTTTTTTCCTCCCTCAGAAATCTGTACTCAGGAGACACTGGCCCTTGCTCTGGGGAGGGAAGGCGCCCCGTCTCCCTACCTCATGACACACCCACTGGCTACAAGCCGTACCACCAAGTGGGAGACAACCCACCCTTAAGCCTGACACTTCTAACTCATGAGCATTTTATACTTTTCACCAACTGTCTGGAGTATTTCTGCTTCCAGCGGCTAAAACTCTGTATGTGGGCGATACTGAGAACGTTCGGGAAGCTTAGGCTTTAAATATATAACGTTCGAAGAACTTTCAAGTGCTACTTTACCACTAAACCCCCGAATCACAGAGCCTGGCAGCTCCGCGGGCAGGACGTGATGCCCGCCGCCTGCCTCTGGCGTCACATCCCCCCGTTGGTCTGCAGTTTTCCTTGGAGACGGGCCATCTTCACACTGTGCCTGCATCCCCTTCCAGCCCTCCTGCCACTGCTCTGTGTGCACGACCCTGCCTGGGGCGCCTGGGACGGATCTCCTGCCGTTTCCTGCACTCTGCACAAGCACTAATTGAAAATTTGGGTGGCCTTGCTTATTTATTTTCCTGGAATGCAGTGGGTTATATTTTCATGGCATTTTCTCAGCAGTGCAGCATTTCAATTTCAAACTAGGACAATGAGAAGAAAAGCCAGTTCCCATCAGCAAAAGACGACTGCACCCAGTTTGGATTTGCAGGATGGCGTGTATAAATTGTGACTAAACATAAACCGTCAGAAATGCCTGTTTTTTTCAGGAAACTAAAGAGACAAGTTGACTTTCTCCCTAAAAAGAAAAAAAACAACAACATGGTGATGGGCTCAGTTACCACAAAAAATGAAAGATAAATAGAAGGTAACATTCAAAACTATTTGGTAAAATTCAGCAATTCACTGTCCATGTCTAAATCTTCATAAGATGCACTGGCTCGAATTTTCTGTTGGATTCATGCATGTCAGAAGGCTTCACAGCAGCACTGGAGTCTTGTACAAATCACATCCTGGTTTGCATGGGCATTTCTCTTCAGCAATATGAAGGCTAACGGTGGAACTTTTAATTTTATCAAGATGTTATCCCATGTTATTCTAATAATCTACCACTGCTGTAAGTTTTGTATTGCTTAATATTTAAAGAGGAATCTATTTCAATGAAGTTGTGTAAAAACACAATTTTGGCAAAAATTGAATTTATACACATGGCTTAGAGAGTTTACACCTTAAAACTGCCTTTCGATTTCATCCTGAATGTGTGCATCTTTCATTTCTGAAATAACAGTATATATAGAGTGAATTTTTAATATCTGATACATTTTGCATGAAATATTTTAAAAGAAAACTTTAGAATGGTTGAAAATATATGCACATGTTAAATAAACTTATTTACCAAAGACAATTACTTTAATAAAACTCCCTGAAAAAGTGCCAGTTGAGGGGCAAATACATTTCCAATTTCGTGTCTTAAATAGGGCTGAGTCTAGGTCATTTTCTTAATCTTGAGAGCTACCTTCCCTTGGTCTGTATGCATTTCTGCCATTGGTGTAATTGACGGGCACACTAACTGTACATCAGTTCACCTCAGAATGGGACATTGATGAGACCTTTTCATGGAGCAAAGCTGCCACGCTATGATCTGAAAGTAAAATGTTCAAAAACGTCTGAACTAGTTTGGGCAGATGATTTGGGAAATAAAGAAATTTCATCTGTTCATTTTAATCAAACAATTAATAATATTAAGTTGCTATTCTGAGTTACTTTTTAAAAATTGGAAATAGTGCTAAATTGCCAAAGAATAAATGACAATGGCACATATCTTCCCATAAAAATAAGTACTAAAGGTATCTGGCTTCTCAGGTGAACAAACTTATTAAAGCTTCACTATAATTCATGAATAGGATTTCTCTTCCACACACGTTTTGTCTTAAAATTAAGGGTGTTAAAGAGGAGAACAAAATCTGTTGGACTATGTAAATATTGCTGAAGTACTGATTTTGAACATACAGATGTGAGCTGAATAACGTAATGATAGTTTTTCATGTGCTACTGATGATGTATTTGAAACTCACTCTATAAGAAATGCTGTGCATGTAATAGTGGTAACGCTTCATGTTTACACAGGTCTTCATAAACTTCAAAAGTATTTTTCAACATATGTAATTGAGGTTCATAAGAATTCTTTGAGGCTCACTTGCTTAAAAAGCACATTAAATTTTGTGTTTTAAGAAAAGGTATTAAAGGAAAGTAAGTGTATGTTTATTAAAAACATAGACATAGTAATAGAACCAAGCATGAAAAACACAAAAATTTTACAGTTTAAATAAAGAAGATACTTGGCCTTGGATGGCCGTGTCAAATGTTTGCTCCAGTGCAGCTCTTCCGACCTTCTGAACAGCTTAGAAAACAAGCTAGCAGAACTTCACTAGCTTGGTAAATTCAAATATATTTTATGTAGTATTTTCCTTTCATTTCACTGACTTTAATAAAACGATAAAAGGAAATATTGCATTATTCACACTCACATCATTTTTTCCAGCAGTGGGCCTCTTCTTATGTCTGTCTTGTTATGTTAAATTACACCTTAGGAAAATATATGCCACCTGAGATGCAGTCCATTAGGAGACTCGCCGTTTGTAGTTGAGTCAGAACAGATATGGGGAAAGATATACTTGCACAAAGTGTCAAAAATAAAAATTACATATTTCTAATATTTCCCAGTATCATTGCCACTTTGCTGGAATTAACAGTACATTTTAGTATGGCTGATGATTTCTTCCCTAGATGTGAAATAGCAAAATATTTTTTAAAAGAAACGTACATCACAGAACAAACGAGAACCAAACCACTTCTGGTGACCAGCCCTTCCCTGCGTCTGGCGGAGCTGCCGCTTGCTTAGGTAGGGATGTAGGATGACTCCAGAGTATATTTTACAACTTGTGCGTAGACAGAATTCACAGCCGAATTTAGGAATTGCCCAACAGAAATTAATTCCTAAAATGTCGAAACTACTCCTAATAAAACCGCCAAGTCTGGGCTGGAGGATTATTTCCATGACAGGGGTGGGCCGTTACCTGCAGGGGAACAGGCTGCTGCGGGGACTGCACAGAACAGAAAACCGAAAGCCTGAGTACGAACATCTTCTCATCTGTGCTTTCTCTGGAAACTTAACGACTTGGACAGCAAATGAGGTACATGGACAGTGTTGGAGAACAGACTCGTTGGATCTATGTATCGGTTTTCTGCATCTGACATCCAACTGTATACAACTGACAACTTACCTGATTTGGATTAGTTTATCCAAAGCACAGGCAAAATAAACCAGGTCCTGATTTCTTTTTCTTGAGAAAATAAGCTGGTTCTTCTGCACACTTTCTTGTAATAGAGGCAAAAAGCGGTGCATGACTAAGAGAACAAGGCACCTAACAGACTTCCAGGCCAAGGATCTGCCAGTGTAGACCGTCCACTCCCTTCAAGTCGGGGAGTGGAGCCCAGACCCTCCCAAACACGATTCTCCAGTTACACGGCCTCAGACAATCTCAAGAGCCATTGAAAGCAAAGCACAGTTTACAACCTTCCTGTGATGAGGAGGCCAGCCGCAAAAGAGAAGTGTGTCAATCGGAGAATGTTTTAAACATTAGAATGCTGCTGTCAGCATTCCTTTCACAGAGGATTCTGCCGAAGGCCTCAATTTACAGAAAAGATGAAAGAGCTGCGAGGAAAACAAGTATTTGAACTGTGACTGAGGGACAGGATGAGGCAGGTGGGCTGAAGCGGGTTAGGACAAGCGGAGTCTGAACATCAGAAGCCTGCAGCCCCCCTGGTGGCCCCCCGGTCCTCACACCCGCCGTCCGTGGGACTGCGACCCCCAGGGGCCACCCTCACCCCTGCAGCCCTTCCCAGCGGCTGATACCTCCAAGCTCGGTTTAAGTTTTCATTCGTTTCTTAGAGGGTGTGGGTGCGTGTGCATGTGTGCGTGCACGTATGCGTGGGTGTGTGCGGCGGGCAGTGACCCACGGTGCACACCGCCGGCCTAAGCTCAGCAAGCCCCTGGCCTACCTGCCAGGCGAGTCTTTGCCCGCAGACGAGGTGGGGCCCCTGCGCAGGGCACAGCCCTGCCCTTGGGTTGGCTGCCTCCACCCGCCACCTCCCGTGGCTTTTATAAGGTGAAAGCCGAAGCATCAGTAAGTCCCTGCAGTCACTTGCTACTCTTCCTTCCACTTCTCTCAGAGGCATTTGTTCTGTTGGGAAGTGGAAATGGAAGGAGGGAAGGGAGGGGGATGGCAGGAGAGAAGGGGCCCTGGTCTGTGCGCTCGCGTCCCCGTCCCCTCCTACTCAGTTCTCCCCCAGGCACCATGACTTGTCAGCTGAGGGGCCTCGCCTGCCTGCGGCTGCCTCTTCTGGTTTTCTAACCATTTTTCTCTTCACTATGAAAGTGTGATTTTCAGTAATAAAAAGCCACAGGATATAATCAACCCCTGTGAATCTAAGACAAATTATTTATGCAAAAGGGATAAGAAGTTGACACCTGCTGCTACCGTCTCTGGCAGGTCCAAGTGCTTGCTTCAGTCTTCTGGACCAGTGGCCACCACCTCCTGACCCCCAGGGTGCGGTGCCCCCTGGACTGGCCGTGAGGCTCTCCATATGATTATGTTCACGATGGCCTGAAAAGAACTCCAAAACTGGATGGAGATGTTTACACCTCAGACTCCCACAGATTTTGTACATGAAAGAAGGTTTTTGTCTCTAAGTGTTTCTCAGCGACTGCAGACTACTATTAATTGTAAATATTGTTAGCAATATTAATTTTATTATAACTATTACAGATATGCTGAAAAGATAAGTCAGCCTAAATTCATATACCAGAGTTGCTAACATTTTTAATTTTTCCACCTTTAAATAAGCTGCTTGCTTAGTCTTCTTAGAAGTGCAGTTCATTAAGTGCTTCTACAATGAGAAATATTCTGATTCCCTCTTTAAAAAATGTAAGGTCTCTCAAGTTTGTAAAAGTTAATTTGCGGTTGCTGTTGATATGCTAAGACAACATGAAATCTCATTGGATGAAGGAGAAAGCTTTGATTCCATAAAAGAGCTACCTGCATCCTCTAATTATATTTTATAAGCAAGGTCAGTATTCTAAGTTAGTTATTTAGGTTCATTAAACGTCATGAAATATATAACATTTATGGTAATTTAAAAATGTTTAACATGCAGTTATTAGATTCCTAATAAGGATGGGCACATACTTTCAAAGTGCATTTGATTTGTTATTGTCCTTTTACAAAGAAAAAGGTGGTGATAATGTGTATTTAATTGTATTCTCGTATGAAGCTTACAAATGGCCTATATTTCTGTATCTCCGAGATCACAATAATGTGAATGTGTGTGCATATAATGTGAATTATAACATATAGACTTCTTCCTACACGAATAAGTTCACATTAAAAAATTCAAAGATTAATAGTGTACAGGTCGCTCACTTTTAAAGCAGTGTTTATCTGGGCTAGCATTGTAACAAGATTAGTTGTGTCAATAGCCTTGTGCCTGGGATTATTTCCACCCCTAACTCTGCTTACATAATTGTGTTAACTCAAACCTAACCAATACCCCAGTCCTTTACATGGTTCTGCTCAAAACTTGCTGGTTTAAGTATGTTAGAGTGGGGCTTCCCTGGTGGTGCAGTGGTTGAGAGTCCGCCTGCCGATGCAGGGGACACGGGTTCGTGCCCCGGTCCGGGAAGATCTCACATGCCGCGGAGCGGCTGGGCCCGTGAGCCACGGCCGCTGAGCCTGTGCATCCGGAGCCTGTGCTCCGCAATGGGAGAGGCCACGACAATGAGAGGCCCGCGTACCGCAAAAATAAATAAATATGTTAGAGTATGCTTGAAAAACAAGCAGGAAAGACAGATTCTTCAGAATTCTAGCTCTTATTTTCTTATTTGTTAAAATCTTCCCCCCAAAGATTCTCTCAGACAATGAATTTGCTTCAGCCCTAATTGTAAATATTTATGAAACAAGACCTGCATGCAAAAAATAAAAAGACAAAACAGGATGTTTTATTTATCATCATCACCTTCCACAGTCCAAAATATGTTGTTCTTATTTTACTTTTGGAAAATAAATATTGCGAACAAATAATTAGAATGTCTTTAATGGCAGATAAGCTTAATTTATAGAAACAGAGAGAGGACGTGTAGGGAAAGAGCAATGCCCAGACTATGAGGCACTGTGTCTATACTTGTTGATCTGCAAAGCAAGCTCGGATTGCTGCAAAATGCATGTACAGAGGACCTCTCTGAATTAGTGGCTAGATGATTAGTTTTGTGCAGAAAACAAACCTTTTTTTGAAAGTGCCTGTTAGAATTCAACTGCCTCTAGCACCAGTTAAACAGATATCTTAGACATTAAAAAATTACTACCAGCTCTATTGAGGTAGACTTGAATACAAAAATTGCACACATTTAATGTATACAATTTAGTGAGTCTGGAAGTTACACATCTTGAAAGGAAAGAATTACGGTGTGTAAACCAAGAAAGGAAAGCAATGTGAAAATTCTGTAAGTATAGGAAATCAACTAAAAATGCAAAAAGCTTGCCTCTCTGTTTGACGTGGGAAGCTGCCTGGTCTTGTTCAGGAAGAACATTCTCAGTTCTCTGAGAATTAATTTAACTCTTATTTCTCTTAAAGCATGCCAACCCCATGGGTCGGAGGCGGCCAGGGCCGTACAGCAATGCATTGCTCCTCCTTTATTTGGACGATGCTCCACTTTACACTACAGTTTCTGGTCTGAAATTATATTTACTAGAAAAATTGCTGCCACATTTAGAGTCAGTGGTTAGCAGCATGTTTATGCAAAAACTATTCAACTGGATGGTGTTTAATTTTTTTCCTGGCTATTAACCCATGCTGTGTCTTGTCACACCATGGCTGGTCGCTCTTCCATTGGACAGTGGAAGAGAACTGGCGCTTCAGAGCAAGCCAGCACTGTAACCAAGGAAAATATGGTCTGTAAATTCTGGTTCAAAACTGATTTTCATAAAGAATGAAAACCTCCTTCTAAATGTGTTCTGACAAATACAAGCTTCCAAAGAGAAGGCCAGTTCACAGCAGTGACAATGACATTTAAACACATCCGACACACACATGGCACAAAAGGGCTAACAGCAGTCACTGAAGTTTTCTTCCACAATTTGAAATCAGCAAGCAGAGCATATAAATTTCTGGGATAAAATTATAATTACAGCATTAGAGAGATAGTCTCCACTAGTTCTCAAACAAAGCTTTGTTAGGGAGCCTCAAAAGTCTGCAGTTCGAAAAGCTGTTGTTTATTGGAAAGAAAGCATGCGCACAGGCGAAAATCCGCCATTCATATCTGTGCATTCGAGGGTCTCTGTTAGCGGGATGGATATGCCGCATGATAAATGTATGTAAAGCACAATGATGCAAATCAGCACAGCCTCACACATCTGGGCTCTGAAAAAATGTGGCCAAGCTTGGAAGGAATTACTTTATGGAAAAGTAGGAATTCAATAAAAACACAACGTTGAAAATCAACCCACATGTTTACATTGTATTGTTTTCCTCTCATTGCTTTACTTCACAGCTAACCTCCTACAGTTTGACTTTCCGCTCCAGCTCCACTCCAGTGCCACCGCCAGGGACAAAGAGGCAAAGATACTAGTTCACGGGGGCTGGGGGCTGTGGAGGTGTGGACGCGATTCAGGACAGGGGGCAAAAGTTACAGAAACAGAAAAGGATCAACAATCTGCTTCAAGTTCAGAGAAGGCAACCAAGAAGTTCTGTTTTAAAATGGATTGCATTATAGGTGACAAATTCAAAGAACAAAAAGATCCCTTTAATTGAATACCAAGAAAAATTAGTGTGACCTGCTACCACTGGCATATAGTTATTCCGAAAATCCCCACTAACAGCCCCACCTGTCTTGCCCTATGCACAGAGGAAGGCCCAAATTCACTGCAGAACAGTCGCTTGCTGGAAAACAGAGCCATGAGTTCAGGGCTTACAGGGGCTTTACGGTGGCTCCTACCCACCACCTTATTTCAAAAATGAGATCACTGGACCTCTCAAGGGGTCAAAGAATGCACCTGATCAGGGTCCATATAAGGTTGGCCCAGAATGTGGGTTTCTGGACTCTCAGTGTAATCTCTCTCTATATCTATCTATCTACCTACCTACCTATCCATCCATCCATCCATCTATCCATCTATCAATCTATTTACCTATCACCTATCTATCTATCTATGTGTATTTAAACCAACAGCAGTATAGTCAACTCTTGATTTTTCAGGGACCATTGATATTTGTTTATTTTTAGTATGTCACTGCTCAAACTCCACCAGGAGCACAAAAATAAGTTCTTACTCAAATCAATTGGCTATACTTTGTTATCGCTTCTTTTTTTTTTCAAATTCAGGTACTTATTTAATTCAGGTACTTATTCAGGACCTGCATAGGTTTAAAAAAAAAAAACCACATACAGGGCTTCCCTGGTGGCGCAGTGGTTGAGAGTCCGCCTGCCGATGCAGGGGACACGGGTTTGTGCCCCGGTCCGGGAGGATCCCATATGCTGCGGAGCGGCTGGGCCCGTGAGCCATGGCCGCTGAGCCTGCGCGTCCGGAGCACGCAACGGGAGAGGCCACAACAGTGAGAGGCCCGCGTACCGCTAAGAAAGAAAAAAAAAAAAAAAAAAACACATACAGTAAAGTAAACAAATCATAAATGAAAAACTGGATGAACCGTCACAACGTGAACACACCTGTGTTATCACACAGGTCAAAAAGTAAATTCAATTATTGCCAGCACCCCAAAGTCTCCTTTTTGTCCAGTCCCAGTCTCATCTCCACCCCTACATTACTGTTTGCCCATATAATTGAAATCATACAGTATTTATTCTTTTGTGTCTGTCTTCTTTTGTGCTGTATTATCTGTGAGTAGATTTTCATTGCTCTGCTGTACTGCATGACATAAATATGCCACTATTTATGTGTTCAGGCATTTCACACACACCGATGTGAATGTCCTCTGGCACATCTTTTGTGCCAATGCAGACACAGTTCTCTTTGGTAGATGGCTGGGGACAGAACTCTATGTTATCACTTTTGTTATAAGGGCCCAGTCAGAAAGGAAGAAGGTTCAGACTGTTGTCTAAAGTGTGGGCTGGATATTTTCTTTGGCTTTCAATTTTCTGTGTACTCCTCGTCCCTCTGTACCACGGAAAGTGTATAGGGAGCTCTGCCTTCCTGGGGGATGGCCCAGGATGCTGGGCGGTGGGAGAGTAGCAGCAGCTGCTGGCAGCGGAGCTCACAGGGGGCGGGGGGCAGGACCAACCTCCGGGATGCACAGGCCTGAGAGCCGGGACACGGGTGTGGTGAGCAGGTCCTGCACACTGATGCTTGCTGTTGCTGTCCGGAACACATTCACTACCCCAAGCTGGGTATAGCTTAGTTCACAATGTAGGCGAAATCTACTGAAAACAGAGGGTGAGAAAACTGCCTTCAGGGAGTTTAAAATCTTTTATCAGCTTGGTGGGAAACCAAGGAGTTAGCCGAGCAATGAAAGGACTCATAAACATCGTGTCACATTAGAATAAAAAAGAATGAGATTTGAGGCCAGGCAGATTACACGTATTCAAGGCATTCCTAAAACTCCTGGGAAGCGGGAAGCCTTCATAAAGAAGTGTCCAGAGGACTGAAATCCTACGCAACAGCCGAGAGGCCGACAACATGTCTCCCTGCCTAAGTAGAGCCGGAGCTGGCGACATCTGCCTTTACAGCAGGGCACAAAGAGCAGCAGGCCAAGGCAGCCAGCTGCGCCGAGCCCCCGTGCGTTAGGACAAGCATCGCGTCAGTGGAGTAAACTGGGAACACGGTACCATTTTCTACGGCTACTGATAAATGCAAAGCACATAGGACCTTAAAGTGGAAAGTCGGAAAAGACAAAACACACACACTCAAAAACCCAAGACAAACGAAAAAGCTCCCAACCCCCAATGCTGCCTAGCAATTTAAAACAAATTAATGCTACCTTTCATTCAGTGATAAGTCCTTCATTTAGAACATAAAGAGGTCTAAATTCCTAGTCACAGAACCTCAGCAGCAGCAGGGCCTAGCAGGGCAGGGAGGCCTCACTCCAACCCTGTTCCCTCTCTCCAGGTGCCACACCTCTCATGTCTCTCTGGCAGCCAGTGACTGTCCTCAATCTGTCCTCTTCCAGACCACCTACAGACAGCCGGGAGAGACCCCGGAATAAACACAGCTGCGTCTTTGTGCTGGTGGCAGCAGCGGGGTAACGCTGTGGAAACACGGTATCTTGCGCAGACCCAGCTTTATTTACAGGGTGCTTAACAAAATACGCAAAGAGAAGGTAAGCAGAAAAACACAAGGGCTCTGCTTTGCTGTAGAATTGGAGACATTTATTCTGAGGCCTTTGCAGATACAGCGCTTTGAAGCTGACAAGAAACACAGACGCTGAAGTCCACACAAAGGCATCTGCTAGGAGTACAGGGTAGCCAGATTCCTTAACCAACAGGCCCAATCTGAGAATTGCTAAAACAACGTCATAACTGTTACAACCTTGGAGGATTTCAAATCGTCCTTGTGATCTTAAATCATAAAAGACTCCAGCAAAGAATGACAAAGCTGGGTGGTATTCGATGAAACCTCTCAGCAATTCATACATTGTCAAGATGGACACAGTAAGCTGGGCTCACGTTTGCCTCTAAGTGACCATAAAGCACGTTCTGAAATTGACTGCTAGAAACAGCCATCTCCCCCAACTCTGCCACTATCATGATGTATCGTTATGATTGTTAACTTTTCGTTTTCCACTCAACACTGACGTAGGTTGTGGTTAGTGCTATTACTGAGTGGCTGGCCTGATGTATTGAATACCTGCTGTGTAAGGCCCTGTGCTATCTACAATGGAGACAGGAATTTGCCATCAAGGGGCTTTGTTAAGCTGTGCGTTAACACATCAAACCATCGTCAGTCTTTGGTAAAAAGGATCACTAGATATGGCAAAATATAGTTGTTTCGAGGATTAGAATCTGTACTAACTATGGTCCATTACAGACTGATATACCATGTAGCATGAAACACTTCAGGTGTTCACTTAATGTAAAAAACATCTACAGAATGGGGAGCTGTGCCATCACAGTGTTTGCTAAGACTGAAACCAAAGGAATTCCATGTTTCCAAGTGATTTTTTCCTCTCTAGGACAAACGAAATCTGATGCAGAATTGCAAACACAAGCTCTACAGTGACATTTCATTGCCTCAGCAGCTACTACAGCAATTTTGGGTTTAATGATTTAATTTCCGGCCAGCTTCTGCACGTATTGCACTAACATTTGCCAGCTGGCTTCAGAATGTGGACCAGAAGTTTAAGAAAAAAGAAACACTACCAGTAATTTTTATATTAGCAAAAGACTCTCTTTCTTCTTCTAGTGTTTCTGTCTCAGGGATACAGTATTATTTATCATTTTTTTGATCCAGGAAAGACCTGTGAGTCCTCAAGAGTCATTCATACCAGCTTAATGGCAGGATCGCCTGACTTGGGAAACGATGCATCGCCGAGAGCAAAGGAGAGACGAGAAACAGGTTCAGTTTCACTGTGAGGCAGGGTACCACTGCCGACTTGTGCTTCAGGCCGCTGACTCGTGCTTCCTGTGTTTAAAGTGAATGATCCTGGGAAAGCTGAGTTACTGCACACGGAAGCACTCCTTCCGAGGTAAAGGGGAGAAAAACGAAGTCACGCCAAGTCCCACAACTGCGAACGTTTGTCCAAAATGTTACCTTCTTTTTCTCAGGATGTATTTCTCTAATATAGGTGTGCAATTCAACACGTAAAGGTATTCAAATTATAATAAAAATAGGCTGCTTATTTTTCTGTGATAACGCCTGTCTTGGCTGGACTCCCCCGGAAGCTGACCCTGCGATATGGTTTCCAGGCTCGAATTTAACTTGGGAGGTGATACCAGGAAACATCAGGAGGGGATGGGGAAGCCAGGTGGGAAAGGGGAGGAAGCAAGTGGAGGTGTGGGTGAAGGTGGTCCTGAGGGTACTGGGGCCCAGCCTCGAGGGCAGCTCTGGGCACGCTGCATACCGTGCCTCCCAGCCGCCCCGGGAGCTCCACACCAACTCCTCGCCCGTCTTTGGCTGAAGCCTGCTTCCGGGCCAGGAAACTCTCCAGTGCTTCCAGCCTACCACGTGTCCAGGAAGAAAGACCCAAGGCACGGCGGCAGGTGCCAGAGAGCACAGGGGCAGCAGAGGGGGTACGGGTGGGCTCTGGTGGGCACTGCTACACCCTGTTGTGTTCACCTGGTCCTGTCACTGGTGCCTCACGGAGTTACACCCGCACCAGGAGTGCTGATAGGCTGAGCTGTGGGCTCCTGCTGCAGTTAGTCCTGGGGCCACAGAGGTTCTCAGCATCTTCCTCCTTTATCACTCGTTCCGGATGTCCCTCACTCTCCAGCAGCACTTCTGCTGGCCTAGGTTGCCTGCTTGATGATGTTGCTTGTTTCGTCCCTGTGGGGTCTGAGCCCCTGGTTGCCATACCCCTGTCAGGCCAGGGGTGCTGCGTTATCCATTTGCTGCTATCACCAGGCACGGAAAAGATGCTCAGTGAGTGCCCTGAGTCCAGAAGTAATCCTCCCTGCCCCTATTTCCTACTGATCATAAAGGTCATTTTTTTTTTTTTTTTGTCGCCTGTATGAGGAGCCCAGGGGAGGAGAGGTCTTTAGATTGAGTGGAACCTTGTGTCCCCTGGAGGAGCATCCTTCCCTGCCGCAGGAGCCAGGGCTCTACTGGGGACGCAGCACCGTACGCTGGTATGAGGTTCACAATACACCTTGCATCCCATAGCACAGCATCCCACCCCCGCAAAACGTTATCCCCGGCCAGAGCTACAGTTGTGCCCCTGAGGCCGTTCTAATGTTCTACGAGGGTGGCACCTTCTGGGTGTGTGAAGTAGGGCAGACCCAGTGCATCTTGCGGTACTGGCCCCTCTGTCATACCTCTTTCACTCTCAAACGGGTCCCTGTCCCAGGTGATATCACGGGAAGCCCCCTGATGATAAATCAGACACAGTGAGCAACTGCACAGTGATGACTGCCAGAGCCCTGCAGGCAGGGAAGACTAACCCGAACCCGGATCTGCATCTAGGTCTGAGAAAATCCGCTTGCCACCCAGTGGCTGCCTGGCCTCCGGGAGGGAAGGTCCCGTTCCCCGGCTGGACCTCGGCCTCCGCGTCCGGAAGGGCGGACGCAGCGCGCAGTTCCATAGCCGTCACCACGGATACACACTCCCAGGCCCCGGAGCAAACAGGCCGGCCCGTCGGCTGGAGTAACCCGCACAGGCGAGCGGAGAGGAGGGGCGGGGAAGCAGAAGCGCAGCCAGCCCTCATCCCTGGTACACACAACGCGCGACTCCTTCCGCACTAAACCGAGTGGCCGGAAGAGCGCGTTCTCTTCCGTCCCGCAGCGCTCGGGGCTGCGCGTCACTTCCGGCCGGCCCGCGGCGGCCGCTCCCTGTCAGGCAGCCGGTTCCTCCTGGCCGGGCCCGGGTGGGCCGCCTTTCTATGTCGGAGGCCGGCTCCCGGCAGCGCCCGCCCACCGAACCCGAGCACTGTCCACGCTCAGGGGTCCCGGCCGCGAGCACCATGGCATTCCGGCCTGCGCGTCGCCTGCCGCCCAGACGCGGAGGTTCAGCCTGAGGCTCCTGAGGAACCGGCGTCGCGGACGGGTACTCCGCTCCCATCCGTCTCCCAACTCCCGCCCCCACCCCGCCCCTGGGGCTCGGCCGTCGGGCGCTCGACGCTCGACTGCGCGGCGGATCGACGCCCTCGGCGCTCCGGTGGCGGAAGTGAGGGCGTTGGCGGCGGGGCGGCAGCGGCCAGGGAGCCCTTGGTCGAGCGCGGGGCCCTGTCCGTGCGGGCCTGCAGGTAGGTGTGGGGGGGTGAGGCCTTGGCTGAGGCCGGCCGGGGCCGCCGTCAGCCCCGCGCCGCCCTGCAGCCGCGACCGTGCGGAGGGGCCCTGCGCGGGTCCCGGAGCCCCGCCCCCTCCCCGCCGTCCGGGGCCCCCGCTGGGGACTCGGAGCCCCGCCCCGGCTCCCGGCGTGCGCCTTCGGAGCGCCGAGCCGCGGGGGCGGGTGGCCGCTGGCGTCAACTGCTCCCTGGAGCGCCTGCTTACCTGTCCCAGCGTAGGGTTGCGGGGTTCACTGGCGGGGAGCGAAGTCAAGAGGCGGGTGTTGCTTGTTCTCCTCGGTCGCGTCACTGGAGAGCTGCGCCGAGCGTTTACTAGCGCCCGTCGCCTTGCCTCCGGGTCGATTGCGTTATCCCCACTTGACGGCCGGCTAGACGGAGCTCATCGTGGCGGCGCGCGTAGCCGTCAGTCTCAGCGCGGGCTGCCTGGCGGCCGCGCCCGGACGCCGGCGCTCCCCCAGTGAAGCCGGGGCGTGCTCAGGCGGGCGGGAAACCGCGCGCAGGCGCTTCCCCTCCGAGAGCGAGTCTGAGAAACGTGTGCCTTTCTTTTCATTTTTTTTCTTTCTTTTAATGAATCTGAGTAAACTTGCAAGGAAAGCTTTAACAAAGTGTTTTAGAACGCTTAAGTAAGTCACCTGGATGCGCTGTATTGAAAAGCTCCTTCTCGCTGAGGGTGTGCGCACCGCTCCTCGAATGCCTGACGATGCTCTGCTTACGTTCTGGGCAGGCTTGGTGTAACGACAGGAACTGACAGCCGGAAGCTTCCCGGGGAGCCTGTGTGTCCAACGTGGTGGATCCACAGGGGTGATGGGAAGAGGGCGATGCGTGCTTGGTACTTAGATGCTCTCTTCTGTCTGGTTCAGTAGAAGTCTAGTAGTTTTAAACAGAGGGCCCCCCAGCGCAACTTGGAACAATTCTTGGAAGTTTCAGAAAATGATTTTTTTCTTCTTGTCAGGCATTTAATTTCCCGAGCTGAATATCGTGTTGAAAGTTACCTCTCTAAAAGACGGTTTACCAGCATGCTAAGTCGAATTTTCATTCATCCCACAAATACTGGAGGGCCCGTGCTGTGTGACTCTAATGGGAAGGG
Organism: Delphinus delphis; assembly: GCF_949987515.2. Classification (NCBI taxonomy): domain Eukaryota; kingdom Metazoa; phylum Chordata; class Mammalia; order Artiodactyla; family Delphinidae; genus Delphinus; species Delphinus delphis. The sequence continues at coordinate 450,768 of NC_082692.2, read as the reverse complement.
GGACTAGTACTTAAAATTTTTGCACAGGCAGCCTTTTAATAAAGCACTTCGGCCAGTTTCCAGTGCTGGGCCCGGCAGCCTGAGGCCATGTAGGAAATGCTGGTTGTACGGTTAGCCTCTCCGTTACTGTTCACCCGTTCTCCACCTTACTCCTGTCGTCTCGCCAGGGTTCCTAGTTCAGCGCCTGCCACAGAGGAGAGCTGACATGTTTTCCGAGTGCGTGGGTTTTAGGCCCGTGTTGGGTAGAGAGGATTGTAAATTGACTGGGGTGGGAAGTAACGTCCGTCACTCTGCTGAGCAGAATGCTAGGGCCTTGATTGTTCTCAGACGCTGGGGAAGGTGTTCCTGGATCCCCGGGAGTGCCTGGTGAGACCGCAAGGTGGAAGTGTTAGTTACACTCTCATGATTCTGTGCATGTTTATGCCGATTGGAAAGAATTGTTGATACAAACACAAGCTTACAGTAATTGTAGAGAAATGATGCATCTCTGTGGACACACCTGTAGGTATCCTTAGACCTCAGTTTGAAAATTATGGAGTCGAAGCACCATTTACTGGTCCGTGTGCTACCACCACCTGCTCTGTAGCATGGGCTGAGCTGCTTAGCAGCCTTTCTGGGCTTCCGTTTCCTTGTACCTGAGGATATATAAAACTAGATTATCTCAGAGTTCTTCCTGCTTTGAAATTTTCCAACTCAGTGAATCCTATAACCACTTAGCGCTTGTCCTGTCCTGTGGTATCTTAGGGGTTGTAGCTATTGTTGGTATTTACACGTCTGTCAACAGACTAAGCTCTTGCCAGACAGGGATTAGCCTTAGTCATTTTTGTATCCCAATTTTAGCATATGCCTGACACATGTTAGAAATAAAATTAGTCTGTATTCAGAAAGGGGATATTTTTGCCCTCTCCATTAAATAGCCAAGAACTAAGCTGCAGTATTCAGTATAAGTACAGCAGGAATTCAGAGGGGGGAAGGATCTTTTGGGGTTGGAGCAATTGGGAAGGCTTCATGGAGATCAGAACTTGATGGGGGAGGATTTGGCCCTTCCGAGAGAAGGCATGTGAACGTCTGGGTGGCTTATGAGAGACAGAGGCCCATAGGCTGGGAAGTGAGTGCATTTTGGATTATGGAGTTCCTTGAACTTCAGGCAGAGGAGTTTGGAACTGACTTACGAGGCTTTTTTTTCCTGGAAAATTGTATTAGGTTTGCTCAAAAGCTTCATTAACATCCTTTAATACTGTTGGTAGCAGTTAAGACTGGGGTGGACTATACAGTTTGCTTAATTTTCGGTTTGGGTTTGAGTAATTCCTTCTACTTACTAGTTGCCACTTACAGTCAGTCTTGGTGCCAGGATGGAAAGAGCAGTGGACACTGGGACTTAGGAAACCTGGATCTTAGTTAGGATGTGAGCTGCGCAAGGCGGGCCCTCGCCACGACCTGTGGTGCTGTCTGGCACCAGTTCGCTTTCAGAAGTCCTTGTGCAGCGCTGACTGAGCTCTGCCTCTGCTACTTGCTAGCTGTGCCACTTTCGACAGGCTCGACCTTTAGTTTCATCTGTAAGCTTTGGTGCATTTTTTACGGCCATATCCGCTTGTAAAGTGCGGGGTGTATGATTTTAACTTTTGTTGTATTATAATTTTACTGAAAGACAAAGCAAGGTAAAAAGCAAGGAATATTTGGTTTTAGTTTAATTTTAATGAAAGCCCCATGTGATTGACATATCTGGGTGTCAGGAATCAGAATTCATGCCAGATGGTTCAAATAATGAGATTTAAATAAAGAAACTACTTGCAGAGGTGTGGGCAGAGTGAGGGAACAAACGGGATAGTGAGGCCCAAAGGGCTACTAAACAGCTGGAGGGGGCAAAGGAGAAAGCAGAGCTGCCCCAGCTGGAGCCTCGGCGGAGGGGTGGCTGCTGCCAGAGGTGTGGTGCTGGGGGCTGGGGGAGCAGGACAGAGGTGCCCCAACCTGAGACTGGTTCACCTCTGAAATCCGGAGCTCAGACCACCCACTCTTTGCTGGCAGTCTCTTGTCTTTTTGACCCTCACTCAGTTACCTCCCTCTGCTCCTTTACCCGATATTCCGTCACCCTTCTACCAGGATGCTCAGTTGTGTCCTCCCTCATCTTTCTGTGGCATCTGGCCGACAGATTATCAGTATTGGACCATCTCAACTCTTTGCCTTTTTTAAATGCTTGAACTGAGGTTCTGAGACCAGAAGGGGAAAATCGTAGCGTCTAGATTTGTACCCCTATAAATCTGTGGTCACCACTTGCAAGTGGCCATCAAAGAGTTTTTTAGAGTTTTCTTTGTTAGCCACTTGCTGCTTCTCTGCAGAATCTATTTTAAGCATTTTCTACTCTTGTCAAACCTCTCGTCCTTACACATAGTCTCTACTAAGCAGATAATCTTGCCACCTGAGAACTATGAGAGCTCTCAGAGGAGAACCCTGGGCTCTCTTCCAGAACTTTTCCTCCTCCCAGTTACATTGAAAGTGGTTGCCTTTACCCCAGGACGGATCCCTGTACCCCTGCACTCCTGCCTTTGGGAGCACTTCACTCAGTGTTCCTCTCTTGCTAAAGGCTCCTTCCAGTCAGCCTTTAAACGTGCTTAGACAGACAGCAGCAAAGCAAAATAGAAAAACAACAATAAAAAGGTAGCATCCTCCTTTGATTTCACATTCACCTGTTAAAGTTTCTCTCTCTCCTTCCCTTCCAGCCAGATTTCTTAAATAGTTGTTCATACGCCGCATCAGTCACCCCACTGCTGTCTGGTTAGGTGCCCACCACTCTGCTGAAGGCCAAGGTCACCTGGGACCCCCTTGTCACTAGGTCTTGTTCCTGTCATTTCCCTAGTGTAGTGCCAGAGACCCAACCAATGCTTAATAGATACTTGTTTTGACTGAACAATCTGAGGGTACTCCCTCGTTTCAGATCCCGGTTTATCTGCATCTTTTTTGTTTTTCTCTTTCTTTTTTATTAAAGATTTTTTTGATATGGACCATTTTTAAAGTCTTTATCGAATTTGTTACAGATATTGCTCCTGTTTTTGTATTTTGTTTTGGCGCGAGGCATGTGGGATCTTAGCTCCCGCACCAGGGATAGAACCCGCACCCCCTGCATTGGAAGGCGAAGTCTTAACCACTGGATCGCCACGGAAGTCCCCTCTTTGTTTTTCTTAGGGATGGGAATCTGACACTGTCATCTTTGAGGTGCTGGGTAACTAGTCTCTCTATATATCTCAAATCTTCTGGGTCCACTAAACAAATAGAAATCTGTTTTATTTGATAATGACCTTTTCAGTATTGTCCAGGTGACCTGTCTTTCCAGGGGGACCTGGACATTTTTTTCCCTAAAAAATTACATTTCCTAAAATATCAAGAAGTTATGTTGTGTCCACCCCATGTGGATCTAGTAAAGAGGAAGTGGTAGGGACATGGGGACAGCTGGCAATAGACTTGACGAACGAATAATGCCGTGCTTTGACATGAAGCACTCTCCTTCTTCCTTCCAATAAGTAGTGTATCTTCTTGGACGTTTTCGCTCTTACGTTTCTTTTTTGAAGGGTGGTGGTAGAGGGGATGGATTTGCACTGTTCTGTTTCATTTTTGATATGTCATCAGTGTCCAGTGGCATGAGTTAGAGGACCAGTCACCTTTGGACCCACAGCTTTTCGCTTTGAAATGTAGTGAAGGTAATTGTCCCCTAGGAGGAGACTTAGCCTGCTGAGGCAGAGAGTTTATAGTTTCTGGGAAATAAAGGAGTGTTTTAATAAACTCTTCTAATTAAGATGGAATCCAGTGCTTGTTTTAAGGGAATAGCTGGGTAATCAAGTATTTATGTGACAGATGAGGTGTGTGGGAGCTCTGGAGGGTGGAATTGTCAGGCTTTCCCTGTGGACTGTCTGGCTTCCAGCATTCCCTGCTAGTCGCCTTGTGTACCTTCTCTCCCTTTAATACCGTACGTACCTCCAAACATTATTATTATTATTATTTTTGGCACGCGGGCCTCCCACTGCTGTGGCCTCTCCCGTTGTGGAGCACAGGCTCCGGACGCACAGGCTCAGCGGCCATGGCTCACGGGCCCAGCCACTCCGCGGCATGTGGGATCTCCCCGGACCGGGGCACGAACCTGTGTCCCCTGCATCGGCAGGTGGACTCTCAACCACTGCGCCAGCAGGGAAGCCCTATCAGTTATAGTTTTTAAATCATTGGATTTTTTCTCCCCAAATGAGTTGAAACTTACACATTCATTAAAAAACCCGGTATACCTCAGTTATACTTTCTTCATGGGAGTAATAAGGGAAAGAGGTATAAGGAGAGCTGGGAAAGCAAGGATGCTTTATCTCTTGTCTGTCCAGCTCTTCTGCTGACATCCCTTCTGAGACCTCAGGAGCCTTCTTAGTACACTTGGTACCCCACGGATTCTTTCAGATTTGTGCATGACTCTGTTTTTGTTAACCATGGTTTTGAGACGGAGCAGGAGGGAGATGATTAACTTAGGACACTGGACAGGAGTTCAGGACCTTGTGTCTGAGACTTGTCCCACCCTGAGCTTGAGATGGTGGAGGGTGTGGCAGTGTGATAGAACTTGACCTTGCTCAGGAACAGTAGAGTTTACAGAGGACAGAAGGAGGTAAATCACCATTCTCAGAGACTTTTCCCCAGGTCTCTGGGAGATCCCTCTGGGGCCACCTGCCCCTGCCGTGCCTTGCCATGGGGGGCAGGTCTATCCTAGGATAGGTTGAAGTGGCTCCAGGAAGACGTGAATTCTGCAGTTTGGGTCTGTTGGTGGGTGGCCCAAGAGTCTAGTTGAGTATGATTTTATTCTTCAGACTCATTAGGCAGCTCTGCAACCAGATTTTTCTGGGGGTCCTTTGGATCCAGGGCGGCTCTGGGCAGGATAGGTCTACCGAGTGCTTCTCAGACACTCCTGTGCACAGAATGGCTTAGATGTGTATTAGTGGGTCGGGCTGGGCTGCTGAGAGTCCCCCTTCCTGATTTGCTCCCTGGTGATGCTCATTTGAGTAGCATGGGGGTGGAGGCGGGGGGTGGGGTGGAGGCGGGGGGTGGGGTGGCGGCGGAGGAGTTTGGGAGTTTATTATTACTATGATTTGGTGGTTTGCGGGGGAAACTCACTTTTCTACGGCCTGACCTCAAAAAATAGTGCTTCAGCATCAGGAGGCTTTCCTTGGCCTATTTGCTGAAGGTTCTCCAAGTCTTCAGTGAGTCAGAACTTCTGTTTTTCCAACTCCTGGCCTAATCCCTTTAGCTGAGCTGGGCCTCTGGGTACCTGACAGTGAAAGAACACCTGATCACTTGTTTTGTTCAGATTTCTTGTCTGCTATTCCAATCAAAATTCTTCCTTACTAAATAGTAAAAAATTTTGGTTTAATCCTTTTAAAGCTACTTTGGTGGTTACGTTTTCTGTTTTTTCCCCCCAAATGCTGCTACTTGTTATTTTTTTCTATGTACATTTAGCCTGAAATTATGTAAAAAATAATTTACTGTGTTTTTTTGTATCAATAAGTCTTTTGGAAAATTAAAGATTGTGCCACAGTGAAATATGGGAAAATTATAAAATTAAAATTTTCTGACCTCTGTTGCAGAAACACTTGATATTCATGCTGTGGGCTTCATTAGAGGAAAAGAGGCAGGCGGGTTAAAACCAACGTAATATAAATCTAAAAGAAAATGCATTATTTAAGTATATATTATAGATTATAAGAAAATACGTTTGTCTTTATTTTAATGAAATGCTTTTATAATGGTAATTTTCTCTTTTGACCTGTGATGGATAGGAGGTTAATTGATGTTAAATGGATGCTTTGTTAATCCTTCATCAGCTACTAAATTGGTTGGGGGAGTACAGGTCAAGGCCACACAAGGCCGGGACTGGCTTGTTTTCTCAGGGAAACCACTCTTCGCTGTCCTGACTCTCTCCCTTTCTGGCTCTCCATCCCCTCCTCCCTCCCCCCCCCCCCGCTCCCCCCCTCCCATCTCTCTCCTCGTCCCTCCCCTCTCCTTCCCTCCCCGCTTCCCCCTCCGCTCCGGGCCCCGAGTGACAGCTGTTGGACGTTGCGTGCGAGTTGAGCCGGCGCTGTGTGGTCCGAGTGTGTGGTCTCCCTCAGCCGAGAGGCTGCTAACAGGGTGGATGGGAGAGAGCACGACTGTTTACTTTACTTTCTTTCGGATGCCGGGATTGTGCCCAGAGTTTCTCCTAAGCACGAGCAGCTTCGATCCCTCCCAGCTGGGCTGCAGCCTCCGCCTGCGCTGTCTCCCTGTTTGATCCCCGAGGCTCATGGCACTGCTGAGTGCTGGGGTGATTTTGCTTTCGTTGTGCCAAGATATGTGGCCTTGGAGAAGTTTCTTTTGAGATAGAGCTAGGGAAGTAAAGCAGAAATTTCAAGATAAGTGACAAAGTTGATGCATTTTTAGAAATTGGGAAAGCTATTATACAAAATTTGGGTCAAATTAATCCAGCTCTGCTTATGTAAAGGAATCTGGGAGTTAAGTGACATCCTGTCATGTATAACAATTTTAATAAAAGTAACCAATTTAAGCTGACAGTTGATTCCTTGACCTTTTGTGAAAATCTACATTGATTTTGGCATGCCTGTTTACTGTAGTTATTATATTGTCAGCAGTCATATTGGCTTATTTCATGGTAAAGATTTGACAAGTCGAGACTATTAAAAAAAGAGACAACAGGCCCCAAATGGAAGCACTTGTGCTAAAACCCATGTCACCAAACTGAGACTTTAATACCTAATTTAATTGCAGTTTCAGGCTTTCCCAGGAAGATAGTCTTAACCAGTCAGTCTGAAATTGCCTGGTCAGGACAGTGAGGTAATCCCTGCTGTTCCCCGGAGGAAGGTGACCTTGCCTGAAACAGCTCTATGCTGGTAACTTCTTTATCCAGCCCCTTCTGCCTGCAGAAGTCTTACACTGGGTACAGCTCTGAGGAGGACCGCCTTTCTATTTGCTAGATGGGGTATTGCCCAATTCATGAATTGCTGAATAAAGCCAATTGGATCTTTAAATTTACTCAATTTTTTTAAAATGAGACAAATGAAACTTTGTTTTCATGCAATAATATATATTTAGGATAATATCTTTTTTTCCTAATTTTTTTTTTTTTTTTTTTTTTTTTTTTGCTGTACTCGGGCCTCTCATTGTTGTGGCCTCTCCCGTTGCGGAGCACAGACTCCGGACGCGCAGGCTCAGCAGCCATGGCTCACGGGCCCAGCCACTCCGCGGCATGTGGGATCTCCCCGGACCAGGGCACGAACCTGTGTCCCCTGCATCGGCAGGTGGACTCTCAACCATTGCACCACCAGGGAAGCCCCTTTTTTTCCTAATTCTTTCATTATAATTAGCTTAGTTTCTTGATTTTATTCCTCTCTCATTCCTGAACATTCTCATAGAGATGGTTAAATATCTTGTGACTTAAAGTGAGCACATGTGGACTGTTGATGTCATTGGGATTTTCCATTGTTTACTTCTTCCTCTCGCTGTCTTCCCAACAGTCTTGCTGAAATGGAGTTGGTGTTGCTGATGCCTGTTCAGGACTGGAAAGGCTAGGCCACTGACGCTTTCCAGAGGGGCTAATATAGGTGGCTTATTGTTGTTTGACTGCTTTTCCCGCTGATTTTAACCCTGGGTTTCAGTAAATGAGCTGGGAGGGTAAAGCCTTCCTCCTCTCCCTTGCTCCCTTTCAGTCCTGGCCTTGGCCTTCCTTAATCTCATTTGATCTTGTATCAGAAGATTTTAGAACTTAGTAGTGTCAAATGCTTTAAAAAAAAAAATACTGCCATCCTGTATTTCCTCTTGTGTCCATTTTTGGGAGGTTCTGTGTTTGTGGTGATAATGATAATCTAATGCTCCTAGGAATTCTGAAGCAAAATTAGTATAGTCACAAAATCGTGTACACATCACCACAATCGAATTCTTTAACATTTTCATCACTCCACTATCAATCCTTTCCCGTTCCCCTCCTCTAGCCACCACTAATCTACTTACTGTCTCTCCGGGTTTACTTGTTCTGAATTTTCATATAAATGGAATCATAAAATATGTAACCTTGTGTGTTGATTATGGCAAAATGTGTGTAGTGTTAGTAATTTCATTATGTCTTTTACGTAGCAAATGAAAATTATGTAGAGAGAGAAAACACTGATAAATAGATGCTACAGTCAAGTAATCATTAAAAATAAAATTGAACTTATGTTTTGGAAACAAATATTTAACAGGAGCTGTGAAATGTTCTAGGCTTATCTTTGATAGAAGTGCTACTTGTGTACTGCCTGTCACCCAGCCCTCTGCCGCAGCAGCCCTGCAGGGTCCTGAGTTGCACAGTGTCATTGCTAACCGGTTGTTTGAACTCTCAGTGGATAAATCCTGATTGGACTGAGTCCCGCCATTTCTTGCTTCAAATTTACTGGGCTGAGTCCTCCAGGAATGAGCCCTGAGCAGGGAAGCAGGAAAAGGGGCCACTGGAGTGGAAACTGCCCTCAAGAGCAGCGAGTCCTTTGCAGGGCAGAGGAAAGCATCTGTAGAGCCACAATACCGTGGCAGCGTTTTTAAAAATAGCATCTCCAAATGCTTCTCTGTTGGAGACAAATTCGTCTTTAAGTCTAAGGGAAAAATTACTGTCTTTGTTTGGACTTTACATTATTTAGACCTGAAGAGTTGGAATCTCTTGTGGGGTTTTTTTGGAATTCTTTTTATATTCTCAGTACTGCTCCTTTTTTTATGTGTGGAGTTTTTAAACTGAAAAATCAAACTTAAATCAGTTTTGGCTTGGTTTTTGTAGAAATAAAAGATGGTGAAAAATAAATATTTTTCTAATCAGAGATTTATGAGGGGTAAAACTCATTTTGGTTTAAACATTTTAAGTACTTTTGGGGAAAAGGGGACTCAGTATTAAAGATCTGACCGTACACATTAGACTTCTGATCTTCAGGTAATTCTTTGTGGAAGTGGTAATAGAATAGGAAACTTTTCACCTCTTGGGCATTACAATTGGAGACCACCCCTCCCAGAGGCAGCCCAAGAAGAGGAGTTGTTCTGAGCGGGTCTTGGTAGTTAATTTGGATTCACCTCTGATTCCTTCCTGTGGTGTGAACTATAACCTGCCTGTAAAGTGAGCGCCACTGGGCTGGGTGGCCAGAGGAGCTGTCATAGGGTGATCGAGTAAACTTTTAGGATACAGTTAGAGGACTCAGTTTCTGTAGTAGTTTTTGGTGATTGCTATTGTGGCACAGATTTATTGGTTTAAAAAAACAATGGGAGGGCTTCCCTGGTGGCGCAGTGGTTGAGAGTCCACCTGCCGATGCAGGGGACGTGGGTTCGTGCCCTGGTCCTGGAAGATCCCACATGCCGCACAGCGGCTGGACCCGTGAGCTGTGGCTGCTGAGCCTGCGCGTCCGGAGCCTGTGCTCCGCAACGGGAGAGGCCACAACAGTGAGAGGCCTGCGTACCACAAAAAAAAAAACAAACAAAAAAAAAACAATGGGATACAGCACAGAATCAAGGAATGGCATCTGTCCTGCAGTGGGACAAATCAGGTCGACATCCCTCTCAAAGGCCACCTCTTGGTGGTGTCTTATAGCTGGAATCCCACATGGCCTGAGGTTTGCTGCTGTCCTTGAAGAGCCAGAAGAAGAGAGCGCCAGTGAGCCCATGTGTTCCCTGGTCTGTTTTCCCAGCCACTATCTGCCAAGTGTCCATGTTGTTCTGGCCCTGGGCTGGGTGCTGGGAGTACAGAAAAGAATACGATGCAGTCCTAACCAAACCCATTGAGGACTGTTCTTTATCAGGGACCTTGGTACAATAATTCTTTTTTTCTCCTTTTTTTTTTTTTTTAAATGTAGGGGATGCTATTGTTATCCCTTTCCTATGCAAATGGATTTGCAGGAGTAGTGAGCAGGTCCAGAACTACCAAGAGGAAACTGTGGTCACTGTTCCTAAGGAAGTGGTAGACTGCCTGGGTCCCCATCCATGAGGACTGCTCTGTACTGTGCTCCAGAATTGGCCTTTCTGCACAGCCCAAGGCTGACTGCACCTCAAAAGTTTACATATGTGCTCATTGCCACAGGGAAAGCAATATAAAAATGTATTAAAAGCACGATTTCTCTGACCCTCTACCCTCTCCCAAGAATGTTAACCTCTGGAATCTGTCCTCAGCCTTTGTCCATATTCATCAAATAGATGTACAAAGGTAGCATTGGTTTTGGTTTTTTTCCCTCCCTCCTTCCCTTTCTTAGGAACATTGGTTGGATCCCCATTCTACCACATCCACTGTAACAAATACTTTTTTTTAATATTTATTTTTATATGGTTGCATCGGGTCTTAGTTGTGGCAGGCGGGCTCCTTAGTTGCAGCATGTGGGCTCCTTAGTTGCGGCAGGTGGGCTCCTTAGTTGTGGCATGCGGGCTCCTTAGCTGTGGCATGTGCACTCTTAGTTGTGGCATGCATGTGGGATCTAGTTTCCTGACCAGGGATTGAACCCGGGCCCCCTGCATTGGGAGTACAGAGTCTCATCCACTGCACCACCAGGGAACGCCCTGTCACAAATAATTTTTGAGACAATATAGAACAGTTGGACTTGGGCTGAGTACAAAGTCCTTTATAGAGACACAAACTGAAATATTTATGGATGACATGGTATGATATCTGGGATTTGCTTTAAAATACTCCCTCAAAAACAACATAAAAGTGTGTTGAGGAGGAGATGTAGTTGAAAAAGAGACAAAATGGGAACATGGAGGTTCATTATGCTGGTCTCTCTTCTTTTATGTGTGTTTAAAATTTCCATAATAAAAAGTAAAAAAAAAAAAGAAAAGAAAAACCACATGGAGAATCAGAATAACATGGCTCTGAGGACTGGTTTTGAATCCCAACTCTGCCACTCACTAGCTGTGACTTTGGACAAGCTGTTTAATCTCTGATAATCTTACCATTATTAATAAAACTACTTAGTATTTTAGAAAACTAAACTTTTTCTATACATTCTAAAATCATAATATATATAAAAATTATATAGTAACACAGTTGTAAATATATAGATTATATAATTAGTATTTTTTTTTTTTTTTTTTTTTTTTTTTTTTTTTTGCAGTACGTGGGCCTCTTACTGTTGTGGCCTCTCCCGTTGCGGAGCACAGGCTCCGGACGCGCAGGCTCAGCGGCCATGGCTCACGGGCCCAGCTGCTCCGCGGCATGTGGGATCTTCCCGGACCGGGGCATGAACTCGTGTCCCCTTCGTCGGCAGGCGGACTCTCAACCACTGCGCCACCAGGGAAGCCCATAATTATTAATTTTTAAAGAAAGAAATTAGATTTTTTTATTGGCAAAAATTGAAAATGCTCATATAAATTACTAGCCCAGAGCTTGAATTTCCATTGGATCCATCGCAGGAAACAAGAGTCTGTCATTTCTTGTCAGGTTTGGGGGCCCTTTCTAGGCCTTGAGGGTGTTTTTGAGGAAGCTGATACTCTTCAAGCACAGCTGGCTGAGGTGGTCGACCTGTTTCCCTGCATCTGGACCTGCAGGCTGTCCTTGGCTCTGGGGGCAGGAGGGACAGTGGTGTTGGCCTGGCGTTGCTGCTGGAGGATGGCAGCCCCCCAGTGTGGCCCAGATTGTAGGCCTCCAAGGTCAGAACCAGGCTTACCTGTTTACTAGAAGCTTTCTGTGCTAGGCTTGTGTCAGTTGGGTAGGTTTTTCTCTCTCTTCACAATAGGGTCTTGTCCAGGAAATGTCACTTGATATGCAGGCTGTAGCTCTTCTAAACATCTGGTCAGGAAACTGTCCCATGGAAGCTTTATATATTGTGTTACATATGTATTTGTGTGTGTATGTGTGTGTTATATGTACATATTTATACATAAATTATATAAATATGCATAATATGTATACATATACAAATGTATATATAAAAAATGATTTAAATTTATAGAAAAAGTTCCTGGCAGTAAGTATTCTAAAATGGCAAATAGTTAGCTAAATATATATATGTGTGTATATATATGACCCCACATGTCATTATTTTTAACCAATTTGTTTAAGTGTTCTCTTGGTCTTACATACTTTTCAGAACATTTTTTTAGAGGATCATCCTGCCAGTTAAGCCGTGGCATCACTTTGAGACCAATCATTTAGAGCTTGAAGAAAAAGGAGTTGAATGGTTTTACGTGTAGACATTATGAGCTTCTTAAAGGCAAAAATTACTGCAGCTTTTCACACTAGAAATAAAAAAGCCACTGAAGCATCCTGTAGGTTTTAATTTCTAATAAAGTAACTATTAATTGCTGTCACTTATATAAACAAAAAGCCCTTTGGGGTCCCCCCTCTCCTTCTTCTTTTTTTTTTTTTTTTTTGCGTAATGCGGGCCTCTCACTGTTGTGGCCTCTCCCGTTGCAGAGCACAGGCTCTGGACGCACAGGCTCAGTGGCCATGGCTCACGGGCCCAGCTGCTCCGCGGCATGTGGGATCTTCCCGGACCGGGGCACAAACCTGTGTCCCCTGCATCGGCAGGTGGACTCTCAACCACTGCGCCACCAGGGAAGCCGCCCCCTCTCTTTTTTTTTAAAAAAAGTAAAGGGTTCTTGTGACCAAAAAGTGAGAAAATCACTGCGGATTATCTCCAGCCACTATTGGCTCATTTCTTGCTTAAGGAGCCACCGTTAGGAAGCTCCAGGCTCCTGTGTGAGAGTCTTGGCTCTTTTACCTAGGGAGCTGATGCTTGGTGAGAGGGACTTGGACCACAGGTGGCTTCTTTCCTTTTTGTGATTTTTTTCTCTTTATTTTCTCTATAAAATTTCTTTTTTCTTATTCAGTGTACAGTTTAGGGGGCAAGGTGGAGGACAGGGTGGGGGCATGATCATGGGGTGTCAGGGGGGACTCTGGGGGACAGGGTGGGTGAGTCTCCATTTGCCCCCTCTCTGTGCAAATGATGTGAAGCAGTAATGACTGAGAATTTTCCAATGTTAATACTAGACAACAAACGGCAGATCCAGGAAGCTCGGAGAATATCAAGTAGGATCAGTACTAGAAAATCTGCCTCTAATCGTATTATATTCAAACTGCAGAAAATCAAAAAGAGGAAATCTTGAAGTAAGCTAGAGGAAAAAAGCCTTACCCTTGGGGGGGACCAAGAGTAAGAATTATATTGGATTAGAACAAATGAACTAAGTGTTCAGTCCAGACAGATAGAAAAAGAAAAGCAAAATAAAATGCAAGGAAGAGGAATTAGTACATGTTGAAGCTGTCAGTAATGAATTAGTAACAGTGCTCCTGAAAAAGAAGGTAGAATTTATAGCTTACATCAAGGACTGTTATTATAAAAGGTCATTAAAACAAAATATTGACCAGTCTAACCATGAAAAAGATATTTACAGATACTCAAGACGATGGAAAAAGTAATAAAATGATAGCTGTGGAAGAAAATAGTATGATATTAAACTTGAAAATCAGAGCAAAATACCTGACTTTCTGAAAAATATAATAAAATTGTCTGAAGATTTATAAAATACATACCCATAATCATTAAGCAAATTCCCAAATAATCATACCCAGCGTGGTACTAGAATGAGATGGTTTTATAGGCCAGTAATAGGAAACCTACAAGGAAAAATATTCCTGTACTATTTATAAGATGACAAGTATCGAAAACTTCAGATTCTTTCTATAAGGTAGCAATAGCACTCTGGATACAGTAAATGCTTAATAATATTTGTAAACTGCTGAGTGCTTCCTGCTACTACAGCAAACAGGCAATGGAGTAAAAGAGAAGATAATTTCTGACTAATTGTAAATAAGATTAAAGACGTAGAACTCCTAAATAAAGTATTAGCAAATCAAATCCAGGAATACCTAAAGGACTAGTAAAATGGAACTAAGTAATGTTTATTCCTAGAATGCCCACTAATTCATTAATAGGAAAATTATTTCAATTCACTGTATTAATAAGTAAAAAAAAATATCTTGAAAGATGCTGAAAAATATTTGATAAAATTAAAACTTCATTTCTGATTTAAAAAATAGACTTTCAGTAAATAAGGATAAAGACATTTTCTATAAGATAACTACATAATATCAATAGCAGACATCTTAGTGGTGAAGTGCTAGAGCATGTATTCTCAACAGGAGCAATAACTGAAAATTAGCTTTTGAGGGGACAGGAACATCTTAACCTTTATGTATAAAGTGCATATAGACATACAGTACCTAATACAGGTTTTACATTATGATATTGAAACTTCTTGGGAGTGACTGAGAAAAAGACCTAAATAGAAATGCTTCTCCTGGGGTAGGAAGGCAAACAGGTGGAGAAGCGTTGCTCTAGAGGCTTGCCTGCTACGGTCACACCTGTGCTTGCGAATACCACAGTTCGCACTGGTTGGGATGTTACAGCAAATGCAATAAGGCAACTGAAGTAAGTGACACAAATATTGAAGAGTAAGAGCCAAGGCTGTTACAGTATTTAAAGGTGATGAAATTTTCTGCAGAGAAAACATAGAAGGTCTTTTGGGAAATTATTTCAGTTGAGAGAGGCTCAATAAGTTGGTTTCAGATAAATTACATGAACGCTCCCTGTGAACAGAGCTGAATGCTTTATTGACAGTCATAAAAAATGAGTAAGTGGGAAGATTCAATGTTGTAGCTATTTTAAATGCCCTGAAATTATCCAGAAATTCTGTGTAATTTATACATTTGTTCATTTAACGAATATGTGTTAAGCATCAGTTGTATGACATACTGTTCTAAATTCTGGGTGTACAGCAGTGTGTGGACAGACAAAAACCCCTTCCCTACTGGAACTTATACTCTAGTCAGTAGAGATAGACAAAAAAGTATAAATAGAGTATGTCAGGGTGGTGATAATTCCCATCAGAATTCTAGTAGGATTAGTTTTAGAATCAAATAAAGTATTTTAGAGTTCATCTGGACCAATATCTCTGAGAGATGGCTAAGATAACTTGTTAAAGATTAATTGTCCTGGGCTTCCCTGGTGGCGCAGTGGTTGAGAGTCCGCCTGCTGATGCAGGGGACACGGGTTCGTGCCCCGGTCCGGGAAGATCCCACATGCCGCGGAGCAGCTGGGCCCGTGAGCCATGGCAGCTGAGCCTGCGCGTCCAGAGCCTGTGCTCCGCAACGGGAGAGGCCGCGGCGGTGAGAGGCCCGTGTACCGCAAAAAAAAAAAAAAAAAAAAAAAGATTAATTGTCCTATCAGATAATTGATTATAATATAAAATTGAGTTATGCCATAGGTGCAAAATAAATCAGTGGGGTGAAATATAGAGGGTCCAGAAACAGACTCAAAATGAGAATTTTTGTCAGAGATAAAAGTGGCATTTCAGATCAGTGGAGAGAACAGTGGGTCATTCAGTGAGATGGTATTGTGGTCGACCAGCTATTCTCAGTACTCCAAAATAGATTCCAAAGGAGTTAAATTCCAAAATAGATTCCAGAGGAGGTAAATAATCATAAAGATTAAACCAGCATTAAAGTACCAGGAACATGACTTTGAATGCGTGACTCTAGAGTGGCGAAGAAAAGGTCAATGGGTTTGATGTTAAAAGACTCAAGATTTCCCGAGGCCCAAGAGCACCGTAACCAATGTGAAAAGACAGTGATAACTGGGAAGATTTGGACAGTGGACACAGGGTGAACATTCCCATTAGAGATCTTACAGTTAAGGAAATTAAGCCTAATAAAAAGATGCAAAGGTGATGAAAATGGAATTTACACACAGTGCAAGTTGAAACCATTTATTTTGTTTTGCCTGTCAGATCACTGCAGATTGCAGAGGTTCTGACACCCACTGTTGCTTGTGGGAGATGTGCTGATAGCACTGCAGGCCAGTTTGGTTTTTACGTTAGGCTCTTAAATGTACATCCTTTGGCCAGTGATCCCTCTTTGAATGTAATGAAAGGAAATAATTGGGTAAATGTGCAAAAATCTTTTGCAGTCAAGTGTCCATTGTCACGGTCCAATAGGAAAAAATTGGAAGCCATCTCAGTGCCACTTTAATTATACACCCATACAGTGGGGTACCAAGGAGCCTGAAGCCGGTGTAGATTTGTATCTACAAACACAGTAAGGTGTCCCTCGTGTCATTTACGTGTTAGATGACACTGCAGAGCACATGGCACCTGTGACACCTGTAGACGAGGCTGCAGAGCACACAGCTAGGCGCCCTGGTACACGGAGGACCTGTGGCCTCAGCGCCACGGGCATCCTGACTGAGGCGGCTGTGTGTGGACGCCTGCTCTTAAAGGTGAAGGTGGCTCCTTGCCCTGAGGGATGGTTTTTAATCCCTTCGTGTAGTTGGACTGTTCACGGGTTTCTGCGATGGACGTGCCTGTCCTTTTCTCAATCCAGGCGGGAACCCTGAAGCCCCTCTCAAGGGAGGAGGAGGAGCAGGGAAGGTGAGGATTGAGGCCGAGGGGTCCAAGTTGTCTCAGAGCTGGTGGTGCCCTGCTGCTGGGCACGAACAAGGCCCAGGAGGTGCTGGGGCTAGTGCCAGCTCACTGGTGGGCAGAGCCAGGTTCCTGAGTGTCTTCTGCAGGGTCCTGGGGGGTCCTTGAGCTGATGTCCCCTCAGCAGTGGGTGGGACCAGTTACTGACATGGCTAGCTGTAGGGTCCAGGGTATTCCAAAGTTGGTGTTGGCCTGCAGTGGACAGGGCTGGCGCCCAGGGGGTTCTGGGGCTGGTGCTGGCCTGCTAGTGGGTGGGCTGGGTCCTGACATGGCAGGCTGGTGGTCCTGGAGCTTGTGTTCCCTAGTGGCTGGAGTTGGGGCCCATGGGGTCCCAGGGCTGGTGCCCGTCCACTGGTGGGTCAGGCTGGGTCCTGGACTCTGGTGAACAGGGCTGGGTCCTGGGATGGCTGGGGGGTCAGGGGGTATTAAGGCAGCAGGCCTGCTGGTGGGCGGGATTGTGTCCCTGCTCAGCTAGTTGCTTGGCCTGAGGCCACTCCATACTGGTGCCCATAGGCTGTTGGGCGGTGCCAGGTCCACACTAATGAGCTAGAGGACGGGTTCCAAAATGGCCCTTGCCAGCACCAGTGTCCTCCTGACAGAACGAGCTCCCCAACGTGGCTGCCGCCCGTGTCTGTGGCCCCGGGGTCTATGGCCCCAGGGTCTGTGGTCCCAGGGTCTGTGGTCCCAGGGTCTGTGGTCCCAGGGTGAGCTCCAGCTGCCTCCTCTCTCTCTGGGAGTTTCTCCAAGATCAGTAGGCAGGTCTGATCCAGGGTTCTTGTGAGATGCTGTGTGCGCCCTTTGAGAGTGGAGTCTATTTCCCACAGCCCTCTGGCACTCCCAAAAGTAACCCCCATGATCATAAAGCCAAACGACCTGGGGACTATGGCGTCTTCCTGGTGTAGCACCGCCAGTCTGGGAGCCCGACCTGGGGCTTGAACCACACTCTCCTTGGGGAGAACCTCTGAAGTTGTGATTACCCTCCTGTTTGTGGGTCGCCCACCTGGGGACCCCATTCTGTGGGTCTTAACTGCACCACATCTGCACTCCTCCTACCTGTCTTGTGTGGTTCCTTCTTTATGTTTTTGGTTACAGAAGATCTTTTCTGTAGGCTTCCGGTTTTCTCATCAATAGTTTCTCTGTATGTAGTTGCAGTTTCTTGCGACCTTTGGAGGTGAGGTCAGGGTCTTCCTACTCTGCCATCTTGGCCTGGTTTTGTTTTTCATAAAGCTTACGGGCTTTTCAAAACGGACACAGACCCTGAGCTAATTGGGTTGAAAGTCTGGACCCTTACTGTCTTATACAGGTGTACCTTTTGTTGAGCCTCTTCCTTTGTAAAGCCTTCATGAAAAATCATTGGTGAAGAGAGTTGGATAGTTGATTCTTATGTTCACTGTCAGTTTTTTCTTGCTTTTTAAGGTGCCAACAAGAAAAAGCTTTTCTAACTCAACTCTGTTTTTTTTGGGCGGGGGGGGGAAGGATTGTAACAAAATAAAAATAATTTTGAATCCTGAAACAATTCGGTCAGTATTTTATTATAAAATGCTCCTGTGTAAAATGGGAACTTCTCTTTTTAAAAAAAGAAATATAAACATTTTCTGAGGGATTTTTCTTAATTTAGAGAGCTCAGTATGATACCTGAAACATAGAAGATGTTTAGCATTTCGTGTGTTACATAGTCCTTGTCAAGCTGTGTGTGTTTCGTCAAAGTATGTTAGTGTATACTCATGGGTTTAGATTTATCATCTACAAAGTTTGAATTGGTTATTCGTGAGGCTTGATAATAATGCTTCTTATTCACACAAGGATTCGAAGAAATAGTCAAGTTGATGTGGACCAAGATAACTTTTATATAAACCAAGTTTCCTTTTTTTTTTGCGGTATGCAGGCCTCTCTCACTGTTGTGTCCTCTCCCGTTTCGGAGCACAGGCTCCGGATGCGCAGGCTCAGCAGCCATGGCTCACGGGCCTAGCCGCTCCGCGGCATGTGAGATCTTCCCGGACCGGGGCACGAACCGTGTCCCCTGCATCGGCAGGCAGACTCTCAACCACTGCGCCACCAGGGAAGCCCCAAGTTTCCATTTTTTTCCCGTAGTATTCCAGTATTCCATGTAGAAAATAATTCTTACTGCTTCATTATTTTGAGAAGAGGAAGAAGGGGTTTTTAAAGGGCTACTACAGTGAGTTAAAGTCTCATGAAGAAGGGACGTTCATATTCTTTCACGTTGAATTTTCATTCTTTAATGGCTCATGCAATAAGATAAACCACTAACTTGGCAGCCTTTATTTTTGCCGACTCAGTAAATTCCCATGACTGTATTTCCATCAGTAATGAATAATTTCCTACTAGATTTGGTGATAAAAATACTTTGTTAATTTATTTTGTTTTGCTGATTTCTGAATTCCATTCATGGTGTTATGGAAAGAACACAGAAACAAAAGACCTAGGCAAGTCACAGGAACTCGTCTGCAGTCTCTTTCGGTTTTGAATAGATTGTGATTCAGTAGTACTCTAAGGGTTATAATACGGACAGTTAAACAGTTGTTTTCAGAAGTATTTCAAAAATAGTGTCTTAAAATTAGTAATACATAACCATTTCAGAGTTATAGTTTAAGCTTTGTGAAGCTGTTTACTTTCTGACTTCTGAGTTATACAAAAGTGCTTGGTGAATATTTTCAAAGCTGTTTGTGAAGATTTTTACAAAAATCTGCTTTTAACATTTTAAAATCCTTGACCTCATGGGCATTTTTGTAGACTTTAAATGCAAGATAAAAATGCAAAACAATTTATTACGATTGTATTTTTCTCCATATACAAACCCTACTTATGACATAATGCCTTGTGATGTAAGGTTAGTAGATAGTCAATAAATTTTTATTGTTTAAAAAAAAGAAAATAAATGCAAAACAAATCTTTAACACAGAAACTTGTAAGATATGCAGATTTTTTTTTTAGTTGTGCCGTCACACAGGAATGACTTACCAGGCTTGTTTCTAGTATCTTTTCCATATTTTTCTTTGGTTTATTTAATGAGAATTTCTAAGCCATAGTAAAAGTCTCTCTTTTTACCTAAATGTTGCATTCCCTCTCCCCTCCTTCCTTCCCTCAGTCTGTCTGTTCATCTCTCTCTTTCTCTGTTTCTCCTTTAATAAAATGGGGGAAATGAAAAAAAACCTGTGGTTTGTTTTTTAAAATAAATAATTGTGTATTTTAATCTGGTAACTATAATGGTTTACTTTTAATAATTTATTTTTAAAGAGTATCTGTAAAAGCTTTGTAGCCTAGTCTTTGCAATATAACTTTCGAAAATGAAAGGGATAATTAGGCTAGTACCCTAATATTCAAATATAAGATTTTAAAAATTCAGATTCTTCTAATGATATATCAAAAATATTTTATAATAAATACAAGAATTTTTAAATGAATAACAACATGCTTTTATCATAGTTTAGTTTAATTGTGAAAAGCTAGGGAGGCCAGTTTCTATAGTCTTAACATTGGTAACTGAATTTAAAAGCTTTGTCCTATAAGACTCTCATAGAATCGAGAACTAAGAAGCGGTCTTAGGAATAATCTCATCCAGCCACCTTATATACAGATGAGAAAACTGTTTCAGAGCACATAAGAGTAACCAAGGGCTTTTAGTTGTTAATGCCAGAGCCCAGCTTAGAATCTAGATCTCCAGACTATTCACAAATGTTAAGTTTTTGAGGTTGTTCTATCAAGGCTTCATTCAGCGACTTACAGCTTGGATATACTTCTGTTTATTAAAATATATCTAGATTACCATGTGAAACTGTTACTTATCTAAAAAGATAAAATTCAAATGAAATTCTGAAACCTTTTTGAAGGGAATTGTTGTCCTTGAGTGAAGATGTCCTTTGTTCGTATACATAGGAAGGAATGTATTTGCCACAAAATGATAATTCCATGGTAAAGCAAAACCTCACATTAAAAAAATCAACGCATCAAGTTGAGAAATTATTTCAGCTTCTTCCAGTTCTTTCTTTTAGAGAAACACTGCTGAGAAGCAAGAAAACACTTACGCTCTTATTTTCATTGTGTCTGCAGAACGTAAATCATTGACAAAATGTCGTATTAAAGTGCTTCCTTACTGAGGTACTAAGCAAGTGAAGCTCCAGCCAAAACATTAGCCTTGCTTATTAGTACCTCAGTGAAACAAAACAAAATATCTCACCTGGTCCTATTTCCACGAGTACAGACGCTCTAGGAGGTAGCACAAAATCAGGTCAAGAGTGGGCACGTTGGAGTCAGGCAGTGTATCCAGCTCCGCCCCTCACGTGCTGTCTGAGCTCCAACAAGTCTGTTTACTTCTCTGAGCCTCGGCTTCCTCTTGGAGGCAGGAGAGCTGATAAGACTTACCTTGTCTGGCTGCTTAAAGGAAGATGCGAAATGTGGTACCTGGACGTCAGGCAATGGGATATGACTGAGTCATTCAACTGGTATTATTGTGTCCTTTAAAATTTAACATTAAATATTGCAGTGGTAGATATGTGTCATTATACCTTTGTGAAAACCTACAGAATGTACAACACCAAGAATGAACCCTAATGTAAACCATGGACTTTGGGTGACACTGATGTGTAATGTAGGTTCATGAATTGTGGTAGATATACCAGTGTGTATACCAGTGGTAGATATACCACTGGAGTAGGGTGTCCATCATAAGGGAGGTTGTGTGTGTGTGGTGTGGGGGAGGGTTGTGCAGTGGGAGTCTGGGGACTCTGTACTCTTGGCTTAATTTTGCTGTGAACCTAAGGCTGCTTTAAAAATAAAGCTTATTAATTTAAAAAATAACATGAATAAATGTCAGTTGGGTCACCTGTCCATCACACATTGGGTAGAGAGCCCAGCATCCCTCCAGATATCTGGCAAGTTTTGGAGAATTCTCTTAGACTTGGGCTCTTCTAGCTTTAACTTCAGGTTCTGCTGCGTTGCCAACCTCAGCTCTGCCTTCTCCAGCTACCTGCTCTGTTCCTTATTAAAAGGCACTGGCCTGTATACGTGCAGTGTGAGCAGGAGAATGTATTAAAAGTTTGGGAGTATGAGTGGGAGAGGGAAAAAAAGCACAGCCAATCAAAAGTGTTAGTGCTCCCATTCTAAAAGTCTCTGGGTTGTACCTGCCATTGGGACAGTTCATTGGTCCCTTCACATAAAGCTTTATTCTCTTGTCATGATTTACTGACCCTTGCACCTACCACTCTCTTCTCCCTCTCTCTCTCTCTTTTTTTCAGTCTACCTAGAGAAACTGAAAAAACTTACTTTCTTAATGCAGATCCATTTTCTTTCCTTGGTTCTGTTAAGAATTATTATTTTTTTAAGGGTAAAATCACGACTGTATAAATAAATTTTAAAAGTAACACATTGAAAAGAAAAAGTGCTTCCTTAAATCCAGAAATGTTTCAGTGTAGTTTTTATTGTCCCACTAAATATAATTTGCTGTAAACTAGACCTGCAATTCATATGATAACGGTGATATATTTTTATTCCGTTAACTAAAAAAGGAAAAAAAAATCACTCTTACGTGTATGTTTATTCACTGTAACTATATCAACACCATACCAACATCAAAAGAAATCAGACAAGTGTCTATTACCTGGTTAATTCCTAAAAGGGTCCTCTTAGTCCCGTTTATTCCCATTCAGGTCCAGGTAGTTGAAATGTTCTTGACACATTAACAGGAGTCTGGAGACATGTCAGAATTATGATTGCTTTTTAAATTTTTTTTTATTTTTTAGGTTAAAGTATAATTGTCTTACAGTATTATTTTTAGGTGTACAACATATTGATTCGATATTTATAGATTGTACTCCATGTAAAGTTATTATAAAATACTCCTATATTTTCTGTTCTGTACATTACATCCTTGTGACTTATTTCTCTTATACCTAGTAGTTTGTACCTCTTAATCCCCATCCCCTGTTTGACCCATCCCCTCCCCCGCTCCCTGCTGGTAACCACTGGTTTGTTCTCTGTGTCTGTGAATCTGTTTCTGTTTTATTTGTTCATTTGCTTTGTTAGATCCCACATATAAGTGAAAACATACAGTATTTGTCTTTCTTTGTTTGACTGTTTTCACTAAGCATAATACCCTTCGGGTCTATCCATATTGTTGCAAATGGCAAAATTTTATTCTTTTTAATGGCTGAGTGGTATTCCATTGTATATATGTACCACATCTTGTTTATCTGTTCATCTGTTGATGTACACTTGGGTTGCTTCCATATCTTGGCTATTGTAAATAAAGTTCCATGAACATTGGGGTGCATGTATCTTTTTGAATTACCGTTTTTGTTTCCTTCAGATATATACCCAGGGGTGGAATTGCTAGATCATAATGGTAGTTCTATTTTTAAATTTTTTGAGGAACCTCTATACTGTTTTCCATAGTGTCTGCACCAATTTACATTCCCACCAACCGTGCATGAGGGTTCCCTTTTCTCCACATCCTTGCCAACACTTACTTCTTGTCTTTCTGAGGATCGACATTTTGACAGGTGTGAGGTGATGTCCATTGTGGTTTTGATTTGCATTTCTCCAGTGATTAGTGATGTTGAGCATCTTTTCATGTGCCTGTTGGCCATCTGCATGTTTTCTTTGGGAAGATGCCTATTCAGGTCTTCTGCCCAGTTTTTATTCAGGTTGTTTGTTTGATATTGAGTTGTACGAATATATTTTGGATATTAATCCCTTAGTAGACATATTATTTGCAAATGTCTTTTCCTATTCAGTAGATTATCTTTTCGTTTTGATGATGGTTTCCTTTGCTGTGCAAGAGCTTCTCAGTTTGATGTAGTCCATTTGTTTATTTTTGCTTTTGTTTCCCTTGCCTGAGAAGACAGATCCAAAAAAATATTGCTAAGACCAATGTGAAAGAGTGCACTTCCTATGTTTTCGTACATTTAGGTCTTTAATCCATTTTGAGTTTTTGTTTATGGTGTGAGAAAATGTTGTAATTTCGTTCATTTGCACGTAGCTGTCCAGTTTTCCCAATACCATTTACTGAAGAGGCTGTCTTTCCCCCATCTTATAGTCTTGCCTCCTTTATCATAAATAACCGTGGGTATATTTCTGCCTCTCTATTCTGTTCCATTGATATGTGTGTCTGTTTTTATGCCAGTACCATGCTATTTTGATTACTGTAGCTTTGTAGTATAGTTTCAAGTCAGGGAGCATGATTCCTCCATCTCTGGTCTTCTTTCTCAAGATTGTTTTGGCTGTTCGGGGTCTTTTGTGGTTCCATACAAATTTTAGGATTGTTCTAGTTCTGTGAAAAATGTCATGGATAATTTGATAGGAATGGCATTAAAGCTGTAGATTGCTGTGGGTAGTACAGACATTTTAACAATATGAATTCTTTCTGAACATATCCATGAACACGGGATATCTTTCCATTTCTTTGTATCTTGTTCAGTTTCCTTCATGAATGCTTTATAGTTTTCAGAGTATTGGTCTTTCACCTCCTTGGTTAAGTTTCTTCCTAGGTATTTTATTCTTTCGGATGTGGTTTTTTTTTTTTTTTTTTTTTTTTTTGGCGGTATGCGGGCCTCCCACTGCTGTGGCCTCTCCCGCTGCGGAGCACAGGTTCCGGACGCGCAGGCTCAGCAGCCATGGCTCACGGGCCCAGCCGCTCCACGGCATGTGGGATCCTCCCAGACCAGGGCACGAACCCGTGTCCCCTGCATCAGCAGGCAGACTCTCAACCACTGCGCCACCAGGGACTCCCTCTTGGATGTGGTTTTTAAATGGGACTATTTTCTTTCTTTCTCTTATAGTTCATTATTAGTGTTTAGCAACACAACAGATTTCTGTATGATTCCTTTTTAGCAAATCTATAACCCTGTTTGGTACCTAACAGGTTTTAAGCATGGAGTATGGTCTTAGGCTAAGAGCCAGTGTGTAACAATTTGCAGCTCATCTAAGTGTAC
Source organism: Delphinus delphis (assembly GCF_949987515.2). Classification (NCBI taxonomy): domain Eukaryota; kingdom Metazoa; phylum Chordata; class Mammalia; order Artiodactyla; family Delphinidae; genus Delphinus; species Delphinus delphis. The sequence continues at coordinate 426,340 of NC_082692.2, read as the reverse complement.
CTATGTATATATGTAAAATTCCCAATACAGTACTCTGCTGCTGTCAGCCTTTATTATTTGTCCATTTGTATAATTGAATCCTTTATTATTAGTGTGCTTGGGTGAGGATATTGCCTTTAAAAATGGCTTATTCTGTGTCTGCAACAATTTTCCTTACATGAGTAAGTAATAGCTACTTTACCTCCTGTCTCTGTCATTCCACTTTCAAAAGATAAAATTAGCTTGTGGTGTGTAATTTTAGGGTAGGTTCTTTCACTTTTTATTCCTTACCTCTTTCATTATCTTATATGGCTGTATAATGTAAACGCTGGATATTGTTTTAATTAAAAAATGAGGCTTATGACAGGAAAGTCAGACTTTTGTTAACCTCTGTTCAGTGTATTTATATAAGAAAGATCTTATGACAGAATTTCAAAGACTGTTGCGTTATTGCATTTGGAAAATGCTTGTGAGCAAAATGTATAGGCACTTAATGACAACTCTAGATGAAAGTTTTCCTTTAAAAATATCCTTGTTGATTCGGCATGAGTTGTGAAACTGAACATGTTCAGAAACTAAATTCTCTTTTCTTAAGGCTTAGACTTTTTCCTGAGAGTGATGATAATGTATTTCATTTATTTGTGATTTTAAATGTAAGAACGTTACCTATAATGCAGAATGTTTCTAAGTGGAGGTGGGTTGAAAAGAGACATCTCTTTCCAGAATTCATTCCACAGATAATTATTGAGCGCATATTTTGTGGGTAGGTACTGTTGTGTGTGTTGTGGACATTGTAGTGTAGAAAGTACATATTCTTACATTTGTAAGTTACATGGCTCACTGATCTTCCTGAGATAAGGGTTTGTCCATGCTTGGGGATGTGTAGGTGATGCTTCATGGTAAGGAAATGCCATTTAATTTTTGTATATGAACCAACATAATGAACACTGGATTTTCAGCTGCCTTTGATGTGTATATCTGGAACAGAGCTGTACTTTTCAATCATAAATAAGAAAATAGATCATAGTTTTTGATTCATGACTCTCCATAGTGGCCCAGACATTACCTGTTATTACCAGACCTACTTTGTTTTACGTGGACAAACTTTGAGGATAACATAGGTAAGATTTATGATCCTCTGTAAACACCTTCAGAATGGATTTGGGAAATTGGGAGTAGGTTGAAAGTGTCTTGTCCTAATTGTGTGTGTGTGTGTGTGTGTGTGTGTGTGTGTGTGTGCGTGCGCGCGCGCGTGCATGCCCTTTTATTTTTTTTGAGACCAGAGGTATTCTAATTTCAACTCTGTTTCGCAGCAGGATGAGCCAGTGCCCCCAGTCATGTAAGAAACAACTAAGGTTCTTAGAATGTGACTATCATACACAGATGACCTAGTAAGATGCAGGATGCTCTAAAGGAAAGAGTGGTATCAGACTCCTGTGAGTCAGGAAACCAAGGGTCTGGTCTGTTTTACAACGAATTGGGTGTGTGACCTTGAAAATGGTCTAACCCTAACTCTGGGTAGTATTGCCATCTTAACAATATTAAGTCTTCCTGTCCACATCTTTCAATTTATTTAGGCCTTTAATTTCTTTCAACATTTTAAAATAATTTTCAAAGTACAAGTTTTGCACTTTTGTAAAATTCATTCCTGAGTATTTTATTCTTTTTGATGCTATTGTATACAAGTATCTTTTAAACTTTTTTTTGTTTTTTCACGTGTATACCTAATACCTCTCCCCATCCCTATTCTCTACCCCTTGTACCTCTTCATCCTATTTTAATTCCAGTATTCCACTGATACCATGAACATTCAGAAAACATTTATTTAACTTCTGTCAGCAGTCATCTGGCATGTTTATTTTGTGTCAGGTACTGTATGACAGGTATTAGAAAAGTAGAGTTGATTGAATATTATGTGTTTTCAATGAGGAGATACAGACTTGGTATCTAAGATGTAACACTTATGTAACAGAAGTGTTATAGAAGGAGGAGGGATCAGGGAGACTTTTTAGAGAAGGTAACATTTAAGCTTGACTTTGAAATATTGGTAGGGATTTAACAAACTTGGAAAGTCTTTCTATTTAGTCGAAATAAGGTAAATGAAATCAGGAAGGCATAAAAAGTACCTGGTGGTTCTTAAGAGGTGAGTGGGCTTGTGTGGTTAGTGTCAGATGGGTGAGGGAAATGACTGAGGATGACCTAGGAGTGTAGAAGAGTCTGATGGTGACAGGTTTTAATAAGATGCTAAGGATGTCATGGGGACTGGAGACCACTGAGCAGTGGGGGAGATGTTTTTTTGAATCAGGAATGATGATTAGATCTGTAGTTTGGAGAACTGACTCCAGTGTTTGCTGAGGGGGGATTGCAGCGAAGGGATAACAGGGGCAGAGTGACCAGTTAGGAGCTGGCTGGCTTCAGTATCCAGGGAGAGAAGCAGTGGACCTTGGACTCTGCCAGGGGATTCTGTTTGATTCAGGGGGTGTGATGGGGAGGGAGGGGAGTTCAAGATAATTTTGGGTTGCCTCATTTGGCTTATTAGGTGAATGGTAACCTCCTGTGGTTCTTCGCTTTTTGCTGCTGTGGTTTTGCTGTTTTAATCGTTAAAGGAGTTTACATAGGCATGATTGAACTCAGTCTCCAGCCCCCTCCCCTTTCTCAGAGGAAGCCAAGCTGATGGCACCTGGCTCAGAACCCCAGCCCTCTAATCACAGGGTTGCCGTCTCTGGTTTGGCAGTCCTGGTACTGGGCTGCCATGAGCACTACGTACGAGCGGTACTGAGGGTTCATGAAGAGCCAAGACACTCCTTGGATTTTGAGTCTCTCTCCCAGAAACCAGGGACAAAGGTCTGTCACCTATCTGTATTATCCAGCACAGCCCAGACTTGTTTAGCTCACTCTGCCAGCACCCACTTCCATGTTTCCAGATTCTGTGGCTAATCTGCCAATATCTGGATAGTCACTTCTGGATAAAATTTAAAACTCCCTCCCCCTCTTCCCACATACACATCTGCCTATTTGCAGCCTTATTACCACTTCTGTTAAACCAACGGTCAGTTCTTACATTAACAGGACAATATAAATCTCTTTTCTTTTGCCTCTTTTGAAAGTTTCAAGAGCTGTTATTCTTGGATTGATTCCTTTTCATGGCATCCTGTTCTTTTAGGCATAAAAGTTTTCTCCTTCTGCAGATATTTATTTGGGGGTCAGAGTTTACAGTACTTTTGAAGTGTGTGTGTGTGTTTCCTGTTATCCACTGTGTTAATTTGCTGGGGCTGCCATAACAAAGTACCAGAGGCTGAAACAACAGACATGTGTTTTCTCATGATCTGGGGGCTAGAAGTCCAAGATCAAGGTGTTGGCAGGGCTGGTTTCTCCCGCGGCCTCCCTACTTGGCGTGGAGATGCCACCTTCTCCCTGTGTCCTCACGTGGTTGTCCCTCTGTGTGTGTCTGTGTCCTCATCTCCTCTTCGTATAAGGACACTGGTCCTGTGGGATCAGCGCCCATCCTAGTGACCTCATTTTACCTTAACCACCTCTTTAAAGTCGCGATCTCTAAATACAGTCACATTCTGAGGTCCTGGATTAGTACTTCAATGTAATTTGCAGGGAAGCACTGTAGCCTGTAGCCTTATCTCTGTTTCCTCTGGATCTTTTTTTAATTTTTTTTAAATTTATTTGTTTTTTTATTTTTGGCTGTGTTGGGTCTTCGTTGCTGTGTGCAGGGCTTTCTCTAGTTGTGAGCGGGGGCTACTCTTCGTTGTGGTGCGTGGGCTCCTCATTGTCGTGGCTTCTCTTGTTGCAGAGCACAGGCTCTAGGCGCGTGGGCTTCAGTAGTTGTGGCGCGTGGGCTCAGTAGCTGTGGCTCGCGGGCTCTAGAGCTCAGGCTCAGTAGTTGTGGCGCGCGGGCTTAGTTGCTCCACGGCATGTGGGATCTTCCCGGGCCAGGGCTTGAACCCGTGTCCCTTGCATTGGCAGGCAGATTCTTAACCACTGCGCCACCAGGGAAGCCCTGGATCTTTGTTTTTAATCTGACTGTCATCTCTCGCTCACGTATTTTCCTTGACCACCTTACAATCTTTGTCCTTGTGCCTTTTAGGATGAGGCTGTGACAGCTGCTTGTTTAGTCTATGCATGGGCAGAGTTGGTCTGTGTATGCTTTTCCTTGGGTGATGTGGCTGCAAGTAGTCCTTTCTGGGAGGACCCTTCCATGTTAGAGTCTTCGGTTCTGTCTTTCCAGGGCTCCTTAGTTTCTCCAGAGTGATTCTTGTTACCCGGACAGAGCGGAGTTGGGTGAGAGGGTTGGCGCCCTCCTCTCTGTGCCTGGTGTCTGTCCCTCAGTCCTGGTCCCTTCTGTTTGGTTTCGTGAGAGATTGAACTGATCTGGCTAACGGTGGGGTGAAGGCAGGGGCCACTGTCTAACTTCGCTCTGTGAAAAGACAGACAACCAGCAGCTGTTTTTCTCTGAACCCACCCTTCCCTTGTCTTCTGGAGCATCTGAAGCCTCGAGCACTTGAGGAGTTCTGTGGGTTTATTAGTGAGGTTTTCTCATTTCCTGGTTGCCTGCTGTGCACTAGGTGCTCTGCCCTGCTGGGATTATGTACCTGATCTTTGTTGTAGCCTTATGGAAGGTTCTGTTACTGGCCGCAGTGTCCGTATATGAAAACAGAGGTTTGGAGTGGAATTAGAGCGCCAGGACTAGAGCTCAGGGCATCTGAACTCAGAAGCTGCACTTCTGCCGGCTCCGCACTGGGACAGTTAGCAAGTCTCTGCTTCTGTCTCAGTGTCGAAGATGTCAGTGTATTGATTTGAGCACATTTAAAAGAGTTGCTACACTAAGTCTAACACAAAAATAAAATGAAATTCAGTATACCTATGAGAATGGAGATGTTCTTTAATTTTATGAATCTGATTAGTTCAGAATGTGCTCCTTCAGGAGCTTCCAGCATATACTTTGGGTGCAGCAGGTGGTGGCATGGAGCTCAGGGGGACCTTAGGTTCTGTCTGTCCTTGCATCAGAAGTTTATGTTCTTGATGTCTCCCTCCCAGTACTAGCTAGTGTCCTTAGTCACCTTCATGTGCAGGAATTGTTGGCAGACAGGCTAACTGACAGCTAAAAAACCTGGCGCTGTATGTTTGCAGAATACTGCTGTGTCTTGGTACTGAATGTCTAGTTCTGGCGTTTCTAGTTGCTGCTCATCTCAGTAGGCACTAACCCTTTTTTCCTTTCTCTTCTACAGATTACTTCTGTAGCTTGACCTCTACTTTCCTCAACAAGCAGAATGTCTCGAACACGACAACCCCCGCTTGTGACAGGCATCTCTCCAAATGAAGGAATCCCATGGACAAAGGTCACGATTAGGGGAGAAAACCTGGGGACTGGGCCAGCTGACCTCATAGGTAAGGGCAGGGACGATGCTGTGTGTTCATAGTGAATGCATTTTTATGTTGGGCAACTGAGGCAAGATATACTATTTTGAAATAGTGAAGGTGATAGAAAAACACCCCTGAGGTCTGTACAGGATGATCTGAATAGAAATGAAAGAATTATTTGGTTTTCTGATTTTTCTGTTAAAATCATTATTTTGTCAGATCTTGCCTGTATTGTCTTTCTCCTGGTCATTGAGAAAGCCCCCCACAGCCGAGGTTTGCCTCCTTTCCTCGGGGTCGGCCTCTCCTGCCAAGACTGCCAAAACAGCCACCCAGCTCTTCTGGCCTCCCCTCATACAGCTGTCTGTACTTCTCAGGTGCCGGGTGAGCTAGGCCTCTTCTGTTCCTTATTGCTCTCGGAACCAAATCTAAACTCCCTCCACCCAGAGGAGCCTGTGCGCTCTGCCGGGCCGCACCCTGGGACCTGTGGGCATTTGTCTACACCCGATGCCCATTGGGGTGGGAGCACTGAGCCTCCAAACTTAACAGCCACAGGCTCTCTGCAAACTCATGCCCGCCCATGGTTTGCATTAGGCTCCCCTAATGTTTACATATTTAGAGCAAGCTACGTTTTAGTTTTTAGGATCAGTTTATGCTGTTTATCTTTATAAGCCCAAGGGCGCGAGCAATAGAACACTGCATCCACTTGGCACTGCGCGAGTTTTTTTGATTTTGGTTTGCAGTGTGCCCCCTTCTTCTGGGGGAGACCCTTTCCTGCTGGTTATTTCATTATTCTGGTCTGTCAGTGGTTCTCACCTGGCTTGTCTTCATCTTCTCTAGAACTTAAAAAAATGCTCTTGCCTTAGCTGCTAAGTCTCAGTCTCTAAAGATGGAGCCTTATCATTGCTTTTTTAAAACACAGATGAGTGTAAAGCACTGCCAGGATAGAGAGCAAACCATAAGTATCAGTGTGTGGTCAGTTTGGGTTATTTTCATGTGAACTCTGCATGAGGGTGTGCAGATACATTCAGAATAAGAGAGCGGGGAGGCAACTCAATATGTGCTGCTGAATGAGTATTCTGATTTTCCACATGTTAATTTATTTGGATCCAGACATTCATTTGACTCATTTCTTAATTCATGAAGGACCCCTTGGTAAATACTAGAGATTATGAGTTAGAGCTTGTTTTTCTTGCATTATAGCTGCTGGTTGACACATTGGTTTTTGGCCATCCAGAAATCCCTTGGAAAAGAGAAGGTTGATTAGAGCTGGGCGGCATGTTTAATTACTGAGTCTTGCCCTCCCCAGCTCGTTCTTTTCACTAGTGTTACTTAACTGTGTCTCATTTTATACTGTTTTCTCTAGCCACAGTTTTTGATTCTTCAGTAAATAAAACTTAAGTTTATTATCCTTATGAAGGTAGTCTGTCTTATCCTATGTCTTGGTTCTTGACAAAGCTCATTCCAGGTTGTTCTTTATCCAAAGTGGAAAAATCCCTAGAATTCATGGAAATAGACCATCTAGATGGAGGTTCAGTTTAACTGGCAGTCACTGAGCCCTCACACGTGACTGCTGCCCGTCTGTGTGGACGCTGATCTCTCTTTAGCTTCAGGCAGCGCGATTCCTGTTTGACTGAGTGCGCACGACTTTTATAAACCTGCTAGTTCAGCTTTCAGCCTGCCCATGTATTGCCAAGAAACCACTTTTTAAAAAAGCAAACTTAACCTACTAAATACTTTAAGCATTTTTATAACTCCGGTGACATCTACACTAGCCAAGTAAAATACTACAAAAACACTTTATTTGGAATTCTACAAGTTACTTAAAAAAAAAAAAAGATGTTATATTTCATGAAGCAGATTTCTTGGCAAAACATGTTTAAGAAATAGATCGTATGATCTTATTTAATTTCCATGCATTTAAAATGATCTGTTTAAATCTGTGTTTTAAATTATATGGTGATTATTAACTTCTTTAGTTAAAATGCAGAACAGATATTAAATCTGAGGAACCTCGATAGCAGCTACAACGAGATGAATAAACTGTTATTCCGGGTGCTTTTTCCCAAAGTTCCATCATCATGGATATCATACATGTTTGCTCATCTGAACATGTTTTTAAGACTTTATGTCTGTATATCTGAAATCTCCCATTTCTCAGTTTTAATCATAAGATAGCTCCCCAGCAGGGGACTTATATTAGGAACTTTAATACATTAAGTCCTGACATTGGGTTGCGTTATTTCCTTTCTAAAGTTAGTATTTAAATCACAAAAATGTTTTTGATATTGTAAAATTTAAAAATATCAAGTTATGTATTGACCTGGAGTGATATTGAAATATATACCATCTATAACTAAACAGTTCATAAATTAAAACATTTCCCATTTATATAAAAAAATACATAGACTGATTTATGTGCACATAAAAATTATTAGAGCACTGTCTGTATTGAAGTGTTTCACAGGCTTACCTTGGAGATGGAGAGGAGTTTCAGGGGGTGCTTTCAACCTCTTAAAAGGCTTAAGTTTTTCATAATAAAAGTTGAGTATCAAGAAAACTAACAAACACTCCCATTTTGAAAAATAATTTTGAATTATGAATGCATTTAAAAATGTGTAAATGTCATTACACATTTAAAAAGCCAATGGAAAACTTAGTCCTAAAGGAACTTTGAAGTGCTGTCATTAGAAAAACTGAATTCCTTACATGAATAAATAGTAATGTCTTAGGGAAATCTCTGAAATTAATTATTTCAATAAACATCTTTAAAATGGAGTTGTTTTTATTCCTTTATGGTTAGTATAACATTCTTACTAAATAGTGCTTTAAGTTGTAACAAAAGATGACTTGAATCCCTCCCTACATTTTTTCAACCGAATTTGGCATAAGTTGAGGTGTTCCTGGTATCTGATTGAAAAAACAAAACAAAAAGCTTGCATTTGCTAAACTTGACTGCCGAGCAGTATCAAAAGTTAAATGGTGAGAAAAGGAAGTGCGAGTGTCTGGGTGTTTGCTGAATACACTTCGGTCTATTTTCTCCATGAATGTTTATTACATTGGTCTCTGTTTAGCAGAAATGCACGTGGTGGGATGGTGGTCCTCTGCCTGGGGCCACGTCTTCCCTGTCTGCATCGCAGTTTACGTGGGCCTGGGCAGAGATGCCAGGCGTGGGCTGAGATTTGGGGAGCAGAGTGTAGTACAGCGACAGGACCATGAGGGAAACATTTAGGCAGCGTGGACTGCCGTTGCAGGAGTGATGTACAGACATGAAAAATGCACTAGTAATCCAGTAATGCCTGAGAACATTTACTGATTTAACAGACTTCAGGCTGTGCTTAACATAAACTACAAACTTTAGTTCATTCTGTAGTATCATGTATAATTGAACACTAGGAAAAGTATGTGTGGATTATTTTCAGGAAGATGATAAATATTTTTTTAGGGAATGATGTACACATTTATTAATACGCTTTAGAGCTTTATAGCCCGAACTTGGACTTCTAAAAGTAACAATAATTTCCTTTCTAATACCTATGAAAGCAATCTAAGATTCTCATAGTTAAGTAATCTGGAGTGCCTAGACATTATTATGGTTATTATTTTCTAATTCCAGTGATGTTTGAAGACACTTAAATATAATCTAAAAGAAGTATTAAATATTAGAGAAAAAATAGGCAAATTCAGTAGAGACAGTCGTTTATTTGCAAATGATATTGGGTATATTCAAGAATAGAAATAACTAACTGATGAACCAGGAAATGCTATTTCTAGTTCTGTTTTTCAGTTCAGGAAAAAGGCCTGGCGATACTGACAGAAGAATTGTCTTTTCATGAAATAGCTGTTCTTTGGACTTTGTTATGTTCATGCATGTTTTTACTTTCAGGTCTGACAATTTGTGGGCATAATTGCCTTCTGACAGCAGAGTGGATGTCTGCGAGTAAAATTGTATGTCGCGTGGGACAGGCCAAGAACGACAAAGGAGACATTATTGTCACAACCAAGTCAGGTGGCAAAGGAACCTCCACAGTCTCCTTCAAGCTGCTCAGACCTGAGAAAATAGGTATCATCTCCCATGACTTTACTCTAAAGAAGAAAATAAAAGTGGGTTTTGTTTTTAAAACTGACAACTGGTAAATTAGTATAAAATTTACTTACTCTCATATGTCATTAACTTAGATTCAGTTTATGTTTATTTTTTCAGGAATGGGATATTGGTTAAAGTCTGCATTACTTTTGAAAAGGCAGTTAGCTGAGCTGACGGTAAACCCTAAGGATGCTAACTAATCATTAGAACTGCTGTTCTGTCCTGTATAAAAGCTGTTCATGTAACACGTCCGAAATGCCGATTTTAGTTTCTTGATCTTGAATACAATAATTGCATTTCCTGCTGTGATACAGATAAGATTTGAGGTGAAATACATACCTAGTTTGGCCAAATTAGCCAGTAATGCCTAAATAATGTTCCGTGTTCCTTCACTTTCTGCGTCCTTTGAGGCCCCGACAAGATGTTGCCCACCTAGGTGTGCCTCTGGCCTCCAAACTAGAAATCACACTCTTCTTGTGCCCTAGAGCCCCTCCTGTGTTCCCTTTGTGCCCTTAACCCGTGCTTCCTCACCTTGGGGCACAGAGCTTGGTCTGAGAAGCTGGGACTCTGATCACACGAGCAGCCAGCTGTGGGTGGAGTGGAGTCACAGAATCACCTACCTCAGAGGATTGAATGAGTTAGAACATTGGAGAAAGTGCTTAGCATAGGTCCTCACACAAACTAAGGGCTCCATAAATTAGTGTTTTTAATCATTCGTCTCCTAGCTCTTTATCTATATGGCATCTCCTCTGCTAAAGTAAGAATACTGTTAGATTCATCTTTGTGGTCCTGTAATGACTTGCACATGGTCAGTACTTAATAAATATTTGTGTAATGTAGGACTATCACAGGCATAATTAAACCCAGGCCTTCTCTCATATAGAAAAGCAAAGAGTTTTGCAAATTTTGTTTTCTGTCTTAGAGCATAAAGCCTTCCTTCAGCATTATATCCTTAAATTCCTTGATTCTTTTTAATAAAAATTTGAGGAACTTAAGGGAAAACCAAAAATGGAATTTACATTTATGTACGTGTGTGTATGTAAACGTATGTACATATATATACATACAATATTTTTGTTTTTGTTTACTCACTTTTATTTAATGTCTTTGAAAACTGAACTGTGAAATTAAAGCAGGAACTTGTTTCCCGTTTTCTGGAGGAACTTAAAAACATTTTGACAGAATCCAGCAGCATCTTGTATCATGTTTGTACAGCAGGTGAAGAAAACTTATTTGAAAGTATTGATTTTATGCTAAAACACTCTGCCCAGGACTTAGCACAGCACAGGCTCAGGAAAGGCCTATAGACCTGAACCTGGGAGTGTCTGGGCCTGAGCTTACCCTCTGACAGAGCTTCCTTGTGTCATCCTGGTAGACCTGTGGGTGCCCATAGAGTTAGAAGGCTCACGAGGAGCCCTCTGGTCCCCCGGCCCTGCGCTCTACTCTGCTCCCTCGCACACTGCCCAGCCTCTGTTTCAGCCCAGTCCGAGCCACAGGAAAGAGGGTACTGTTTTCAGAGATTATATTTTGTTTTTCCTGAATATCCTAGTCATTTCCATCACACAAGCCGTGCATTCCGTGGAAGGTGTTTGATTTCTTTATATTGATATAAGGATTGTTGGGTGTTCTGTTGATGTACCAAATTAATTGTACTGCTTATTATTTGTAAAATACATTTGTTTTAGAGAACTTTTTCTCAGAGGCTTAACTTGTCTTCTGTATTGAATAATGTACAGTGCAATCAAGAGGTGTTATTTTTGCCTTTCTATAGATTTTTAGTGGTTTTAATTAAGCTACCAGCCATTAAAAAAAAAAAATCTGGAGCTTTTGTGCCTTCAAATCTTTAAAAAATTACTGTAGCATGCATTCTGTATTAGGTGTTTCAACAGTAAAGCAGTATGGTAAGACTTAGTGCCTGGGGAGTGTGTATCTTATTAAGGCTGTGCTCCTCATTTGGTAGGTATTTTGGATCAGTCTGCTGTGTGGGTTGATGAGATGAATTACTATGACATGCGCACTGACAGGAATAAAGGGATTCCTCCCTTGTCCCTGCGTCCTGCTAATCCACTCGGCATCGAGATTGAAAAGTGAGTACCGCCTTGCCTCCATTGTCTTTATTTCTAGCTGCTGAAAAGTTCTGTGCACTCAGTGAAGAGAGTCGGGCTCCAGGAACATCCAGGGAAGCACAGTTGAAGACACTCTGTTGTTGGGAGTCGGGCATCATCTCTAGGAGCTTGGTCAGCTTTGCTAGAGCGAACCTTCCAACTGGTTAGAACTGTTGGCGAAAGCTACTTACCTCTTCAGTTTTTGAGTTTACATTTTGTGAAGAGGAAAAGTATCTTGAAATTTTGAATAACTAATACTTTTAATGATATGAGAATTAACGGGTTGTCTGGAGTTGGTAAGTTTAAATATTTAGATGGTACTTGAGATTAAAACAGAATTTTCCATGTGCTTGATTTTTCAGGATATATTTGGCAGTAAGTAGAACCAAGGTAGTCCTGTCATTTTGTTTACAACCCCTACCTGTAATTCATACTTAATTCAGACTTACTTTACCAGAATTGTGGCAGGTAAATCTTACAAGATGTCTCGGACCAAATCTAGAATTCCCTGTTCTCATTCCCTAGTACAGTGTTTTCGTAGATTTTATAGTCAGTGCCTTTATCCTTGCAGCTTCCTTAGTCAGTTCACCTAACGCGTTAGTTGTTCCTGACTTGTCTCTCGGCCTTAGTGACTCTGCTGGTGAAGTTACTATTGAGCGTTTCTCCATAAGCATTTCTGCAGGTGACAGATTAGTTCTGCTAATGCTTTAGCCATAGTTTATTTTAGGTTTTTCTAGGAATGGAGAAAGTTGTCCACTGATCTTTATATATTTAACCTTCAAGCCTACACTTGAAGACCATTAGTAAATCAAAAGTAAGCTTCTTTTTCACCTGCTGGGGTTTGCCCTGGCTGAGAGGGAGGGAGCACGTGTTTGTCTTGGGAAGTTGTCTTGTGTTGAAAAAGGCCTGGGGTTTGGCAGCTTTTAGTGAGCGAGGACTGTCCTGGGTCACAGCTGGGAAGCTCTTTGGCCAGCGTGGGTCATTCTGGAGCTGTTTTAAGGGTTTCAGTACCCGATAAATTAAGAGTTTAAGGATCAAGAAGGTCCAGGAAAGAAAGGTAATTGCTGGGTCTTTATTTGAGCATAGTTTCCTGCATGAATGGACTTTGTGGCTGAGAGTTAAACCTCTCAGTGGCCTGCTTCAGTGGCCTGGATTCGGCTTCTTTCCAAGGCCCACCACAAAGGAAGTGTGGAGCAGAAGCGTTCTTTGGATTGTTCTTTTGTAAGGAAGATACAGTTTTGCACCCTTGTACCAGGATTATAGGAATATGGTGTGACTTTTGTCTGAGCCTTAGATGGAACTATCAAAGTTAGGATTAAATTGGTTATTTACTATCATAAAATGGATTTCCCTAATTTTTAGTTTAGCATGTAACTCACCCCTCGTTTGATCTCTTTACCTTTTCATGTCCTCTTACTTTTTGATTGTCTTGATTGTTCCTGTTACTGCCGCTGCTCACACAGGGGTTCGGCTTGAACTCTCTCTTGCAGCTCTTTTTCTTAATACATTTCGGGATAATCCCGAGGTAACGTTGGTAATCAGCCAGAAGCACTAAAAGTGCCTGGCTCTTTAGAAGTTGTTTTTCTTCTTCTCTGAGGCAGTCTAGTTGGGTCTGAGCCCCTCTCTCAGTTTAAATCTTGGCCCTCCCGTTACTTGCAGGGTGACTTGGAGTCTGCTCAGCTTCCTCAAGGTGCAGACTGGGCGGCCTGGGTCACGCGGCGTGTGCGTTTCAGCAGTGGGGACGCTTACTCGCAGTGGGCGCTGGTTGGATGTTCGTCGTCGTCACCGTGATCCCCTGCTCTTCTTACATGTGCGCTACTCAGTGCTGTGCCCCCAGGGAAAGAATCTTCTTATGACTTAAGATTTCAGGGTGATGAATTGTATTCAGATCTTAAAATAGTATTATGTACATTCAAGAAGTGCTTAAATGGTGATAAAATTTACAGTAATATTTCTTTGAAGTTGTTACTTGAAAGTTTCAGAAATAATCTGCTTAGCCATGGAATAACTAAAGGATAGTTTTTGAAAAGGTAAAAGCTTGACTCTCATACAAATACAAAATGCGCACGTGTCCAAGCTTTTATTTAATTCATTAATTAATGGGAAAACCAGTGAAATGTTAAAACCAGTTCAGGGGGAATTCCAGAGGACAGACATAATGGGCAGTGAGGAATGCTGAAAGGCGCAACACCGGCCACTTCTCCTCAGTAACCAGTTGCATCTTCACCTGACATGTATTTCTGTGCCAGGCATCCCTGGTCACCATCAACCCTCCACTTCTGCTTCTGTAACAGAGCTGCAGAGCAGAGACAAGGCATGGATGGGGGAAGATCAGGGGACCCTGGGCAGGCCCTCCAGACAGTGAAAGGATGGCCAGGAATCTTTTTGCCCATTTAAAGTCTTTCGCAAGTTTTCTGGTCAAAAGGAAGAGTGGATAGACGGCTTCCTTGGTGGCGCAATGGTTAAGAATCCGCCTGCCAATGCAGGAGACACGGGTTCGAGCCCTGGTCCAGGAAGATCCCCCATGCCACAGAGCAACTAAGCCCGTGCGCCACGACTACTGAGCCTGCGTGCTAGAGCCCGTGAGCCACAACAAGAGAAGCCACCGCGATGAGAAGCATGCGCACCGCAATGAACAGTAGCCCCCGCTCGCCACAACTAGAGAAAAGCCTGTGCGCAGCAATGAAGACCCAGTGCAGCCAAAAATAAAACAAATAAATTTAAAAAACAACAACAGCGTTCACTTAAAAAAAAAAAAAAGAGTGCATAGAGATACTAGGAAGCAAGAAAATGGAAGGTGAAGGTAGGAAAAGGTATAGAAACCAAGAAGAAGAGTATATAGTTTGGCCAGAAAAATGTTTTTCCAGGTTCCTTTTCACCTTTTAAAGATACTGTCAGGAAAACTGCATTTGTTTTATTGAAGTCTGACTTCAGATAGAGAAGCCTTATTTTAGAAAAAGACAGTAGGAAAGGAAAAGCAGATGTTAAAATATTGGTGTGGGTTTTATTTCCCTGACTCTCTTAATATCTTTTAGATAAAAGCTTTGGTCCCTGTAGAGAATAGTGTTAACATTGAGGTTAGAATCCCTGAGAGCATTTCCTTTTACTATGTCTCTTATTTCTGTTTCTTAATGTCATTTGGGGTTTCTTTTATAATTAAAAGACGGGAGAGGACCTATTTTAAATTTTTAAAAAAATGTCATCAGAGAAGGAATAACAGGATTTAATTACTTGCTTGTTGAAATATACTAATTGAGAAGGTTTGAAGAATTATGACTGCTTGTTATAAAGTACCGTGGTCCTGATGAATTACCAGACTAGAGTAGTGAGGTCGCCTTTGGAAGAGGAATCAGCTCCTGGTAATTACAATGCTGAGCGTTCATGGCAATGCTCAGCCCACAGTCAAATGCACAAGGTGGAGCCAGGAGGAGCCTTGCAGTGTTGTGGCCACTTCATGTGACCATGAGTAGCAAGCACGAGTAGCCGAATACAGTGTTGTTCTTTGGTGTGAGGCAGAGTTTAATAAATGTTTTATTGGTGTGCTCGGTGTGCACGCTGCCGTCTTTCAGCCCACAGGCTTAACACCTGGCGTTTATGGGCCTCCTTCGTCTGCTGAAGTTCTGCATATCCCTAGAGTTTTAACTGATGTTCTGCACACATGGTGCCTTGATACTTATAAAAATGTTACTAATTGCTCAGAAAAAAATAACTTCACTTTGAACTGAGACTAGGGTTTGCTTGTAAAAAGTCTGTATTTCTGATTTACTATACTGTCACAAATACGCATTCTTTGCACTGCTTAAAATTATGATGGAGACAAACTTAACTGAAAAAGAAGGTAAAAACAGGTTCATATTAATAAGTAAAAGCCTTCACTCTGTTTTATTTCTTAAAAGTACTCTTTGCCTACTAGGAGAATATCTATAAGTAATGTTTTTGGAGACAGTACATACATGGGAGTTAGGGCCTTAAAATGGAGCTTTGCCCCTCCTGTTCTTATGGGATCTGCAACCTTTTTGTGAAATTACTGCCTGGGAAGAGCTGTCTAGAGTAGTCAGTTGATGCACCACTAGTATCTTTATTTCCACAGAGGCTTCATGAACAATGCAGGTCTGACTTGCTCCTCATCAGTTTACTTTCCAGTACAAAGAAAAGGTGGCCAGTTTTCCTGCTCCATTTAGAAGACAAGGAAAGGTGACAAAATAATTCTTAGTATGAGTGTGGAAGGGAAAAAAGCCTTGGGTAAATTTTCAGAAATGTTATGAAAACAGATTTGTGGGCTGTGATGTAGTGCCTAGGTCCATAAACTGGACCAAAAAAGGAAAAAAAACACACAACGTAAAACAAGCTCATAATATTTAAGGTGCAGAGTAACACTGGTGCTGGAGTGAAAGCTATGAGAATTGAGTGTGACACACACTTGGAAGAGCCCCCTTTCCTCCTATCTTTCTACCTGCAGGTCAGGAGAGCGTGTTCCCCTTGGTGTGAGCACAGTGATGCAGCCGTACCCAGGCTCCTCTGCGCAGGTAGTTAGACTTTCTCTCAGAAGGGTTTTTGTTGTTTTGCTGGCTCGCGGGTCATCACTGCCCGTCGTTCTCGTACTTGAAAGTGAATGCTGCTGTGTTGAGAGCATTCCTGTTTTGCATCTGACCACTGGGTCAGTCAGGTCCCTGTACCTAGGGCTTCATGGCTAATCCTTTTTGGAAGGTGTAATCTGAGCTCACACTGCCATCTAATGGGGAGCTTGCGCTGTAGGGGCATGAAGCTTGTCAGCTACTGAAACTGTTGGTTCCTTAATGAAAACACTTCCCATGTTTACATGGTAGACTCTGTGTTGCTTTCATCCTCCAGTTAGTGGGTTTAGTTTGAATCACTCAGAATATACCTTGCTGTTACTGACTTGCTAAGCCATCACTTCACTTGGAGGGTCAGAGCCTAAGATCCAGTTATTGTGGACAGAGGTTTAAGTTTTAACTCTCCAGACTTCGTGCTCCATTGACACAGTGTTTCTGCCCTTCCTCATGCTGTTACCAAGACCATTAGCAATTTTCTGCATTCTGAATCACTGTCTCCCTCAGTTTCTATCTTTCTGGATTTGTAGTTGTGGGGTTTTTTTCATGCCTGAGATTCTCTGGTTCTTTAATTGGCAATAGAAGTGTGGGGTCCTGCTCTTGACTATTTACATGCAACCTCTCCGGGGCTGTTTCCTGACTGTAAAATGGGAATACATAACTCATGTTGTTACGAGAATCAAACAAAATGGTTCTTACGAAGAGTCTGTTAAATATAGAGAACCAAGTGGAGAGAATAAAAATAACAGCAAGTAACATTTTTGAGCATTTATCACATGTCAGAAACTGCTAAGCCTTCCACACTGCATTACCTACTTTAATCCTCAAAATATTCCTAAGAGGAAGATACTATGATCCCATTATCCTCATGAATAAATGGAACCTTAGAGAGGTTAAATATCTTCCTCAAGGTTATTCCAACAACGCTAGCCAACTTGTAACTACTGCCGTGGGCCGTCTCTGCTTTTGTGGGTACACTCCCCACAGAGCATCATTGCTTCCCGTGTTGTCGTTCGTTGTCTCTTTTTTCTGGATCTTCTGTTTCACATTCATTTTGAGGTGTTTGCAAAGAAGACCTTATTTTGGGATAGACTCTTGACTCAGGATGCCTTCAGCTGTGAGTAGCAAAAACGAAAATTCATTCTGGTTTAAGCAAAAAAGATATTTATTTTCTCATAATATACAAAGTCCAGAGATGGTGGACTCCACGATTGGCTGAGTCTGTGGCTCAGAAGTGTCACTGAGATGTAAGGAGCCTGGGTTTGCTGTTCTGCTGCTCTTTGAGTGGCACTGATCTCCTTCATAACTGTAGAGTGGCGTTAGAGGTTTCTAGTGTTGCGATGACAGTAATACACAGGAAATAACAGTGTTAAAATAAAGATCCAGTATTGCAGAAACTGTAATAATACACAGGAGATAACGAAGCTCGGTAAAGTCTGAGGGCAGAAAGACACCGTCTTTTCTTAGTTCTCCTTAGAAGTGTGGAGGCCTTTCCCAGAAATGCTCCAGCAGCTCTTTCCTCAGACATTGTGGTCAAAATCCAATCACTCGATCAATAGCAAGGGGAGCACGATAAGCACAACTGCTGAGGATTATTGGTGTTCGTACTCAGTGAGGCGTGGACACCCCACTCTCTCTGCAGGTGGTTCTGTCCGCGAAAGGGGAGGGGACGTCGGGTCTTGGGCTGACGGCGGGCCACTTGTGTGGTTTGGATCGAACTGTCTGACTCCGTGACAGAGTGTTGTCATCTTTAGTGTAACTTGTCTTATTCTTGTACGGCTGATTCCTAATCACTCTTTTTCTAATTTAAATGTATAGTAAGATTGGTAAGAGTTGAATGTCTTCAGGAAGAAATCACTCTAAAATAAACTCATTCTTAGGGGTGATGATGAGGGTTTGAGAACTAGGACTTAGTGTTCTGACCAAGAGAGATCCAGTACCTTTCAAAGTCTTGACCCGTTCAGGTGCGTGAAGGAGCTGTGTGTACAAGAAGTGCAGTGGGTGGGGTGGATTAATGCTTCAGATCTCAGTGGACAGCTCTCACGTGGCCCCTTCCAAATGTCGCCACTCACACTAATGCCAGCACTCAGGGTCAGCCCCTGCCCCCCGGCTGCGCTTGAAGGGACGCACAGGGGTGCAGAGCCCATGGAGTCCTGCGGAGGACGGTGTGGGGAGGGGCTCCCGGGGCAGCAGAGTCCTCTCGTAGAGCCCACACTAGACTTCAGGCCTTTATCCTGCGATGAAGCAGACCCTGTACATGTGTAAAAACAACAACATAGGGCATTACAGGTGAGGTGTTACTAAGGTTTAGGGATCAGATCAGTTTTAAGTGTGGGAAGTTCTAGATGGTTGGGATTTGTTATCTTTCAATACCACCAGTTTAAGCATCCTAACAGTATAGGATATAACCTTTTGTTTTTTAACTTTTTTTTATAGCTTTATTGAGAAATAATTGACAAATTTGTAAGATGTTTAAAGTGTACGTCTTAGTGATTTGATTTACGTGTACATTGTAAAAGGAGTCCCACCATCTAGGTAACTAACACATTCATCACCTCACATATTTACTTTCTTGGTGGGAAC
This sequence comes from Delphinus delphis, assembly GCF_949987515.2. Lineage (NCBI taxonomy): Eukaryota > Metazoa > Chordata > Mammalia > Artiodactyla > Delphinidae > Delphinus > Delphinus delphis. The sequence goes on along the minus strand of NC_082692.2, from coordinate 407,648 downwards.
ATATAAGTTCTATTCTCTCTATGGTGTTATCACCTATAGTCACATATTACACATTAGATCCTCAGACCATATTCATCTCGTGAGTGAAAGTTTCTACCTCTCCCTATTCCCCCATCTCCAGGCAACCGCTCTCCTACTCTATTTCTATAGTTGGACTTTTTAAAAAATATTTCACATATTTTGCACATCTGATAAGGGGCTTATATTTGCACATCTGACAAGTGGTTAATATCCAAAATATATAAAGAAGCCTACAACTCAATAGCAAAAAAAAAAAAAAAAAGCCAATCTGATTAAAAAATGGGCAGAGGATCCGGACGTTTTTCCGAAGAAGACACACGAATGCCAACACGCACATGAAGAGGTGCTGAGCATCACTAACCATCAGGGAAATGCAAAGCAAAGCCACAGTGAGATCCCCTCGCACCTGGCAGAATGGCTCACAACAAATAACAAGTGTTGGAAGAGGTGTGGAGGAAAGGGAACCCTCCTGCGCTATTGGTGGGAACGTAAATTGGTGCAGCCACTGTGCAGAACAGCAGGAAGGGCCTCAAAAAGTTAAATATAGAGCTACCATATGACCCAGCAGTCCCACTTCTGGGTATTTATCCAAAGAAAATGAAAACAGGATCTCAAAGTTATCTGCACCCCGTGTTCACTTGCAGCATTAATTACAGTTGCCAAGATATGGGAACAACCTAAGTGTGCATCCACGGACGGGGGGTTAAAGGAGTTGTACGTGTGGGTGCCCAGGCTCGCATTGTTACTCAGGAACACAAGAACGTTACTCAGCCGTGAGAAGGAGGACAGTCCTGTCATCTGCAACAACGTGGGTGGACCTTGATCTCAGTATGCCAGACAGGAAGACAAAGTTTTCTTCTTTTTTTAAAACTAAACCCATTGAGTAGTACTTGCTGTCAGACCTGTGGGAACTGCGTGGCCTTAGCCATCTCACTGTGGCATACAGCTTCTGTATTTTTTAGTTTCGTGTCTGCGTTTGGTGCCTCTTTGCTTTATTTGCTGTCACTGTCTCAGAGCCTTTTTTGTCCTGTCATACTTAACTCCAGCTACTCTTCTCACGTTGTGCTTTGATGATGGGTAGGAACCACCCAACGAGAGTAAAGCTGCAGGGCCCGAGCGAGGGAGAGAAGCTCAGTTTGGCTCCCAGAGGCCCTTTCTGCTGCTGTTTTGTCAGTTGTATCTTCAGTGTCTTGAGTGTGGACCTGACCCTTGTTAGGTGAGAATTTCATGGAGTTGAATAATTTATAAAGACTGTTAATAGCAGGGATTTAGTTGGTATCAGGTGATTCTGTGGTACTTTTGATTCTGTTAAGACTATTTAACTTCAGGACTACATGGAGCGCCACGTTGACGAAAAAGCAGTAGGTGGACCGCCATGCCCTTCTTCGCACTGATGAGGCCCCACTGGTGCACCAGGCTGTCCTTTCCAGCTTAGACAGCTCCTGGGCAGATACCTCCCGGTGGTGAAGGTAGAACTGTGGCTCGTGACCCTTGCCTTTCAGAGCGAGCGGAAGGCTCCTGGGTGCCTCCCTGGGGCTCAGCTAAGTCTCCACTCAGCCATATATTCCCCCAGAGTTCCAACGTGGAGGCATGAAGTATAAATAAATAAAATGATAAAAACTTCCAAAGGTGACAGGATTTTATTACTAAGTAAAGTATCAAACCAGCATGAAGAATCTAAACCAAAATAAACTTCAAAAAATGCAGTTCTCCAACTCCCTCTCAAAGACTCTGGTGACAGTGACCAGCGTGCCTATGGAGCACACACTCAGAGGCACACCTGCTCACACACATCCCCCAAGAAGATTGAGGCTACAGTTATTCTTCACTCTTGAAGCCAGTGAGGAAAGATTAAGGTTGACTTGGTCTCCAAGTTACTAAGACTCAGGTGATGCCAGCTTGGTATCCACGGCTCCCTTAGTCTCATCTCACCTTGTCTGTTACTCCCATGTTAAACCTTTTCTTCCCCTAATTAAGGAAAACTCCGTGGTGAGAGAGGTTAAGTGTAGCAGGAGGGAACATGGGACCTCCTGGCCGAGGTGCCAGCCTCCGTGTCCAGATGCCGGGTTTCCAGGGGAGATCGTGGAGAGCTGTGTTTTGGACTTGTGTCCCTTGCCCTCTGGGGGAGAATGGGGACAAAGGAGCCAGTAGAGAAGAGGAGGGTGGGCGAGAGCTGCTGGAGGGTGTGACGGGCTTCCCGGCCACCCGGTCAGGGCCCCCGAGCCCAGGTGAGCACCTCCCTCTCCCTGGAGAGAGTGGGCTCCAGGCCTTTGCCAGTTGTGCCCAAGGGGACTGGTCACCTGCAAGGTGAAGGGCTCCAGCGGGCAGTGCTCGTGGGTGGAGGTGGGATGTTGCCCTTGGACAAGGCTGCCTAACTTCTTAAATGAGGCTGTGTCTGTGATAATGTGGCATTGGGACTCTCAGAGAAGTCATCAGACCTGCACACCTTTTCTTCCAGGCTGGGGATAATCTCTCCCACTGAATAAATTTTAGAGACAAAATAATTGTGTGTCCCGTATGGGGGTGGGGAACAATTTCAGTCAGAGGGGAACGAGGTAAAAACGACCAGGATGTTTGCAGGAAACTGTGATCGTTGCTGGAGCTTCAGCTTCGAGGATTAGGGTAGCAGAAATGAGTCCTGAGAGAGAAGCAGGTTTGGGAAGTGGAGGGACTTGACCGCAGAGCTTGGACTTCATTCTGCAGGCGGAGCGTGGGCACTGTAAGGGCTGCTCGCTCACAAGCCCTCAGTGGGCCGGGTCCTGCCCAGTTCTGTTTGCTCTCAGACACAACTTGCTCACCTCCAGTGTGGAGCCTGACACCTGTGGTAGGTACTTAATTCGTGTTTGAATGAATAGATAAATGAACTGATCGAGAAGTTGACCTTAAAAATGTGGGCAAGAAAGTGAGCTACAGATAAGGGAGTGTCAGGTAGTGTAAGCTTTTCTTGAAATTGATCTAGACGTGGGCATAGAAACATGGATACCATATAGATCTGATTTTATCAGTAGGGGTCATCAGGCATCAGTGTGTCTTAAAACAACTTTCATATAGGTCTTGAACAAAAACCATTGTAACAAGTTGATTTACTGTTTTTAATTTCAGTGTACCCAAATTTTGATTTTTATCTACTGAGTAGGAAATGATTTCATGTTTGGATAGATTTCATGAAGTATCAACTCAGCCTCTTTAAATCTTATATTCGGGCTTCTCTGGTGGCGCAGTGGTTGAGAGTCCGCCTGCCGATGCAGGGGACACGGGTTCGTGCCCCGGTCCGGGAAGATCCCACATGCCGCAGAGCGGCTGGGCCCGTGAGCCATGGCAGCTGAGCCTGCGCTCCACAACGGGAGAGGCCACAACAGTGAGGGGCCCGCGTACCGCAAAAAAAAAAAAAAAAGGAAAAAAAAAATCTTATATTCTTTTTTTGATGTAATTTCTGTATTTTAACTAATTTCCTATCTCACATATACAGTCAAAGTTTATATGTTAAGTTAGCTGAGGTGTAGGAAGTATATTTTTTTACACATGCAAACGTAGGCTCCATGATGTATCATGTATCATTGTAATGGTTTGTATTCACGTTTATTACTGTTGGTTACATCTTTGTAGTAATAGCACTCAAAATATATCTTAAACCTTTTCCTCCCTCAGAGGTAAATTTCCCCAGAAGGACTTAGAAATGCTGTTCCCTGGAATGAGTGCTGATTTTACAAGTGAGAACTTTTCGGCTGCCTGGTACCTCATAGAGAACCACTCCAACACCAGGTTAGTGGGTGCTGGGCTGTGTTGTGTGGTTTCACGGGGTGCAGCTCATCAGACTTCAGGTAACGCGGGTTTCCCTCTGGCTTTGCTGCTTAGCAGCCCTTTGACCTCGGGTGAGCTTGTGAACATCTCAGAGTATCTGTTTCCTTATTTATAAAATGGGATCATTAATCAAGAGGACCCCTATTTCCTACTATCATGTTCTTTCTATATGTTTCGTTATTTATGCCACCCATTAAAACTTTGGAGTCTCAGCTGTGTCCTGTGTCTGAATGTGATCCCCCTCCCTACTCAAGTAACAGAATTCTCGAGTGCTGCTTTAAAACGAGGAACACACCTCCTTCCCTGACCAGAGAGCAAAGGAAGATGAGTTATTTATCATTTCGCAAAGACTTGGCTTAAAATTAGCCAAAAAATAAACAAGGGTCATATATCCAATTAAAGTCCTCCTTTGTATCTGCTACGTATAGTTTACCCACCCTCTGTACAAGAGCAGATCTGTAACTTTTTCGCAAGACTGGCTTAAAACAGTTATATTTAGTAAAAATGTTTTAATAAATCAGTGGCTTAGTGTTTAAAATTTGTATTCTTGAAAAGCCAACTTGTTAAAATATACCTTAGGCGAAATCCTTCCCTCACCTATTGGGATGAAAACCATTATAGAAAACAGGAAAAGTTGGTATATACCTAGAGTAAATTTGGCCTGATAAATTTTTAGAGCAAATGCCTGTCACTTTCTTTGTGGAAGATGGTTCTGAGTTCACATTATAGATGTGCTTTTCTGTCACCATGTCAGGATTGATCTCTGTTCTCTGTGTAGGGCCATCTTGGCATTCAAGAATATAGTTAACATTTTATATAGCCAGATTTTCTTAGCTCAGGTGGAAATAAAACTTCTAAAATACAGAGATCTGACTGTTTTTTCTCTGCCTGAGATATAAAGATGAAATAGTGTGATCTGTTTAGTTATTTAAATTTTGAGTTGACCCCCAGGTTTTCTGTAATTTCACTGTTAATGGCGGGGCCTGGTCATGATGGGCTGAAGAGGACAGCGTGCGCAGCTTGTGTCCAGAGCATAGCAGTGGACGTCCAGGGGGTCCTTCTTAGTCCTGTCACCCAGCAGTGCATGGTCCAGGTCTCCACATCTGGGAGACGCTCTTCAAAACTCCTTACCTGGCAAATCCTGTGTGTGATTTGGGTCGATTATAAGAATGTCTCCATGTGTATTTACTTCCCAGGGTTCTGACATATGAGGGCTACAGATCTCCTTGTATAGCTGCTGTAACTTTGGTGTTCATAACATGTAAAGGTTTAGATCTAGGTAAGCATTTGAAAGCTTGGTTTCATCTGATTACATACTGTATCAGTCTGTATCCTTCCAGGGTAGGCTTCAGTATTTCACACTTGATGCATCATCTTCTTGTGGCTTCTTCATTTCACTTCAGTTTTGAACAGCTCAAAATGGCCGTCACCCACCTGAAGAGACAGGCTAACAAGAAGAGCGAGGGCAGCCTGGCGTGCGTGAAAGGGGGACTCAGTACTTTCTTTGAGGCACAGGACGCCCTCTCAGGTAAGGTGACCCCCAGCCATCTGCTGGGGCTTCCCCACGGACACCAGGCCCTGCACGTACGGAGTGTTTGCAGGCTGTGATGCTGAGGCTGTGTCCCTGGGAGCGGAGCTCTGCAGTGGCCACCAGTCAGTCTTTGCGGCCGGGCTGGAATCTCTTTGAAGGCTTGGTACCTTAAGTATTTGTCCGAGGCTTTGCTCACCCATCAGACACGTGTGAAGTAGGAGACCACTTTGCCTCCCCGCAGTGTCTGGTGTCCAGGGACGATAAGGAGTTAAATCCCAAGGGTAGAATTCTAGAATTTTAAAAATCCTTGTACAGCCATCAGTATCTTGCACATGGGACTAATTCTGTAGATGTGACCCATTGTGTGTTTGGTCTGGGAAGAACTGGTGATAACGTGTCCTTTCTTTGTAGCCATCGCCCCACCAGCCCCGCACGGTAGCTAACTCCCTCACCCACATACTCATCCTTACATGTGAAGGAAATGGTATTTAATAGAAATGGTATGGCTTTAGACATTTCAAGGGAAGATGTTGGATAGGTTATTTTATTTTTTTCTTTTTAACTACCTTTAATTAATAAAAATCAAATTATTGTTTATCTAGTAAAAAGTAAGATATATTAAAAAAAAAGTTAGCCCAATTCTTTTTAAAAACAAAGACACCTATAACTAAGTACCTGTATAGCTAAATACCTATAACCCAAACTGTAGACTAAGAGGCCACACCTTCCTCAATTCAGAAAGACTTAGTTTTTTAAATTAATTTGTATTGTTAAAGTTCGGACGTCCTATTAGCTTTTTTAAAACGCTTCTCCTCCTGGGCCAGACACGCTTGGTTGCCTTTTGACAAGTTAAACGTGCATCTGGTACAGCTCTCTGCACGTAGAAGTTAGGTCTTTGAAGGAGTGAGTTGTGAATGCCTGGGAGGGAGCTGAGAAGTCAGGTAAACTTTGATAAAGTCTCTGTGCCCTGCGTTTTTTGATGGTGTGCTGTGCTGCTTTCTTTGTGCTTATTGATATTCTAAGTTGTCAGTGGTGCTATGTCAGCAGCAGAAACTTGAGCATAAATGAACTGAGTTTAGTGTTCTCGAGTTGAACGAAGTTATCGATATGCCTGGTAGCTGTGTACATGATAATTTGCCATATGTGATTAGCAATTCTCATAACTATTGTAATTACAATATTTCCTTAGCAAAAACATGCTTGACTTTTCTCTCCATCCTTTTTTTTCTTTTTTTTTTTGCGGTACGTGGGCCTCTCACTGTTGTGGCCTCTCCCATTGCGGAGCACAGGTTCCGGACGTGCAGGCTCAGCGGCCATGGCTCACGGGCCCAGCCGCTCCGCAGCATGTGGGATCTTCCCGGACTGGGGCACGAACCCGAGTCCCCTGCATCGGCAGGCGGACTCTCAACCACTAGTGCCACCAGGGAAGCCCTCCACCCTTTTTTTTTAACATATGTATTTGTAAACACATGTATACTTGTATTCATTTATTTATGGTTTTACTTATGTAAATGGCTTCACTCCTGGCAGATTTCAAGAGATTTTATTTGGTGCATTAAATTTAGTCTCACTTATTAGACATTTGTCCTAGAAGTATACTGGTAATTTAAAGTTTAGCAAAGATGATAATGCTGACCAACTACCAATAAGCGAGTGACTCTGTGGCATATAGAAAATGATTTTAATGGTAAATTAGAAAATTTTAAACATACATATATCTAGCTTTTCTATTTTTTGATGTAAATGTACATTACAAAAAATATTAAACAGACAAATAATCAAGAATGACTTACAACTCTACTGTAGGGATAATCACAGTAACATTTTGATGTATTTCCTTTTGGTCTTTTTTCCCCTCAGCTTATATGAGTGCCTATTAAAAAATTGGAATTATATTGTGTATATAGTTGTGTGTGCTAGAAATCTTTTATACGTTAGGTGGCTCCTCTGAGTAATTATTTTACTATACTTTAGCATTTGATTTGTTTTATTAGTAGCTCTTTAAAAATTTTTTCAACTGTAGTCTTAATTGAAATTGAACTGTAGTTTTAAAAAATGCTTTTTCGGTCAGGTTTTGGTGCTACTGTTATACAGAATCATGTGGATCTGTACGAGTATATGTTCGTACTGTGAAGTGGGTTATGTAGATTAGGAATTATTTGAAATTTGAGAGCATTGATACATTGAAAGAGCTAATAAACTGTCTGCTCAGGTAATTAGCTTTACTTTCCTATTATGAAAAATTTCAAGCATGCTAAGAGTAGAGAGAATAGTACCATCACTTCCGTATATACCTATCACCTAGATTTAACAGGTCATAGTTTTCCATACTTGCCTCATCGCAGGTTTTGAGGTTGGCTGGTTTGTGTTTTGCTGATCTCAGGCAGCACGACCTTTCTCTCCTGTGCACTTCAGTGTGAGTCCCCTGATAAGGATGTTACGTACTCGACCACAGCCGCGTGACCACAGCTCAGAAAGTTCCAGTAATCCTTCAGTATCATTCAAGGCCCCAAATTCAAATTTCCCCAGTTACACTTACTTGGTTTGTCCAAACCAAGATCCACATAAGACCCAGACAGTTCATTTGTTTGTTTGTTTGTTTGTTTTTCAGTCTCTTAAGGCTCTTTCAAACTAGAACAGTCCTTTCACCTTCGCTACCCGTCTTCGTTTTTCTCATGCTATTGATTTGTTGAAGACATGAGGCTGTTTGTCCTGTAGGATATCCCATATTCTGGATTTGACTCATTACTTCCTCATGGTGCCATTAGCTTATTTTACTCTCCATTGTATTGCTGGGACTTACCTGATTGGATACCAGTTAGGATTCAGTTTTGACCCTTGTGGCTACATGTGGTAGTGTGTGCTTCCGATCTTATCCCATCAGGAGACGTTAGTGTCTATTCTAACTGGAGAGAGACCCTGGGGTGTATATATAGACACTGGCAGTGTGTATATAGATACACTTTTGAAATCTCTGCTTTTTGTGTTTTGTGGATTTTGGTTTGGCTTTCTCCTGAAGTTCTCTATTTCATTAAGATTTTCATGCCTTTTAGAATTACATTATAATTGAAAAGTCATTAAAAATTCATTGTAATAGGCCCTTGTCGCCAGTTTCATTCACGCGTGTGTCCTACTTCTTTGTTTACGTTGATTCTTCAGTTATGCCTTTTCTGTGTTTTTAAAATTTGAAATTTTCCTCTTTGATCTAGTAGTTTGTAGTGGATTTTTGTTTTTTAAAGTTAGTTTCTAGTCTAACTATATTATGAAAAGAAAATGTGTTTCTTGATAGATACCAGTTTTCTGCAACTGCCTGTTCTCTTCAGGGCACACTGATTGGTGTATTATTATCAGTGCCTGATTAATTACTTATGTTATTTAAGTCTAGGTTATTTATAATAAACATGCCAGACAAATCTCCCTCTTTAATTTTGATTCTGTCAGTTTTTCTTTGTATGTAAAACATGTTTCCTTTGTAACTTTTGATGCTTGGATTCTCTTGATACTATATTACACTGTAAGGTAATAATAATAGCTGCAAAATTGGGGCACTTCCCAGGACTACCGCAGGTTTGGTGATCAGCGGGAAGAACTCAACAGTTGTGTACTCACAGTTGTGGTTTATTATAGCGAAGGGAGACAACTTAGCTCAGCCTGGGGAAGGGCACCTGGGGTGGGGCCAGGCAGTCCCACCCACAGGGAGCCCTGGTTGTCCTCTCGGGTGGAGTCATGTGGCACCGACCCTCCTGATAGTGATGTGAGATGGTGGCGTGGAGTGTTGCACCCAAGCCTGGGTCTGGAGTTTTTATCGGGACTCTGTCACATAGACACGAGCTGACTCCCAACAGCTGACCTCCATCTCCAGTCCCTCTGCAGATCGAGCCAATGCCAAGTGACCAAAGCCCTTACCATAAACCACGTTGTCAGACTGTGTGGTGCAGCCCCATCACAGAAGATGCTTGAAGAGCTTAGAGGTGACCTTCCAGCAGCCGAGGGCAAAGGCCAACCCCCTCTTTGGGCGAGATTAAATTCTTTACTGTACAGGATTAACATTCCATACCCTTCTTTTTGTATGCATTTGCTTGATGATATTATGCATTAAGTTCCTTTTAACCTTGAGAAATTTTGATTTTGTTTCTCTCTTATAAGCAAGAAATGGTAGGATTTATATTCTTTTATGCCGTTCTGAGAGGTTCTGCCTTTTCATAGAAGAATTTAAGCCATGTACATTTATCATAAGTGAAACTTCTGTCCTTTTGTTCTATAATTTTTTTTTTTCATTTTTACCTCTGCTATATGGACCATATTGTTTGCAGATTTGGAAGAAATGGTCTTACATTTTGTTACAGGTTGTCTCTGACTCCTGATGTGCATGACAACAGTTTGTCACATCTGCATTCCTCATGTGCTTTCCTTTTTTCTGGTCTTAATTTAATCTGAAGTCATAGACCTAGCTGCTTTTTTTTTTACCTTTTCTATTTTATGATTCTGTTTCTAGATTTATTCTTGTCTTTTGCATTTAATTTCATATTTACCACAGTTACTTAAAATTTACCATTTATACACATACATTTCATTGGCTTTACTGTTTGTTGCCAGTTGTGTATGTGTCATCTTTCCTCTTCGGATTTTTTGTTTTGTAACTCTGTGCGTTATCTGTTGAATTCCTGCATGCAGAAGTGTCTCTTGCTTTCATACAAAGCATGGTCTCTTGGCCATAAGAGAATGACTTTTAAAACATTGATTCAGGGTCTTTTAGTGTCACAGAGAGGAAATCCTGAGCCAGAGTAATTCTTTATTACTTGTAGGTGACTTGTTTATTTTTCTCTCTGCCTAAATGCTTAAGATATATTTGTTTAGCCTTAAATTATTTAAAAAAAAAACCCAAAACACCTTTTCAGGGTATATTGGAATGTAGGTCTTGCTTTTATTCATTTTACCCAACACTTGATGAGCTTTTAGAGCCTATAGACTCACACCTGCAGGCTCTGACACTTTTCTTTCGCTCGGTCAGCTGTCACTCCCTGGGGTGTCTCTGAGAGGCTTCTTCCCCTGCTGCTTCCCTGCACGGTGCCCAGGGGAGGAGCCCTCTGCTAATTTCCCTCCCTCTCCTGCATGCTGGGTGCTGGGAAATGGTGTTCTTAAACAGTCCTTTCCTTAAAGGGGTGTTGGAGGTGAGAACAGTAGGGGAGACTCTGTAGTCTTGAAGACTTGGGAAAAAGTCTGCAGGTGTGTCATGTCTGGGCCACCCTGTGTTACAGAGTTAGCTGGATAAATACCTTTCTCTGCCCTTTTGATATCAGCTGTGTTCTTCTCTTGACTGTAGTGGACTTTTTTCATACACAGTCCAAGGATTCTTTTCAGTGCATCCCAGTCAGTGTACGGTTGGCAGCAATTACCTTCTCGTATGGCTTTTATTTACCTTTAAGGTTTTATGCTGTTTTCTTTATTCCTTTGTGTACCATGAGTATTTTAATTAGAATTTGGCAAGAAGCGTGTCTGGCATAACTAATCTGCCAATGTTAACCTCGGTGTGTTCATTATTATAGTTTTTTCTTTACCATATCCTGCAAAAATATTCCCAGTAGCGTACTTCCCTTTCCCGTGGCTGTCACCCTGCTGTTCCCTTCCAGGCCTCAAAGCCTTGAAGCCCAGGTTCTCCCCCGTTGCGGTGGTGCCTGTGGGGCCTCCTTACAGGAAAGGCCGGCTGTTCCTCAGTCCCTCTGACCCTCACCTGGCCAATCATTTGTTTTAGTGGCAGGTCCAGCCCCATCAGCTGCTCCTTGTGAGAACAGCTGTGGGCCTGGCCTTCTTTACCATATACGCTAGGTGAGGGGTCGCCGAGGGAGGAGGCCCAGGCAGAGTGGCAGCGCGTACTGCTCAGAACACGCGTGGCCCTCCCTCCGTCCGTGCGTTGCTGCTGCTCCAGGAGCGGGTGCCACTCTGTTGAGGGGTGCAGATAACCTTGGCATGCGCTTATCCAGGACCCACTTTTCTAAGTGGGCTCCTTTGTACCTGCCAGTCTTCGAAGGAGTAGTGGGAATTATGTTGTTATTGTTTTCAGTATAACTGAGGAAGGAAAGAATTCATAGAGTACCCAACCAATTTAGATGTAATTTATGTATGATTTAGCCACTCTGATAAAAATTTGGTAGAGTAAGAAGTAGAGAACTAAATGTTTGAAAAGTTCTATATAAATCTGAGTTATTAATACATCTCAACCTAACCCTGCCTACTGTCCTATCTTAGTATTATCCTCAGAGGTCGGCAACTCGACCAAGTTGGGCCACACCTGTCTTTGTACACGTCAGGAGCTGAACATGCCTGTTTTTCAAGAGTTGTTTAAGAAAACAAGGGAGAAGAATGTGTGCTAGAGGCCCCCTGTGGCCCCCAAAGGCCTCAGTATTTACAGTGTGTTTCTTACAAAAGTAGTTTGCCAGTCTCTGGTGTAGCCTGAAATGCCTGCCGCACCCAGGCCGGTCACAGCATTCAGTGGTTAGAGCCTGCAGCTAGCTTGTGGATGGCCGTGTGCCTGACACTCCTGAGGGACTCCACCTGCACTCATGCCTTTCCTTAGTGCTCACCTAATAATGGCGTTATGTAAATGCTTACATAAATATTATGAATTCTTAAATTGAAATTAGAAAATTCGATGTCTACATTCTTCTGTCAGAGTTCAATAAAACAAATCATTTCTTTGAATCAGTAGGCAATCTTCCAGTAACTGATTTTTCTTTGAGTAGAACTTGCACATACACTTTTTTGTTTCCCAAATATAGATTTATGGTGTTCAGCTGCTTCACATATTTAAGTTTTAATACACGAGCAACTGTAACAAGCCTGTGACTGTGGACTGAGTTTTTTTTTTTTCTTGAGGTTTTCCTGCTTATCAAGGTCACAATTTTTTTAAATTAATTACTTTATTTTTGGCTGCGTTGGGTCTTTGTTGCGGAGTGCGGGCTTTCTCGTTGTGGTGAGCGGGAGCTACTCTTCTTTGCGGTGCACGGGCATTTCATCGCGGTGGCTTCTCTTGTTGCGGAGCACAGGCTCTAGGCACACGGACTTCAGTAGTTGTGGCGTGAGGGCTCAGTAGTTGTGGCTCGCGGGCTCTAGAGCGCAGGCTCAGTAGTTGTGGCGCAAGGGCTTAGTTGCTCCGTGGCATGTGGGATCTTCCCGGACCAGGGCTCGAACCCGTGTCCCCTGCATTGGCAGGTGGATTCTTAACCACTGCGCCACCAGGGAAGCCCCCAAGTTGCTTATTGAGTTATACTATTTAAAAATGTTTTCAGAGAAAATAAAAGGTCAAGTGACCCAGACCTTGGGTTATTTGCATTAGTTTTCTGGAAAATAGGATTGCCTTTATCAGATCCTAGTGTCTCTGGGTCCTCATGCTGGCTGACAGCCTGACGGGTCTGCTGTGTGGAGATGGGCCCAGGAAGCCGCTTTGTGGCAGAACAGGGCTGTGAGCCATGCAGCAGCCTGGACCTGTGGAGTGGCGAGGGGCCTGTCAGTAGCAGAGAATGTGGCTGGGGACTCATTTAGCGCAGACTCTGACTTAGAAGCAGCATTCGAGCAGAAGCTCTCAGGTGTAACCTTTTAACTGCCACCGATAGACCGGGAGCGATGACCACCTAATAACATGCCACGTGGCCACTGGCTCCCTTCCAGCCAGGACTGTCAGAAACACAGCAGCCTTTGCTCAGGAGCAGTGCGAACAGATGTGCTTGTTTGAAACATAGGCGTCCTTCTAGTTTCGCTTTTTAATATTTGGGCTTTTTTATCTCCATTCCTTAAAGATAGGAAAGTTCTTTTCCATTTAACTTAATCAGTTCAAGGTATGTGGAAATGTTTTATGTCATCACATAATCCAAATTTAAAATATTAGATGAATAACTTTTCATTCCTGAATCAACCAAGACAATTAAAAATGCAGTAGTTGGTTTTTCCCCCCAAATATATATATTTTTCTTCCTATGAATGTGTTTTTTTCAACAGAGAAGTAATATATTTTTAGAGTTTCATGCAAAATTTGAGGTTGTTTTACAAAAAAGTATAAAAAAGGACAAGATTAAGAGTAGAAACTAATTAAAAGAAGTCGTCGATGTTCAAAGCTCATTTGACCCAGAATTCCCTAACCAGTGAGTCAAGGGAAACCAACTAAATTGTAATTGATTAAAGAAACACACATCAGGTTTTTTTTTTTTTTTTTTTCCATCAGTTTTGCTTAGACAGACTTTTTTCCCCTGTAAATCTGCCACTCCTGACTGGTGGGTTGAGGCAGAACCTGTCAGTTCCTTCTAAGGAGGAGTTTGAATGTTAGAGAAGAGCTCATGTCCTGGAGTGCTGCTGCCCTGGAGTCCTGCCGGGATGCTGGGGAGTGAGCTGTCCTGCAGCGGAGTGTGTGCTGGAGCATGTCCGGGAAAGGCATAGAATCCTGGCTGTCTCAGCAGCTGTTATTTTGGAAAGAAGTCTTGTATTTGCAACTGAATGCAGTTCCCCACTGACATAGTAGTTCTGTTGTTCCCAGTTTACAGATGTGGAAACAAAGGCTGAGGGGGTTTGGGTCACCTGTCCATGCAGTGTGGGCAGGATGTGGTGAAGCTTCTGGTCCTGGGATCATACCGCTTGAGCTCAAATTTGGGGTTTGGCTTTGTGACCTTGGTCAACTTATTTAATTTTACTGAGCTGTGGTTTTCCCATCTATGAAATAGAAATAACATTAGAAGCTCATCATTGGCTTCTTACCAGATGTGCGTCGTGCGTTAGAAACTTATCATGGTGCTCTGCTTATGGTCATGTCTCGATAATATGTGCCTTGCTATTTTTATTACTTTTACTGTGTCACAGTTTTGCATTTGCAATTGTATTTGGAGATTTGTTTTGAAATTTTTCTTAATGAGTCACCTGAGCAAGCCTGATCTGCTGTTTAAAGCCTCCTCTTCAGTAGGTAAAAGTTTTTAAATATAAATTAACGCTTTCCTAATACTCTTTATCAGAGTCATTCAGATGTGCGTCAGTGTTAGCAAACAACTCCAGTGTAATTCGTACATCCACAAATTGACGTATTGGTAGATGTTACTAGATATTTCTTGAGAACCTCCAGGGAAATAATTACAGACTAAATAGAATATGTATAATATGTATTTTGCCATGTTAAATCCCAAGGCTGAAATTAAATATTTTGAGGTTGATAGATATCAAATAGTAGTATTTCTATTTTGTAGTTGGTGAAACTGAGAAATAGAATGACTTTCTTATGGCCAGATATCAAAGATATTAGTTATTTAAGCCTCACTTTTCGTTTTTAATTCAACCGTCTTTACCACTCAGCCTTGGTGATCAGATGATTAAGTATGTGTATTATGTACTATTTTAATAGCATTAAACTACCATGACTTAATACTGGTGTCTGCTGGTTACTTTGCAGAGTTTGTGCAGAGTTTTTGTGTTTGTGCTTCTTTCTAGCACTGAAAATATGACCATTTTTTATGCTGTTTAAAAACGTCATTTTGACGTAATGTTTTCCCACCCATTAAAATAGCCTATATTTTAACTAGATCCTTTTTTCTAGCCATCCATCAGAAACTAGAAGCGGATGGAACGGAAAAAGTTGAAGGATCCATGACGCAGAAACTGGAGAATGTTCTGAACAGTAAGTTTTGTCCTACTACCCAAAACTATTTATGGACTTCATAACACGCTTTGATACAGTTCTTGGACCTGGTTTCACAGAACAAGGCAGTAAGTTGTATTTTAGTATTTATTTCTAAATAGTAGTGATTTAATGAACATAAAGGGAAATAAAAACATTGAAAATGAATGTTCTCTTTCTGTTTGCATTTTATTTATGAGAACTCATCATTTGAAAGCAAGCCAGTGTACTTCTTAAAAAGTAAAATTTGTTACCATAAAGGAGGCCAGAATATAAATAGCATCATCAAAGATAGAAAAATGCTGCAGCAGTAACCAAGATTGTCATTGACCAAAACCTGAAAAAGCATCTTCAAGAACGTGCCATCGTCAATGCAGATAACATCAGCTACTAGAGTGACAGATACCGAGCTGCTGTCTATTTATTTGTGCCTTACCTTTTTCCAAAACAACTTTAAGGCAGCTGCATACTTGAGTGTTTCCAACTCTGAGACATTTTGTAGGAATTGTAGGCCAAGAGAAACTGATACATGCAATTTGAGGCCCTGTCCACCTCCCCTTCTTTTTTCTGACATCTGTACTTGCAGCTACTTATCCTACTGATTTAGAAGAAACTCATCAGATAAATCAATCCCTATGATAATATTAGTGGCTTAAAAGTAAATTATTCTCTTCCACGTATGTAGTAAAAACATTTGACAAGGAGCAGTAACGCCCAGGGGACTCTCCTAGTCTTCAAGTATAAGCATATATAGCATATGATTTCTCCAGGAGGTAGAGTAGGCTCGAGAATAACGGAAACATTTAAGAACCCCGGCATCGGCTCTTTAGTGATTCTATAAATGCAGGACTGTGATAGCAAGTCAGTTTTGCACGTCTAGCTTAATTTAGTCCCATCAGCAAAAGTTTCTGAGCTTTTTTGTAAATATCTATTTGTCAATGACAAATATCTAAACCTGGGGATAGCTCTAATAATAAAAGTGTTTCCTAGAAAGAAGCTTTAATTTGATACAGGCTTTCCTTGGTAGTAGAATTTGAGCACTTGGATTTCATCCCAAAATTTATGAGTTTAACAGCACTTTAAATTTTTTGGTCTCTGGTTGTTGGTATTACTATCATCATCATCACCATTTTGCCTTGGGATTTTACCTCGTTCCTCGTTCTCATCTGAGAACCAAGTCACCAGCTTTGTTCAAATGGCTATATTCTGAATTCAGCCCAAGTGAGCATTTACTAAAGCTATTTCTATATTAACATAGACATTTTAAGGTCTTGGATGGATATTTTCTGTTTAGGGATGTTATTTTCCCTGGAGAAGTTGCCGTCAAACCATGATATCTGTTTAAAAAAAAGATTATGTCAGTAACTTTTAAAAGGTGGCTTGTGAGAACAATCTGGCTTAGTAAGTATCTCATTGTATCAGTAGAAGAAAATGGATATTTGCTCAGGTTTGGAAAAAATCATGATCTGTTTCATGGGTGAGCCCTGGCATAGTACGTTAATGTAATTTTTTTCTTTTCAGTAGTTTAGGTAATTCTCCTTTGGGACTTGTGGTATAAAATTTGTAAGGGAAATGGTTTTACTTCTGTTCCTTTATAAGCACAAACTTTTTCTAGAAATGTGTCCTTTTACCTTTCTACTGAAATTTGCTCTTTTTTGGGTAAAGTTGGCTTAACGTGAGTGTCACTTCTTTGAGACTCAGGACTTTTCTGGGATAAAAATTTCCTGTAGATTATATTCCTTTGTAACAATCCGTTTTTCCTAGAAACACTTTTATGTCAACTGGATGTTGATGTTTGCTATCTTAGGGTAAGTCGTGTTAGTTTAGGTCAGCTTGGCGAACATTTGTAAGACTGGTTGTGTCAAGTGCCGTGCAGGGTCCAGCGTCGAGCTTGGAGCTGGGAGGGATGTGGCTGCCGCCCAACAAGCAGGTCCCCTGCCCCGACGGCGTGCCCAGGTCACCGATTCACCGATCTTCAGGAGCTGTACCGCTGGGGAACTGAAACAGAAATTTTGCAGGAGTGCAAATGTAGTCTGGTTTGCTTAAATTATATATTTTTTCTTTGTTTTGAATTTCTGTTTCTCCATTTATTTATTTATTAGCATCTTTATTGGAGTATAATTGCTTTACAGTGGTGTGTTAGTTTCTGCTGTGTAACAAAGTGAATCAGCTATACGTACACATATATCCCCGTGTCTCCTCCCTCTAGCATCTCCCTCCCACCCTCCCTATCCCACCCCTCTAGGTGGTCACAGAGCACCGAGCTGATCTCCCTGTGCTATGCGGCTGCTTCCCACTGGCATTTGGTCGTGTATATATGTCCATGCCACTCTCTCACTTCGTCCCAGCTTCCCCTTCCCCCTCCCCGTGTCCTCAAGTCCATTCTCTACATCTGCTTAGATTATATTAATGCTTTAATCTTGTGTATAATTACATACTAACTTATGTGCATTTTCCCTGAGTTATTTTAAATGAAAGTTTTTTAAATTTGGGCAACCTTTTCCACTTTGTTTCTAAAGGGTGATGTTGACTAAGAAATTCAGTCCCTTTTGTTCAGAATTTATCAATGTTGAAGCCTTTCATTGAAATTCTTTTTTGTTTTCACTGATACATGCTTCTCATATTTGCCTTGGTATTTAATAATTCCTTCTTGATTTCAAGCCAGTGATGAAGTGATGACTGTTAATTTCTATCAGATCCACATATCTCACTCTGTGTTGTTACCTGTTCCAAGAGCATAGAACAGCACCGTCCAACAGAACTTCTGCCATGATGGAAATGTAGCTCTTGAGCACTTAAAATGGAACTAGTATTGCTGAGGAATTTAATTTTTATTCAATCTTAATAATTTGGCTTTTAAGTCGAAGTAGCCCCGTGTGGCTGGTGCGGCTGGGCTAGGCAGGCAGGTGCGGGGAGGGACCCTGTGGTCTAGGTGTGTGTCGCCAGAGCTGGGACAGCTAGACCTCTGTGCCCCTCACTGGTGTCAGGGCTTGCTCCCACAGTCCACAGATGCTCAGCCCCTGCGGTAACCCCGGGAGGCTTGTGCTGTAACCCGCATTTTATTGACGAAAAACTGAGGCTCAGAAGGATTGAACGCGTTACCTAAAGTCACGTCAGCAGTAAGTGGCAGAGCTGGGATCTGTGTCTGTGCATCTGGCTCTGAGCCTGCGCTTTAAACTACAGACTGCCTTGCTGGTTTGGGATGCGTGGGTTTCAGTGACCAGTATTCTTGCCACGTTGCATCAAGCACACACCTGGTTGCTAGCTCTGCGGTCCACTGAACGTTCGGCAGTAACATGCCCAGCTGCTCTTCCTGCAGAGTCGGGGGGACCCACTGCAGACGCTTGCCAGGTCCTGCTCAGACAGCAGAGTGTGCCTGTGGGCAGCCTCCTCGTCTCCCAGAGAGAAGCTTGCAGACATTTCGCAGACATGGAGACTCAGAAGGGGAAGTTGGCCCACAGAGATGAAAGTGCATCAGAAAAGGGAAAGTGATGACAGTGTGAGTGGAATTCAAATCCAGCACGACTTGGGTTGTAGAAGTGGCTGTGGTGGGGTGTGGACACTGGGAGGCCCGAGGAGCTCAGTGAGGGTGGCCTTCCCCACCGAAGCCAGGAAGGTGTGACGAGGAGGTAAGGCTGTCCCAGAGGGAGTGAGGCCGACGGAGCGCTCAGAGCTGACCAGTGAAGCTGGAAGTACAGCAGACAGACGTGGAAACGAGCGTCATTGTTTGTCAGAGCGCAGAAAAGATGCTTGATACGTGCTGTAAACTTTATGACAAGAAGAGGCGGGCTATCTTGATGATAAATTTTACAAAGAAATTAAACATTGAATTTTCAGTTTCTAATGTTTTTTATTATAGTGTGCTAAATAAAAATTAGTTTTACTGTTTTTTCATTTTCTTATTGATCTATAACCAACAGTAAGCAAGTTTTTAATGTTTCAGCAAAAATTTTCTAAGTCACAGAACAAGCGTCGTTTTCGCATTGATTATTAGGATTGCTTGCTCTGCTCGGTTCAGCTGCCCGATCACTGACGTGGTCCTGCACATGGGCTCTGTGCTGTCTCTCCCTCAGGGGACAGAGTCCTGGGCACTGGTTCTGAGGCTGGTTTCTGGCACTTGCCCTGTAAGCGTTTATTGAGCACTCTTATTCCTCTTCAGGGACAGGAGGATGAAACTTTGTGCTTTGCTTCCGAGAGTTTATAATCCAGTGAAAAAGTAGGACCAGATAGGTAGGGGATTAAATTGTGGTGTGACAGTGCTCTGCTGGTAGGGGTCCCGGAGCCCCGATGGAGGGAGGACGGGGGAGGACTGCGAGCCTCAGGAGAGGAGGGGGACAGGCCAGGCAGGCTGACATTGGCCGGTGGGCACTAAGTGGGCCCAGGTGCATCCCGGGCGGGGCAGGCCGCGCGAGGAGGAAGGCGCTGACCTCAGGGGAGATGGCTGTGGGCCATGAAGCAGGACCGAGTACCCTGGGGTGCAGACGTGAGGGCTGAGGCTGCCGGGTAGAGGGGTCTGCTCATGACAAGCTCTCTGTGCGGCGTTGTGGAGTTTGTCTTTATCTTGAGAATACTGGTGAGCCGTGGGAGGATTTTACATAAGGAATTCACATGGTGAACTTTTAAAAAAACATTCTGTCATCTGTCCAGAGAATGCACTGGAGGGAGCTGGATAGAGACCAGAAGAGAAACCAGTAGAAGTGTGCACTGGTGACGTGACAGCGGTTTGTAGGACCCCAGCGTCAGGCCTGGCTGGGAACAAGCACTAGGTGACTCAGGTAGTGACCTTGTTCATGTAATGTCGCCCTGTAATGTCAGATAGCTGCCTGTCTGGCCGTTTTCTGGAGTCTGTTAAGAGAAACGAGACATACAGTAGGTTGTTCAGTCTCTTTGTGTCCTGGTTTTGCTATGAATTTAAGTATACGTTGAAAAGTTACCTTAAATTTCATTCAGCTTCATTGTTCCTGGGGTAAATTGTGTCGTGAGTGTGTAGGGGGAAGCCTCCTCCCATCCCCCCCTCCCCCCAGCTCCCATCAAGCAGAGACGCAGGTTATACATCACCCGTACTGTCCTCTGTGCTGGGTGCCAGTGCCATGAAAAGGGGCCAGAGAGAGCTTCGTGTTTACTTTAATAAACATGCTTGAAATGACCAGGCGCCATCAGAAGTACATGACTAGCTTTTGTGGATGACGGGTTCCTGGCACAGTTACAGTGTTTTTCCATCTTTGAGGGCAGGTATGAGTTTGATTGGTCAGTGGGCAGTACTGCAGTGACTTGTCTTCCCATCTTATTCTCCAGCTCTGCTGAGATATAGTTGACACAGGACATTGTGCAAGTTTAAGGTGCGGAGTGTGATGGTTAGATACCTGTCTGTGATGCCGCGTGTTCACCCCACCCCCACCCCCGCCAGCGCTGTCACCCCACGTAATTCCATTTGTTTGTGATGAGAATGTTTGAGATTTCCTCTTGAAGCCACTTTCAGGCTACAGTACAGCATTGTTAGCTCTGTTTCCGATGCTGTGCATCACATCCTCAGAGCGCATCCATCTCCCCGAGGCCCCAGCCCGGCCTGCTTACAAGAGCTCGGCTTTTCAGGCTCCACGTGTAAGTGGAGCCACTCAGGGTCTGTCTTCCTGTGACTGCACGTGGCGTGGAGCCCTCCGGGTCCATCCGCATCTCCCTGTCTCATGCTGAGGAAAATATCACTGCCCTGCCAGCCCAGCTGAGGCCAGTGTCATTGCTGTCAGTGCAGGGGGGGCATCCATCCCCCAGACCATGACGCAGTGTCCCTGCGGGGGGAAGGGGAGAGCCTTCAGCCTGCACGTGCCCAGGGCTGCTCGTGGGCTGGCACAGGTGGCCTTCAGGGCGGCCCTGCCTCCGCTCGTGGGGCCAGCGCGCCCTTCTCCTCTCAGCTGCCCTCAGGTGTGGCTGGTGAGCTGCTGCTGCTTTTTTATCCGCTTGCACAAATCTCGGTTTCCCTGCTTTCGTTTCGTTTCTTACTGTCTATAATCATCCAGTTATCAGAGCTATGAACTCCCAGAATTTTATTGTGAATGCAGTAAAGTTTGCAACAGAATAATTTATGGACAGAAATTATCTATAAATTAAAATCATAATTTCATGACTTAAAATTTGTACGTAAATTAGAATTCTCTATATGTATACATTTTTGTGTAACTAAATTAAATTTTAATTTTATAGTTTATAATTTCTGCCTATAAGTTTTTCTGTATTAAATATTTATATTTTATTTAATTTTAAGCAAATTTTCTACCTGTGCTTGTTATAACTTTTAGGGGAGTTTGAAATTATTAGTTTGTATTTTTTTATTGTCTTTAAAATAAGATGAAAAAAAATCTAGTTTTGATATCTTGTACTCCTTCATTGTAGAGAAAGTGCTTGGGGATTTAACATCCGCAGCGCACACATAAGTAATCAACCTTTAAAAATATTCAGTCCCCATTCACGTATCTAATTCATTCATGAAGCCTCAATTCGTGAAGTTTATTTCTAAATGATAAACAAATGCTTAATATTAATTTTCTTCCAAGAAAAATACTTTTAACCTTAATCACATTTCCAGTATTCATTTAGTCATCATTATATGGTTTGGTGGCAAGAAAGGAATATATTTTTTTTCTCAGAGTAGAAATTTAGTATTCTACATTAAATAGCAGGTGGTGAAAATAGCTGTCCTGACAAAACAAAGTTTTTATACCAGGCCTTTAAAATTTCAACAGAATTTAAACATTATTTAGATAAAACAATTATGTTACAAAGATGACTTTTAACACACTCAGGCCACCCACAGTGTGGACCAGAGAATGCGGCATGCCAGCCACCCAGCGAGACTGAGGTCGTTTTTTTTCATCTTTGCTTAAAGTATAGTCACTAGACCAGATAATGTAGAAACTTTTTATGAGCAGTGGTCAAACAGCCAAAAAAAGTTTATCCTTTTTCTTCCCTTTCCTTGTGACTAATTAAAAATAATTCACAAGTTGAAAAAGCTTAACTATTTTTGTACACGGTAAATTTTGTTTTAGATAAAGAAACTCTTTCATACAGTGATTCATAGAGTTTGAGGTCTTTAAGGTAAAAAAAATACATATATATAGAATGTCCAGTCTGCGTATCATTTTAAGAAATATTAAGCTGATTTAAGAAATATTCATTAATAGTGGTGTGTTAAAGTTTGACACTTTAAATTGCTTATATCATTTTTTGTGCCTGCTACATAATTAGATAATTTTATGTAGAAGTAGGATTAGGTCTAAAATATTTCTTTTGAACAACTTTTCTGAAAAATTTTTTCCGTTTTTTTTTATTACTATGGATCTGTAAATATTGAATCCAGAGAATTTAACTAGTGTACTTGTGTGTGCACGCGTGTATGTGTGTGGGTTTTAACCTGTTGTCTGAATTAATGAAATAACCTAAGGTTCCATAATGCTGTAAAACTTAAAAGAAGCTAAAATAAACGTAGATTGACATTAGACAATTTATTTGGGCCCGGTAAGTGTGGTTATTCTTAATTGGATACCATTAACTGGTATGCACATATGAAAAGACTTCAGAGGCAAAAAGGAAATTGTATTTTAGCAAATCGTAAAAAAAAACTCCAATATAGCTGACTTTTAGAAAAGTTTACTGAGTTTTAATATTAAGTGCAATAGCAGTCTTAACATTTTATTTCTTTTGTCCAGTGACACATTTTCTGATTAAAATTAGTTTTTATCTAAGTTTCTTTTTGTCCTTTTAAAATAGGAGCAAGTAACACCGCAGACACATTATTTCAAGAAGTCTTGGGTCGTAAGGACAAGGCGGATTCCACTAGAAATGCGCTCAATGTGCTGCAGCGATTTAAGTTTCTCTTCAACCTTCCTCTAAGTATTGAAAGGAATATCCAGAAGGTAGAGTGCATATTTGTGTACCTATGGTCGTAGATGTCATAAATTTTAAAGAGTTGTTAAGATGTTTTTTATCTTAACCAAATGTCTTCATTAAACTTTACTGACAGTCTCCAAAATGTTTCTTTATTTTAAAGGGTGATTATGATGTGGTTATTAATGATTATGAAAAGGCCAAGTCACTTTTTGGGAAAACGGAGGTGCAAGTTTTCAAGAAATGTAAGATTTGTTTATTACTTTTAGATTTTCTACTTTGCTTTTACAGGAAGAATGTGGAATGTAGTCTGCAAAGAATGTTACATTCGTTTTAGTTTTTGTTTATATGGTGCCCTTTCTCAGGTGTAAGACAGTTACTTCAGAAGTAACAGGATGGCTTTTCTTACTAAGATGGAGTGAAAACTGTAGGATAGGTTAGTCTTGGACATTCTTTGCTGCTTGTTAATCATGTTGCTATTTAAAGTCTTTTCTACTGGAAAGAATCAATTATAGATATTTTACAGAAACATAAATCTACATTTTAATCTTCCCTCTTCAGAAAGACCAATATATTTATGAATTCTAACCCTACTTTAAAGTAAACTAAACAACTTTTGAAATTATCTCTAAGGCTAGAGTTACAGAAAATAAGAAAAGCCTAAAATGCCTTATGGTCATGCCTTATTAACTAGGAGAAATATCACAGGGCTTGATTAAATTTGTAAATAATTTTATTTTTATTGTGATAAATTTACATGCAGTGATATGCACAGGCTTACATGTTGCAGCTCAGTGAGTTTGACAAATACCCACGCCCATGGAACCCACACCCTGGAGAGAGCGTTTTCATCACTCCTGAAATTTCCCTCTTGCCTCTTCTCAGTCGCCCCTCTACCCCAAGGCAGCCACTGTTCTGCTTTCCGTAATTGGATTTTAAATTTTCATTCTGTAAGTTGTGTAATTCTTTCCTTTTTAAACAGATTATGCTGAAGTAGAAACACGGATTGAAGCTTTGAGAGAATTACTTCTGGATAAGTTGCTTGAGACACCATCGACCTTACATGACCAAAAACGTTATATAAGGTAAACCTTCTGCAAGAATTTTGACAAATCACATGTGTCTGGATAGTGCTGCATACATCATGTAACTCTTGAAGCTGATTTGGGGGAAATTGGGAGACTGATGAAACGGTAAAAGGGAAGACAAGTAGCAGAAGTTTAGGGATACCTAGTGTAGGACACCAAAATTCTTCTGTGTACTCAAAAATTTGGGAGCCCTCACTCTTTAAAGGCAAGGAAATCCTGCCGGTTTGGAGAAAGGAAAAGTAGCCTCATTGCACCTCTCCTCCCGTCCACAGCACCTTCCCCAGCCTGGGGTTGCGGGGCCCTCCCCGTGGGCCCCCGCAGGTGGGGACTCCCTGACTGGCTTCGAGGGTGGCACTGTCCCACAGGCGGGAGGGTGTCTGGTGCCCCGAGAGTGGCCAGGGCTCAGCAGCAGAGAAAATTCTGAAAGCTTTCAGTCTTGAAAGGGAAGTGGGAGGGCTTACGTGAAAAAGACAGCAGTAACAGCAAAAGCCATGGACACCACAGCATAGAGGGAACCATGTTGCCCGAGAGGGAGGGGCTTCAGCAGGCGCAGGGGCGCTGGAACTGCTGACTGCCCCCCCCAAACAAGCCTGCGCAGCTGTGTCTGAGCCTCACAGCCGCCATGCGGTGTCTGCATCACACCTGGCGCGCAGGTGAGGACCCGGGACTCAGAGCGGTCGCTGCTCAGCACGCACCGCCACAGGCCTCCCTGTCTGTCTGGCTTCACAGCCTGTCTTTGCTTTTCTCTAAGTGCCCCCAGAGGAAAGAATGCATTTGGGAGATTTTTCTGGCCTGTAGAATCATAGAACTCTAATGCTGCGAATAAACTGCACGTTAGTTATCCAACCGCCTTTTTTTTTTTTTTTTTTTTTTTAACATGTAAAGTAACAGAGTTCCAGGAAGGTTAATCTCTCATGTAGGAAACATAGCTGGTTAGCATCTTGTCTGTGTTCTGCTGTGTTGCTTCACTAATCGGGCTTTGTGTCTATTTACCTGTTTACACTTACTCTTTTTCATTTGCTGATAGTCATACGTTAAGCCTTATTGAGTGCAGGATTTCTTTGTGTAGCGAGTTACCATTTATGTAGATTACTCATGTACAGTTCCTGTGACTGGTTAACCTACTGGATACCGTTTAAAAGATGGTGGGTGTTAAAAAAGATTCTTTAAAATGGCCTATTTAATGTTTTATTCCCTGTCATTTTAAAGGGAAAAGAACAAGAATGTCACTGAGAATGTCAAGTCATTTACTTATTTTTTAATCATTATTTTATTTTTGATACTTTGAGAAGATACTGAGCGATTTTATCATCCTTCTTAAATTACGGGTTTCATTATTAATGAATAGGAAAAACAACATCACAACCAGGCCAAATATCTGTTGGACTTTGGAATCTATGGTGCGCAGTCCTTTGAGCACCAAGTGGGGGTGAGACTCTCAGCTTTATCATCAGCAAAACTCCCATCTCTTAGCTCTCACGTAACCAGGTTGCGCAGGGAATGAGCAAGTCAGATTACCCCTGTGTTGTTGTGCTGTTGTTCACTGCTGTATCTACCTAAAGACATCCTGATTCTTTTCACTCTCCTTACTCTGGTGAGGCTAGTAGCTCAAGTAAGAAGCAAAGTACCACATACTTCTTCCATGCCAGTGTGATTCTGTCCTTGGTAATTGTTAAAAATCATGTTCGAGTATGGCTAACTACTTTAATTCTTAAATTTAAAAATTTTGAGCCTATGCTCATCATAATTAACATTCCTTACCTTCTGCCCTTTAAAAATGTTTTTTAAAAAGTGTTCTCGGATAACACGTATTTAAAAGAAATAGCAATAACCTGTATCATATGCTAAGCCAAGATCTTTGAAATGAAACTACAAACTAAAAGAAAAGAAGACGCTCATTGCATTAAGTCATTTAACCAAGGAAGAGCCTAGCACAAGTTGTGCTTTTGAACTGAGACACTGCAGAGTTTCTGAGACAAGAAATTTATCTTTCTTTATAAAACTCTTTTATGTAATACCCATTAGCAAGATGATAGAAAGAGGATTATTATTAAATTTTGGGAGGACCTAGTCAGCATACTAAAAGGACATAATCTGAGAAGATGCTGAGCAGAAAGGCATGTTGATCTTGCTGTACTGCTCGAGAGCGAGCCCTGTGACGGCCCCTCTGTGTGCTGCTGGTGGTGTGTGCACACAGAGGGAGGGAAGCCGCCCTCCGACAGGGACGGTGCCATATTTACTGCTGCTGCCGATCTGAGGTTGCTGTTGAGTGCCAGCGTCAGGAGGTGCAGCAGGACCTGTCTGAGGGCACCTCCGGCAGACAGTCCCGCCCTGGCAGGAAGGGTGGAAGCTCACGTTTTGGGGAAAGAAATGACACAATGTACTATTTGTCATATTTACATTCCAGAGGATAGAAGAGGAAAGCCTGTGTGAGGGGAAGACTCAGATTAGGTTTTGAAGGCTTTGCTGAACGTCACCTGTTAGATCCTCCTGGGGATGCTGGTAATTGATTTGCCAGACTCTCAGCACAGCCAGCCTCCTGGCCCCTATAAATAAAGGGTCATGGCTCGGGTAGGAGAGGAGCCCGCACGGGACACCCCGCTGTCCTCGGAAACCATTCTTCCCCGTTAGCCCGTGGAGGTCAGGGGAGGTGGGTCGTTCCCGAATGTGATGTCAGGTTTCTTCTCAGTGTTTTATTTGCCACTAACTTGTTTCTCCTCTAATTAGCTGCTAAGTAAGGAAATACTCAGTATTGCAGAAGCTGGGGAGAGAAGCCCAGGTGTGTCCCTGCGTGTTTAGAGGTCACAGCTTGTCACCATTAATTAAAATTTATTCTTGAACAAAACTTTTAACCCCAAGACAACAGACAGCTTAGGGTTTAAGAGTTATTTTAAGACAATAAGTCCAGCTTTTGAGGTTGATTTAATTGGATTTAACTTGTTACATTTATATATTTCATGAGGGCCAAGTTTTTAATGGTATTTGGCAGAAATTTTTCAAGTTGTCTATCTGGGTTTGGAATTTTTACAGAGAAAGAAGACTTTAAATATTTTAAGAACTATTTAAAAACTAAGAAAAATGCCCATCTATACTGTATTTTCTAGAGAAATATCTTCTCATGAATTAGAGTTTAGACTTAGAAGTCAGTGCTTGCTGTCACCAAATCTCTTTGTGTAATAAAGTGTTGCCCTGTTTGGATCCTGCAGAAAAAAGGGTCACACTGCCACCTCGTGGCCGTATTTCAGACCAGAAAGGAATGAAGAAATATTCACGCTGAGGCCTCTGCTGGCTCTCACCTGTTTTCTGTGTGACTGAGAACTAATTAGAAACAGTCTGTGAACAAAATGTAACCATAAAGATACGCTCTCACTGGGCGTTATAGGGGCATTGCAAGTTGTCTTTGTCTCCTTGGTTGTATTTTTATAAAGTCCTAACTTCTTAAAGTGTAGGTTTATTGTTTGTTAATTGCCTGAAAAGAAATCTGAATATATTTCATTTAGAACTGAATATTAAAGACTAGTATTGACGAATGCTTTACTAATTGACAAAGTTTTAGGTTTTCTTAAAAGTGATGACTTTAAGATATGCTAGCTTTCCTCTTGTCCTCATTATGGCTGTGCAGCAGAAGCTGACTGGGTCAGCCTTGGCCTTGCTGTTTCAGGTACCTGTCTGACCTCCACGCGCCAGGCGACCCTGCGTGGCAGTGCATCGGAGCCCAGCACCGATGGATCCTCCAGCTCATGCACAGCTGCCAGGAGGGCTGCGTGCGGGACCTCAAAGGCAAGACCCTTTCTCCCTGCCTGAGTCCTCCCCCTCGTCACTCGACACACTCTGGGGACGCTCTAGATTGAGGGATGAGTCGTTCCCTTTGTAACTATACCTGCCCCCCACCCCGGTTAGCGTCCTCCCTGGGCGAGTAAGAGAGCAGGGGAGGGAGAAAGCCCTCTCAGCATGCCTGTCTCATGGCTGACTGGCAGTGTTGACAGAGGTTCGGCTTACAGAACAGTTACCTCTTGTGGAAGTGACATGATGTTGTAGAAATGATACTAGTCTTGATCAACAGGAACAGTACACTCACTATTCCATCAAGTGCATGTTGAGCCCTGCTGCGCACCAGGCACCATGCCAAGTCCAGGTGCACGGACGCAGTCCCAGCCCTCATGGAGCTCAACTAACCAAGTACCAGGTTGTGACTGGTAGATGGCAGGTTTGGGGACGTGTCTTAGACAGGACTCTGTGTTAGCAGAGAACCTAGAGGATGAGGAATGCCTGCTGGGCCGCCTCCAGCACAGGCCCTGAGGAGAGTGGAGGAAGAGTCACAGCTGGTTCACAGCCAGCACAGTGGCAGGACTTGAGGCCGGGTGAGGAGGCCCCTGGCCTCCTTCGTCCAGGGGTTTGAAGCCTGGGAAAGACCCGATGAGACGGGGACAGTGGAGCCGGTTAGGAGGCTGCTGTGGTGATTCAGGCATCTCGCCGGCACGGGGGCCGTGGGTGTGGAGGAGGAGGGGATTCAAGAGCTGTGCGGAACCTGCGATCGCCAGGACCTGGTGAGGGAAGGAGGGGTAGGAGGGGTTCGGTGATGCCCAGAGGTCTGGCCTTGGCAGCTGGTTGGGATGGGGCGCCGTGGGGCTGGGGCGAGGAGGAGAAGATGGTCTTCCCTTCTCTTTGGACCGGTTGGTGTGCGGCTGTCTGACGAACAAGTGGACGCGTCCAATAGGTAACTGAATTTAAAGAGCAAGAGGTTTGGGTGTGGTCTGCACGTAGATGGTCCCTGGGAGTTGACATATTCACCCAAGAAGGAGAAAAAGGAAGAAAATGTAGGAATGTAGGACAGAGTCCTAGGGAGTGCTCTTTACAGCACTGGTGGAGGAGAAACCTGCAGGTGGCCAGGGAGCCGGGAGGGAAAGGAGGGTCAGCAAGGGTTTTAAGGTGAAGAGTCCGATAAAGGGGTGTCCTTTAGATTTTGTGCTGAGGCTGTTGATGACCTTGGCAAATGCAGTTTCAGTGGCCTGAGACACCAAATAGATTGTATAAATAAGGCGCAGCGATTCTTACAAGGTTTCTGGACGAGAAAGTGAAGTAACATGAGAGCAGTCCTGGCACAGAAGGAGGTGCCACAGAGAGGCCATGATTATTTATTTATAGTTTAGTTTTGTCGTGAATTAGGTGGCTTGGAGTTGAGTATTTTCCAGCTATGAGTCTGTTCTTTTCTATTGTTGATGTTTAGGAAAACCCGAATATCTCTTCACTGATGCCATATCTAAATTTCTAGTATGTCATTAATTATTTTATAGTTTTAGCAAGTGAAAATGACATCAAACAACATATGCACAGTCTGAGGTCATTGGGGGATATTTAGAGGTCCTCAGGTTCTTGTGTACTGAGTCTGCTCTGTTGGGCAGGACTCTCAACGTGGCTGCCCGTCACAACCCCCTGGGTTTTTTTTAAAGATTGTCACTTCCCAGCGTCCTCCCCATTCCTGACCTGATTAGACTCTCTAGCAGTGGAGTCCACGCAGCAGTATTTTTTAAAGCTCCCAGGAGACTGTGGTGCAGCCGGGGCTGGTAATCAGTGTGGTGGATGTGCTCTCGGGACTGAAGAGCCGTGATGAGCAAGACCCAGAGGTCTCTGGCCTCTTGGAGCTTGTAGTCTAGTGAGAGAGACCTATGTCTTTAAACAATTCACGTGTTGTTTATTACATAAGTGTACTTGTGAAAGGTATTGCAAAGTGGGGAGTGCAGAACTCTGCCTCAGTCTCGTTAGCGGGAGGCCCAAGGAAGTTTCCTAGAGGAGGTGTTGTTGCCACTGAACCTAAATGAGGGATGTGAGTTTTCCAGGGAAGGAGCCACGGGGAAGTAGTCCAGAGACCCAGTAGGTGCTCAGTAAGTACCACCCTTCCCCTCTCCAGTGAAGAGGCTGTAAATACAGTGATACAAACAGGATCACGGTCTGACAAACGTTTTCCCTACTCAGGCTTATAAGAAACAATCCAACTGTATGATTTAGTTCTGAAAATACTTGAATTTCTGGAAAGCATGTGTCATTTATGAAGACAGCATATAGACCATTTGAAATTGGAGAAGTGCCAGGAAAATTCGTATGCCTTATTGTCGCACCCATACCTGAAGGATCTGATAACCGATATTCCATCACTAAAGGTCTGAATCTTTCTTGAAGATCAATAGAGACACACCCTTACCTAATGGATTCCTGCCCTGCCATCTTGGTGTTATGTATTGCTATATGTATTTATCCAAAACTGCTGAAAATCAGCATTTCTGGAAGAAAAAAAAAAGACACGAGCTTCCGTGTAACTGGAGACCTGCCTTTTTATTCACTCTGACCAAGCCTGTTGTAGACGTTGCCGCTCGCATATGAAGTGCTTGGAGGAATGTGCATTACGTGGATCCTTTTGTTAGTGATGAGGTTTACCTAAAGTTATTTTCATAAGTTGGTCTTTAAAATTAGGAAGGGAAACATAACAGTTTACGACTCTTTGAACTTACTCCACAGATTTCGTGACAATACAATGTAAATTTCCTAAATTCATTAGCCAGATGTTTATAGGTTAGGATTTAATCGTCCTTGACATTCAGAGGAACATCCTGAGCCGTGCCCACCTGTTGTCAGCAAACACGACTAATATGAACAGTATAGACAGTCCCAACAGATAACTGTCTTTCAGTTGGAAAGTTGGTGTGTTCTTTTGAGCTCACCATCAGGAGTTCTTATTATTTTATTTTGGAGAATTCCAAACATACTTAAGAGCACCAAAGGTGATACCACAACCTCCCGTGTACCTGCCCAGTTTCGACAGTTATCCCCTCACAGCCAGTCTCGTTTTATCTACACCGCCTCCCTCACCCTGAATTATTTTGGAAGCAGGTCACATCATTTCATCCATAATTATTTCAGTATGTAATTTTCAAAGGTAAAGATGCTTTGTGAAAACTGTAACTAAAATACTATTATCATTACCTGAAATGTGGTTTCTTAATATCAAGTATTCAGTTAATTGTCAAATTCAAAAGCAGTTTAATACCTCCAGTATCTTTTTAAGTACACGGATACTATGTACTTAATGTGGCTTTTTAATCAATAGCCAGTGCAAAGGCAGATGATACGAGAAGTGACACAGATGGAGACAGAACTTGTGTTTCCTAGAAGAATTAGCCGTGGTGACATAGTGTCCACTTTGGCCACTTGGCACCTAGATGCCTTCCTGGTTGTTGTCATCAGAGTGTGCATATGTCACTGGACACGTCAGCTCTTTACTGTGCACCTGCCTACCCGTGTACAGGTAATGTCATTATATAGCATAGGCATGTGCATGTGTGGGTGTGTTTATGTAAGATATTGGCCTTAATTATACGTTTGCTGGGAATAAGTACAATTTTTCTTTCATGTAATCTACACCGGATTGTTCCCGATAGACTCCTAATTGATATTTATGAGCGTCCTAGTTAGGTGTAATAGAAGTGCAGTCAGTATGAGGGCAAGTCTCCTAAATATCATTTGGACTTTCTGTTGGCCATCCTCTCGTAATCACAACATTTGGGGTCTGGAAGAAACCTGGGAAGTTGTCTGGTTTGGTACATGACTTGGATCTGTTTTGCACGCGAGGAAGCTGCCTCAGAGAAGCCAGGTGACAGACAGCCCAGCTTCTCCGTGTCCTGCACGGTGGTTCCACAGACCTGTGTTCTGTGGTTGAAGATAGTATTTCATGAAGTGTGTTTCTGAACATGGTGAACGGATGGCACGATGGCAGTGCCTTTTTGTGAAGCTGCATTGCTTTCATTCAGGTCTTCTCCAGAACCTGTTTTCAGAATGAAAGCTTGTTGCATTCTAAACCTAAAGAATGCATTGTACGTTCTTCTATTTGTAACACCTGTACTCGGACTTCTACCACCAGAGAAATGCTTGTAACTGATGGATAACCCAGTCTTGTGAGGTGAGATACAATTTTAAAAAGACAGACTGTAAATATTTTAGACAGGAAAAGACTTCTTTGTGTCTTTGTAAGTAAAGCTGGTTTTTATGCATGAATTTAAGAAACCTAATTAACATACAAGTTTTTTTTTTTTTAAATCTTTACATGATGCTTTGGGTTAAAATGTTAATTGTATTTAGTCTTGTGGTCTTCAATAAAAGTTCATGAGCCAAGATGGTGATAGATTTTCAGAGACAGCAGTCCTACATAAAAAAGCCACATTTGTCCAGGTTACATTCTTCTGTATGTGAAGCATTCATTGCTCAGCAGAGGTAGGCCGTAGGGTTGATATTTTTATAAACACTGCATTAGAGCCTTCTCTGGATTCCAATTTTTATAATAATAACGCATACGAACCTGGTAGATGGTGCCCCTAGATGTCGCACACCAGGACACAGACAGGAGATGAGCATTACGCCTCAACACACCCTGCCAGGTATCCAGGAATTCTCACTCCGCTTCTGCGGCCGCCTCTGTAGCCCAAATGTGATCTTTCCTTTTTTCTAAGGGGAGACAAATAGGAGGAAAAAAACAAGAATAAAGATCAACATTAAAAAAAAAATTCATCTTGAAAGCATAAACACCTATGGAAGGGCCTGTTTTCTTCCAGCTTGAGCTAGTCAACTCTACAGCTTCTCTTCCAAAACTTTTACTGCCTTATAAGAAGTGTCATTTGTCTCTTAAAATTTCTGTGAAATAGGGCCAAAATTAGACTAAATCTTCAGGTTTCCTGTCAGGAAAAGCCTTTGGTTTAACCCCCTACGGACATTCTCAAACAGGATTTTGAAAGGTAGCCTTCAAAGGTGTGTTTTTTCCTTTGTTCTGAAAATGAGTTTAACTCTAAACTCATTTAAAATACGTGCTGACTACATGTGGTGACTCCAGGGAGAAGCATCTAGAGCAGTTATCTCTGCTTTCTGCTGTCTGCACCGCTAGGGCTTCCCAGAGGACATATTAGAGCAGAGGCAAGTGACGCGTTTAGAATGGAAGCCATAGATTCTTTCAGACAGTCACACAGCAGATGGGAACACATTTCCATGTGGCTCAGGTTCTCTTTGAAAACTTAGAGATACGTCACACCTGAAAGGTTTATTCTGAACCATCACAGTACGGATCTATTATAGAGGAAAAATGTTAAGAATAGAGGCTAATGATCTACTCTTTTAATTGTTTCAAACAGAGCAGATTATTAATGACTTGCTGAAATAAAAAGACTATATTTTCAATTCAAGCTCATCAAATACATGCATAAAGTACATTTTAAATTTTTGTACAGTTTCATGAATTTAGTATAACTAAACTATATTTTTTCTTGATATTAAAAAAATAAAGATGTGACCTTTATGTAGATAATCACTGGGGTTAAAAAAATATAATTCTAGTATTTCCACAATTTGGCATCAGGTAGCTCCTGGGCACCAGATTAGGTTGCAAGCCTCCATTAAGAAATTGGCAGCAGATTTGTCAGATCTTCTACGTAACTACAAAAATGTTTCTATGTTTAAAAAGACAGTAAACGTTTATACATAGATTTCTAATAAAATTTCTAATTTTTTATTTTAAAGTTGTTATCATGAGGTTGTACATTAGGAAGTTTCTTTTATGAAGTTTCATTTTTGGAGATTTAAAAAGTAGTTTCTCTCCTGAATGTTTATTATACCAACGTGAACCCAGAATGATAGACGTTGATTTAAAAAGAAGAAAAGGCACAGCTCCTGCAAGTACAGGTAGGCGACACTGGTTTGGTCTCCACCTTCCCGTCCCTGTGACTGAGTCCTCCCGATGTGAATTGTGCTTTACCTGCTCACTGTTGCTTCAGTTGGCTTTAGAAGAGGCAGTGCTTCTAAATACTTGTAGTGGGATTTTATTCACTTACTTTGAGATTCGTAAGCCATAAAGGATTACAGAAGAAGGTAGATTCAGGAGAGAGGACTAGAAGAAAAGTACCAGTTTATGACTGTAATAGCAAAAATCTTCTCTCCAGCAAAGTGGTGGTCTGGTTTTCCTTTCCCTTTTGTCCTTTTTCTCAGAAAGAGAAGAAACCTAGGTGATACTCAGTGTGCCATGAATTAGATTCACAGTGCATCCTGTTAGAAATTGTCGCTGTTGTTTGTAAACAGTATAAGTTTACATAAGCAGTTTTAATTACCTGACAGCTTAGCAGGATTTTACGTGATTCTAAATTTGTTTTTTAATCTAATTTGAAAAGACAAATTTAGCTTCCAAATTAAAATGAGGACTAGCAATTAATACTAGTAACTTAAACAGTTTTTTAGAAGTCAGTAAACTAGCACTTGAGCATTTGATTTACTGTTCAAATAGTACAGCGTTCATTCGCAGGTCCTGTCAGTGCTTCCCCAGCTGTTGGGTATGGTCGGAGGAGTGAGACTTGCCTCGTTTTGTGCTCGGTTCTGGTCACCTGGTGGCAGCGTCTGTCTGTGTCAGGTCAGACAGGGCAGCAGGGCTTCCGTCAGGAGGACCTCTCCGCGTGACGTCCCAGCGCTGGGTCTTTTCTGCTTGGCTCACTGTCTGTCTGGGGGGAGACACACCTCCAGCCTTCAGAGAAAACGGTTTTGACAGTAAATGCCCCGCACACCTTGAATTGCTAGCATTGCCTGGTAATTTTAGAATATTCAGGGGTACAGATATTTTATGTCTCCTGTTGTCATTTTTGTAATAATTCTATTGCTTATACAGTCTAAGTAGGTGCTCTCTACTTAAATCTGTATATAACTGCAGAAAAGGGTCGTACTTAAATAAAAGCATAAATAATTTGGTTTTGGTTATTCACCTAACCAGCTTGTTACAATGTATGGTTCTTGCTTATATAGCCAATGTTAGCTGAGAAGCGCTTCTTCAAGGTTCACACCTGTAGTCTTGCTTTTAAAATGAGTCTCTTCCTTTCAGCTGTTTTCCGAATGATGTTGGAATACAGTTCAGAATTTGGCCCGCAGCCCTAAGAAGTGGAGTGAGGTTATGCGGCCTGTTAAATACGCCTTCCTTGGTTTAATTTGGATTAAACGATCCCCTTTAAATTGAAGAAGTACCCCGTAGGAACTTCAAATGTATGTATAGAAGCATCAGATCAAAAAGAACATTCTTATCTGTGGACACAGTCTCGTTCCTGGAGGTTGGTAGCTGCCTTGCTGCACCCACCCCATCCCAGTCACCGACCTTTGTGTGTGCTGTGCTTGACAGGAGTCCAGCAGGCCTGGGTCTGCAGAGGCTCCTGGCCCCGAGCACGGTCAACAAGCGGCAGGGGGTGGTCCGGCTGCTGCTCAGGACAGGGGCCTGCTGTGCGCAGGAAAGTGTGTTTGGAGGTGTTTCGGGCTGAGGAAGTGGGCCACCTGGAGAGTTGGCTATAGACCAGGGCTCCCCGTACCACGTGGGCTGGGAGCAAGCTGGGCGGGAGGCCGGGGGCCGAGTACACGTGGCTGATGTACCACCTGGCCCACGTCTGCAGGCCTCCCCCTCCACAGAAGAGCCTCTCCTGCCCTTTGTGTCTCAGGGAGTCTGGTAAACACATACTGACCACTGCATTTAAAGAAGGGAGAGCGCACCCAGATAGCTGGAGTTGAGAGGATTTGGCTGATGTGTGATGTGGAATCCTTGGTATAACAAGCATTTCTTACAAATCTTCCTAAAGCCATTATCAGTTTTTTGTCGTACTCAGAGTTTTAAGGTAAACTCTTAAGTTTTTGAGCTTTGCAGAAAATCTCGCCATATCTCTGAAGTTCGCATAAAGCTGAAGACTTTTTATCTGGTAAAAATCTCATGGTTGGAAAAAAATAGCAAATCTTTCAACTCGTTCATAGCAAATTGTGAAAGATAAATAGTTTTTCTTTTAGAAAAGTAATACACTTTAAACTTGATTTCTGTACTGCCACTTTTACTCTTGGTGAAGCAGCTAGGATTGTTAGTGTTCTGAAGAAAGTTACTTCTGCAACTTCTGAAGACAGATTTTCTGTTTTTCTCTTATTAAAAGTAAATTTCTGTTTTGTTTATATAGTATTCCAAAGGTGATTTTTCTAATTTTATATTTATTTGTAATCTGTTAAATTTCTCCTGCATACTCACAATTAGAAAAATAGTTCCCTTTGAGAATGCTGGTAGCATGTTTTAGAAGCTTTATTTAAACCGGAGAAACAGAATGTTGACTCAAGTGTGTCAACGAAAATAAATGATCTGTAATGGGAAAAGAATTTTATTTGATAGAAAAGAGTTTTATTTGAGCCAAACTGAGGACTGTAGCCCAGAAGACAGCCTCTCAGATAACTCTGAGGAACTGTTCCAGAGAAGCATGGTTTTCAGCACAGTTTTATATCTTGTCAGAACAAAGAACATCAAACATGTCAGGGATACAGACCAGCATGTACACAGCGAGTCAGTGTGGCCTTGGCACCTGGGAAGGGAATCTCACCATTCAAGAAGGACCAGCATTGGTGGCCCAGGGAGACAGGCATTTCATCTTTACTTTTAGCGTGGACATTCTTTACTTCTGGCCACTGTGCCCTCTTCTGTAATAATTAAAGCAGACGTACAATGTGTGTTTGATTGAACAGCCACAAACAGGCTGTTCCAGTTAGTATAAAATTCAAGTTGACGCGTGTATAAGCCAGAATGTCTTCCCCAGACCGCAACACGTGAACGTTTCTTCTATCAAGGGTCAGTAATTAAGAAGCTTAGTCATTTTTTTTTAATTTTAAGTGTTTAAAAGAGTTTTTCTTCCAAGATGCTTCTTCCAAGCATATGTAGGTAAGATATATATGTTTTCTTTGATGTATTGGTAAAAACCCAAATATTAGTTCATGGAATTTAGAAGATACAGCTATACCCTAGGATTATTTAGTTCTAGAATTTTTTTAGTATCCCTTTTTTTTTTTTTTTTTCCCCTACAAACACCATATAGAATTTTAGGACTGGAAATACTGTACTGATGGAAGTGTTGCTGTGTGAAGTTTTGTCAGGAGAGCAATCTTTCCCCATAGTTATTCCTCAGATAACTTGGACAGATTGCGGCCAAGTAATCTTGATCTTATCAGCACACTGTCATTTGAGGGTGTTTATTGGTTACTCTGCTTGGTGCCTCTAAAATAGCCAAGCTGTAAGGTCCACAATAACAAGTATGAAATCCTAGTGACGTTTTCCCTGTTACTGTTTTTGTCGCCTTTAATATTTTCTTGATGAAATTTCCTTTTACGACTTAACGCTCACGTGTGCTCTCTGTGTAGGGGCAGAGACTGTTTATACATTTAAACAGCACTGCTACTCATCACCCTCAGTTGTCTCAAACTATTCCAGGGAGCGGAATAAGCGGTGGTTCAAAGTTTCAAATTCAGATTTTGTATCATAGAATCAGAATTTTAGAGCTGAAAAAGACACTAAGGCTTGTGTAGTTCAAGCCCTGATTTTTACAGGTGAAGAAGCACATGCCGCCTGTGACTCCTTCTGCCACAGAGCGGGGGCCCCTGGGATAGGGAGCAGTTGTCAGCGTGAGCACAGATGAGGGAAAGCTGGGCTGTGATCCTATTTGAGAAAAACTTTCGTCAGGGATAAAATCGTAGGAACAGTTCATTTCTAGAGAAAATCTACTCTCAAGAAAACAAATGACCTCCCATAACTCATTAATGCAGTTTTAGGTTTGAAAAACACAAAGTCAAACACAGTTTTACAAAAACTTTAGGCTCTGTCACCTGCAGAACAGCTTAGTGCAAACTGAGCTTCTAATGAAAAACCCAAGTCCTGTGTATATATGTATTGAACACCATCCTTAGGTGGATATCAGGGCAGATAATTTAGTGTTTTCAGGGAAAATATACGAAGTAACATAATTTTCATTTGTGTATGGTCTGCACATAAATAAGAGCATGATATTATGAAACTTCCTAGTTACTCTCATTTATAACAGTATATTTTATATAACATTTCTCTTAAACATATCAAGAGGTACTGCTATCGTATTGTGAGGTAAAACAGTCAAGAGCAAATGAACGGATTTCTTATATTTTAAAACCTTTTGCTGATTTTATGTTACAGAAACTTTTTTTCATCTTTTCCTTTCTTTTATAATAATGTTTGTTTATCATCAGAAGCACTTCATATTTGTAATAATTTTGTGGGGTATAAATATCGTCGTGTAATTTAAGTTTAAAAGGAGTGTCAGAATCCTCAAGTTTTTTTTTTTTTTTTGACACTTGATAGTAAATAATTTCTGACAACTGAGATTTTAAGTGTTTTCATTAATTTTCTCCTCAAAGGACAATCCTCCTAATTCCCCATAAGATTACTCATTGCAAGACTTTTTCTGACCAGAGAAAGGAGCAGTCTGTTAGAGGAGAGCGAGTTCTGGGCTCAGGCCCGGGCTCCCACTGCACGGCTGGTCCCCGGGCTGTGCAGGGCACCACCTGCCGGACCCTTGGCCCAGCACGCCCACGGACGCATCTGTCCCCAGGGTCTGGGGGCCGTCCTCTCCCTGCTACTGTGCTGTCCTTGCTGCTATTCGACAGACACTTCCAAATAAGAAATTAGTTCTTGGTAAGCTTTCTTTTCCTGATATCGTAGAAAATGATGATACGGTTTCTAATAGAAGGAACACATGTTCTTAATAGTTTCTGCCATTAAAGGGAAAAATAAATCAGTCTTTTAACAGTTTCAAAATTCAAGTTTATTCAAATTAAACTATACAGGACTTAATATCATGCATTTAAATTAATGTTACGGGGAAAAACTTTTTCTGAGGATCTACTTAATGATCATTGTATATTTTTGTAGGAATGGTATACAGTGTGTATTTAGGAAACTAGGAGGTTTTCCTTCTAATCAAAAATTTGTAGTCCTGTTACGGGGAAAAACTTTTTCTGAGGATCTACTTAATGATCATTGTATATTTTTGTAGGAATGGTATACAGTGTGTATTTAGGAAACTAGGAGGTTTTCCTTCTAATCAAAAATTTGTAGTCCTGAAACCTTCAAGGGTAGTAACTTATAACGTTTTGAATTAAAGCATTCTCTTCTTGCACCTTTCAATATACATGTTTACATAAATTACACATTTTATACAAACATTTAATGTGGTGCCAAGTTTGGGCTTTTTTACATTTCCTTTTTTATATAAATTTATTTATTTGTGTTTGGCTGCGTTGGGTCTTTGTCGCTGCGCGCGGGCTTTCTCTGGTTGTGGCGAGTTGGGGCTCCTCTTCATTGCGGTGCGCGGGCTTCTCTTGTGGAGCACTGGGTCTAGGTGCATGGGCTTCAGTAGTTGTGGCATGCGGGCTCAGTAGCTGTGGCCACAGGCTTAGTTGCTCCGTGGCATGTGGGATCCTCCCAGACCAGGGCTGGAACTCGTGTCCCCTGCGTTGGCAGGCAGATTCCCAACCACTGTGCTACCAGGGAAGTCCCTACATTTCCTTTTAAAATATGTCAGAAAATTGATATTTTGATATTAATTTCTTGAATTCTACAATTAATAGCAGTGGTGACTCTGTACACTTCAGAGGAAAATGTCATAAATCTTCAAAGCTTCCACACAAATCCCTCTTTGAGATGGGGAAAAAATCAATTATAAAAAATATTATTTCTTCATCTATGTGTTTTCTTAACTCTCATTTTTCTTGCTATTTTAAAATATTGAATTCTACAAGTCTTATCCTAGATTTAATGTGTTCCGAAGTAGAAGTCCATGTAAATAAAGCATTTAGCATAGTAGGTGAAACATCGTGGGTATTTAATAAAATGCCGTTCCACTGAAACTATCTGTTCAAATGACTTGGTTTCTATTTCTGTAAAACCTGCCTGGTAGAATCTGTGAGGAGGCGGGGAGATAGCTCATACTGTATCATGCTGAGTGGCTCATGATGGGAGGAGCCATGAAAGCAGACTCTTTGCTTATATTGTATTCACTTATGTCTTGATTTTCTGCCTCCACTGCCAGGATGTAAACACCTTGAGGACAGGCCTTTACCTGTTAACCCACTGCCGTATCCCAGGGGCCTGCAATTCCTGGCACGTGGGAGGGCTCAGTGAAGACTTGTTTGATGCTACTGGATAACTGACACTATCACTGGCATAAAATCATTATTTTATAAATGGGTTTCATCTTTTGCCCTTGGAAACAAATCTATAAGCTTTTCATATTCTGTTAAGTTATAAAACAAAGGAAGAGCATTCTTATTGAATAATTTAGTATCAGTCACTCAGTGTATATTGAAGGAATTATATGCAGAAGATCCAGCTGTGGACAGAGACTTAATATTGATCCTTATCCCCGAGAAGTTCTGACTGGAACTGCTAATGAACAGCAGAAGGCAGAATGTTGAGTCAATGAGACGGTGTTCATTCGGAGGGCAGGGAAAGTAGACAGCACTTTGAGCTGCGACAGCAGGAGGCGACTTGTGTTTATTAACAGGATGGGGAGGATGATGAAAAGGGTAGGAAGTGAGGCAGGAAAATGAAAGATGCATTTTCATAGTGTCCTCTGCACCGTAAGCACCCTGTAAATGTTTATTGAATTCAGCTTGTTTTGGAGGTCTTTGAATGCTCAGCTGCAGAGCTCAGAGTGCTGGTTATAGCACCTCTGCAGGCTGACAAGGCGAATTCTACCCATAATGCCAGCCTCTCACTAACAGGATTAGCAACACGGGATTCCATTCCTGGTGACTCTGGAGAACCATCTTAGAAAAAGTGTTTCCTGGTTCTTAGATAATTTGGGTTGGAATTCTGAGGGTTTTCTGGAAGACTTCTGAGAAGAGAATCAAGATAGCAGTATTTTGGTGGTATTAATCCAGGACAATAAAGAGAATGTCTTGACATTCTCTAGTGAAGTGTTAGGCTTCTAGAATATTAACAGTGTGGGGTGAAAAGGGTCCCAACTAGGTGGCTGGCAGTGGGAATAGAAATAAGAAATCACATCCCACATTGCAAAGAAAGAAGTTGTGGTATTTGGAGATTTAAATTTTAAGGGGGAAGTCAAAGATTTATGCTGTTAAGTCTGCTCCACTAAACCCTGTACCTTCCTTTCCAAGTGCCAAGTTGCTTTTCAAAAAAGAATTTTTCATCCTGATTTTTATGTTTATGGAACCCCCTCCCCTCCGTTTTGCTGAACATTCATTCTGAAATGATATGTAAGTTACATGTCTGTATTAAGCCAGAGTAATAGATTTAATCCTCCAAATCTGTATGGTGGGAGTGACTTTTAAAAGCTATTTAGAGAAAATATTTCTGGTTTTACTTTAGTAGATGTCTTCTTTAAAAAAAAAGAATGGAACGGTTGAGCAAGAAATCTCTCAGAGAAGAGGTCCATTAAATCACTTAGTAAGCTCTGTGAGTCCATGGAAACGCTGCCTCTCTCTTCCAGGGCCACCGGGCCTTCACAGCGCCACGCTGGACCTGGACGGCGATGTGCGTGCCTCCGTGCCGGGTCATCTAGGCCAGACGGCGTCTCTGAAGAGGGGTAGCAACTTTCAGCCTGGTCGAGATGACGGTGTGTGTCTCCCTCCCACCTGTATCTTTTAAATTTGTACTCGTGTAATAGCCAGCATTTTTCTCTTGGAAAATTCCATAATCACCTGTGTTACTGCTGCTGAGTATTACCAGCCATCATCCCTTCTACTTAAGCAACTACACAGTAATTAAATTTAGATAATTAAAATGAATTTTACATTGTACATTAAAGAAATGCCATTTGATTTTTTAGTAAGTCATTTCATTGGGCACAGGTCAGTGTTATTCAACACATTTCTGTGGTTGAATTTTTAAAAATATGCCACAGAAAAAATTATCTGAGAACGTCTTTAGGATGAAGGTTGCAACAAAAGTGAATCTCTGTAGTCAGTACAGAAAAATAGTAGACACCTTTTTAATGAATTTTAAAATTTGGTTTGAAAAGAGTTGTTTGTTTATTACCCATAAATTAGTTGCTAATCATTTTTTCTACGCTAAGGCATCTCAAGTTGTAACTGTGTTACATTTCTTCCTGAGGTTGACATTGATCTTTTGATTGTTTACCTATATGAGATACAAAACATGTTGGTTATAATGCCTTTGTGTACCAATTAG
Source organism: Delphinus delphis (assembly GCF_949987515.2). Lineage (NCBI taxonomy): Eukaryota > Metazoa > Chordata > Mammalia > Artiodactyla > Delphinidae > Delphinus > Delphinus delphis. The sequence continues at coordinate 365,637 of NC_082692.2, read as the reverse complement.
ATGCTGTTAGTCACTGGTTACTTACAACCTCAATAATAGATATAAGAAATGCAAATAAGGTAATAGAAATACCTTACTTCTTATTAAGTTCAAATACCTCTAAAGATTATTTCAAAGTATTTCATATCATTCTTCTGAGTACTGGAGTAGAGATTTTTTTTCTAAAGTTCTATTAATAATATGAATGAATGTCCATCATAAGCACTAAAATCAAATGATACATTTGCACTAAATGAAGGGATTCCATAACTGTCAGTGTGGCTTCTTCTTGTCCTGTTCCATTCTCCACCCAGCCCACCAAACTCTAGAATAAACACTGGAGAGAGCAGAACTGTTTGATTCTGTACATTGTGGTACCGTGTAGCCCTCTAAGCAGATATAGCCAGGGCCTGACCCTGAAGTGCAGCCCACCTGAGTTTTAAAAAAATACTTCCTTTCTTTAATGAGTAGGATGACACATGATCTGTGAAAACCCTTTCCACACCCCTTCCTTGCCCTTATGTGATTCACTACCACCCGTGGACATGCTGACAGGCTTAAAACAGTTAGAAATTATACTTGAGGCTGACTGTAATGAATTACATCATCTTGAACAGTTCAAATTTATCCTGCCCGGGGTTTGTCAAGCTTCTTGCATCAATTTTATCTAATTCTGGAAATTTCCATCAAATTTGCAAAATTTTTGGCTATCATTTTGTCAGATATCTTTCTGCTCTGCTTCCTTTTCTGGAATCCCAACTGCATGTATGTTAAGCCAATGGATTATCCCGTAGATCACTGAGGATCTGTTCCCCACCCCAGTTTCTCCACTCTGTGCTCCACTGTAGAGTTAATTGTTATGCCTTCTCTGATCTTTTATCTTCAGCATCTAAGCTGAAGTTTCATGTAAAAGTTTCATGTACTTTTTCATCTCTAGAAGTTCCATTTGGTTCTTTTAAATATCTTCCCTTTCTTTTCTCATTATTTCACGTTTTCCTTTACTTGAACATTGTCCTTAGAGGTTAATTCTCTCTTTGTCATTTGTGGCTCTGTTACTCTTGACTAGTTTTCTCCCTGGTTTCTGGTTCTGATTCTCCTTCCCCTTTTAGCCTGGTTAATCATGTTTCATTGTTTCTCAGACACTGGGAATGTTCAGTGTTGAGTGTCGGGGTTTTGTTCTCTTCCTTTAAAGAGTGTGAGACTTTGTTTTACCGGTTACTTGCAAATAAGTTTGATTCATCCAAGGCCTGTGGTTAGTTGCTGGAGCAGTAGCCTGCCTTCTAGGGAGACTTGAGACCACTCCTGAATGGCCTGGGGTCACTCAGGAGGACTGCTCCCCTCCCGTATGATTCCTGGGAACCCTTGGCCTTACTACTCCCTGGCTGCTCTTTGCCTGGCTGTGAAGTTCACTGGACATGAGCATGACTTAGGAAGACTCTTATGTGGATTCCGGGAGCTTTTTTCCCACGTAGTTCCTCCCTCCTTTCCAGAACTCTTCCATGTATCATCCACTCACCCCCGCTGCCCTGAACTCCATCTTTCCAACTCCGAAAGCCCACTGAGCTTTGCTTCAGTTCCTCCTCCCTTGACCTCTCTTGTCTAGAAATGGCAGGCAGAAATCCAGAGCAGCTGTGGGCTCCCCACCTGTTCACTTCCCCTTCCCTTAGGGGTCACAGTCTTGTGCTGCCTATGAAATGCTTGTTTAGATATTCCCCCACCCCCGCCCCACAGTTTTCTAGTTGTTCACCACCAGAGGTTAAATCCAGCCCTTGTTACTCCAGCATGGCTAGAAGTGAAAGCAAAGTAAGTCAGCTTTAATTTCTCCAGAGTTATTACTTGAAATTGGAACATTATGAGGGATTGCTTGCAGTAAACAATAGCTGTGAATAAAGTTGAGGAAGCTCATTCTTGATCTTGTGATCAAAAAAAGCCTACGTTATGACTTCTATTGAGACAAATTAGATACTCCTGCCATATTCCCTTAGTTCTTTTCATCAGTCTTAGGAGATAACTCTTAAAGTTATTCTTTCGGTGATAGAGCATGTGGGAATTTATCAATAAGAAAAGAAAATCCAAAATCATTTTTTAGTTATAATGATCAGAATTTGGATGTAGTAGGCTTAGAAGGAACAAGGGGAAAGGGCTCTCAGTACACACATACACACGTGGGTGTAAAGAATCTGCTGGTGATAAAAAGATCAAAAACACATGACCCTCAGAATTGTTCCCTGTCACCGGGCAGGAGGCTGCAGGAGCCCGTGTGTTTTCCAAGAGCCCTGGTGCCTGAGTGCCAGCCCCTCGGTAACACGGCCCTGCAGCCAGTGTGCACCTCTGGCGGGGACGCTCCATCCCAAGGGGAATTCAGACAAAATCATTTTATCAGTTTATCTGCTATAGAAAGATTCAGCCAATAGAATCCAGAATCTTTTTGGAAGCCTTTTGGAATTGGTTTGTTTTTATTTATACTTGTCCAGATACTTTTCCCATCATAAAGTCGTTTCACGTAGAATACTTGTTAATTTTTTTTCTTTTTTTATATACATTTATTTATTTGTTTTTGTCCGCCTTGGGTCTTCATTGCTGCACGCCGGCTTTCTCTAGTTGTGGCGAGTGGGGGCTACTCTTCGTTGCGGTGCACGGGCTTCTCATTGCAGTGGCTTCTCTTGTTGCGGAGCATGGGTTCTAGGCTCATGGGCTTCAGTAGCTGTGGCTCGCGGGCTCAGCAGTTGTGGCTCACAGGCTCTAGAGCACAGGGTCAGTAGCTGTGGTGCATGGGCTTAGTTGCTCCGCGGCATGTGGGATCTTCCCAGACCAGGGCTCAAACCTGTGTCCCCTGCACCGGCAGGCAGATTCTTAACCACTGCGCCACCAGGGAAGCCCAGAATACTTACTAATTAGTGGATTCAACAAGAGAGAAGCTGAGTTTACTTCCTATTTGTTTATTTTGTGGTTTTTAAAAAGATTTCTTTTTAAGTGGTGAGAAGGCAGTGTTCCCTCTTTCCCTTGGGGTGGAGGCATCCTCTGTGCCGACTGCTCTTGGGAGCAGACGGTGTGTGTGCAGGACGTGTGCACACATAGAGCCACCTGGGTGTCGCAACTTCAGACCAAGGGGGACTCGTCAGCTTGGGTCACTTTCACGTGTTCCCCGCAGACCTGGCCGAGGATCTGTGAGCTCGGGAGCCCGATGAGCTCTCCCAGCAGGGGATGCAAACCGGAGATCAGTTCGGCTGCAGGAGCATGGATCTTTTGAAACTAATTTTCAAAAAATTAGTCTTTCGAAATTAATTTTGGGGACTATCCTGTGTAAGAGTCTGCTTGCACCCTTATGAGGTGGGTCTTCTAAAGCTTCAGGTTTTAGATCTTGTCCTGTCTCCTGCCTTGTTCTTGGCCTGTGATACCGGAGCTGTGGCCACGCCAGGTCTGCTACTGCCACCGTTGGAAAGCAGCTCGTGTCAGTCCATGTTGAGTTGGTCTGTAGGTGATAAAGGGTGGGGGGATTGGGAAATAGTTGGTGCTCGCAGACCTAATACTTTCACCTTTATTCCCTCGAACTTACTCTTCCCACAAGAAATCTGTCAGACCTTGTTTCCCACTTTCTACAATAGCTGCGTTAAATGATGTGTTATCCAAGAGGCTTCGGTGTTTTTACTTTCTGTTAAATGTATTTGTTATGGGAGGAGTTTTTAATTACATGACTGTGCTTGAATATGTCCCTTTATGATAATTTGATTCCTTACTGAGTTTCCACCACTGAGTTACAACCTGAAGACAACAGGGTTGGAAAGCCGAAGCCCCTCCTCTGTGAAGGTCTCCTGTCCTGCCTCCGCTCCCCACTTGCCCCGCCAGACCCGCTGAGCAAGCAGGCCCCTCTGCTCACTGTGCCGCCACAGGCGTTGGTAGTTGGTGGGAAAAGGAAATACTGGTCTATCAGCAGATAAAAGCTCTGCAGCCCAAGTGGGACAGCACGGGGCACGTTTTTAGGTGGGGGAGCAGCAGTATGTCCAAACACATTTTTAGTCTTGATTCAAAAGGATATTAATAGTATTTTATTCTTTTCCTCTTTAGCATGGAGATACCAAACTCCCCACCGGGTGGCATTTGTTGAAAAATTGACCAAGCTTGTTTTAAGTCAGCTGCCCAACTTCTGGAAACTCTGGATTTCATATGTTAACGGAAGCCTTTTCAGTGAGGTATGTGTACAGATTTGACTATAGTTGTAGCTAAGTCGTGGATTTCTAGTCTTAAAAATTTTAGATTTTGAAGTGACTTTTTTAAAGCCTCAGAAGCCCAAAGCCTCTAAGTATTGTCAGATGTTTTAAGATTAGTAGAAAATGCTGTAAAGCCCTAACACTTAATAGCTGTATGGCCTTGAACAAGTTACTCAGCTCTTCCGGGAGTCACTGTCCTTGGTTGTAAAGGAGAACAGTGAGCGTCTCTCTCAGAAGGCAGGGGTGAGTGCTCAGGGAAACAGTGGCTTAAAGAATAAAAGAATCTGAATTGAGTATAATGCCAGTCAGGCCATGTGGTGGATGAAACTGTCGTGCAATTGATGATGAACAGGTGATACAACAGGGATCAAATGTTTGCATCTTGCACATGGGTCTCAAGTGAGAGGGAACTTCCTAGTTGGAAAGAACTTAAAGATCCTGTTTTCTGGCCCCTATGTGATCAGCCTGGAGAAGTTGTTTAAGGGTTTACACTCTCACAGGTTGCACGTGTACTAATCATGTATAATTGGAGCACAGAAATTACGAGCGTAAAGTAACGACTCTTGACTTTTGTGCGTAGCACACAGATTCGGACTCGTCACTCAGTTGTCTCACGTCAAGTGCCCATGACAGGCCTCCAGGTCCCAGAATATAGACTCTGAGGCCCTTTGCCTGGAGCTGTGGTGGCTCAGGAGAAGACAGCTCTGGTTTCGTATCTCCGAGGAGACTCTTCACAGCCCTGGGGAAGCTGGGAGAGGCGGGGTCTTCCTGGGGCTAGTGCACTTGCCAGCACAAAACTGCTTTTGCTCTTTTACACCAAGGACACCTCTGCAGTTTGACAGAAGGTGGTGGGTGTCTTGGTTCTCCAGGATCCATCCAGTCTCCTTTGACCATGGATACATGCTCATGCTGCTATTAAAGAAGTTTGCCACTATCTCTTTTCCTTTTAACGTGGTAGATCCCTAGATGTTTGTTTAAATGAAAGGTTAGTTATCTAAGCCATAAAATTTACTTAGTACATGAAAAACAGAAAAACAATAGTGCATGCAAAACAACAGACTCCTTCATGCAGAAAAACCTACCTCTTAAGCATGAGTTATCCCTCTGTTTTTTTCTGACATTAATTTCAGCAGTGTATCAGTTACTGACACATTCAAATATTATAGCAATAAATAACATACCTCACAACTCTTTCATGTCCATTTTGTATTACCTGGTTATTTTACAAAAGCTCTGTTAAAAAGTTCACTGTGCAGAGAAAGTCAGTCTTCCATAAAATATGTGTAGAGTTTGGCTGGCCTTCATTGCTGCCTGAAGAAGAGAGTGCCTTTAGGTGTCCTGAAAAGAGTTTTCTCAGCGTTGTGCTTTCAGACGTGCCCGATCAGCCCGCATTTTTGTTCATGGCAGCTGGATGAGAGTGGCGGCCTCTGTGGTGGGGAAGGTTTGGGTTTCTTGCCTTTTGCTGCAGTGGGGGACAGCCACCCCCTCCTGCCGTGTTGTACCCTCCTCCTCTTACCTGCTCCCTCTAAAGCAGAGCTCTTGTGAGACTGGAAAGGGGAGGTGCTGCCACGCCAGTGCCTGGACAGCTGTGTTCACAGCATCTCTTGCAGAGCGCCAGGGTTAGAGTAGAACACCCAGTGTGTGTCGCTTACTAGCTGTGACCTTGGGCAGATACCGTTACTTCTCAGCCTACTTCCAGGGGGATGGTTTGGGAATTAGATGAGTTAATATTAAGTGAAGTGCTTATAACCGTGTCGGGGAGATAAAAAAGAATTTGCTCTTATTATTTGGAGTAAATATTTATTCCAGTATTTGAAGTGTCATTGGCCTGGCACACAGTAGGTGTTTCATGAACAAAGCTCAGTAGTGGTGAGAAGTGTGGGACTGATGTAGAGCAGAGACGTGCTGAACGTTGCCAAGGCGGGTTCTCACGTGTGAAGGAGCAGAACCCAGGAAACATCTGGAAACCTAGTTTTGTTTCCAGCCGAGTGTCTTCCTTCCAACTGGAGCGGTGTCTGGAGGTGGCCCCCACGCATGGACAGTAGTTGCCTCATCTTGCATCTTTCTAGGGTTTTTTGATCTGAGATGATTTAGTGAAAAGGGACGGTATTCTCCTTCTCACAGGTTATACCTAGTTGTCTAAACGTCTAGATGAAGTGTTCGGTTGCAGATGAGGAATAAATGAGCTCAGGAGTCACAGCACTGGAAAATCACTGTGATCAGTTGTGCTGAGTTGGGTGTGCCTGTGGAATTTCCAACAGTTTATACTCATAAACTTTTCTTAAAAGTTTATGGTAATAATTATTAAGTGTAATTCGCTGTACAGATTTGGGCATGTTTTTAAACTAAGTGACTCTCTATTGAAAAGCCAGAAAGACACCAGAGGACAGTGGAAGGAATGGAGGAGTTAGGAAAGGGTGCCAATCATGTCATGAGTGAGATCCAGAGACTTAATTAAATTAATATTGGGAAGAGTTCCAGGGTTTCAATCTCATACAAGAAAGCTCTCTTAATATTTGAACACAATTTACTTGGAATTTCTTATTTTTTCTTGTTGTAAAACTGTTTTGTTTTATTTCGAGTTCATCTGTTAAAAGATTTAGATGGAGTTTCCAACAGTTTAACAAATAGTTCTTCAGACCAGTCAAGGCCATGTGAGGTAACATATGTGAATCAAAACAGTGCGATCTAGCCGTTGGTCTTACCACAAAGTAGTTTTGGTCTGTGTGTGCAGGAAAGAGTTAAGGTTTTTAGCTAGCAAAATGGTTAATAGTAGGTTAAGATTTTACCTTTAGATATATTTTAAATGTAGTGTATTTTGAGGTGAAAACTTTTAAAGTATCCAAATAATTTTTAAACTTTAGGAATCAGCATTTTAAAAAATTGCATAACTCATAGTATGTAAATTACAGTGTCCTTTCTGTTCCAAAATTAAATTTTCTTTTAAAAGTAGGGCAAAGTGTACATAATTCAGCATGTTGGAGATGTTCAACTCTTCATCAGATTAAAACAATAAGTAACGATTTTTTTAACAATTGCAAGAGGTATGCCTTACAGGTAGTTCCCCTACCCTCTCCACTTCTTTTGTGTTTGGAGACAGGCCCTCGATGTTTAAATAGTTATTCTGTCCAGTAGGTGTCATCATGCGTGCATTAGCACCTGTTTGGTGGGCAGAATTGTTCTGGCAAAGTTTAACCTGAATTTTGGTATGATGTTTTTCAAACAATTGATTTTCACTCTTTTGATTCAAAAATATTTCACAGAACAAAGAAAGGACTGTGAAATAATCTTCCCCTTGAACAAGCCCATTGTATAAAAAATTCAGCGTTAGGTGCTACGGCAGATAAAACCAGAAAAGACCCCATCTGACGGGACACTTGCAGGTTTGTGTGGGCTTGACCCTTCCCGGGAACAGATGACACCTTCTTCCAGAGGCCCTTCCCATCCGTCCTCCACAGCACAGTGAGCCAGGGCTCAGAAGAACAACCAATAGGGTGTTGGCTCTGTTTCCAACCGTGTATAGAAAGAGAATGAGCTTTGCTCTAAGGAGTTGGCTCGTGTGACTGTGGAGGGTAGCAAGCCCCAAAGTCCGCAATCAGCACGCTGGAGACCCTGCAGTTCCCAGCTGGAGGCCAGCAAACTCCGGACCCAGAAGCACCACCGTTTCACCTTGTTCTGCCCAGGCCTTCTGCGGACACCAAGTAGGCAACCTGAAATTCAAATTTGGACCTCAGAGGAATGATTTGGGCTGGAGGTGTAAATTTGGAACGGTGATCTTGAGATTTATAATAAGAAATATATATTTGATCTTGCTCACCCTTGATATTGTGACTTCCTAAGTGAGGAGTGGTAAAAGATGCCTTTTGTTGTGATAATGAGTGTCTCCCACCTGAGGATGGGGGCTAGTTGTCTGGAGGACCAACCCTGTGTTTAGAGGGTAGGAGCTTTCAGTCCCACCCCCAGACTTCTGGGAGAAGGGCTGGAGGCTGAGTTCAGTGACCAGTGGCCAGTGATCTAATCAATCGTGTCTACTTAATGAAGCCTTCATAAAACCCCCAAAGGACATGTGGAGGTTGGGGAGAGTGTCCCACCTGCAGAGGGCAGGGGACTCCACCCCTTTCCCCACACCTTGCCCTGTGTCTCTTGTCTTTGTAGCTGGTCAAACTCCGACATGAGCCCCTCTGGTCATGCCTCACTGCAGCTCTAAAACGCTTCAGTTACTTCTCATTTGTCCTAAAAAGAATCAATTTCTGTAAATCCTGATATACAAAGAATTTTGATGGTTGTTGGCCAATGAACTTAGAAATTTGCTTATTGAATTATTATTGTGAATTTGGGGTTTAGTTTTTTTAAAAACTAAACTTAAATTCTTTTAAAAGCGCACCTCTACAAAGAAAAAAATGATAAAAGCTGCACGATAAGTGTAAATTAGCTCCGGAAGAGGTGTGTGTGTCTGTGTGTGCTGGCCTCTTCTGTCAGGGTGTCTGATACTTTGTTGAAGACGTCAGCAATCCTTATCCTTGTCTTACTCCTTCCCGTCAATGGTGTTGATCCTGTAGACCAACTCTCCACACTGTTTCTCTAGCTTATACCTTAAATAGAAATAGCATACCTTGAAGTATTTTAAAATTACCTTGGCATCAATGTCATAGTTATTTATAATGCAGTTGTTCCTAAGTAAAAAGTTCTCTAACCAAATACACCAGTATTTTACCTTTAAGGGGTAACTTTTACATTATGTTGGTGAAGTATCTGAATTTTCTTTTACATTGTACCATTTTGTGATTACTTCGTCCTTTGGAAAGTTCCCTAAGTTTGCTCTGCTAGGACATTCTGTATAATAATATTTAGTTGTTAGAAAATTTGGTAATAAAAAGTTAACTGAAATCCAGTGGAACAGATTTCTCATTTAATCAGTGTAAAGTGGTCTTCTACACATTAAGGAGAAAGAAATCAGAGGAAAACATGGCCATCAGTAAACAGATAACAACCAATTCTAGAATACATTCCCTCCTAAATTAGACTGTGAGGCCCCTGGAAGAAGAGCAGTGATGTGGAATTTTTTAAAGTAAAATGCCAGCGCTAATGCTCATGTTCACGAGAACTGTCGGGAGGAGTGGAGCGGGGTGTCCAAAGGCGTCCGGACACTTGTCCAGAGCTTCTGCTCCTCTCGTTTCTGCACCCACTGCCCGGGAAGTGGTGCTGGAGCGGCATCGTGGACTGAATGCCCGTAGGCTTAACTGTAGAAAACTGTGGATGAAAACAGCATGTGAAATTCACCTACAGAAAGTTTCAGTTTAATACTTAGGTTTATTTATGAGAATTGTACTTAAAGGTTTTAGGAAGATGAATAGCTTCTTGTTGGAATAAGAAGGGTTTTCTAATTGGTCATCCTTTAATCAGAAACTTAGATTACTTCTTATACATTCCTTTTAATCAAGTTATAACTATATTTCATGCTTTCTTTATATACAACTGCTAAAGCATTTCTTTTTTTTATAAATTATTTCTAAAGACAACTAATTTTTTTTTTTAATTTTTAAGACTGCTGAGAAGTCAGGCCACATTGAAAGATCAAAGAATGTAAGGCAAAGACAAAATGATTTTAAGGTGAGTTAAGGATAGGTATGTAGACTTTTTCTTGGGGTAGGGTTTTCTCAAGCAAAGTGACTAGAGACCTTGATGTACATTGAAGACATTTGTCTTGTGCAGGCCGACTCTTCCAGTTGATTTAATCAAGTTGATACCTTTTAATGTAGTTTTGTTTGTTCATCGTTGTCTAGAAAATGATCCAGGAAGTAATGCACTGTCTGGTGAAGCTGCTCCGGGGGGCCCTGCTCCCGCTCAGCGTCACGGAGGGCGGAGGGCGGCAGTGCAGAGGCTGGGAAGTGAAGGCCGAGCTCTCTGGGCAGGGGCTCGCTCACGCCATCCAGACTCTGAGGTAAATGTGGGCGCGTTCTCCGGAAAAGGAGGAAACACCACACACTCAGTGTGGGATATGATTTTTAATACACTCAACACAGAATTTTACTGTCTCCTTTTGTGTCCACTGTTTCCCGTGTGTCACCTGATAACTAAGCTCTTAAACCTTGCTGGTGCTTTTGTCTGATGAGAATGTCACCTTTTTCATTGTTTAGTTCAGTGTCACTGTGATATCCCTGTGAATGGGCTTACTTTCTCCATGTTTTCAACGTAACGCTGTAGCTTATAAGCACCATTGTGAATCGTTGTGGGATGGCCAAAATGATGTCTGGAATTGCTTCCAGATCCTGCTCTGCTGACATTTGTTTTGCTGTGTTTGTTCTACAGGCTTACTTATGAATCCTTGACTGCCCTTGAGATTCCTAATGACCTGTTACAGACGATCCAGGACCTCGTCTTGGACCTTCGAGTGCGTTGTGTGGTGGTCACACTGCAGCACACAGCGGAAGGTATGTTGAGAAAAACTGATGACATTGGCTAGACAACAGTTATTTGCACATGCCACCTCTTTCCAGCTTCCAAATCCTTAAAAACATTAAAGATGCTCTGATAGAAATCTGAGTATTTCAGACTGTCTTTAGCTGCTCAAGATAACTTTTTTCCTTTTTTGAAACTTTTCAAATCTATTTACTTTGAGATGCCAGACCATATATAAATTAAGATGGGTATACTTGAAAAATATTTAAGGATATGAGAACATCCTTATGGAAAATGCTAAGTGGAAAAAGTCGAATATAAAATGTGTATAAAAGTATGATCCCAATTTTGAAAATATATATATGTATATTTAAAATTTTTAATTTAGAAATGTCAGCATAAAATCAGAAGAAAGACTGTTAACAGTTTCTCTTTGCCGTAGAAGTTATAGGTGTTCATTTTCTTTATACTTTTATAGAGTTTTCAGGATTTCTGCATATAGTCATAAACAATGAAGGTTATCTTTACAAAGCAGCCTTTTGGGTTATTAAACATTTTCAAAAACAATCAAGAATATTGTTGTGAAAGGCACAAGCCGTTGGTATCTGTCCCAAGGACTTTGCTGTAGGAAGGCTGTGTCTGCACAGCACCGGCCCCTGGCCCGGGTCGGGGCTGAGCCCTCAGGTGTGCACTGGTCGTGTTCTTCCCTCCGTGGGAATCACGTTGTCATCATCGGGAGCATACAGGACTGAGAGAGAGTCCACTTTGGTCATCAGAAATCTTAGGGGGAAATGCCGTGTGTCTTGTATTGTACCTGTTTAATTTTATCAGGAGTGCTGAGTAACTACTAAGTTGTTGTCTGAAGCTGTCACTGAACCTAGCCCAGCATTCTCCAGATTGGGCTACACAGTAGACAATTTTATTTACATTAATGTTGTATTAGAAAAATCCAGTGAGTGATACACACTTAAATCCTTGAGTCTACCAGAATTATATTCTCTCCCTACTTTCACTGATTTTTTACAAACTTATATAAAACAATTAAAAACCATAACCTTTATGCATTTTTATCTCTCTGAAGTTCAGTGAGATAATTATAATAAGACACGCTCGTGTACTTGTGTTCCCTGTAGAAGTAAAGAGATTGGCTGAAAAGGAAGACTGGGTTGTCGACAGTGAAGGCCTGACATCCCTAGTAAGTTTAAATTCTTTTTGGTGATTAATCATTAGTGTCTGTTATATTCAAAATAATTGATTTATTTTGATAATGAGCATATGCTCTCTATTGCAACTCTAAAACGTTTCTGGAAATGCAGAAGCAAACTTCTTAAAGTTTTCCTTCTCAGAGTCATTTTTGCTTAACACTAACCACAGGTATTTAAAACTGAGTAAAAACAGTGGATCCCCCTTTAGAGTGATCTTTCTTCATCCTGTGACTCTTAACTATTTTTTGTTGTGTTACATTTTTTAATGTAATTCTAAGTTACCCAGCAATTTGAATTTTTCAGAAAAGCACGATAGGAAACCAGTGCTGTTGCCGGGCCCTAAGGCAAAACAGGCAACAGCGAACTTCTCCAGACGCATGCAGGGGTCAGGTGGGCAGTTAAAACCATGGTCTGTTCGCTCTGGAATAATCATCTTTTCAGATGGGGCTTTGAGATTTTCAGAATCCCCTTGAAAATAGTGTTAGTGTTAGAGTTTGTGAGTTCTCGTGTTTTTGAGTCTGTCCCATGGATCCCACAGCAACCTGTATGTGGGTGTCAGGCGAGGTTAAAACATTCAGTGGCTTAAAGAAGAGGGCATTTCCTTTTTCTCCCCCACTAAAGAGGTTGGGACTGGTGTGGCAGCTTTGTCATGTAGTACGGGCAGTGTCCAGGGCTCCTCCGACTCCTGCTTCGTGACCCTTAGTGTGGCTCCTCTCTCAGGATGGCCTCATGACACGGGATGGCCACTGCAGTTCCAGCCACCACAGCCTTATTCCTGTCAGCAGGGAAGTCCAGCATTTTCCCAGGAGCCACAACTGACAACTCTGCTTACATCTAATTGGCCATAATTTATCCACGTGCCTACTACCCCTGTCTGCAACGGAGGCTGGAAAAAATGTAGTTTTTCAGCAGAGCACAATCCTGGCCCCAACAGTTTCTGCCTTACCTTAGTAGACAGGTACAGTGGAATAAAACGGTCTGACTTGCTCACATTTACAAAGTAGTGGGGCTCAGGTTGTTGAGGAGCAACCACCCCCTGTAACATTTCTTCATGTCCTTGAATTTGTGTGCTTGTCCACAGCCTTCCTCTGACAATTGGGGATTTTTTTTGAATTTTATTTATTTTTTTATACAGCAGGTTCTTATTAGTTATCCATTTTATACGTATTAGTGTATATATGTCAGTCCCAATCTCAGTTGGGGAATTTTTGACAAGTTGAAATTATTCTTTTCCTCCAAAGTTCAAAGTTCTTTCTTAAGTTAATACAAAGCTGTACAAGTAAGAACAGCAGTGCTTACTTCCAAATTTTTGTAAATTAAATCATGCTTGAAATTAGGGGAATTTATTTTTAATAAGTCTTATAATTATATATGTATATTTTTAAATCTTATTATTATTTTTGGCTGCATTGGGTCTTCAGTGCTGCACATGGGCTTTCTCTAGTTGTGGCGAGCAGGGGCTGCTCTTCATTGCGGTGGGAATACTTCTCATTGTGGTGGCTTCTCTTGCTGCAGAGCACGGGCTCTAGGGGCGCGGGCTTCAGTAGTTGCAGCACACGGGCTCAGTAGTTGTGGGTCGCAGGCTCTAGAGCGCAGGCTCAGTAGTTGTGGCACACGGGCTTAGTTGCTCTGCGGCATGTGGGATCTTCCTGGACCAGGGCTCGAACCCATGTCCTCTGCATTGGCAGTCGGATTCTTAACCACTGCACCACCAGGGAGGTCCCTGTAATTATATTTTAAAGGATTTAATTTTAATAAAAATTTGTTTTATTTGGTTTATTTTTCAGAAGTATTTATGTTTAAATACAAACTATCCTATAACTAAATATTGGGTTGGCCATAAGGTTCGTTCGGTTTTTTCTGTAAGATGCTCTAGTAGCACTTAGTTGTGTTTAACTTCATTTGAAACAATTTTGTTAGATTGTATGTGACACCTGTCATATCAGCGTGCATTTAAAAAAAAGACTTATCTAAATTGGTGAATTTTTGTGTAACTATTTTAATATTGAAGATGGAAGAAGAAGAGCAACATTTTCAGCATATTATGCTTTATTATTTCAAGAAAGATAAAAACACAACCAAAATGCAAAAAAAGATTTGTGCAGCATATGGAGAAGGTGCTGTGACTGATAGAACATGTCTAAAGTGGTTTGCGAAGTTACGTGCTGGAGATTTCTCACTGGACAGTGCTCCACAGTTGGGTAGACCAGTTGAAGTTGACAGTGATCAAATGGAGACATTAATTGAGAACAATCAGTGTTATACCACGCAGGAGATAGCCGACATATCTCAAAATATCCAAATCAAGTGTTGGAAAATCATTTGCACCAGCTTGCTTATGTGGATTGCTTTGATGTCTGGGTTCCACATAAGTTAAGCGAGAAAAACCTTCTTGACCGTATTTCCGCATGCGAGTCTCTACTTAAACGTAATGAAAACGTTCAGTTTTTAAAACAAATTGTGATGGGCGATGAAAAGTGGATACTGTACAATAATGTGGAACGGAAGAAATCATGGGGCAAGTGAAATGAAGCACCACCTACCACACCAAAGGCCGGTCTTCATCCAAAGAAGGTAATGTGTGTGTGGTGGGATTGGAAGGGAGTCCTCTATTATGAGCTCCTTCCAGAAAACCAAATGATTAATTCCAACAAGTACTGCTCCCGGCTAGACCAACTGGAAGCAGCACTCCATGAAAAGCATCCAGAATTAGTCAGCAGAAAACGTATAATCTTCTATCAGGATGATGCAAGACCACGTGTTTCTTTGATGACCAGGCAAAAACCGTTACAGCTCGGCTGGGAAGTTCTGATTCATCTGCCATATTCACCAGACATTGCACCTTCAGATTTTCATTTATCGGTCTTTACGTAATTCTCTTAATGGAAAAGAACTCAATTCCCTGGAAGACTGTGAAAGGCACCTGGAACAGTTCTTTGCTCAAAAAGATAAAAAGTTTTGGGAATATGGAATTATGAAGTTGCCTGAAAATGGCAGAAGGTAGTGGAACAAAAGGGCGAATACATTGTTAAGTAAAGTTCTTGGTGAAAATGAAAAATGTGTCTTGTATTTTTACTTAAAAATCAAAGGCACTTTTTGGCCCACCCAGTATTTAGAGGAAGGAGGTGTAGAGCAGACGGTACCACCCAGCACAGCAGCCACTTGGCACAGCTTCAGACTCCAAAGAAAGAAGATCTCAACTGTCTGTATTGACTACATGTTGAAATAATTTTTGATATATTACACGTTATAAACTAAAATTTAGGTTTTTCTTTTACTTTTCTTATTGTGGTTCCTGGAAAATCTAAGATTACGTACATGACGTGTGTTTGTGGCTCACACTGCACTTGTGTTGGGCGGCACTGGTGTGGAGGGAAGGCCCTGTGCTGCTTCAGTGTCTGGTCTGGTTACGTCCTCAGTTCTGTCTCAGTAGCCGTGCCATCTTCAGAAGCCACTTAACCTCTCTGCCTCTAGTTAAAGAAGCAGAATGCTTGTTCACAGTGGTGTTGGTTACGATTAAATGAGATGCTGTAGAAAAAAGCTGTAATACAAAGCTTTATACACATACAGAGAACTTTAATTTATTAAACTAATACTTGTAATACCGGGACCACTCTGATAAAAATACCTTAAATGTACGTAAAGCCTTACTATTATCAAAGCTCTATCCTATGCCCCTGTCATCCCTAATTATCACAGCAGGCCTGGATGGCAGGCCAGAGACATCGCTGGACCAGCACTGCTGAATTACTGCCCCAAATGAAACAAGCCAGGCAGAGCAGACAGCACAGCCCTGACCCTGGGTTCTTAGTACCAGCTTCAGGTCATCTTGTGCAAAGAAAAAGATGTGTGTTCAATTTGAGAAAACGGAGCATCTGTTTTCAAGGATTTATGTTCATTTAAAAAAAAAAAAAGGACAAAATATGAACAACTTAGTCATAAAATAGGTATTGGCTTCAGGTTAGTGTTTTTTGTACACGCAGTCTAGTGTGCATGTGTGATGGCTGCAAATCTGGATCCCCAGTGTGTGCGTGTGAGACAACAGCCACATCTAAGGTTGTTTGTTTGTTTGTAGTAGATAAGCCCCCATGAAAGTCCTTCGAAGTGGTTACTGTAGAGGCTTGTTTCTAATAAATTTAAAGTTTGTAACATGGTAAGATACTGTATCCATAGCGTAGCTGGTCTCGTGTTTGGTGACGCACAAGCCAGAGATCTAAAGCCACTTACTGGTGATTTGGTGCCAGCCAGTGTGTCTTATTGGACGTTGTTGAAGAAACGTGCTAATAATCCCATAGGCCTCTGGGAGCTGAGCCTGCTGTCAGCTGTGGGCACAGACTTCCCGTGAGAGGGAAGGTACATCCAGGCTTAGAGCAATGTCCAGGGTCCAGCTTTGAGTGTTTACCTAACATCTGAAATTCTCAGGTTTTGAACAGAGAGTCAGTTGTCTCAAAGGCTATTACATACACTACTTTACATTTTCTTAGCATTTACATAGTACTGATCCCGTTTGTTTGAAATAAGGATGTTTTTCTTTCCCTGTGAGTCCTTATCAAGTTAAAGAAATGCACATGAGCTTTGCCCCCATGACTGTGCTTTCAGCTGAGTGTCTGAAACAGCTCGTTGGAGAGCATCCTGTTTTCTACTCTAGTTGAAAATGTTTTCTGCCTTTTTTCAGTTTGGATAATTCTGAGAATTTTCTCCTTTCAGAATAACTGGAATGATATATGATGTTATAATCAGCAGCTTGGGTGATTCACTGACAAAATGCAGAGATAGTGCCTGTTCTTTCTTTTCAGAAAAAAGAAATCGCAGCTGTGTAGACTCATGTGCTCCCTTTCCCACTGGCAGTGCTCTCCGGGCTCTCTGTTCACATTCTAAGGCAAGACAGTTAGGAAACAGCACAGGAACACTGAACTGCCTGCCATTGGATTTGGGGTTGAATTCCCAGTGTTATTATTGTAACATCTTAGATTTTCCTACCTTCTGGGGCAGGTAGGTGGGTTCGTAAGGCCGGTGTCTACCAGGACTTTACTTTCTGTAGGCGGTATTTTCTGTCACATCCATCCCTGCCCCTGCCCCCGCCCCCGCCCCCGCCCCCGCCCCCGACCTTCTTTCTCTGCACTTAAAGACTTTTGCATGTTCTTTATGGTGCCCTCTGGTGGCTCCAAAGTGCAGTATTAAAATGACATTAAGTTGAGGTGCTATTAATTTTCCTTAAGCCTGGATTCCTTTTTGTGAGAGAGTAAACTTGTCTCTCTTTGGTTTGTATACAGGTGTGTCTTTTTTTCTGTTCGATTTTTCCCTGAGTTCTTTTAGTAATTGAAGCAGATTTTGCCCAGAGCTGGTTCAGCTGAACTGAGCCTTGCCCTGCCCCGTGCAGGCTCTACCAGGCTCTGGCCCGTGGTGGTGACTCGGCACGTCCAGGCCCCTCCTGTCTCTGTCCGGGGGCGGCCCCTCTTGCCCTTGGTCTCAGCTTGGATGTTGTCACTGGCTCAGGGGCTTCTCCTGCTTAGGGCAGAACCCCTCCATCAGTTTTCCTCTGAGTGCCCGCTTGTTCTCTTCATGGCCCCTACTCTACTTTGCAGTCCACTTATTTTATTTCTGTACTTTTTTTTTGTAGAAGTGACAGTTTTGTCGACTCCATCCCAGAATGTACACGTAATGAGAACACGTGTCACCGTCCCCTGGAGTGGGCCTGGCACGAGGAGGTGTAGTTAGGGCTCATTCAGACTCATCCTGAAGCCCATTTGTTGGACATATTTTCAGGTTTCATTTCTGACTTGATGGGCATAGAAGGTGACCGTAGAGATGGTTGGAATGAAAGGTCGGCCTTCCTCTGGGTCATCATACTAACGTCCCCTGGGAGATGAGGAAGGCCCGGGAGATGGAGCTCGTCCCAGAGTATGTTACGTCTGCGCTTCATCCCGGCATCTGCCTCTCAGGAGAGTAGAATTTTGAAGAAAAATTCTCATTCTACCCAACTTCTATTCTAATTGAATTAGATGTGCTTCCAACTGTCAGGGTTCATGGTCTTTAAATATCAAGTGCAGAACATGCCAGGTCTAGGTCCGGGTGGCGGGGAGGCTGTGTGTGTCTCCATCCCTTTCCTCACGTCTGGAAATCTGGGCATCAGGGCCGAGTTTGCTTCTGCTCGGGGTCTGCATGCCCAGGTCCTGTTGCTTTTGTCTTCTGCAGCCATGCCACTTTGAGCGCTGCGTGGTGCACTCCCTGCAGTCGCTGCGAGAAGTCCTGGAGTGCAAGCCCGGAGAAGCCAGCGTGAGTGTCTGAGAGCAGCCGTCTGCGGTGGGGGCCGGGCAGCCGGGGACTCCCCTTGCAGGTTTGGGTCACTGCGATGCCAGAGCTGCTGCCCTGTCACTCAGGCCACAGTCACTCGGCCCGAGGCCAGCTCTCCATTCCTGTCCCCTTTCAGAGTCAGGTGACCCACGCTGGACACACTTTCCCACATGTTAACTTCTTATATCGAACTTCATAAACAAAAAGTTTTCTTAGCCAAGTACAACAATTCTCATTCTTCCTTACAGGTCTTTCAACAACCGAAAACCCAGGAAGAGGTTTGCCAACTAAGCATCAACATCATGCAGGTACTTTGTAAAAGCACTGATGCCCTGAAGCCTGAAATAATGCGAATTATTAGTCTTCCCTCCTACTCATAATCAGTGTATAGCAGATATTAAATATGGATTCTTTTTTCCTTCTTGTCTGAGAACATAATAGTTTATGGTAAATAAGTTCAAGGTAAGATTAGTTCCACCTTGCTTAGCAGTACCCCAATAACTCATTTTTATTATGCTCCCCTTTTTTGTGTTCTCACAGTACTTTGTGTGTATATATCTGTTAGAGCACAGATTAAATGACATGACAGTTGTTTACATTGTACCTAGAGCACCAAGTTCTTTGGGACCAGTGCCTTGTGGGCACATAAACCCAGTTGAACGCATGAGTGAATGAGTGAGAGGAAGGAAATAAAATACATTCAAGAACTTAACAATGGGATCAGAACATAGGTGCTTTAAATGTTTTTAGCACTTGGCATTATACGTTGGGATGTGTGTTCCCAGTGCTTACATACTTCTGTGTGTGTGTGAATGTATACTCTATATATGGGACATACAGTCTGTCCACCTACAGAAGGTATATATGCATACACACCACTTAATAGAGACACACTGTATTTCTGGTTATTTATGTAAAATTATCTTTAATGTCCAAATAGATTAGTATCTAAGCGTTCATACCACTGAAACGTCTTATTTTTGACTTAGGTTTTTATATGCTGTCTGGAACAGTTGAGCACCAAGCCTGATGCCGATGTAGACACTGCACAGTAAGTAGAGCTGAGAGTAGCCTCACCGATGCATTTACCAGGATTGAAAATACAGGCTTTTGTTCTGTATTTGGTCTTATACCCTGGGGCTTCCAATAAGAGAGAGCAAGTAGTCATATGAATTATATTTTTATATATTTGGCCTGTATTCTTTCCACAATTTCTTCATCTTCTGAACTTGTCTCACCTTTCCTAGGGGCACATTGAACAAACTGAGCACGCAGTTAGCTTACTGATTATCCAGAGGAACAGGCTTTATAAATAATAAAATAGGGAGTTAAAATGCGCGACTCCTCGTTGAGAGCTGTTGTGGTTCTGGTGCGGGGGGCTACCCTGGCACTCCTGTTGAAGGGACACTGTCTGGGCCATTCTAGGTTAGTTGAACTCCAGGGGACACATCTCTATTCCTGATATTCCCAAATCCATGTGATAATTCTTTTATAATGCTGCTCTCTGGGATTTTTTTTAAACCTACTTTTTCTGACTGTTTGGCATGTGTAACTTCTGTGTACCTAAGGTTTATGCTCTCTGACACAGATGATACTGAAATAAATGCCTCTTAAATCTATAACTGACAACTGGAATTTTTTCCATGTTTGTCTATTTCCATATTTACATGGTTTTTGCCTCTCAGTATATAAGACACTTATCTCTCTGAGACCTAATAAATATTTAGTTATTCTGGTTTTTCTTTGATTTTTATATGTTTATTAGCACATTAATTTACCAGGAATTTGTATTGTTCATCAGTTTACTGATGTTTTGAATTAAATAAGTCTTGTCTTCTTGTTTTGTTACAATTTCTGTGCCTTACATCATTGAATTCTAATATGTAGTGAAGGTATTTCTGAACTTTATCTGCGGTTCTGTTCGTTCACAAATGTTTCCTATCAGTGTTTGTTGTTTTAATTATCAGTAGTTTTGTCTTCTTGTTTTTGTTTTTTTTGAGAGGGCTTCTCACTGCTGTGGCCTCTCCTGTTGCGGAGCAGGGCTCTGGACAGCGGCCATGGCTCACGGGCCTAGCCGCTCCGCGGCATGTGGGATCT
Source organism: Delphinus delphis (assembly GCF_949987515.2). Classification (NCBI taxonomy): domain Eukaryota; kingdom Metazoa; phylum Chordata; class Mammalia; order Artiodactyla; family Delphinidae; genus Delphinus; species Delphinus delphis. The sequence goes on along the minus strand of NC_082692.2, from coordinate 345,455 downwards.
TCCCGGACCGGGGCACGGACCCGCGTCCCCTGCATTGGCAGGTGGACTCTCAACCACTGCGCCACCAGGGAAGCCCAGTAGTTTTTTTTTTAAATGTTTTTCAGATTGTTATCCTTTTATTGCTTCTTTATTTTAAACTTATTTTATATTTTTATCTATTTAGTCTTCCATATGAATTCTAAAATCAGTTGGTTAGATTTAAAGAAAAGGAATCCTGCTAAGGTGTTACTTGTGATTCTGCTGTATCTGTAATTAATCAGTGGATCTTTGGTGTTTCCTCCCCTGCAGCTTTCTGTGTCTGGTCACTTGTTAGGAAATTAACTAATTTCCTAACTCAGCTCACCTCAAGTCATTTACTATGAACGTGAGCTTGAAAAAATCCCCTCTAGATTCTGATTGGCAAAAACATTTCAGTTATGAGAGTCTATACCTAGAAATTAAATTATTGGGAAGACCCCAAAAGCACATTTTATGTGGCCCATGTTAATAGATAGTCCACAGTGTCTACTTTGAGCTGTTAGGTGTTAAATATTAAAAAACAGAAAGTTCTATGATTTTTGACGAAGAGGTTTTAAAGTCAGGTTTACATAGGTTTCATTGCATTTTTGATTGAGGTATAATTGACATATAACATTATGTTACCATTTTTAATTTTAGTGCTTTAACTTGTTCTCTTACTTTTCTATTCAGTCTCTCCGTTGATGTTTCTTCTCCTGATTTGTTTGGAAGTATCCATGAAGACTTTAGTTTGACTTCTGTAAGTAAGATCATAGATAATTAAGATGATAAATAGAAAGTAAAATGTCATTTGTTATAAAACATGTCATTATGACTGTTTCACAACTCAGTCTAAATTATTAATACTTTGTTACCACATTACTGCTGTAGCATGCTACTCTTACTTTGGAGCTGTGTTTTATTTTGTGAAAGTTTTAGTAAAAATATAATTTTGTAAATATTCCACACTTAAAAATCTTTTAGCTGAAGTTGCAGCTTAAGTAGCTCCGTCTCCTCTCTGCATTGTGTGGAGATCCTGAGTGTGGTACCCTGGTGCTTGAAAACTGGAGAGCAGGCAAAGGACAGGCACCGTTTCTCCCCATTTTCCCTCTTTAAACAGAGAAGCTCTGCTTTTCTCTATTTTTTGTTGTTGTTGTTGTTGTTGTTGTTGTTGTTGTTGTTAAGTTCCCTAATAGCATTTTATTTGAACACAAAATTCCGTGGCAAAACCAAAACCAAATCACCTTTTCTATAAACACACATATATTTTAAACATATGCATGTGTTTAGCAATGATTCACACATATACTTTATCCTGTATGTGAATTCAGCTGTTGAAATTCAAACTCCAGCTATCCTAAAAAACAAACAAACAAAAAAAACAACCCTCTCTGGTTTGTCATTAGCTTGAATGATGTGTGTGTATGTGTATGTACCTGTCAAGAAAGAAAACATGTGAACTAAATTTCCTGCCATATATAATTTCTACAGTTATTATAAGTTTGAATTCCTAAATAAGGATTTGTTATATTAGGAAAAATAGGGTTTAATCAAAGTAATTTTTTTTTAAAAGCTATTGTAGGTTTAATTACTTGGGTGACTAGGTGGATAACAGTACTGTTCATGAAGAGAATTCAGGAAGGAAATGGTTTCTAAAGAAAGATTAAAAATTCAGTTTGGGACCAGATGTGTTGAATGAGAAATGTTCAGGTGGGATGTCTAGTGGGTGATTGGACCCCAGGAGAGAGATCTAGGTACAGATTTGTGAGTCAGCAGTGTAAGGCCTGGGAGTGGATGAGAATACTAGGGAAAACAGTAGGAGGAGAGGAGGGCCAAATATATAAAAATAATATTGAGGGTGCCAGTATTTAAGGGAAGGCCTGAGGCAGAGAGCCTGGAAGTTCCCTGAGAAGGAAGAATCAGAGAAGGAAATCCAGGGACAGGTGGGAGAGCGCGTTTAAGCAAAGGAATAGTTAACGGTATCGCAGACTGACAGAGCATCAGGCCAGGTCAGACAGAAGCCAGGCCTCGTGGGAGGGCGTGTGGATGGCCGAGGGGCAGCTGCCTGCGCTGGGTCGGGGATGAGTGGCAGCTGAGGAGGGCGATGTGGTGAGTTCAAACTGTTCTCCCACTGTGAATGGGAGAGGACATGCGAGGAAGGATCCTTCTCAGTGGAGAAAGGCCTTGCTGCCTGTCTGGCCAACCACGTTTCTTCTGGGTCTTTTGGGACAAGCCTGATTTCTACGTGACTATCTTTCCAGTGTTTGGAGCAGCTGCCGTGTGCTCACATGTTCCCTACTCGAGCAAACACGGCTTGCTCTGAGCCCGGGACTCCCGCAGAGCCATGCCTTCGCCTCCTCTCCTCTGTCACCCAGAGCCCTGCATGCTTCGCACTTGCTTCTGCTGGTCACTGGACCTTCTCTGTCCCATTTCACTCTCCTGAAATTGTTCCAGATTTGGAACCAAATTCAGTTCCTGTGTTTTTCCCCATTGGATGGTACCGTGTTAGATTTGGTCCAGGTAATTGAGATCTTCTTAGGGTCTTGTCCTGTTGTCCAGCAGAGAGGCACCTTGTGGGAAGAAAGAGGGCTAGGTTTCTGGTTCGCTTGCTGGTCTGCTGCTTACTGACAGAAGAACCTCGGGCATGCCACGGAGGGTGGCCTGATGGCCGCATCACAGAGATGCTGTGGGGTAGCCAGAACAGTACACAAGGCCGTGCAGTCCTCAGTCTGCAGGCGCTGCCATGGATAGGTTGAGTTGTTATTTTCAAACATGTGTATTCATCTGAGTTGTTTGTCAGCTTTTGATGAGTCATTCAATTTTAAGAATTTGATTATTTGTCAGGTTTTCTTCCCACTTTTGTTTCCTGTGATTGGTTATATTTGAGGAAAAAATACACTTACTAAGAGTAAGACTTCAAATCACTCAAATAGTTTTTCCATTCTGGGGGAAGAACCATTCAGATTACAAGGGTAAAAATCAACCAGAGTTAATTAATGAAGAGGGCAGAGAAGGTGTGGCAGGCTGGGGTGGGCAGCTGGGAGGCGGTGCCTGGAGGGTAGTTAAGGATTGATCGTGGGGCTGAGAGACCAGTTGAGATATTTGGGATGCCACTGCTCAGAGTGGCTGATGAAGCGTCACGGTGACTTTATGTCACACGCTTTACAAGGGCCACATAACAGCGATAGTTAGCTGTGGGCAGGGGTCTGGGCCTCCCCCAGCCTCACGTGTCACCTCCTGGTGCCCACCTCACGCGGTTTGAACACAGAACGTGGACGAGGAGTAGACGCACAGCACATTTGTTTTAGGCTTTTTTTTGCCGCCACTTCCTGTCCATAGAGTCATTCAGGCCACTGACAAACTTTCATTGCTTTGAAAGCACTGTAATAATTCCTGGGCCTTTTAATTATGTATGTTGATGACCACAAAAGGCAGCAAATCGGCCACACTCTGCCAGAACTAAACAGTAAAGTTTTAAATAAAGACATGGAAAGTTTTACACATTTTGGGGGAGCTGAATGGAATTCTTGGGTGATCCAGGCTCAGTGAGCCTAGCCCTGTGGTCTGTGCACCTGCCAGGGCCTGGTTATTCCCATCTGCCTTCCTGACATTAACCTAAGCTACCCTGATTAGTACACAGCAGTGATCAAAGTATGGGTGAGAGCTTCTCCTAGGAAGGAGTTCTGCCTTAGTTTTTAGTCAAGGATCTAAACCAAGGCCCTAAGTTAGTCACAGTGGTTCCAGAGAAGCCCTCACGCCTGAGGGAGCAGGGACAGTGCTCAGACAGCCCCAAGAACAGTGACGGTGCCATTCCTAGAACTGTATTTAGAAAGCCAGTTCTTCTGAACTCTGAGAGGATGATTGATTCATCAGCCTGGGGGGTCTGGTAATTTTGATAAGAAGTCACCTTAAATAGCGGGAAGCCTGGGGAGTGTAGACTGGCGCCCTGCATGGCTGACCGGGGGAGAGTCCCCGTAAGAGGGAGACTCTTCTACATAAGAAATTCTGTGAAGGCCTGGTGTTTGAAGGAGCCCATCTATGGATGGCATTACAATTCTCTTCCAAGTTATAAGAAATTTAGAAATTATTTTCTGAGAGTTTCTCCATTTTTTGGTAGTTATTTTTAAATATCCATTTTTATAGCTTTTTTGGGGTGCAAAACGTATGAAGTGGAATAACCAATAAAGTAGAATCCCTTTCCTAAGAAAGCAGCTATCCTGTTTTACTAGTTTACTGTGTTGCATCAATCTGTTTTTCCATACAGCTGATAAATTTCAAAAGGAATTTGAGTCGAACATTGTTTGGCTCTATAGTGTGTTATGTCATAGTGAGCAATTAGTAGAATTATAGAATTGTATTGTGTTTCTCCCTGTTACTGGAAAGAAGGAACCAAGAAAAACAAAGCATTGAATATTGATATTAAACACCAAGAGATTATAATTAAATTTAACAAGTGATAAATGTTATCTGTTAGACTTTCAATTTGTTACTATAAATATTTTTCTAAAAATTTGTATTGGTTTTAGGAACAGAGACTGTTAATAGTCCTGAGTAATTGCTGCTACCTAGAACGTCACACCTTCCGAAATATCGCAGAACATTTTGAAAAGCACAACTTCCAGGGAATAGAAAAAATAACACAGGTAAATGGATCGCGTTAAATGGACAAGTGGTGGTGTCATCCGCTTCGTTCCCAGCTGTTTCCTCAGCCCCCCACCCCCGCTCCTCCCCGCGCCCGGGCCCTTCTCCTCACAGCTCACTGGAGTCACTGAGGTAATGCTCTCCTCTTTCTCTAGAGCAAAGCCCTCTCAAGGTTAGAGCTTTTCAAAACTGAGGGAGGAGAAGGAAAGAAAGGCTTCAAAGCCAGATCTTTAGGAGTCATCTCTGATTTGGCTTGTTTTAGGTTAAAGCTTTTACTTCTAGCCGACAGCAAACCCTGAGCTTGCAGAGCCACCTCTTCTTCCTCCCTCCCGCTCCAGGGGGCCACAGCATTGCTTCTGCTTGCCTGCCAGAGCACACGCACACACGCGTGCGTGCACACACACTCCTGCACGCGGGCACAGCTCTAGGTTGCTTTGTCTTACCTGAAAAGTACATACCCTCCACTCTTCAGTCCTGCCTGTAGAAAGGTGGACAAAAATGAGCCCTGTATAAATCAATGGAGTAGTTTTTTTTAGTGTTACACTTTGTTGATTCTACTTTTCAAGTAAGCAGAAAAGGAAAAAATGAAGTAATCATGTTATTATTAAAGGCTGCTTGGTTCCTGGACAAAAGTTTATCAGATTTCTAAGTAAAACTAAGCTAGAACCACTTTTCTAATGTCAGTACAGTTTTCTCAGTGCAAAGAATAAGAAAGATAGTGATCTTGTTAATCTTATAATCAAAAAGTGCTCTTGATGGATTGCATACTTTTTACAAATGATGGTTCCAGTTCATGAACTAGATTGGGATTTTTTTTTCAAAGATTGAAAATGTCAGAGTGGGTGGCTGTGTCTTGTTTTCTTGCCTTTTCGTAAAGATTAATCATCCTGATGAGAAATGTTGTGACTTAAGACTTTAGGGCCAAATGTCGAGTTTATTTCCAGAAATTTTTGTGTTGAGAACTGCAAGGTGCTCTCTTTCAGTAGAAAGTTAGTATTTGTAGAAAGTGGGCATTTTATTTTTATGCAGTAACAATAATGACACTAACATTATTATTGAAGAAATCTTTTACCATTTTAAAAATATATGAAGTGATTAGGAACTGCATATAACAAGCAGGGAGATTTTTAGGTTTTTACAGAGTTATGAGTGGGAATTATCTGTCAGGTTCAGTTTGTATCATTAGGAAGAAGAATGAAATTGACATGCAGATGGGCTTTGATGTCCTTCCCAGCCTTTGTCCAGATTGTTCTGAGACAAGGTGATATGCCGGATCAGGGGTGGGCTATTTTGGGCACTCAGAATTTGGAATTGAATATTTTGAAATCATTCAGTTGAGTATTAAAGGAATAGACAGTAAACTAGATTTATAGTGTTTGTGCCGATTCTGTTTTTTATGAGTGAATTCATTAATTTCATGATGACAATCGAGTAAAATATATTTCTTGAATTAAGGTATAAAAGTTGCCAACTGCCACTGTTTTTCACGGTTCCTTTCTCAAATGACAGATAGCTCGGGAGGCCCAGATCCTAGAACAATCCCAGGGCACGTGGGTCCCATGAACATTGGTTATCTGTTCTCTGGCTCTGCTCTGCTCTCAGAGGGAAGTGCTCACCGAGGGCCTCTGCCTGGTGTGCTTCTACCAGATGGGCCCCACCTCTCTCAGGTCTCCTTCAGGCTGCAGGTGGGGACTTTGCCAGGGGTCCTCCAGGCATAGTTCCTTCTGCTTTCTTGCTCCGCCAGGAGCTCTACCAGGAGCGGCACAGAAATGGCCAGCCTCTTCAGTCCCCTTTGTCTCAGTCCCCATCTTCAAGAGTAGAATTAATTTTTACATAGGAACAGTACGTGCATAATCACGCTTGTTAGGCGTTTATTAAAATTTAATCATCACTCATCCTTTAAAGCTAGAATGATTTTTATACACAGTTTTATTTGATGAAAACAGCTCTGTGAAGTAATCAAGGAAAGTATTATTATCTCCATTTTTTTCATGCAGAAAAATGCTCGGAGAGGTTAATGCCTTGACCTGTAAACAGCAGAGCAAAGCAGGACTCAAAATTAAGTTTTCTCGTGCTAAATCCAGAATGCTTTCTGGCCAAGCACCATACATATATTAAGATAAAGAACAAAGTTGTTTCCATGGAAGCACACCAAAGGAATAGGACATGAAGCCGGTTGACTAATGTACATCATTTCGGACTTGATGAAACAACATTAAATAATAAACATTAAATTTATCAGATCAGAGTATCAACTCCTCTTTCCCTACAAGTTACGTCCTTTAAAATAGGCCCCATTGTAGGCCTTCAGTGGATGTGCTGTTTGGAGCCCGTACAGCAGGTGCCAGCCCTTGAGTACTCTGTGTGTTTCCACGTGCAGGGCCAGCGCCTTTGAGTTTTCCTCAAGTCTTGGAAGTGTTTTTCCAGTCACGCATTTTTTTTCTTTACTATAAAAGTAAGACCTAATTATCATTTTTTAAAAAGAGAAATACTGAAAATCTAAAAAAATTTTTAAATCATCTAAATGCACCAAAGATGAACACTGTCTTATTTTAGTATATATAATAATTTAGTGTCTTATATATACCGTATACCTGTGTGTATATATGTTATAAAAAAAATATGAAACATTTTCCCCAATTCTGTTTACCTTGAATGTATCTTTTTCTATCGGCTCTTCTGTTGTGAGCACTTTTCCATTTTTATTAACTATTTTTGTAAAGATGAGTTTTATGGCTTTATATTTGTTAGTGCAGATGTACCATTTTCTAATTTTTATTATTTTAACTTTTTTCCTGCTGGTTATTTTCATTGTTGTTACTGAGAGGGGAAGATAGTCTTTGGTCACATTTCTTACTTCCTCACAGTGGATTCTTACAACTGGGAGTACAACTCCAAAGACTCCTGGTGGGGTTTGCCAGATTGCTTTCCAGAAGCCGGTCTCACCACATTTGGCCATCATCGCTGATTATAGTTTCTAATTTGATAGGTAAACATACTCTTTCATGGTATTTTCATCTGCATGCCTTTCTCTGCTTGGTAGGTTAACACTTCTTCATATGCTCATTGACTGTTTACAGAATTTTGCGTTCTAAGTGTGCACCCCAGGTTAACCACAAATCCTTAACTCTTTGAGACCTTTGAGAAAGGAAAACCAGAGCTATATGCTTAATAAACCTTAGCTTGTAATTTTATTGCGGTAGCTGTAATTACATAATTCCAAGGAATTTTTTTTTTACATATATTTTAACCTGTGCCAGTCTTTTAAAAGGAATTATCTAATTTAGAGTTTGGATAATTGCAGATTTTTGACCGACTCAGGAATGTAGTCATAATGGCCATTAAAGTCTGGCATGAAATGCTTGATTGAGGTTTTATTTGAAGCCCCTAAATCACTTTCAGGTATTCCAACATGGAGGTGGAGAAAGGACAGGTGTTTTGTTTTTGATTTTTTTAAATATGTCCAGGGAAGGTCCTTTACAGCAATCAGTTTTAAAGGTTTTTGAGTCACTTGAACCATGGGTACCATATTTTACATATTTGATTATTTTTAGCTTAATTGTATATAATTCTCTTTTTTTGCTGCTGTTTTTATTTATTCTAGTTAAAACTTTGTTTTTTAATACAACTTTTAAAAGTCAAACTCCATTTACAGTTATTACAAAATATTGGCTCTATTCCCCATGTTGTACAGTATATACTTGAGGCTATCTTACACCCAGTAGTTTGTACCTCCCCTCTACCACTGGTAACCACTAGTTTGTTCTCTGTATCTGTGAGTCTGTTTCTTTTTTGCTTCAGTCACTAGTTTGTTGTCTTTTTTTAGATTCCACATATAAGTGATATCATCCGGTATTTGTCTGACTTATTTCACTAAGCATAATGCCCTCCAGGTCCATCTGTGTTGCTGCAAATGGCAGAATTTCATTCTTTTTATGGCTGAGTAGTATTCCATTGTATACAGAGACCACATCTTTCTCCATTCATCTTTCAGTGGGCACTTGGATGCTTTCAAGTCTTGGCCGTTGTACGTAGTGCTGCTGTTTTTTCACATAGATGTTGTTTCAGAGATGAGAGAGAAGCTCAAAGTCTGTTTGGAAAGTTGGGGATGTGCAGGGCATAAGTGAGTAAAACCATTGATTCACCACTTGGGCGCAGGATGTGGGTTCCGAAGTCAAAACCTTGAACCCTGGCAGCTAAAATTCAACCACTGGAGTTGTCTTTTACCCCACCCCTCTTCCCATTTCCGTCCTCATGCGGGCGCTCCGGGCCCTCCTCAGTCTCTTCTCGTCTACTCCCTCCGTCCCTTTGTCAGTGGTGCCCGTGATCTTTAACCTGCAGGCCGTTTCTAGGCTTCGGATCTGTTTCCTACGAGACGTCTTCGCTGGAAGTTCCCCTGGTATATCAGGTCATTGTGTCCAAACCAAAATGGCCCTCCGCCTTCATGCCAGCCCCTTTCTGTGCGTCCTTGTCTCAGGCGGCCAGCTGGGCCCTGGGGGTGTTCTGGCCTCCATCTCTCGGGACGGCTGATGAGCGTCCTCTGAACCTGTCTCCACCTGGTTGGCTCTTCCTGCTCAGGCACGGCCCTTCATCAGCCGACCACTGTGCTTTCGCAGGAGCCTCGCTCCCTGGCGCTCTGTGCCCTAAGTCCCTTCGCTCTGCACCATCCTGCAACTCCCGTCTCAGATGCAGGTGTCTCGTCCCACAGAGAGCCTCCTGTGGCATGGCCCTGTCCTGTTCCCCCAAAGCGCGCACGGGCGAGGTCCTCTGCTCTTCTTGTGGTGCTTCCTTCAGATGCTGGAGTCGCATTTGACACCTCACATTGTGACTACTCTAATGTTGGTTTGCTTCTTTTCTCGACTGAGTTCTTTTCAAATATTTCTATATGAAATGTTTTATCCCTACAGAGGAATAGCTCTTGTGTAGATGTGAATTAGAAGAAATTGCAGCTGAAGAAATGCAGTGTCGTGATCAGGACCCTCGGTGCACATTTGCATCACCTCCCTCCCCTTGTAGAGTCACTTCTGCATTTTGTGGTTCCTGATTAACACGTTGTTTACTGTTACCTGTTTCTGAGTTTTAAATAGCATCAGTGGGATCACAGGCGTGCATTTTTCTGTGACTCCTCTTTCTACTCAGTACTGTTTTTGAGGTTTATCCATGTTGCTGCATGTAGGTTATGCTAATTTGTAAAATAAGTTAGAGTGTCTCCTTTTTTCTTCTTCTGAGAGTTTATATAGAGTTGGAATTACAGTATTCGTTATCTGAATACTTAGAAGAATTCTGGTAAAACTTTCTGGGGCTGTATTTTCTTTGTGAGACAGTTTTTAATGACTGGTTCATTTTCTTTAATGGTTAAAGAACCATTCAGGCTTTCCGTTTCCTCTTGTTAATTTGCGTCATCTGTGTTTTTCTTGGACTTTGTCCATTTTGCCTAAATTTTCAAATGTATTGGCATAAAATCGTTTTATAATAGTTCCATATTCTTGCAATCTCAACTGCATCTACAGTTATGACCCCCTTTTATACTTAATGTTGCATGCTTAATATTTTAGTCTTTTTTTCGATCAGCTTTGCCAGAATCTTCTCAAGAGCCAACCTCTGTCTTCACTGATCTCTCTTCGCATCCTTGTTTTCTGAGGCAGTAACTTGGGTGCTGAGCTTACTTGTTTTGTCTACACAGCTCACTGATTCCAAACCTTTCTCCTTTTTCATATGAACATTTAAGGCTATGAATTTCCCTCTCTCTAGTGGCGTGCCGCATGCTAACACATGGTGTTCTGATTGTCCAGTTTATATGTTCCAATTTTAATTGTGTGTTTTCCTTTGACACATCAGTATGTAGAGGTGTGATTTTAAATTTCCAAATTGAGGGAGCAGCTAGTTTCCATATTGGGAGTTAGTTTTTTCTTTGTTAGAGATTTCTGACTAAAGTGTTCTGATGTCAGAATATCATATTTTTAATTAACTTTGTTGAAACTTGCTTGGCAGGTGATACATGGTAAGTTTTCTTAAATATTCTACCTTGCTTGAAAAGACTGTCCTTCAGTTTTGAATACCAGGTTCCGTTTGCGTCTGTTAGACCCAAGGTGTGAATTGTTCATATCTGTTCCTTTTGTTTGTTTGTGTGGTCTTTAATCTGTCCATTACTGAGAAAGATGTAGTACAGTCTCTCTTTGGCTACTTTTTAGATATTTTCTTCACCTCTAGCATTCTGTAGTTCAACTATGATGTGTCTCTTGGTATGACTTTTTTTTTTTTTTTGCCTTTTTGCCTTTTTGCCTTGACTCTGATTGATACTTTTAAGCAGTCCTGGAAAATTCTCAGCCATCACCTCATCAAAAATTCTCCCCTTGGGCTTCCCTGGTGGCGCAGTGGTTGAGAGTCTGCCTGCCGATGCAGGGGACATGGGTTCGTGCCCCGGTCTGGGAACATCCCACATGGCGTGGAGTGGCTGGGCTGAGCCTGCGCGTCTGGAGCCTGTGCTCCGCAATGGGAGAGGCCACAACAATCAGAGGCCCACGTACCGCAAAAAAAAAAAAAAAATTCTCCCCTGTTCACTCTTTTCTCCCTTCAAGAATTCCTGTTGGATCATATCAGACCTTATATTCTCCATGTCTCTTACCTTCTTCTTTCATGTTTTTTCCCTCATCTTTAAATACTCTGTAATGGTTAGGAATATTTCTTCAGATCTCTCTCCTCATCCACTGCTGCTTCTGTTATGTCTAATCTTGCTGAAATTTGCTGTCTGTTGACATTTTATTAAAGTTGTTTTTCATTCCCAGAAACTCTTTTTGGTTTTTGTTACTAAGTCAGGGAAAACAATTAACTTACTCTGGAGTAGTACACTTTGAAACATTATACCAGTGTAGGAGATGGTGGCGGTAAAGTGCTTTCCAGTGGCCCTCAGATGGTTCTGCGTAGGTGACCAAGTCAGCTGCAGGCTATAGTCAAGTAAATGGAGAGGGATTTTTGCAGTCAGGTGAAGCCTGATTAATGGGATGTGAGCTGGTTAACTTGATTATAAAAATTCACAGAAAACCAGCAGTTGGGGAATATATAGATCATAATCAGTCACAGGTTAGAACCACGGCAGAAGGAAGATGAGGAGAAGTGGCTCCCGACAGCAAGTCCTAGGTGGTCCTTCTGTGTCAGAGTGACAGGATGTCCTGCTTTATCACAGTTTGCTCTTTTGATTTAATAGTGCCACCTCTACTAGGGATTAAAGGTTTATTTTTTAAAATTAACTATTTACTTGGCATTTATTTTGTCCACATTTGACAAGTTATGGTTCAGTAACATGAAGGAATGTCAGTTCACTGTCCAGCCATCTGTTTGTAAAGAATTAAAAATATATTAATTTGACTGAAAGTAGTAATCCAGATTCACTTGCATAGAGATTCTGATTATAGTTTGACGAGTTTATTTCTGTAGAGCTGGTTCAGTTAAATGCACTCTTTCTGTCATCTTTGAAATGAAAATAACAGGGCTTTTTTCCTACTGTTTTTTTCTTTCTCAGAAACTTATTTGTCTTAGAAGTATTCCTTCCAAAAAGTTTTTAAAATAGTAAACCAGAAAATTTAAGTTGGAAACATTAAATCACAACAATGAGATGATTTTACGTTTCGTTAACTATTTGAGTGAGCTACAGACCCTTGTGTAGACACCGGGGAAGCAGGGCATCTGCCATCTGCGTTTTGTTCCTGGACGTACCCCCCGTGACCACATGTGACATCAGATCACCTTGACCTGCACGTTGCTGCCGAAGAGAGAGCTGGTAGATCATCACAAGCCTCTAAAATGCTGCCTCCTAACACGCTCTGTATTTCTCCATGTTATTACTGGTTGTTGAACTACAGTTGGCCTTGAACTACGTATGCGCTGGGGTTAGGGTGCTGACCCTCCACCCAGTCGTGTAACTTAGAGTCAGCCCTCCGTATCCACCCTCCCCGTCTGTGGGTTCGTACAGTATGGTAGTATTTACTACCGAAAAAAATCCACATATCCGTGGACCTGCACAGCTCAAACCTGTGTGAGAAAACCTATTTCTAATTACATAACTGTTGAATTAGCACCCTTTTTTCCCCTTTTCCATTAGAGACGGCTGGCCTGGAAGCCGTCAGGCCCCACCTTCCCTGAGAAGCTTTTCAGCCCCTTAGCAGTGCCCTGGTCACTCTTGCTCTCTCTGCTTCCTTATCAGCCACATTCCGTGAACATTGTCTTTCGTGTGTTTTCTTGTCTGTCTGCCCTACTGGACTGTGGTTTCCTTCCTAACAGAGTTTTTTTTCACGTAACTTTCATCCATCACTCTCAGGTGGTGGGTTCGTGATAGACCCCATCCTTGCATAATAGGGTCAGGTGAACTCAGCTGACATCTGTGCTTCTCAGATGGTATGAACAGGGCATTTGAAAAATGATAATCATAGCTGCTAGCATTTATTATGTATTTTAGATGTGCTACACAAGGCTCATAAATTATCATTTCTAATCTTCACAAAAAAATTTATGAGGTGAGTATCGTTGATTCTCTTTGTTTCATTTGTCTGGTACCTATCTGTGCGTACATTTATTTTCAACCTTTTTTCTTAAATTGAGATATACCTTATATACAGTAAAACATATAAGTCTTTAGTGTATTAGATTGGTGACTTTTTGCACAGTACCCACCACCCAGATCAAAATATAAAATGTTCTCCTTGTGCCAAGTCCCATGCAGTGGGACAGCTGCATGGGCACCCCTCTCACCGCTGTCTGACTTCTGTCTGCACAGGTTAGTTTCTCCTTTTCTTGAACTTCATGTGAAGTGGAGCCGTACAGTTTGTAGCCTCCCGTGTCTGGCTGCTTTTGCTCAGACCTAATCATTTCTGAGATTCAGCCAAATTGTGTGTCTGTTACTAATCTGTTTCTTTTATTGCAGAGTTTAGGTAACATATTTTGCTTACTCATTCTTGGTAATGGGCTTTGGGTTGTTTCCAGTTTCAGGTCTTTATGAATAAAGTTGCTGTGGGCACTGCTGTAAAAGCCTTTCTGTGGACATTTGTACTCTCTTATTTTACATATATACCTAGAAGTGGAATTGCTGGTCATGGAATAAGTTGATAGAACCTCTGACTATTCCCAAGTGGGGATATCCTTTACACTCAGCCAGCAACGTGTGAGTGTCCAGGTGCCCCACTTGCTCACTACCACTTCACATTCTGTTTTATTTTAGCCCGTCTCCTGGCTTTTGTTGGCATTCCCTGATAAACAGTGATGTTAAGCATCTTTCTTATGCATTTAGCTGTTCATATTCAGGTACCGTCTTTAGAAGTGCCTGTTCATTTCACTTGTTCATTTGTTAATTGGGTTGTTTACCTTTCTATTAGTGATGTTAGAAATCTGTGTATATCTTTGTCAGATATATATTCTTTGAGTAGAAATTTTAAATTTTGATGAGGTTTATCTACTTTTCAAAATGTTTAGTGTCTTTCATATCCTGTCAAAATCTTTACCTGCTCCAATGTCCTGAATTTCTTTTTCCCAGAGGCTTTGTAGTTTTAACTGTTATCTTCAGCGAGATGATCTGTCTCTTACTGAGTATTACATTGTGTTCATTATTACTATAATTATACGTATACTATGATAGCTTTATAGTATGCATTGAAAGGACAGGTGTGCTCTTTTTTCCTGGTATCTTTTCATGCTGTATTGTATGGTCTACAACCTCTAGTACAGTCTAGTGCCAGCCCCGACCCTGCACTCCCCAGATTCTCACTCCTCCCATGTTGAGGGCTCAGCCCACCCCCTCTGCAAGTCCTTGGCCCCTGGGTGGTGGTGAGACCAGGCATGGACGCACGGGGCTGACACTGACCCGCTCTTCCAGCAAGAACTAGTTCATGCGGGCTGACCTTCTTGTGAAGACGGCCCCTGGTCTATACAGAGGACTAATTCTTATCTTGTTACACAGCTGCACTAGAGTGGTCTTTATTACTGAAAGTAAAATAAAAATCTTGCCTTTTTGTAAGAAGTTGGTAAAAACTGTTAAAATCTACTGAAGTATTTATTTAAATTGTTTTACTTTTTTCTTCACCCTCAAGCAGACAGCTCATAATTACTCTTCTTTGTGTTTATAGGTTAGCATGGCCTCACTGAAAGAGTTGGACCAAAGACTCTTTGAAAACTACATTGAATTGAAGGCAGACCCCATCGTTGGCTCCTTAGAACCTGGAATTTACGCAGGCTACTTCGACTGGAAGGACTGCCTGCCCCCGACAGGTGGGTGGTTTGAAGTTACTGAAGTCTCCAGATGCATCCAGAGGGGTAAATATGGATTTCCTTTTCTCAATACAGGCTGAAGATGCTTTTCTGTTTATTCCCTTTTTTTTTTTCATGTTTACTGAGGGGTTGATTTAAATTTTTATTAGCTTACCCACTTTTTGGTAGCCTGGGGTTATTAGTACTTAAAATGGTTAAAGTTATTCTTAAATTCCAGAGAATAATTAATTACACCTCATAATGTGTGATCATCTCAGTAACGTACACTTGCTTCCTATGATATTTCTTTACTTCATAGAAATAATAGACTGTGAGTGACAGTTTTATGCAATGACCTTGCAACCTTCATCAAAAAATTTACTTAAGACGTTTGGTCACTTCTATGGAAGACCCAGTTACTGATGCCAAAAAGGTGAAAGATACAAGGAAAACGTATGGGAGTAAGATTATTATAATAATTTAACAAAGAACATTAAACTGGAGAAAGATGACTGACAGTTCCAGTATTATCGTTTTGACATCAAATGAAAGTCACTTAAATCACTTCATAATATATATTTTAGAACTAACTATTGCTTGTTGAATGAAATAAACTTTTTGATTGATCAAATAGTTGTTTCTTTGTATGAAGTACTGTAGAATACATAAAGCCAAGCAACCTACTAACATCGTTATGTCGATGTAGCGTGATGTGGAAATGGTTCTGTTCATATTAGACATCGGTTCTTCAAGGCGAGTGTGGCTGTACCAGTGACCTGCTTGCAGGTTGTTACCTTCGTTCTTTCAACTAACTGTTGTGATCACCTGTCATTTTTGTTGTGTGATGCTTTTATTAGATGGTGATAACATTGTTTACTCTTTAATACCTTTGGTTTTTATTGTTATTTTTCATATTAGGGGTAACGATACAGTGATGCCAAAATTCTAAGCTAAGAGCCAGAATCATTAAATCAGTAATATTTTATGTGACTGCAGGTATTTAATTCCTGAAATCACCATCATTATAGACATACGAGCCTTCTGCTTACAGCTGACCATAATTGATCTTTTTCCTGCAATGCCAGGACTCTTGTGTACCCATGTTTTTCTGTGTCCAAACTGGATTACAGTTCACATCCCAAATATATCCTTTTACAGTTTAAGTCAGAGCCTGTCAGTAACTTGCTTAAAATTTTTGCGGCATCTTCCTGCTCACTCGCGGTAAAATCCACAGAGCGGGCAGCACTGAGTCCGGCACCCGCCCCCTGCGGCCCCTCCAGCTGCTTCCAGCACACTGGGCCTCTTGTGGCCCAGACTTCCCACATCCTCCCCCAGGTCCTTCCCTTTGCTTAGACGGTAATCCTCCCTCATGTGTACTTTTGTCCTCAGGCCCTGCTCCGCTCGGGGGTTGTTTTCGGGTCCTTTTAATCTCTCTTGTAACTCTTCAGTACACGAACGTAATAGATGTATTTCTGTATCTGTTTTTTATTTCCCTGTTTTGGAGAAATTTTTAAACAAAGATGTGAGGAGATTCCTTTCACATTCCCAGACTTCTCATCATTTAAGTTTTTTATAGAGCAGTGACTGAAAGGTTCAGAATTCCAAGGGTCAGATCGCAGGATGTTTTTCAATAAAATCTCTCCATTTTCTCCTCAAGGGAACAATACCCAGTAATCAGCTGTGCTCTGTGCTTGGCCCCTAGCCTCTGCAGACCAGCCTGGCTATTGCTTCCCCTTGGGGGCCTCTCTCCTTCCCCTGAGACATGTATGAATTACCTCACATGGGCCCTGCTGCACCAAGCTCTTGTGCAGTTAACCAATCCCCAGTTCACAAATGAAGGATACAGCAGGCCCTGCACACGTGCACACACGTGTGCACACACTTGCACATACGTATGTACATATGCACACACATGCACATCCTAAATGTGTTAACTCCTTGCAAACAGTTTCAGTCATTTGCGTGCCTATAACACCTGTGCCTCGCCTATGATTATCGCTTAATACTTACTACCATCTTCTAAATTTCAACTATCCTAAGACACAAATTACTTATGACCTCCTGAGGGTCGGGGAGGGGTGGCTAGGACATCAGGCACTGAACCCTAAGCTCTGGTCCCCCTAACTGTACTCACAGCCCCGTCACACTCCTCTTTACAGCCCAGCTTCAGAAAGTCGGCTGGGTGGTTCCTCAGAGATTCCATGTGAGGCCCCGTGTCCTCTCGTGTCCTCCCGACATCTCCGGCACCCCTGCGACTCCACCTCTGTGCCATGGCTGGGTCCGTGGACACGCTCGCTCTTGTGCTCCGTGACCGGAGTGCTCCCGGGCTGCTCCCTCTCCCTGGGAGAGATGGCCCTCCTGCGGGCCCTGCGGTCCCACTGCTGGTGGCCGGCCCTCAGTCTCCTTCCCCTGCCTAGCCTTGCACCCTGGCGTCCCCGGGACGCTGGCTTCCTCTGGGCTTGCTAGTCTTTCCTCGGACTCTGCCCTTCCCATGCCTCCTCCGGGAGCTTCCCTGCCCCCCCGCTCCCCGGCCTGCCCTTGAGTCCTGCACGTGGGCGGTCACTGTGCCCCCGGCTCCTGTGCTGCGAGCTGAGGGTGGGAGTTCACAGGTTACAGCCTCAGTGACGTGTGGGTCATGCCTCAGTTTATCTTCTGAGTACTTGCTCTGTGGTTCACAGTGATTTTTCTCAGTTGTTTTTCCGATAGGAAAGTAAATCGTGATGTTCTCGTTTCCATTAATCTTCTTGTTCACTTTTTAATAAATACAACACAGTGGGTGTTCATATTTGTTTAACCGAAGTGAGCATGTTAGCACTTGCTTCCTGTGGAAGCTTTGTGCATCCCTAAATCTTGAGCAATTGCATTTGAATTAAAACGTGCATGTCAGGGATACCTGACATGTGAGCAGTTCTGTGCAGCATCGCTGTGCTCTTCAGGGACAGTTGAGGTGTGTCTGGCTCAATCCCTGTGAGGACGAGGGTGTGGGAAGGGCAGTGCCAGGCTCTTAGGGTCTTGGGTCCCACTGCCTCCAGATGGGTGACTGACTCAGACTGTCCAGATCCTGCCTTGAAGGGACCTGGGGTCCTTTCTCTGCCACTTCCCATCTTCCCAGCCCTCAGCGTGAGTGGTGATGGATAGAAAATGATGTCATCATTATCGGGGCCACTTTTTATACAAAATGAAGCTTCTGCTGGCCCTGTGGCATTGAGGCCTGTGGCTCTGTCTTTCAGATAAACTTCCAGAGCAGACGCACACACCACTGCTTTGTCAGCCATTCATTTACCATTTCTCTGGTTCCAAAGCCTCTTAGAAATTGTTGGTTTTAGTTTCACTTTTATAAACTGTATTTAGTTCTGTTCTTGGTGTAGCTTTGACTTCGTGATCCCCAACTGAACTTCAGTCTCGCATAGTCATATAGTGATTTTTAGTTTCTTTAAAGATGACTGAAGTTTTGAGACCTCGTGTAAGGTGAACAGCCAAAATAGTTTGACTTCAGTCTTCCAAAATAATTTCAATTAACAACTTTAGTATTATCTTTAGAATTTTCATCTCCAAAATTTCATCCAAAACTGAATTTTACAAATCACGTAGGTAACCGATTGTTTATTGCAGTAGTTAGCAATAAATTTAGTTTCTGATACTGTTTGTGGTGATTTTTAAAAAAAAATTCAGGTGATTAATTTCACGATTCAAGAAGAGATATTCGTTAAAGCTTTTTTTTAATTATTATTTTTTTTAGCGGTACGCGGGCCTCTCACCGCTGTGGCCTCTCCCGTTGCGGAGCACAGGCTCCGGACGCGCAGGCTCAGCGGCCATGGCTCACGGGCCCAGCTGCTCCGTGGCATGTGGGATCTTCCCGGACCGGGGCACGAACCCATGTCCCCTGCATCGGCAGGCGGACTCTCAACCACTGCGCCACCAGGGAAGCCCCATAGCTGTGCTTTTTTAACCTGACAGTTGGATATTTAAATTCTCACCTCTTTATTTGTATATGTGTCAGGAAAGATTATTCTGGTTACTTCTGAGTCACTTAACTGACTGTGTCGTTATTCTTATCTGCAGTTATTAAGAGCTCTGAGTATTTGCATCCGATAGGTTTTAGCTAAATTGAGAATGGTCTTAGTCTTCATTTATGAATACACATGGAAGTTCATATCTTTAAAACATATTGAATAAGAAAAATAATCTTTCTTAAAATTTTCTCTTAAATATTGGTGTTCTGTCTAAAAGGCATTCAAGTTTACATATATTCCTAAAGATACTTAATAAATGAATTTAAAATTAACCATTTTTATAAAGGTAAAGTACTTAACCGATTTTTAACTCAAAGGCCTTTTTATTAATTGTAGTCATTGACATTATCAGGAGGAGGGAAGACATTTATGTCATCGGTGATGTGAGTGAGTGGAGTGCCGGGTGTTAGCGTGGTCAGCCGACTACTTGTGTGGGATGCATGGAACCCGGAGCAGAACGATTTCCACATCAATCATATGTCAGATCCAGTATTTGGAATACTGAGACTACTCAAAATCTGTAAGAAAATATTCCTCTCATGGACAGATAGAGAATTTCCTTTCATTCACAAATTCAGCCAGTATTATCAAGTCTGGTAACATCCGAGGCACTCTACACATTTCCCAAGTTGTTCCTGCTTCCAAGGTTAGAAGGTGGTAGAGAAGCTGAGGGTGGTGCTGCGTGTGAGGTGAGATGGTGGCTCTGACCCGGGGGAGTTGGGATGCACCCGTGTCCCCCCTCAAGTCATGTGGCCTGCTCCCAGTGGCACCAAGGAGAGCAGGGCGGGACTCAGGAGGGACCAGCGCTGCTCCCCGCCCTGTGGGGGAGCCCTGGCACCAGCACCCCCAGGGCAGCTCCCGAGACCACGTCGTAACCTTGGCGTCTGTGCCTGTGGTGCGTGGTTCTGTGTTTGTTATGGGGTGGTTGGCGGTATGTGTGAGGGCAGCTGTTTTGGTGAAAAAGATCACACAGCATGAGGTGGCAAAAAAACTAAAATAGATCCGTTGTTCTCTTGTGATTTTTATATCCATTTATTTTTTTAAATTATATCATCTTGGAGCCCTTGAGGTATTTTTTTTATCCTTTAAAGTTAAAATCCAGTGCATTATTGGGGGAGGAGGGAATGTGAAAAATAGCTTCTGTGCTGTTCGTTGACTGTCTAATCATCTCATTTTTTTTAAGTTATCATCGTTTCTGCAGTTACCTAAAGAAAATATATTTCCACTGCCATGCGAAGAGTATCTTGATTGGTTATTGTATGTTTTCTTCCCCCAACACTTTTCTCCTAATACTCTTGTGATTTTAATTGGATCCTTGTATTTCAGCGAGCTAGTTGCACTTACCTCTAACTAATCGCACTTAGTTAGCATGAAGAACTCTGAGGTAGTGGCCAGGCTGCCTGCCGTTTATCTCATCAAATCAGCACCTCCATTTAAACATTCATCTCAATAGTTGTTAAACTGTAACCACACGTAGGGAAAATCTTTTTCTGAAAGTTCTCGGGGAGTTTACTAAATGCTGGAACAGGGCTGTTGCGATCCTGCTTTCTGGATCCTCCTGATAGATGAGTCGTCGTGTCCAGTATCAGGGAGGAGGGGAAAGAAGGGACTCTGGCCCCATCGCCACCTCCGCCTGCACAGAGGGAAAGAAAGAAAAACACCGTCTGAATCTTGGGGCCTGGGGAATCCCGATGAATAACAGTCTTCTTCTCTGTCCACATTTCGAACCGACTGAAGAATAAGACGCAAGAGTCAGTAGGTGAGAAGGCCGGTGCCGGTGGGTCAGAGTGAGAGCCCAGACCCCTCGCCCAGCCCCTCCGAGAAGCAGCCCCTCTGCCTGCTCCCCACCTCCCGCAGGCAGGGGTAGCGAAGAAGCAGGGGACAAACCCCCATGCGCTGCTGACCCTGCCAGAGGTGGACAAAGGCTGTCCCTCCCTCTGGGAAGCCCCACTCAAACCAGAAGGGCGGGGAGACGCCGTTCTCCTTTAAAGCACCAGACGTGAACTTCCAGCAAGAGGTGGCTGGCTCTGGGTGTGCGGACAAGAGATAGGAGCTGATTTCAGCAAACGAAAAACTTGTTTTGTCCCATTAATAAACAAGGAAGCAGAATTACTTCAGAATCTAAATATTAATTCCTATTGCAAATAAAATACCGCGGCCAGCAGTGCAAGGGTCAGTTACAGAGACGGTCTGTAGAAAAGGAGGGGACTCAAAGACGTCTTTCCCTCCGCAGCCCACAGCCTGCCTCTGGTTTCGGGGGTGGGGGGCAGCCCTCAGGCCCTCGCTCCCTCCCACGCTCCCCTTCAGCCCCACCCCACTGTCTCCAGGCCCCCAGGCCACCCCCCCTCCATGCCTGCAGCCCTTGGTGGTACCCAGCACAGGGAGATCCTTCCCTGACAGACTTGGTCCATCAGTTGGTTGGTGAATGAGAAACACCTCGGCAGAAATTACTCAAGCAAGTAAAATACTAATTTACAGTTTAGTTTTTACCCTGGTAGGTATTTTCAACAGAATGTCGCATTGAATTGTCTCTTAATTCAGCTAATGTTAAAGAAGAGAACTTTGGTTGATTACATAAGAAAACTGTTACCAAAAATAACATGTGGACTACCCATTCAGAAATAATTAGAATATTATAAAATTTTATATCTATGTGTAAAATGAAAAAATCCTCACACCAAAGGTCTCCGAATGTCATTTCACCTTTCCAGAATTACTCTGAAGACTGCGGCTTGCAGAATTCTGAGGGCGCCTTTACGAGCGTCACATTCTTGGTGCTGTTTGTTGGACACTCTAGAAATCTCTTCTCTTCTCGAATGTGGAACACAGGTGGTAACGCCCAGTGACACGGCTGTCCTCTCGTGCCTGTCTTCCGCAGGTTTCCTGCGCCCTGGTCATGGGGTACTTTGGCACACTATCGCATCTGCTTCTGATCGAAACAGATGCCAGTCGCGTGAACTCCACCTTTGAAGAGAGACATCCAAGTCAGTAGTCTTTCCCGGTACTGAACTTCTCAGAAGGAGTAGTTTTATCAATTCCTTGGACTGTTTTTCTTAATTTCATTTAAAACATACTGTCAGGTAGATATTAATAAACTTACATTTCATCTATTTATGAGAGAAAGGCAATGTTACATTTTTCAAAGGAGGATGGTCCTAGTCAGTCATCTTTTTTTAAACACACTTTCATCATTTAACTTCACTTTTTTTCCCAGCCATTTTCTCCTTTTTTATAAGCAGTTTCATACATCAGTGTCAGTGCTGTGAAACCGTTTATACAATGCTTCGGACATTTGGTTACAGTTTGTCTGCCAAGCATTCTTCAGTAAAGCTAAATGTTGGCTCTGATGGTGTTCAGTGTGAAACGTATTAACCTTGAGAGGACCTGTGGCCCTACATACTTTCTTCATTGCATGTTTTATCTGTTGAAGTATTTATTTTATTGTGTCTGAAACTGATAGCTGTTTGGCACCAGGGTAAACTAACGTGCTGTTTTGCAAAGGCCATTGTTTAAACTTATTTTGGACATTCCTAGACATTTATCACAATAGAGCAGGGAAGCGCAGCTCCTGACCTCGTGGCAGCTTCAGCAGGGCCAGTCTTCTGCCCCCTCCTCCAGATGAAGGATCATTTCATCTACACACAGATCAGATAAGGACTGATTTCTTTAAAAACATAACCTCAGTACCATTATCAGATCTGGAAACAAATAATAATTCATTAATTTTAGCAAATATCCAGTCAGTGTCCAGAATTCTCAGAAGAGCTTTAGTTTAGATGGTTTGCTCAGATCAGGATTCTGTCAAGGTCTATGTGTTGCTTTTACTTGCTGTGTCTCTGAAGTTTTTTTCTTTTTTCTTTCTCTAGGGCCCCCTCTTCAGCTTATTTGTTGACTAAATCAGGTGGTTCTTATATTCTCACTTTCTGAATTTTTCTTATTGTTTCCTCATGGTGTCATTTCACATGTTCCTCTGTCCCTTGTGTTTCCTATGAACTTGTGGTTAATAAAGAAGCCTTATCAGTTTCAGGTTCAATTTTGTTTTAATTTGTTTTCTGCCACCAGCAGGTCCATCACGTTTGATTGTCTCCATGTTTGTGATATTAAGATTGAAAACTGGATTCAAGTGTTGCCAGCTTGCTCCACCCTTTAAAATTTTGTCATAAACTTGTCATCTACTGGTTTTAGCACCATGGGTAATTGTTGCCATGATCTGTTGTTTCCTTAGAGATTGCAAACTAATGATTGGTAGCTGGAGCACGAAATTAAAAAGTAAAAAATGTCATCAACTATTTAGTTACTCTGAAGTACAGTTCATGTAGGAAAGGCAGGATAAATGTTTGGTTTTTCTCTTTATTTAGAGTTTTCAGAGTAAGTTGGTTCCCTTTTGTTCTTTTTTATTAAAGGTGATGAACAAGGTGTTTTTTAATTATCTTCGTTAATTCATACCTTGAGCATATTTCATGAGTTTCAATTCATTGTCATAGTCAGTGTTTTTTAGTAATCAAGCTGTCCCCTCTCTGGCTGGGAATGCCGCCCCCATGGGCCCCGGGTCTTCCCTGCTTTCTGTGGTCCAGTTGTCCCACCCAGTGTGTGCCTTCTCCTCCCAGATGTGGGACCAGCCATTGGATGGGAATGAAATGATATGAAACACGGAAAAACTTCCTCTCTCTTAACTTTCTTCTGCTCTTTCCACACTATGTCTCTGTCCTTCCTAGGGGCCCCCTGGCTTTTTTGTCATCCCTCTCACTCTTGTTAAGTCGCACCCAAAAGTCCGTTGCTTGTCCATGATTAGACAAGCACCACATTACCTGGTGGCCCTGTGTCCCAGTGGTGCCGCCGCTTCCCTTCAGGTCGCACCAGCTGGCCTGTTGCTTAACATCACATTCCTGCCCATCGGCTCGTGGCGGGCTGTGTCCCCTCTGGCTAGTGAGGCCTTAGGAAGGCTGCGTGGATGTTCTGTAATTACGAGTTATGTCCTCCGGACAGTGTTGGGGATTTTTTTCCTCACTTCACCTGATCTTGTCTAATTATGCGCTAGGAGTCTTCTTCTAAAACTCGTTTACACGCTTCACAGCTGTGTGTGCTGCGGGAAACAGCACAGTAATGGACACTCACGTGTATCCTGCCATTTTGGCGTTGCCTTCTTCATCCCAGCTATTTTATTCCCTGTGACCTTGGCTACCTTTGAGGTTAATGCTCACTCTGAACTTACAAGTATTTGTCTTCAGACAGTTCTGTGTGAGGAGTTTGAAAGGGCGCTGGAGGGTCTGCCTTTGTTCTGGTCTCCGACTCTGGGCACGACCTGAGCGCCAGTGGAGGCCCGGTGCCCTGGCACAGTGAGCTGACAGCTGTGCCGGCCCCTCCATTTGGCCACAGCCCAGCCAGCAAGCACACCGGCCCCCCACTGGGGACACTGACAGCTCGACCGACAGGGCATTGGGCCGTCATTTTCGTGAGTTTAGCCTAGATGTTGTAGCTACGTTAGTCTCCACCCTGATTCCTCCTCAGAACCAAAGCCATGGCTCATATTCCCCTAGTTCTAGTAAAGAAGATGGCTGCAGAACGCTGATAAACTTGAATGCCTCTGCTCTCGGCGTTAGCTGCGGGTTTTAGTGGTGTACCGTAGTGGTCTCAGTGTGTGGATAGATGGGGTGCATTGGTAGCCCAGTGAGCAGACAACTCCAAATTGTTGCTTTAACCTGAAAATGGTGGCAAGTGTTCACTTTCCCAGTTACTTAAAACATCATTTATCACAATAGAAAGCTGAGGTTCATATGATTCCAAATGTTGTATTTCGACTTCTTAACAAAAAAGTGCTTTGGTATATTAGTCAGTGGTTAATAGAATCTAAGGGATTCCTCCGCCAGACAGACCCTCACGGCCTGGCCCAGGCCCTGTGTGCCGGGGAGCGTCACGGCCTGACCGTACCGCGCACCCAGAACCTGCCAGGCTTGCTCTCGTCCAAGAGAGGAGGATGCACACCTTTTGGGCTCCGTGAGAAAACTAAACCGTAGAGCAGCCTCGGGATGCTTCACTTCCTCTAGCCTGTCCCGCCGGGGCTAGAAATGCCGTCCCTGTCTGTGTCTCTCCCAACACCAGGCAAAAACGTCCGTAACCATCTTCCCTTAATAACAAGCAGCAAAGGCCAACCACCCCTAACCACTTGGAGTACAGCTTAACAACAGCCACCTTGGTGGCTGTTTATTCTGCACATTCCGGTGGGAAACTTGTGAGTGTGTGCTTTTAAAACAATAATGTCTCAAATGTTTCCTGGGAGTCCACAGTAGAAAGGAGACCCACAGGCCTGGAGGGGCTCAGAGACCTGCTTCCCTCCCCTAAAGCCGAGGACGCTTGGTTGACAAAACTGGGACCTGTCTCTCTGTCTCGTCTATCAGTGAGGGGATTAATCGGGCAAACCCCCCATCTCTCCACCGTGTAAACAGGCCAGTGGTGGGACGGTTTGAGGCTAGGTGTTAGGTGACGGGAGGAAGACGTCAGCAGAGCAGTTCCGGTCCCTAGGAGCAAATGAAAGGTGATGCGAATAAAATCTTCACGTTGTGCAGGAAGTTTACTTGGGATGTGAGTTTTCTTTTGGATCAGTTTACTTCAATTTTCTGTTAATATCTCATACTAATAATCAAACTGTTTGAGTGACAACCAAGGTAGATTCATGAACATGATGTATTTGAAAACGCGTTTTTCATTTTTGCAGTTGCTGTCATTTCTGATTGCAGATGGTGTGACAGCCTCTGATTACGGTAGTAAGGACTTCAGATGACACGTGGAACGCGTGTCGGTCTGAGCAGGTCTGTGTACTGAAGGAGTGTGATGATAGGCCTTATGAAATCACAAAGACACCTTGAGAGGCTTTAGACGTGATGGGAGGCAAAGGAGTGAACCCGCCTGTGCTGCACGGTCGGGTTGTATTAATGAAAGGAAAAATTGGTGTATATTCTTGGACTTTTCTCTCTTTTTTTCCTTTGTGCTGTGGCTTTTTCATCTTATGCTAAGGAAAATAGGCGTGGAAACCCTTTCTTTAAACTAGAGCACGTGCTGCTTTGGGATACGTGGGCCACCATCCAGCAAGACGGCACGTAAACTGCTGTGGACGACGGGGTGTGTGGTGGCGCTCAGGGCCCTGCTCTGCTCTCCGCGGGAGAAGACTGGCGGGAAGACTGGTGGAGCCGCGGGGGCAACCAAGCCCCTTGGCAGGGACCCAGCCCCACCCCAGGGCGCCGTGGTGGGTGTTTCTGCAGACAGCAGCCTCCACTGCAGCTCTGCCTGAGGTAGCCGAAGGCTGGAAGCGGCTCCAGAGCCCGCCCGCCCGCCCGCCAGCCAGTGGGGTGGGTGCGTGAGCGTGATATCCTCGTCCAGTCAAGGTCTGTGTGGCAGGGAGACCCTCCCACACAAAACCAGGCCGTAACCTTGAGGGGAGCCACAAACTGTGCTCCTCCTGTGGGAGTTCATCCCTCTGCCTGTGTGAAAGCCAGCACCTTGCCCAGGGGAGGTGGAGGTCAGGTAGTGGCGAGCTGCCGGGTATGGGCGCGACAGGGGCGGGGCGCAGGAGGGCCTGCTGCATCTCCCTCGGGATGCTGGTTACCTGTGTGTGCGGGGCACGCGCAGCATCACGTCGTACACAGGAGTTACATGCTTCCCTACGTGTGAGTTCTACTTACTTTGAAAAGAGGAGAAAACTCCTGTTTGCAGACTTAAAAACCTCGACAGCAAAACGTCATGATTAGCAAGTATGGCCACTTGACACCTCTCCCAAACTCACATCTTTGTGCGGCGCTTTGTACTTTCTCAGCTCTGAAAGCCAGCTCAGACTCAGACCTTTAACTCGTTGATTTCAATTCAGAAATGCTTTTTGTGTGGTTAAATGTAAAGCTTAAAAAAATTGACTGTGATGCACTGTTCATCAGAGTCCCCTTTTCCTCACCAGGAGGGGTGGTCCTGCACTGCCCGCGGAGGACAGGCATGCCCTGTGGAGGCCGGGGCCCGAGGGCCGCATGGTTTCTGCTGTCTCTGCCCTGTGCTGAGGGGGGCCTCTGAGAGCTGAGACGCCTGAGTGACCCACCTCCCCACAACCCCATTGGCCTAAGACAATATTTTCCCTATTGGGCAGATTTTTTTAAACTTGGAGAGTAAGAAAAGTCTGTGGCTTGTTCAGAGCAGTACAACTGTGTCTTCAGCCCAGTTCTGTCTCCGGAGTCTTTGTCTTCTGAGTGGAGAGGTGCGGGGGGTGAGGAAATGGGTCAGACCAGAGGGGCAACAGTACCGTGTAACTTTGTATGTCCTACCGTTTGTAAATAGTTAGATTAGAAAGCGCTTTCCGCCTTCCTCTGTCTGAGGTGCGTCTTCCTCTCTCCCGCGCACGGCCCACCCACCCCAGCCTCCCAGGCTCCCCGGCTGCAGAGACCGGCAGAGGCTGGCAGGAGGCCGGGGCATGTCAGGCCTGCCTTTCCCTGGACCAGCAGTGGCTGATTCGGGATCATCTCAAAGCATGGCAGACTTGTGAGATTTATAGTCATGAATGATAAAGACACTGGGAAGAATAAAGGGTTGCATTCATTTTGGGATAAGGAATCTGCACAAACCTGTTACGGGGCCCTGAGCAACGAATTCCGTAGAGTGGTAACAGCAGCTTTGGCGGTGAAGGTGGAAGAGCAGCTAAGTAATTGTCAGTAAAATTTTCAAGAGAAAAAGTTATGTGGATCTGAGATGTTGGGGTGAAGATTTTGCTCTGGGATCAGAGAAGCAACATCCTGTCAATGAAGGGAGCCCCCTGTGGCTTTGCAGGTATCCCTGCGGGAGTCTGGGAGCCGGGCTCGCCCAGGGGTGGAAGCTGACGTCTCCGGCCTCCCGCAGGTGCAGGCCAGGCCTGTGGGTCCCTCCCTCACAATTAGGCTTCTCCAAATGCTGACTTAAAAGACCCATTATTGTGTAAATGAAGACTAAAATCCAAGTTAACTCTTGGCTTTCATGTTTTTTTCTGCCTTCCACTTTATTCCAACTCCACTGTTTTTGACTCCAAGGTCTTTTCTTTGGTTCCATGGCAGAAACTTACCCTAATTGGATTTCACTTCTCACACTGTGGGTGGAGCCCTGTACTGAGACCAGGACTCGGTGCTCTGCTCCACCTTGATGGCTCCACCGTCAGAGGCAGGGCCGCTCGGGCCGAGCCACCTGCGGTGGCCACGCGTGTGTCCATCCGCGGCCACGGGCTGAGTAGTGGGTCCGCAGTCCTGAACCAAGCCGTCGGGCTCCAGAGCCACGTTCTTCGGCCTGGCTTCTCTCATAAGCATTTATTAAGTTTGAGTCCACTGAAGTCATTCTTGGGGGAAAAAAGTACTCCTAGAGATTTTGAAATTTGAAGCTCTCAGTACCACAGACCTCTATGAAGGACTATATACAACTGTGACACCTCACAGTGTGAGACACATTTGCATACGTAGAATGAGTTCTACTTTCTTGTCACTTTCACTTTTCTAACTGAAGTTGCCTTCTAATGAAAACAATTTTTCTCTGCCAAAAGAAGAAATTGAAACAAAGGAATTTGATTCATGTTAAATCAAATTTTTATACCTTTAAGTCTAAAATTCAGTGTTGAAACTGATATTTCATGCT
This sequence comes from Delphinus delphis, assembly GCF_949987515.2. NCBI lineage: Eukaryota > Metazoa > Chordata > Mammalia > Artiodactyla > Delphinidae > Delphinus > Delphinus delphis. The sequence continues at coordinate 316,944 of NC_082692.2, read as the reverse complement.
AAATGTATAAAGTGTTCTGTAATATTTTAGGTTAGTATAATTCATAGACTACATAATTCATGTAGTTTTACACATCAGACTTTAACTTTGAAGTGGGAGAGGTTGTGACTCCCTTACCCATATTGGACTCTTCAAAGCTCCTTGTCTCTGAAATTTATGAAGGCTAAACTCTTACGAATATAAATCCTTTCTTACAAATGGAAAAAATAAGCTATGAAATAATTTTACTGTTACTTTCACTGCTGGTGATATTTTGTTTTATCTTCATAGGGAAAAGTTTTCTTATTCATATTTAAAAGCTAGGAGATATATTAATTAAAGCAAAAAAAAAAGGATTCTGAGAAAGAAAACAGAAAACTGTACAGGCCATGTCATTCATTCATATACTACACGTGAAAGGTGTCCTTTCCACCCCAGGTATTCATTTAAAAATCCTCTACATTTCAGAAGACATTTATCAGTTTAGAAAAGGTCATTAATTTAAGAAAGCGCGAACTAAAACATAAAGACTTGGACCTAAAAGCCCGTTCTCTGTTCCAACAAAAGCTGATTTTGCTGCAGAATGTTCAGGCCTTTTCAATCTGTCCAACAGTATTGATACCGTTCTGGTTGCCTTTTTTTTTAATAGGCAGTAATTTCAATAATGTATTTTCACACTGTAATTGAATAGATAATTTACTTGAAAAAAACAGTACCCCAAAGTTCTTTCATGTAGTGTTTCAGTTTGACCAAAAAAAAAGTACACTGTGGGATATTTATAGTATTTTTCAATCTATTTTTATCTGTAGACTAGGACCGGTAGCTGCTTTAGGGCATAAGGGTTAAAAACAGGAAGTGTGGTTTATAAAGTAGGTAGCGTCTCCAGAGTTTCCAGCGTTAGATTGCTTTTATTACTGACTGTCGTGTTTCAAAACAACATGAGGCAGGGCACCTAGAGACCAGTCTGTGTTTGGAGGATGTGACAGGAAATGCTTCAGAGGAAAGCTTGTGTTCCTGGTACAGGTCAGGGGGGTACCGGTGTTTTCTGTACATGCGCCGTCTTTCTGTCCAGCTCTTTCTCAGATACTCTTTATACAGTCAGTTTGAGTATAAGTCTTGTGCAACACAGTAAATTTCCTTTGACCTTTGCATTTCGCTTGAATTTTTCTTCTAGTGTTTTAATGGAAAGTTTTGTCATCATCATCGTTGAGGAGCATGTATTATGGTTATTGTTAATTATAGTAATTAGAGAATCCAAGTTAAAGTAAAAAGGCATGAAGAAACAGGAGTTTAATCTTGAATAGCCTTTTCAATGACAGGTTGACAGAACCAGTCAAAACCCAAAACCTTTGACTCAGCAGTTCCACTTCTACAAGGTGTCTTAAGTCAGTTATTCTACGAGAATACAAGGTCTGATATGGTTGTGTCGTTATTTATGACGGTCAATACTGAAAGGCAACAGGACTGTCGAGTAGTAGGAGAGTAAGTTATGAATAAATAAAGTGAAAAATAAAACAAATAAGTCAGATAAATGAGAAGATAAATACCTTATGGCAGATCTGTGCTGTAGAATACCAGGCAGCCACTGAAAACTGTAAGGTCAGTGTGTGCACACTGGCATGGAAGAGTGTGTGTGGTACATCATGGAAGGAGGCAAGTAAGTTTCAAGAAAAGAGTGTGTACTGTAATGTCATTTTTTAGGGAAAAAATTTATATTCGTTGGAAAACATCTGGAAGAATACACACCAAACTAGGGAAAGCTCATTGGACTTGTATTTGTTATTAGGAAACTTACACTTCTGTATCTTAATTCCTTACGAGCAATTAATTTTTTCAAATTAAATTAAGAATGTAGGCTTGATCAATTCAAAATTGTTCACTGTTCTGTTCTTTAATGTGGCCGTTCTCTAGAGAGGTCTGCCTAGTGGTTTGCCAAACTTATAAGAAGACTCAAATCTGCCTGTGTAACACTTTTTAATTGAATGAGCATTTTCCCATACTTCAAGGAAAACCTGAAGTTTCAGTGAATTAACTGGTTTTCCAGCCAGGGTTTAAATCCACGTCATTCCGTGCCCCCGTGTGCATCGCCTGTTACAGGCTGTAGCTGGGACTGGCCATAGGAGCGCTGCTTCCTTTCCACCTGTCGGGGAGCATTTCTCCACAAACAGTGCTGAGGGTTCTCATCAGACAGAAGCCCTCTGTTCTTGCTGCCAGACAGTTTTGTTTCAGCCACTTGCCTTCTTGGGGGCTATTTCAGAGATGAGGTGAGGCTGTCTCCTGTGGAAGGTGGCCATGTTTTCCAATCTGGGTGTGTCCCCGGTGGTGTGTAAGCCCTGTGAGGAGGGGGCCTTTGTGCTTTGTGGGTTTGTTCTTGAGGTCACTCCGTGTCCCCAGCACATGGAATAGAGTCTGGCATGTAATATTAATAGGCACTCAATAAAAATTTTACTAGTTATTCCAAAATTAAGTGTCCTCCCTGTTTGATTAAAACAAGTAACTGACAAATAGAGTTTTATGAAAAACAAGACCATTGCTGGCAAAGATGTTCTGAGGTCCAGGCCCCCTTACGAGAAGCCCACCCTGCGAGGGGCCCAGAGGCTCTTGCCCAGAAGGTCTGGGCTCTGCCTTCTCCGTGGAGAATTCCCACCTGGGCCACTGGGTGAACTGCTCAGTGACGGCCTGGACTGAGGCTGCGTGGTTAGGGGCACTTTTTGGTCAAATATCATGACACATTCTAATTTCACGTTCAGAGCGTCAAGGAGATAATATTGTAAATACTTAGAAGCTGCTCTCATTCTGTGTCTAAATAACATGGGAAGCTGTGCGGGAGGAACCTTTCTACAAACACTTAACTACTGCATCACAGTAAAGTAGCTCTTGTCCGTTTGCTTTATTCTTCCTGTGCACATGCTCACGTTGCCAGCTAGTCCCGTCAAGTGAGCATTTATGACCCGCTGCTGTTGAAGCCGAAGCTGAAGCCAGCACATTTGCCGAGTGTTCATACGTTCTAATAAGCCAAGCGTCTTCCTAGGTGTCTGGCACAGTGAGCGTTTAGTAAGTGTTGAGTGTTGTATTATTTGGAGCAAGCTTTTGCTTTAGGATGCAGCTAGAAAAATCGTATTTTAAAAGCAAATGTTTTTAGCCTCAGCAATATTCTGTCCTGCTATACCTTCTTTATTTAAGTTGTGTTTTTCAAATGGATCCTGAAAAATTGTTTCAGAAAGAAACAATTTTTTGTTTTCTTCAAGGCGAGACCAGATGCATTGTCCAGATTCTGCACGGTGTGTTTCAGAAAGAGAAATCAGTGTATATTTTCTAGTGGTCATGGCTTCTAGCTGACTTTTTGTTTATGTCTTAAGAAATGGTACCTGAAATAGGCAGGCTTCTCAGGAGTCCTGACCCCAGGGTGCGTGCGTGCTCTTCAGTGGGGAGGGAGGGTCTCGCCTGTTCGGCTCATGGGGGTGCACCCCACTGGCCGTGCCCAGCAGATGTTTGAAGGAGAAGGGAATAAACACACATCACATTTTCATCACAGCTTTGTTAGCAAAGCAGATGTTGTCATCTCTGCCTTGTGCGAAGTAGGCAGCTGTCTAGAGGGTGAACTGACTTTTATCTTACGGCCGCACCATTTGTATGCAGGTGAGCCAGAACTTAGACCCCGAGTCTTCTGACTTTACACTGAGTGTCCCTTCTGTCACCTTGAGGAACTTGAAAGTCGTCATTAGCCATTAATGTTCGTAATAGTAAAAGCATACAGATAAATGCAGTGGAGAGAGAGCGTGTATCACTGAAGTTCACTAAGGATGGTCCCTTCGTCAGTGTCGTGGAGCCTTTGAAAACTGTAACCAAAATCCTCTCCTGATCCCACTCCGGGCCTCTGACCACAGCCCCTGCGGACGCATCCCCAGCTTCCCCGGCTGCCCCCTGAGGCCTCAGCCACGCGGATGACAAAATGTGCCTGCAGCTCCTCTTGGAGCTTCCCCCAGGCCGGGGGTGCCCTCTGGTGCCTCCACTGTGCCAGGCCTCTTGTGCTGCAGGTTTGAAAGAGCCTACATCCTCCTACAGGTGGATTTGGAGCAACATTTCAAAGCAGGAAACTCAACAGGCAGTTAAACCCAAGGAGCAAATCTGCACTCAGGCTTTAGAAACACACCTGAAAGCGTCAGTGTGGTCCCTGCGAGGTTCAGAGCAGGGCCTGGGGAGCAGGGCCACGAGCAGGGTGACCTGGCCTTGTGTCTCTCCTTAGAGGGAGGAATTGCGATTCCAACCTCAGAAGACCTCAGTGGTCTCATCTGTTGCACGCTTGTGGCCTTCAGACCTCAGTCCCTGGACACGAGGCGTCTAGGCCCCAGCCCAGTGCCCCTGATGGCCTCCACCTCCCCACCCCCGCACACCACCCCTCACCTTTCAGGAACGTCACAGAACAGGGACAGCAAGGAAATGGTTCACAGGTTAGCGTCCGTCGGAGAACAGCGATCGTTTCTACAGCACACAACCCTTCCATGTGGGCACCTGGCATTACTTCTCCCTGCCCCTTGGACACAAATATGAGCACCCAGCACCTTGGGGTGAAACTCGGGAACTAGCACTTTGGGGATTTACGCACATTCTGCCTGGAGGACCCAGTGCCCAAGCACCTCCGACGTGTGCCTGGCATGTAGTCGAACCAGCAGATTCACGCTGGGTGAATGAATCCATTCCCTTAGCGCTAACCAGTTTCAGCACAACGATTAGCTGTTTGGAGGGAGGCTGTCAATGATTGATTTTTGTGTTTTTAAGTTTTTCTTGTTACCACACCAGCACGTGTGTTGCTCCGGAGTTTGTGATCACGTCTCGCGAGCTCCCTGGGGCCGCCTGCTCTTTCAGACCTGCCGCTGCCCCCTGCCCACTCCTCATGGGACTGTGGGCCCCCTGACCCCCCTCCTGATGTGACGTGTGATGGTCCAGGAGCAGCTGTATGTCCTCTCATCCCAGGACCACAGCTTTTCCCTTCTCTGTTTCCGTTACCCCCCCCTTTTTTTTTCCTAATATTTATTTATTTGCACCGGGTCTTAGTTGCGGCAGGCAGGCTCCTTAGTTGTGGCTTTCAGGTTCCTTAGTTGTGGCATGCATGTGGGATCTAGTTCCCTGACCAGGGATCGAACGCGGGACCCCTGCATTGGGAGCACAGAGTCTTAACCACTGCACCACCAGGGAAGTCCCTCCAGTGTTACTCCTTGAAAGAGTTATTTGGGAGGAGGGTAATTATTTCATTCCTTCTATTCATCAAAGGAAAGTCTCCAGGAAAGATAAAGTGTTCTTACTTGTGCAAGGCTGAGGCGCTATGCTCCTCCCAGCGTGTTACCCTGTAGCCACATAAAACGGGAAGCTCAATTGCGTTTTCAAATTTTCTTTCAACGCAAACATGGTCCTGACTCTTAGAAGCGCCTGCACTCTTATTCTTACCTCCACAGCTGTGTGTTTGGAGTTGGATTAGTGAGTTAGATTTACCTCTTCCTTGGGGGGCTTAATGGCTGCGCCTAGACCCGTGCTCTTGCCAGGAGCCGCCTTCTCTGGGGCAGCGTGGGCATCGGGCCCAGGGCGAGCGGTCGCCCACACATGGCCTCAGCTTGCTTCGTCCTAAGTCCGATTTTCTGCTTCTCAGGCAGCTCTCTGGCCCCACTCGTCTCTGTTCCCTTGAAGAACCTGAGGAGCTCACAGCTGCCCTCATGTTCCAGGCACGTGGCTGGGCCCAACTCCTGGTGCTGGTCCCAGCAGCACTGACAGGACCCCGGTTTCATGGAGACAGAGGCCGTGGGAGCCCCTCCTCTGGCTTAGACCCTCACTGGCCCAGTGTCGGGCCAAACTTCTAGTAACCGCGTTTTCTCTCTGTACATGCGTGAGCCAGCCCTCCACACTGTTGCAGTTTAAAGACTCGAGACCTGAGTCCAGTGGTCACGGAGTTGACCCGAGCACAGCGGCTGAGGCCTGTGGGCCCCGTGCTCGTGGCCTGCCTCACGCCCAGCCTGGGGCCCTGGGGGACAGCCCTCCTCTTGCGGGCAGAAAGCTTTCCTGGTCGTCAGCACAAGTCACGTGTTCCGCCTTCGCTGATATGAAGACTTGTTACTCTGCAGCTGTCCTTTTCTCTCAGGAAGAATCGACCTGTTTCTGGATTGTATTTAATTATTCTTCAACCAGTTTTCTCAGTTACTCCGTCAGCAAAATAGAATTAAAAATGCCTGCACCTCCATATCCCCAAGAAATATTTATGAGGTTGGCTCCTCAGAAGAAAAGCCGTGTGCCTCCTTACACACCAGGGTGCATGGCAGAACCGGAAGCTGGCTGTGTATTGAGAATCTGCAAATGCCACGCCAACAAGGTGACTGCAGTTCAACTTCCCTGAATAATCAGTAGCTTGGACGACATTATGGGAGAAGAGCCTCCTCAACATCATCATGATTTTGCAATACAGTAGAATTTTCTGTTTTGTAGAGAAGGAATTGTCAGTTTGTGCAATTAATTCTAGAAGGAATCCTGAGATATTAATTCCACTCCAAGTGAAAGCCATTGTTTTAGAGTTACAATAAAGCAGCATTTTGTTTTTATATTTTTTTTCTTGCAAAATAGCGAAGGAGCTCTTAAGGAGCCATGTGAATGCCAGGACCCCCTCACTGCAGCCCCACACGGGTGCGTTCTCACACTCTTGTCGATAGAAGGCGAAGCTGGGTCCCTGTCTTCCTGCCACAGGTCACTGCTTGTAGAGAGGAGGCTGGACTGAACCCATGCCCGCTGCCTGCAGACTGCGCTCTGCCCTCTCGTGTGTGCCCGCCCTGGAGGGCAGCCATGCCATCCTGAAGTCATGGGTTTGTCCAGTCTCTAACTTGCTTTACAGAATCAGGTTGGAGTGTGTCTTTTTCAGAAGTTTCACCCAGAACTAATTCTTTTAAGATCAAAATAGTCATCCCGCATAATAATTCGACTTTTATTTGGAAGTAAGATGCTATAGTAGATGTTTAGCATATGTTTCATAAACTTTGGTAAATATCTTCCTTCTGTCCTCTGGGTTTTGTCTGGCGGGGGTGGTTGTGTGTGTGTGTGTGTGTGTGTGTGTGTGTGTGTGTGTGTGTACGTACATATGAAGAATATGTGTATGAAGAAACTGAAGGGCAGTTTTAAATTTCACTTTTGACAGGCGGATCAGCAATTACAGAGAACAGAACAGTGACAGAAGTGGAAAAACAATGAAAGAAAACTCCTAATTAATTTAACCTTTTTTTAAAATAACTTGACCGAACGTAGCCCTCGGGCCATTTGGCTCTCAGGCGCCCTGGGCCAGTGCTGCCCCTCTGTCTCTCCTGGAAGGTGCGGGGCAGGGGCAGCCACAGCAGCACCCACACTGGTGTCTCCACTAAATGCCTTTCCCTCCCCCATCTGATTTCAGGTGTCAGAAACTACTTAAAAGAAGCATTGGTGAATATAATTGCTGTGCATGCAGAGGTAAGCCGTCCTTAGCTATTCCTAAGGGACGTGGGTAACTGGAGGAAAGAAGAGGCCAGTTCGATGGGTTTTATGGAGGTCTTTTTCCCTTCAGAATGTATTTTTGGTGTAAATAAAATACAACTCTGGTTTCAGCGCACGCACATGTGTGTTTTAACTGTGAGAGAGTCTTTTTCTGAAATTGGGTATGTTCTTTTCTCATAATTAAAACTAAACTCATGAATATTTGAAAGGTAAAGAGAAGAGAAATTGAAAGGATGTCTTTCCCTAACTTGGAAAATTCCTTGCCCCGTTTTTAACCAGTGTACAAATGAGCGCTGACATCTTATTCTCGCAGCTGTGGGGCGTGTTGGGAAGAAGTTAGGTGGTGGCCTCCCCTCAGCATCTCACAGAGGTGCCCCTGGACGTTGGTGCTGCTGGTCACACCCAGCCTGCCCTCCCGTGGCACTTTGTGCCTAGTGTCCCGCCGTTGTCCCTGCTGTGACTGCCTTCGTAATTCCGCAGTCGTGGACTTCCAGGTTGGCTGTGGCCAGTGAACTGTTGTCCACCAGATGAAATGGGCCCAGCAAAGAAGTTCTCAGTAGAAGATTTCAGGCACAGTTGACCGCTGCTCGAGAACCTTCTGAGTATCTGCGTCTGGTGCAGGTGCATCGGGGGGTGTCAGGTTTACGTCACCCTCCACATGCACACGTGCTGCCTGGGTTACCAAGGTGAACTGGAGAAATGTGGATCATTAAGGCTGAAACAGAAGAGCGAGCAAAGGACACAGATTGCAGCCTCCACCTGGCTCTGAGTCTGAAGCAGCCAGAGCAGAAAGCGGAGTGGGGTGTCTTGTAATTTTCATTTCCTAGTGAGGCAGAGCATACATGTTTCTCCATAAAGTAAAGTTTTTATGTGATCTGACTCAGGCAGGAATTTGCCATGTACATCTTTTTATGAAGAGTGATATACTTTCAACCCTGATTTTATCAAAGACATATAAAAGCGCTTTTTTGTTAGGTTAGCTTCCGATAAAGTTAGAGTGTAACATTAAATCATCAGGCAGTGGAGACATTTCAGTCGTAGGTGGGCAGGTGGTAATCAGAGGAGCTGCAGAATATGTGGGCATTTTAGTGATGATGGTGATTCCCACTGAGGCAACTTTGATTAACGTCCACTGTCGGTCGATAACCATGACGTTGTTTGTATTAGGCTTTTCAAGGCCCTTTTTAATATATCCCAGTGGCTGAAAACAGAATTTTGTACTTAACATTTACTATTCCCACATGATCTTAACTTGCCCCAAATTTTCTTCAGTACTCAGGTTATGTTTGGGTTGACCCAAAGGTTTAATACTAGTGATTGAATCTGAAAAAAGGAAAAGCGAAAAAGAAAATACGATTTAGTCTAACTTAGAAATCAGGATAGTAATATGTTTCTCCAAATGTCCAAACTGTTAGTTTGCAAATATCAAAATTCAAAGCTTGAAAACAACGTTTTTGTCAAATGAAAGGAAATATATATTTAATTCAGCAAAGAGTAAAATCGGGAACTCTGTTGGCCAATACAGAATAACGTATCCAGTATGAAGTAGCATTTGTTTTGACCCAAGGAGAGTCTGACCCAGTATGTTTTTATTTCTATAATTTCCTCTTTAGAAATCGTATTTCTTCTTGTGAAAAGGGTAGAGGAGGAAGAAATCTTTAAAACTATTTCAGTTTGTCCCCATCAACAATACCTTTCAAAACTACATTTGCCAATATTTTTTAAGAGGAATGTTTTTTGTAACGAATCAGTGAATACAGCTTGTGTGCAAGCCCGTGTCTGCCTTTCCTTCGTCAATTCTGATCCTGCAGAAATACAGCTTAGGAGACCTGGGGGGTGTTTTGCTACGTGCATCCCTTTGTTTTTAACAAGTTCTGGTCAAGGCAAGTCCTCATAATGCATCATTTCTTCTTATTTTCAACGTTCTATCAGGTGTTCACTATTTCCAAAGACCTGGTGCCTCGGGTGCTGTCTAGGGTGGTGGAAGCAGTTTCTGAAGAGCTGAGTAGGCTGATGCAGTGCGTCTCATCCTTCAGCAAAAACGGAGCATTGCAGGTACAACAGCCGCTCAGTTCTGTGTTTAACTTAGTTGTTTGAAAACACAGAGATGTGTTTTCAGTCATCAGCCTCAGGAGGTCCAGACAGGCTTCGTATTTTTCTGTGGATCTGCTGGTTGGAGAGCCACATGGTCTCCTGTGTGAGCCATATCCATGACGTCGACAGGTCCAGAGTTCCTGTCCCTTTAGAGTACAGTGACTCTTGTGAAACTATCTGAATGCAGATTCCTTCTGAAGTTCTGTGAGTTTTTCTGTTTTACAGTTGTCTTCACCACGTTCAATTTAACAGGAAATTTTTAGAAACTTCTTGTAAATAGTCTTTCCAGAGCATGCAAATGCAGTTTGCATAGAAACAACAAATAACTGTTTTTCTACTCATATTCCATTGGTTTATGTTGTATTTACTTAAACTACGTAATTACAATAGCAAAGGTAACTTCTGTAAGCCAGATGAGCCTTGGTTTGCCTGTAGCCAGATCAGTAGGAACCAGGGTGTGCAGGCCTGTGGGGGTGTGAGCCCCCCTGTACGCCCTCATGCCCAAGGGCATTGTGAGGGTATCTTCTTAAAGTACCAGAAGTTTTGCATCTAGTAATGCCTGAGGACCTCCTATCAGGCCAAGCCCCTGCAGATAACAACTCTAATCCTGAATAATATATAAAAATAAAAAATGTAAAAACAAAAACCTGAAGACTCTAGAGAGTGAACATGAGTGGCTGATTCTGGAAGAAATGGCACTTGGGTGAATTCCTCACTTTTCATGGATTTTGGCCTGAATGCAGGCCCAGGGGAAACTAAAACTACATAAAACCTGTTGTCTTTTCAGTTTAGAAGAATAGGCTTCAGGGCAGCCACAACTACAGGAAAGCAAGGGAGGTATCCCAGGGAGCAGAAAGCAGGAGCCGTAAGTTCTGTGTATACACTGCCTGGGTCTCTGGTTGGCCCCTAAACCACACGCCTGGTCAAACTCCACTGCAGCCCACATAAGGCAAGAACCGAAGTAAGAACTGAAAAGCTGCCCCAGAGCCGAGGGTTTTCAGTCTGAGTCCAGATACATTTATTGCTTGTTAAAATAAACAAAAATCAGCTCTTCAGAAGCATATTCTAGAACCCAGAGTCTTCTCAAGATAACATTCACAATGTCCAGGATACAATCCAAATTTAGTTGAAATGCACAAGCAGAACAAAACAGGAAAACATGACCCATTCTCAATAGAAAAGACAATCAGCTGAGACCAGCCCTGAGATGACCCAGTTGTTAGAAATCAGACAAGGATTTTAAAGCAGCTGTGTTCAGTGATGTAAAGGAGACTATGCTCCTAATGAATGAACAGACAGGGAATCTCAGCAGAAAAATGGGAGCCCTAAAATAGGAACTAAGTAGAAATTCTGGAGTAGAAAAGTATAATACATTAATATTTTAAAATATACTTGATGGTAATAACAGCAGGATGGAGAGGACAAAAGAAAAACAATCAGTGAATGTATAGACCAAACATCAGTTATCCAATATGAAGAAGAGAGAGAAGAAGAATTGAGAAAAAGTAAACAGAGCTCTAGGGACCCTGGGACATGTGATTCCATGTCCAATCAGCAGGTGAAGGATGGTCCACATCGTTAGTTATTTGAGACGTGAAAACTGACACAACAGTGAGTTCCCATCCAGCAGGAAGAAGAAAATTAAAGACTGAAAGCACCCAGTTTTGGCAAGACTGTAGAGAAGCGAGTTCTCACGCGTTGGCAGGAGTGTGAAATAGTACCGCTGCTTCGGGAAAAGTTCTTGCAGTTTCTTTGAAAACTAAGTATACACTTACCCATCCAAACACTGGAAACAGCCCAGGTGGCCATCAGTAGGGTAAACAAACAAATGGTGGATCCATAAAACAATTACCGTTCGGCGTCAGGGAAGCCGCGTGAAGGGGGCCTTGTACTGGATGGATATCATTTTCGTGGAGAAAACCCCAGGACGATGCTGTCCCCTGGGTGGTTGACACCAGTTGGGGAGCTGAGGGGGCTCTGCAGGCGGTGGTCCTACACCTCGGGATGGTTCCCACACACAGTGTGTGCAGCAGCCCGAACTCACCAGATGTGCACTCGAAGATTTGTCCATTGTGCAGTGTGTAAGTTTTAACTCAAAGAATCAAAAAAGTTGCAACAGCCTACTCCAGGCAGTGACGCCTGTGGCAGATGCGTGTGCTGTGGAGAACATTGGCGGCGGAGTCTGTGCTGCACAGGTGCTCGCCGTAAAGTTCTCCCAGAGTCTCTGCACTTGAAAAAGTGCACACAGAAACGCAGGGTGAAAGGGATTGAGCGTGTGTATTGACCTGGCAAGCTGGCGAGGGGAAAATCCATCACAGAAACTTCATAATATTTCCATGATCATGGCTGTTCTAATAGTTGTGCAGGAGGAGATCAGTAACAGGAGTTGTGTATGTGAAGATGAATTGAAAGGAAGTTGCAGTAGCTGCTTTGGGCCTAGGCGGTCCTGGAATTACAACAAAAAGCTCCCCTCCCTGCAGATTTTTTCTGCAGCCCATTTAGCTGATGACTGAGTTCCTCTCGCAGGAGGGTCAGCAGGAAGGGGCAGAAAGAGACATCGGAACCGGCTGGCAGCCCGGCCTCCTGAGCTCTGTGCCTCCTGGAGACTGGCGTCAGTTGTGTTGTGAAACGTTGGCCACTGCCGTTCGGGATGCCTGTGTGTGACCCCCTCCTGATCAGATGGCTCTGCGAGGCCCGCGTGAAGGGTTGGCCTGGCCGTCAGCCTCAGACCTTCCCGAGAGCCGCCGGCAGGGGCGTTTTCTGGCAAACGGTCCATGTATTTTTGTATAAATAATCACAGCTTTTACAATTGGCATAATTCATAGGTTAATTCCTTATCACTTTGTTTGAATAAAATTTCTAGCAGATACTAGTTTTACAGTGATTTAATCCTTCTCCTAAAATATTCAGCCGAAAGTTCTACCTTGTTTTTTCTCTTTGATGTTTTCCTTGTAGGTTCGTTTTTATATACACTAGAATGTAAACAAGAGAGACAAATTGTCATATCTACGCTTTGTCATTACAAACTGTTTCAGGCTTCTAAACCCCTGAAAAATGAAACCAAACAATTGCTTTCCAAACTGAACATTTCACTGAATGTACTGTATCTTATGTAAGTCAGCTTTTATCTTGATTGGTTAATTTAAAAACTAGCCATGTCTTTCATTGTTGTTTGTGTTTTGTGCACGCCTAGAGGTGAGGGCTGTGTCTTTAAAACGGTCTCCTGGGCAGCACGCACACTGCGGTACCTGAGGTGAAGGAGGGTGTCCTCGCTGGGGGCCCTAGGGCTCCGAGGGCAGCAAGCTGTGTGCAGAGCACACCCTCTCCACCCTTGCCAAGAGGTAGAGGCGTTAGGTTAGCTTGTTTTTTCTTAAAAGTCTTACGCAGATGAAATTCATATGCCGTACAGTGCGTCTGCAAGATAAAAAGAATACAGTTCAGTGGATTTTCTTCTGCTGTGTTCACAGAGTTGTGCAGTCCGTCACCACAATCCACTGTGGAACGCTGCATCACCCCAGAGAGAAACCCCAGCCCCGTTAGCGGTCACCGTCCACGTCCCTCCCAGCCCCCACCCCAGCCACTGACAAGCACCTGTCTGCTTTCTTTCTCTGGTTTGCCTCTTCTGAAAATTTCATAAAAGTGGGATCATAGAATATGGCTTTTTGTGACGGGCTTCTTTCACTGAGCGTAATGCTTGCAAGGTTCGTCCCTATTGCAGCCTGTGTCATGCCTTGTTGTGGCTGAATAACGTCCCATTGTATAGATATGCCACATTTTATTTGTTCACTCATCATTTGTTGGACATTTGGGTTTGCACTTTTTGGCTGATACAAAGAAAGGTTCTGTGAACGATTGTGTACAAGTTTTCTGTGGACACATGTTCTCATTTCTCTTGGGGATACCCCCGGGACTGGAATCGCTAGGTTATGTGGCTACTCTGTGTTTAGTCTTTTGATGAGCTGCCAGACTGTTTTCCAAGTAGCTATACCATGTGCTTTCCTACCAGCAGTGTATGAGGTTTCCAAATTCTCCACATCCTCGTCGGCACGTGTGACTGTCTGGTTGGTCGTAGCCGTCCCCGTGTGTGTGAAACAGTATCTCATTCTGTGGGGTTGTCACTTTTGCGATGGTGTCCTTTGTAGCACAGAATGTTTTGATTTTGATGAAGCCCAAATTATCTAATTTTTCTTTTGTCACTTGTACTTCTATTGTCATTCCTAAGAAGGCAGGCCTGGCCTAATGTCACAGAGGTTTACTCCTGTTTTCTTCTAAGGGTTTTATAGTTTTTTCACTTACATTTAGGTCTGTGATCCATTCTGAGTCAGTTTTTAAGGAAGGGACCCACCTTCTGTCCTTTTGAGTGTGGACGTCCAGTTATCCAGCTGTCCCTAGCACCATGTGTTGGAGAGACCACCTCTCCCACCAGATGGTCTCGGCACCTTGTTGAAAGTCAGCTGATCGTAAATGTAAGGGTTTGTTTCTGGGCACGCAGCCATGTTCCTGTTGATCTACATGTCTGTCCGTGTGCCAGTGCCACACTGTTTGGATTATGGTAGCTTTGCAGTAAGTTTTGAAATGAGGAGGTCTGAGTTTCTCCAGCTGTGCTATTCCATTTCCATATTGTTGTGTCTAGGATCAACTTGTCAAGTTTTGTTTTTAAAAAGAAAAAAGAAAAGAAAGAGAAAAGCCAGCTGTGACTTTCATAGCGCTGCACTGAGTCTGCAGAGCTTAGCTCTGAGGTTAGCATCGTGGAGCCTGGAAGGGCAGGGCAGGAGGCAGTGTGGCAGCCCGCGTCCTTCCACCTCCTGTCAGTCTCAGGACAGGACAGTCCTGGTCTCCCCAGGGAGACCAGGGGATGCACTGGTTGGAGGGTGACATCTGGTGGCTGGACGGCCCTGGCACAGCCCCTACCTTTCAGAGCAGGACACCTGCCTCCACACAGTCAGACTTGACTCTCAGTTTTCAGTGAAAGGGAACTTTGTTGTGGCCGGTTTCTTTGGGCTGATTTAGAAGGTCTGCTCACTCGTAACGAGCTGCCACTGTGGCCATGGGGGTCTGCCCTGCGTGGAGCAGGCTGGGGGCCGACCCTCGCGTTGTTTCTGTTTGACAGACAACATAGTTCCCATGGTCACCTGTCCCTTTCTCACCTCCAGGCAAGGCTTGAAATCTGCACCCTGAGGGACACCGTGGCTGCTCACCTGACGCCAGAGAGCAGGTGAGATGCTCCGTGGCCGTGCCGTGAGTGCTCCGAAAGCCCCTGTAGTAAAGCTCATCGTACAGGCGTGAGGTCCCAGGTGAAGGTGACTGATCACAGCGAGCGCTTGTGACTGTGGTCTCATAGTTCATGTGCGATCAGTTGTTTTGTTAAAAGCACAAACCTACAGTGAGCCAAGGATTCCAGAGACTGCTCCTTTGTAGCACAGAAGGAAAAAAGGTTTAATGTAATTTCATGTTTCTCATTCACTGAGGTAAGTCTTAGTCTCATAAGCGGTGTAGCAGAGCATTGCATACTTCTTTTGAAAAGGAGAAAATAAGAATTGAGTCAGTCTATTCATCACAGACTCTGAAGGACAGTTCAAGCATCATGAGTATCAGCATAAGAGGAAGACCTTGTGGTTTCTCTGCAGAATTTTGTAGTGGAAATTTGGTGATAATTCTTAGCTGTTTTGAATGAAAGTCAGGATTTCCTATCATTGAAACATCAGTAGGTGAACTGAAACAGCACTACCTACAGAAGATTGTTTACCCCATTGGCAGTATTGCCTGGGAAGTGTTGGGTCCACAGGGGAACTGCTTAAACACGATGTGCGATGTACTTACCGTTCGTTTCCAGCTTTAGACGGTGTGCTCGTGCCGTCATCCTGACTGTCATTGCGACAGCTGAAAACTTTTCCATTTTTTCCTAACACATGAGGTTATTAGCCTCTTACTTCTGTTCTGGCGGCTGACCGGGAGCCTTTCTGGTTCGTTCCCACCACTGCTGCTCTGCACAAGTGCTGAGTGATAGACACCAGAAAGCACCCGCCCAGGACCCATGGGTGAGGTGCTCTGCATGAGGACAGACCTGTGTGTTCTTTCCCACTGACTTGACCTTTCGTAGCCCAGCTTCCTCATCTGTGACAGGAAGATAATAATACTTTCTAGGCAAAGTTTTGGGGGAATTAAATGAGAAACTATGTCAAACCACCCAGTAAACTCTTGGTGGGGTCACCTTCATCCTCTTCTTCTTGGTCGTGATGTAAAAATAGAGAGCAGTGGCCTCACATTGCTCTTCATCGAATGAGAAGAGGTTTACAGGAAATCAGGTGACAGTGGAGGCGGCGGTAGAGACTTCTCTCCACGTCAGGGAAGAGGACTGAGTGCCCACAAGTTGTGACCTGTCCCCACCCCCCCATACCTGACCCACCAGGAACAGCTGGGCACCCTGCCAATTTCTGGGGCCCTGTTGGTACTTTGCTGTCTCTCTGTGTGTTGCTCTGATACCTGCCCCTAGTTTGAGAAACATTGCTCAGAAGTTTATTTCCTGGTCCACTGATGCAGACGTTTTTACGAAAAGAAAAAAATCAAAGGCCACTTTGAAGTCAAAATAATTACATTTATTTCTTTACTTTAGTCAATAGTCATAAAACAAAAAGAGATGAGAACTGTTCCTTAGTGAACAATACAAGTTATTACCAAATAATCTCCCCTAAAATGCTTTTCATTTGATTTAGTAACTTTTCTGGTACTTTCTACTTTAAAAAGTTAAACATACCAAATTGGTGGTTTTTAAATCCACTCCCTTTTCCGTATTTCATGAAATGAAATGATGTTGAATTACACACACACACACACACACACACACACACACACACACCCTCTCCATTACAAATTTTAAATATGATAACAGCTAAATCCTCTTAAGACATGTTGTTATTACAAGAGGTTGGCTGGAAATCAGGCCCTGCACAGGTCAATTCTAGAAGTACCCCCTTTGTATACTGTTGCACAAGATCATCCCTGTTTCTACTTAGCCCTCTTCCTCCCTTACCAGCTGTTTCATCTGTGTACTTCAGCTTTGTTTTGAAAGTAAAGACCTCCTTAAATTTAATGACTCCACACGAAGCTCTCACCTACCACGGTGAGTAGCACCCTTGTGTAAAAATCAGCTTCTCCTTTGCTTTTCAAGTTGTGTTTTATTTGCTGGTTGAATTCTTCTGGCCCAGCTCCTACAAACCCTCACTTTCACTTTCACTTTTCCCCCTGCTTCTACTGGGCTGTATGTTTCTCTGTATGTAAGATGCGCTTTTTCTGACGTTCCTCTTCCTGGTGGGGCCGGCGTGTCCCTGCCTGGGATGCTGTCTGTGTTCCAGATCCAGTTTCAAGCAGGCTCTGGAAGCCCTACCGCAGCTCTCGAGCGGAGCGGACAGAAAGTAAGTCTGGGTGCTGGTCTCAGGGACCTAAACTCCTCCTCTTCAGGTGGAGACTTGGCCTTGAGGAAGGCGGTACTCGGTGGCCCTCAGGTACACGTTGTTAGCTTGTCTCCCACGCAGCAGAAGGAGGTAAAACCTGGGTTTCATGACGATTCAGAAATTGGTTCTTTTACTGTTTTAAGTGACCGTACCAGTCCCTTAAACGTCCATAAGAAAGTTTATTTTGACTCACTCAGTAAACTATATTCTTATCTGAAATTTTTAAGAAAATACTTCGAGAACCGTAAAGGAGAGGACAGCATAGTAAAATGCAGGACTCACTGATTTTTCCTTCCAGTAGGTCAGCAGTGTACATTTTGTGCTCTATAATATGAAGTGTTAAGACTAAATTTGTAGACATGACATCATAAAGTTATATACGTTTCGCTAATATTGTATGAATGGTCTCAGCCTGACCTCAAACTTTGCTACTCACGTAACAGGAAATTCTGACCCGAGACAAAGTCTAGGCCAGGCAAAGGTCACGAGTGCCCGGGCTCCCCTCACCTGAGACAGCGGAAACACCGCCGGCCTGGGCCCCTTCCCCAGCCCGGCCGAGGTCCGCCCACCCTTGCAGCTGGCTGACAAGGCAGACAGTTACGGAGCCCTGACTGCGTGACACCCTCGGTGTGGCCTGGGGCAGCACAGAGGATGTTGTGGACACTCAGAGGGCAGAGGGAGCCTGTAGGGTGTGGACGGGGCTGGGAGGACGGGCGGCAGAGACCTTCCTAGTCTCCTGCTCCTCTCGCTGACTGCGTGGTTCAAATGCTGACCATTCCTCTAGCATGAACATCATGAAAGATTGAAGCAGCCACGTATCGTTAACATGTGCAGCTAGTGCTCGCTAGGCTCAAAAGACCAGTGCTTTTGAGGGAGTCAGGAGCAGCAGACACCACAGTGAAGGCCAGGACGGGGGCTGTTTCAGATCTGCGGGGAGCGCCGTGAAACCAGGAAGTAGTCTCTTGACCCCAGTAAGCTCGTTTCTTGGCTGCTTCCTCTGAGCCAGACGAGCTGTAAGGTCCCTTGTGGCCCCAGAATGATGCGGCTCTGTCTGGCCAGCACAGGGACCAGGCAGGTTATTGCTGGGGTTGGGACTGACCCTGGGTGTTCCTGTGCTGCATTCACCCCTTCAGTCCCCTTCTCCAGTGTTTGCAAAAGGCAGAAATGCAAAATAAGAGCAACAGAAAAGAGACCAGTAGTTGCCACGGGGTGGGGTGAGGGCAAAGGTGACGACAGACGGGCAGCACAGGAGGATTTGGAGGTGACGGGACTGCTCTGTCCCGACGGCGGGGGTCTTGAGGCTGCTGCGGTGCGTTTAGCAACGGGCACAGAGCTGATGCCAAAAAGAGTACATTTCAGTGTATGTGAAGTGTTTAAAATTAGAGGCTCAAATACCCAAACATCAGTCTGTTTGGGGGAGCATCTAACTAATCTAGGGGAAGGGGACAGAGGGCGATTTTATGTGTAAGGTGAAGACGTCTGCACGTGTATGTCCTTGCAGCTAGCTTCTTTGGTCGGCTTATTTCTGTCATTGAGTCCAGAATCCACAGATGAGTGACTTTCCTGGCCCAGGGAGGCACCGTGGGGCAGGACGTGTGGGGGACCGGACCGGACCGGGTGAGCGTGTCTGGGTCCCGCCCGCCGCCCGCCCGTGGCTGTCAGCGCCTCTCCCCACAGGCTGCTGGAGTTGCTGCTGAGCCGGGTCAGGAGCGGCGTGCACCTGCAGCTCGCCTGCTTCCAGGCCGCCCCCCCGCCTGCCGTGAAGACGCAGGTGCCTTCCAGATGACGCGCTCCCCCGAACACCCACAGGTATATCTGGACGGAAAGCTCCGGTTAGGCTTGCGATCTCTCTCTCTTTCCATTCCCTTGAATTGGTAGCTTAGGAAGATGTTGGTATGTGTTATATTTCAACCAAAATGACCTGATATAAAATGTCCAAGCGGCATTTGCTTTGTCGCTTTCATTACGTTAGGCCCCGTATGACTTTCAAATGCCTTTTTAAAACACAGCGTTTTCTCTCGTAGCTGCATGCTGCATGGTGAAGGCTGCGGAAGACGGGGCGGCTCAGGCCTACACCGAAGCATCTTCCGGGGCCTCCTGCAGCTTCCAGGGCACCTGGGGCGGCGACGAGAGATTCATCGGGAAGTTACATGCGAGCATCTGGAGCTTCAGCTGTCCTAAATTGTGCAGCTGTGCTTAAAACCTTTATTGCATACAGATGGCTCCCGATTCAAGTAGACTTTTAGAAAAACGTGTGGTCTGAATAAAAAGGTGTGACATTTGGGCTGTGCTTTCTGTGGTCCTCCATCCGTGAGTTAACTGCTGCCGGTTTCTATGTTCACAGCGCTCGTGACATCGGGCCTCTTTTGTGTGACTCGCCCTGAACCTGACGTGAGCCTTGCGGCATCGTGCCTCCTGCCCCAGGACCCCCTTGCACGCGTGGGGAACGGTGGGCCCAGGCGCCTCGTCCGCGCTGTCCCTCTGGCACCTTCCGCGCCACTTCTGGCCCCTCGAGTGGCCTGCTTGGTGGCCGCGGGGGGTCTGCTCTGGTGGCATCTGTGTCACCAGGCGTGGGAGCTGCCGCTTACACCGTTACCAGAGCAGGTCAGGCTGCCGCGACCTCCTTCAGAGTCAGCTTCCCTGACCTGACTTTGTCACACCGTTTGCTTCAGAAAACTGAGTCAGGGTTTTAGATGTTCCCAGGGATGTCACAGAATCCCCTTTTCAACACTGGCATTAAGGTCTGTATTAATACGGGGAGCTCTGCGGTCCATCATGGCCATGTGCAGTGTCCATCGTTTGAAGTGAGTCCCTGTTGTGTTTGTGCATTTGTTGCTGTTGGGGGATGGGGCGTGGCAACTAGAAGGGAACGTTTCACCTTGTACAGATGTGCTGGATAAGCTTATTAAGAAATATACGGACTGTCGTCTGTCCTAAGCATGTTAACCATTGTATCTGCCACGGCTGAGAACTAAATTACAAAACTGCAATCCTGAGTGTTTGTGTTATTTTAAATATCTGATGCAGAGCCTTCAGCCAATAAAGAGTGTGTCTTTAATACGAGATGTAAGTTAGTTGACGTTTTTTCCCTAAGCATCTTCATTTCAGCATTTTCATTAGCTGTGTAACTTTTTATATGTCTAGTTATAACCCTCACAATAAATATTGGGTTGGCCAAAAAGTTTGTTCGGAACTTTTGGGCCAACCCAGTGCTTAAATCCCGGTTTACCTTGTGTTTGTCTGATCGTTGTTGGAAAGCATTACCAGGGGTCCCGATGATTCGCCTCTTGTTGGGGGCCCCGCCCTGTCAGGCCCATAGGAGCCAAGACGAGGACTTCATGGCTCAGGGAAGCACAGTAACACTTAAGCAGAAGAGGACCAGGGAAGCACTTCTGTGGCTCGGAATGGAGCGTCGGAGCATGAGAACCTCAAACCCAAAGGAGGGGGTTCACGGAGGACTTGCTGGAAGAACAGCTGCTTGGGCTACAGAAGACGGTTTAGTGGTTAAGAGGAGATTGCTGGCTGTAGTGAAGTTAGAAGAAAGCCGAGAGGCGAAAACAGGCGCCGAGAAGACACGAGGCGCCCAGAGGCCCTTGGGTCCAGCACAGCCACGTCGGCCTGGCCTTCAGCACCAGGAAGGTACTGGCAGTGGTCTGGGCTTGCCGAGACTCCCCGTATCTGTGTCCCGTGAAAGTGCATGTTCCAGACATGATTCCCTCGTCACAGACAAGCATCCCTGCGGTGGGCGCGGCACCCAAGTCACTGTCCTGTCCCCGTCCTTCATCCAGTTTTCTTGAAGGAGGAGAACTAAAGAGCTTGCACTTGCAACTCTGATTTGGTTCAAGACGGTGCTGGGTCTCTGTCCTGATCACGTGCTGTCAGGCGTGCAGCTGGTGGTTGTATGAGAGCCACAGTGTGTTTGAACCAGCTTTTACATCAAGATGAGGGTTCTAAAGTAAGAGTCAACTAGGTTTTATTTAATACGTGGTTAAAGTAATTGTCATAAAACTACCTACCAGTACTGTCGTGAAGGTGAATACGCTCTGCAATCTAAAACATGGATTGAATGTCCGATACGCATAACACAGAACATCAATTTCAGTGACTAGCTTTGCTTTAAATGCAGGTTGCATATTTGTTGTGTATGAGATTCATCGGGCTCTTTGTGCACTGATGTCACCTCAGTTTCTGTTCACCCACACTTTTCATTCAGTTTCGGTGTAGGTATCACTGGAAAGGCTTTTTGTGCCTGGCCAGGTGATAAATACATAACAAAAATGTTTTCCAAACAGGAGCTGGGTCCGCGGGTGTGCCTGTTGGTGAAAGCCAGGCGCGCCCCTCGACCGGCTGGCCCTGGAGCTGGCCGCACTGTCCTCCTCATTGTGGAACCATGACTGTCCCGGCTTGTGACTGTGGCCACTGTTGACCATTGTGCTGGTTTTCGTTGTTTCTGTCACGTTTTTCTCGAATTTCCCTTCCCGCCCTCCCTGCCTACAGACCTCCAGCTGGGCACCGGCAGCCCCTGAGAGCAGAGACCACTGCTGACTCTGATTGCCCGGGAGGCCCAGGGACTTGAGTGGGGCTGAGCCACAGCGGTCACGGAGCGACGGGATCATGGGAAGAACAGAGGCCGTCGGCAGGCGGGGCGGGGGTCCAGGGGATGAGTGCGGAGAGGTGGTGGCTGGGCTTGGCAGCTTCCTGGTTTCCTGAGTGACCAGAGAGCAACAGGGAAGGAGTCGGAGGAACTGGAGACTTGGCACCGACTGCCCACCGGCCACTGGGTCAGCCTGCAGGCCCCTCCTGGGCTCCGGGTGTCCGGTCAGTTCCGTCGGGTCGCCGCCTTTGCTGCCGCCCTTGCTGCGTTTTCTACGTAGTCTTCCCTCACCCCAGAGCCCCTCCACCCCAGCTCCAGGGAGGGCCTTGCAGACGGGCTCAGGTTCGCCTGGAGTAAGTAAGGTCGCCCAGCCTGTGCCCTCAGGTCCCTGCCTCGGCTGCTGCTGGAGCAGCCACCGCTCCATCCCTCCTTGGTCTGGCAGCTCCCTGAGAAGGGTGGGCGGAGGAGAGTGTCTGAGACCGTGATAGCCGCGTGAGGATTCTGGCTTGGAGGCCTCCTTCCCAGCTCTCGAGCCTTTGCACCGTCGACCTCAGTGCCCGGCTCCGTCGCGCTCTGCTTGAAGGATTGTCTCCTTTTCCCAGTTCTCAGTTCCTGACGTTGCTCTGGGTTGTGATGCCTTTTGGTTCCTAGTGCTGAATCGAATGTCTTTAGATTCTGGGAAGTTGTCTTGAATCGTTTCTTTGAATCTCCTCTGCCCCTGGTGTGTGTGGTTTTGTTGGTTTTTTCTCTTTGTTTTTAGTATTAGGATCTCCTATCCTGGACCTTTTTAAAATTTTAAAAATCTTTTCCCTCTTGTTTTCTCTTTGCCTTTATCCTACTTCCTGGGAAACTTTGACATTTACTGTCCAGCCTTCCTGTTGGGTTTTCCATTTCTGCTATGTTGATTTTAATGTATGAGTTTTTTGTCCCCTGAATATTCTTTTTTGTAGAGTCCTGTTTATTTCTTATTTCTCTGGGAATAATAATACACTTCTAGAAGTTTTTTTCTTTTTTCATAGTCTCCAGTTTGCTGTATTCTTCTGTCTTATGCATTAGAATAAACATCATAAGCTTTCTTCAGCTCTGTAGCAAGCTTGGATATCTACTTATATTTAGCAGTAGAGCACTATAAAGCTGGATTGGATCGTGAGCTCCCTGCGGTGGAAGGGGCTTATCAACTGTGGGCTTCAACCAGGGTGGTCTGGATGGGCCTTTTCATTGGGGAGTCCCCTAAATTGATACATTTAGGTCACTTCTCTGGGGCTGATCAGATTTCCCAGACGGGGTTCTTCTGATCTCATGCCAAGTGGGTATGAGGTGCCTTCAGCGTCTGGAAGCAAGAGCAGGAAGAAGGCTGGGAGGTCACGTTTTCAGGGCAGCACCCCTGCTCTCCCCTGGACCTGGTATCGCACAAGCTCCTGCATTTACCATCGCGGAGAAGGAAGCCCTGGCTCTGCTGAGGGGGACAGGTGAGGAGCCCTGGGAACATCTGCCTCTTTCTTATCAGCCTTTGAGCCGACCATTCAGTTTTAGCCCAACTTTATCCCCACTTTCAGGAGCTGCCACACCACAAGTTCTTGAGCCTTTGGGGCTCAGTTTTGCCATGTAGACTAGGCTGCATCCTTGCTTTTCATGCTGCCAGTTTAGGGTCTGACTTTTAGGTCAGCTACATCAGTTTCCACTCACTCATATCCTCGGCAGCTTTTAAACTCCTGTGGCTGTTTCGTCTCCTGTTCTCCTTTTTCTTTGCAGATATACATATATATTTATTTAATTGGATTATTAACTATCTCTGTATAACTACATCTGTACTGTTGTGTGCAGTAGATGGACTGTGTGCATGTACTGGGCATGGATGCTGTATGTACACACGTACACACACACACACACACACACACACACACACACACAAATGCACTGTCATTTTCGTAGGGTTTTGGTTAGAGCTAAGGTTAATGTGCGGTTTTAGTCTGCCATCTGTAACTGAAAGTTCAGGTTAACTTTTTGTTTCTTTGTTTTGTTTGATCATAACACCAAACTCCTTACATGTGCATGGTCTTCAGGTTTGTTGCTCACAAGACATGATCATTTACTGCAACTTTCAAAAATTGAAAGGCATAGTAGGGGAGAGGAGCCATGGCCTCCTGTTCTGATGACACCACTCCCCACCCCCAGGGGTGACAGTACCAAATCAGCCTTAGTGTGCAGAAAACATCTTTTATCCCATGATTAGAAATAAGCCTCACAATACAACGACGACAAAGTCTTACCAGAAAGTCAAACTTGAACCCCTAGATCTATCTGCTTAATCCACAGGAAGCACAGGGGCTAGAAGAGCATATCCATGGACAGCCAGCAGAGTCACTGCAGGCAGGCCGTGGGGACGTTACGGGCTCAGTTTCAGACACTGCAGTAAAAGGGAGAGTCATACAGATTGTTTGGTTTCCCAGTGCATATAACAGTTGTGTTTATACCATACTGTAAGTGTGCAATAGCATTATACCTAAAAAAAAAGTACATGCCTTAATTAAAAAATACTTTATTGCTAAAAATCACTAGCCATCATCTGAGCCTTCAGCGAGTCATAATCTTTTTGCTGGTGGAGGGTCTTGCCTTGCTTGGTGGTGGCTGCAGGCTGATCAGGGTGGTGGTCTCTGAAGGCTGGGGTGGCCGCGTCCATTTCTTAAAATAAGACAATGAAGTTTGCCACATGGACTGACTCTTCCTTTCACGGACGATTTCTCTGTAGCCTGCAATGTTGTTTGATAGCATTTTACCCACAGTAGAACTTCTTTCGAAATTGGAGTCCTCTCAAAATCTGCCACTGTTTTAGCAGCTAACTTTAGGCAGTATTCTAAATCCTTTCTTAGAGTTTCAACAATCTTCACAGCATCTTTACCAGGAGTAAATTCTATCTCAAGAAACCACTTTCTTTGCTCATCCATAAGAAGCAACTCCTCATCTGTTCGAATTTTATCCTGAAATTACAGCAGTTCAGTCACATCTTAGACCCCACTTCTAATTCTGGTTCTCTTGCTGTTTCCACCACATCTGCAGTTCCTTCCTCCACTGAAGTCTTGAGCCCCTCAAGGTCATCCATGAGGGTTGGAATCCACTTCTTCCAAACTCCTGTTCATGTTGACATTTTGACCTCTTGCCATGAATCACAGATCCTTAATGGCATCTAGATTGCTGAATCCGTCCCAGAAGCTTTTCAGTTTCCTTTGCCCTGATCTATGAGAGGAATCACTATCTACTGCAGCTGTAGCCTTGCGAAATGTATTTCTTAAATGGTAAGACTTGAAAGTCAGGATGGCTCCTTGATCCACGGGCTACAGGATGGATGTGTTAGCAGACATGAAAACAGCATGAACCTCATTGTACATCATAGCTCTTGGGTGATCAGGTACCTTGTCAGTGAGCAGTAATATTTGGAAAGGAATCTTACTTTCTGAGCGGTAGGTCTCAACGGTGGGCTTAAAATAGTCAGTAAACCATGCGGTAAACAGATGTGCTGTCATCCAGGCTTTGTTGTTCCATTTATAGAGCACAGGCAGAGTAGATTTAACATAGTTCTTAAGGGCCCTAGGATTTTCAGATGGTAAATGAGCATTGGTTTCACTTAAAAGTCACCAGCTGCAAGAGCCCCTAACGAGAGTCAGCCCGTCCTTTGAAACTTTGAAGCCAGGCATTGACTTCTCTTAAGGTTTGAAAGTCCTGGATGGCATCTTCTTCCAGTAGAAGGCTGTTTCTTCTGCGTTGAAGACTGTTGTTCGGTGGAGCTTCATGAATTATATCAGCTCGATCTTCTGGACAACTTGCTGCAGCTTCTCCATCAGCACTTCCTGCTTCACCTGGCACTTTTCTGTTATGGAGACGGCTTCTCTCCTTCAACCTCGGAACCAGCCTCTGCTGGCTTCACGCTTTTCTCCTGCAGCTTCCTCACCTTTCTCGGCCTTCATAGAATTGAGGAGAGTTGGGGCCTTGCTCTGGATTAGACTTGGCTTAAGGGAATGTTGTGGCCGGTTTGATCTTCTATCCAGACACTAAAACTTTCTCCGTATCAGTAGTGAGGCTGTCTCACTTTCTTACCATTCATGTGTTCACTGGAGGGGCACTTTTCATTTCCTTTAAGAACTTTTCCTTTGCCTTCACAACTTGGCTAACTGGCACAGGGGCCTTATCTCACCTTTCGACGTGCCTTCCTCACTAAGCTTAATAATTTAAAGTGAGAGACGTACATCATTCTCTTCACTTTGGATATATTTGAAATTTTCCGTAGTAAAAATTTTTAAGGAGGACGGACATAGAAAGATAGCCACTGAATAACCCAGCTCATTTATACTAAAGTGTCATCAACTGAACAAGTACAGGTAATTGATAGCGAACCCTTTCATGACCGGAAAGAGATGACTGGAGAGTGAGTGGGCATCAGACGCCTGCAGGGGCCGAGAGGCGCCGTGAGGACCACTGTGGGGCTGCACGTCCTGCTGAACAGGAAGGTGCGGGCTGAGCTCTGCTAAGGCAGGTTTTCCTGGGTCGCGTCATGAGGAATCAGAGCTGCAGGCTTGTCTTAGCATAAGTAGGGCGGTGGTGGCTGCTGCTATGGCGACAGGCATAGGTTCCAGCATATCGTTGTGGGTATACTTTCAAAGTAAGTCTCAGAAAAAGGATGATCTCTATAAAAGGAGGTGATTTTACGTAGAAAAATGAAAGTATTTCCCTTTCATTATGCACACTAGGAGTATTAGTATTTTAGGGGATAATGATTATAGTCAGAGTAAAGCTTAATGTTTCAAAAGGTACTGAGTTCTGATTCTTCTCCTTGCTGGATAAAATCCTATCAGATGACACTCTTGCAGATAACAACCATAAACTACAGCCATAATTCATAAAGCAACAACCTGAAGGCACTAAGGAGTGAACAGAGCAGGCAGAATCCACACTCATATTATCAGAGGTACATGGAGTGATTTCCCATTTTTGTGGCTTTTAGCTGGGAACCAGGTGTAGTTGGCACACCCGGTGTGAAGAGGGTGACAAGGGGCGCCGGTGGGAAAACTGGTGTGTTTCTGCTCTTAGAAGATTGTATCCAGAAAAGTGCAGCTACTGGAGAGAGAGGGAGAATTTTAGAAAAGAAGGAACCAGAGAAGAGACCCCCAAATTCTGTTTGTCTAACTCTCTGGCCGACACCCCTGAACAGCAGCTGAATGAAGCAGAACAGTTCAGCTAAAGATGAAGACGCAGCCTGAGATGAAAGCTACCGGTCAAGAAACATGCAAAGACTGAGTTTGCAATTCAAGTCAAATCAACTGCATTTGGTTGCTGATCCAGATTATTAGCAGCTTATCTCCTAATGTCTAGAATTAACACCCAAAATCACCTGACACATGAAGAACACGGAAAATGGAGGACATTTTCAAGAGAACAGGAAAATCAACTGAGACCAACCTCAGTAGACCAATGGGTATCATCTAAAACGTAGAATAGAGAGGAGAATGTTTAGGATAAAGTGTTAGATGTAACCAGATAGTGTGACGTATGTTTAATCAGAGTTCTAGAAGGAGAACAAGTAAGAGGCAAAAAAGATAAAGAGCAACTCCAGTAGCGGCAGTAGAAAAACAAGCTGTCACAGGTGGGGCAGGTTTTGAATTCATTCTGACCTCACATCAGAAACTACAGACCCAGGAGAGAGTGAAATAGCCACGTCTGAAGTGACAGAAGGAAGAAACTGTCAACCAGACTTCTATGTCGAGTGAAAATATTCTTCCAGAATGAAAGCAAAATAAAGACATTTTCAGATAAAACGAAGAACGTGTTGCCAGCAGACCTGCACCATAAGAAATGATGAAGTTCTTCAAACTGAGAGGAGGTGACATCTGATGGAGCCTCACGTCTTCAGAAATTGACAGAGAGCATCTGAGATGGTACATACACCTCAGTATTTGTACAGACACCTATGTGCATGATATAAATACATCTCAGAGCTGAGGAAATACAAAACTTTCTTTGCTTCTTTCTTCTCTGAAGATTTTTATGATATATGTGACATACTCGTAATATGTCTGATGTGGGTTTATAACACCTACAGGTGTAACGTGAGAGAAGGGGGTATGGACATGTGATTGTAAGATTTCTACATGTTACATGAAATAATAATTGACTGCAAATGGACTGTGCAAAGGGGGTAAATTATTATCCCACAACAATCAATAAGACAGTTACATAGAGAAGTATAGCTTAAAAAGCAATAGGAAAATTGTAACGGAAAAATTCAGTTACAATTTGAAGTATTTCATATTCAAATAATATTTAAAAGGCATGAAAGGAAGAACAGAAAACAGAACAGTAGAAAACAAACAACAGGATGGTTTACCCAAACAAAACCATAGCAACAGTTTCATCAAACATTAATGCACTAAACATTTCAATTAAAAGGCAGAGGATGTCAGAATGGATTGTAAACAGCATAAACCAACTATGCTATATACAAGAGATGCACTTTATATTGAAAGGCACAGTTAGGTTGAAAGTAACTGGATGGAAAAAATACACCATGCACACAGTTAAGCATAAAGAAGGCTGGCGTGGCTATATTAATATGAGAGAAAGTAGGTGTTTCAAGACGAAAAGTGTCAGATGAAGAATTTTTCATAATTATAAAATGGTCAGAAAGATATAATTCTACGTGTGTCTGGCCTAATAATAGAGCATTAAAATACATGAAGCAGAGATTGACAGAATTAAAGGGAGAAATGTGCGATTCCGTTATTCTCCTATTTGGAGCGTTTTAAACTCCTAGGCAATTGACACACCTAGACAAAAAAATCAGGAGAGACATAGGTTCTGAGTAATACTACTAGCTACCTTGATCTGAGCGACATTTATGAAACACTACACGGCAGCTGTAGGGTACACACTATTCCTTAAGTTCCATGGAACATTTGCCGGGACAGACTGACCATGGGGCTGTAAGACAAATCTAAAAATAATAGCATATAATCATACAGAGAATTAAATTGGAAGTCAACAAAATATTTAGAAAAGCTAAATATTTGGAAGTTAAGCTAACACACTTCTAAATAACCTGAGTCGAGGAGGAAATCACCAGAGAATTTAGAAAATATTTTGAACTGAATGGAAAGTAAATAAATGGAATGAAACATTAAACATGAAAATTTGGGGGATGCAGCTAAAGGAACGCTTAGGGGAGAGTTACGGACTTCACATGCTTGTGTTAGATAAGAAAACAGATGTCAACTGCCGACCTAAGATCCCGTGGTAAGAAGGGAAAAGGAAGCCCCACGTGGTGGGATGAAGGACAGTAAGGGAGGGTTCTGAGCTGGCCGCTCCATGCAGCCTCCGGCTTCAGCTCTGCAGATGCTGGGAAAGCTCTTCACCCTTCGATGCATCTGTTTACTCATCTGTGTAGCAAGTGTTCGGGCTCAGATGACACACACACTGCTCTAGATTTCTAGGTGCTTCCGAGGCTGAAAAGGAACAGAAGTGGGATGTTAACCATAGGTATGTACTGGCAGTTGCACAGTAAAGATGCTGAATAAATGAAGCCTCAAAACGCGATCACGTCTCCAAGCGTGAGATTGACTGGTTTGTGTTCTCTCAGCGCTCAGGAATGTATTCCAGGGACGTAGATGGGACACAAACATTGGCTCTGCCTCGTGCACAAGACCGTTGACTTATCTGCTGGTAACTTTGTGCTCGCAGTCACTGCAAACCAGGGGTAGGAGGTCCAAGTTGATTTCTGTTTGACTTGCTCCTGAGGCCCTTGGAAAATCATTGTCTTTGTTCTTTGGGTCTATTTCCCTTTATGAGTTGTCTGCATTATTTTTAAGATTTAATCAGACACTCGGCAAAGTGAAATGTTTTCTGCCTCAAAATAAATTCTGGTAAGACAGGCACAAGGAGCATCTCTAATATGCCCCCAGCTCTCTTTAAATAGGGTTCTTTCTTAAAGTTACTGGATTCCTAAAATAACAATTTAGAATATGGCTCTGATGTCCAGGAGGAAGCACATCACTGAAATCTCAGACTTTAATAGATCGCCATCCTTCTGAGTAGTACTGGGCCGTCTCAAGTTAAGTTCTCCAGACCGGCTCCCAAGAGGCCGCCCCGTCAGACACCCCAGGCAGCTACGCGGGGCAGTTCTGGACATGTGGGGTTCAGCGGGCTGCCTGGGCCTGCGCTCCTCCAGATGCCAATTCGGGGGTGTGGCCAGAACAGGACGTGATGAGCAGAGTATCTGGAGGAGAACGCACACTGGAGTGAAACACCTCCAGTTTGCCAACTGGCAGCATTAACATATTTTTTGGCAAAAATGCCAGAGAAGCAATGCTCATAACTTGAATTTAATCACAAGGAAACACGAAACAAGCACAACTAAGGGACATTACACAAAATCCCAAACTAATCGTCTCCAGAGGGTCGAGTCACAGAAGACGACCAGGCACTGTCCCAGGTTAGAGACCCGACAGTTACCTGTGATGCATGGTCCTGGATGGGATCCTGAACCGGGAAAAGGACATCAGCGGACACTTGGTGACGTTTGAATAAGATCTGCAGATGCGTTAATAATTAATCCTATCAGTGTGAATTTCCTGGCTTGGGTCATTGTGCAGTGATTAATATTTGGAGAAGTTGGGTGAAGAGAAGGAATACGCAAATTCTTTATACTATTTTTGAAACTTTTTTGTAAGTCTTAAATTATTTAAAAGTGAAAAATTGTGTTTTAATTTTTTAAAAAGAAAAATACAGAAAACTTTCAAATCAGTGTATATTGGTGAGGAATTAAAAAAACAGTAGAAACAATTAATTTGGGGGGAGGTGAAGCACAAAAAAGAGAAAATGGAAAATGTGAACACGAAGGTAAGTATATTTTTAAATGAATTGACACAATGTCACAAACGAATGTTTTCAGATAAAATAGAACCTCAGATTAGAACAACAATAACTGCGTCTGTATGGTATTTCTGGGTCCTAAAGGATCAAGATTCATAAAGGTTGAAAGCAAAAGAATGCCAGGCCAAAAAAAAATGCCATGAAAATATTGATGAAAAAGAAAGCTAGTAGTGCTAATTTGTTATCAAATGACACTCTAAGGCAAAATGTGCTCAGGAATAAAAATAACTACTACATGGTGATAAAAGTAATAGTTTGCCAGGAAGATAAAATAGTTCTAAATTTAGGTCCACTTAATAATATAACCTCAAGGTATATAATTTTTAAATTGCTGAAATCCAAAATCAGATTGGTAGATTTTTAACACATTTTTTTCCAGTATTAATGGATTAAGTAGGCAAAATAATTATCAAATTTAAAGAAAATTTGAAAAGCACAATTAGAAGACAATCTGGCAGAAATGTATAGAAGCTTACATTCATTACTTAGAGAATTGGCCACATAGTAGCCACAGAGCCTCAAGAAATAAACAATCAGTGTCAAGTTCCCTAACCACAATAAAAGTTTATTATAGAAATCGGTAATGAGAAGATAACTTTTAAAACCCCATACATGTGTGAGAATTCTAGAACAGATTTCTGAAGAACATATTGGTCAAAGAAGAAGCCATCACAAAATTAGAAAAACATCGAGAGCTGAATACTAATGAAAAATTTTACACCGAAGTGTGAGATGCAGCTGAAGAAAAACTTTAGGAGGAAGACATACCGAACATGAGCTAAGCGTCAAACTCAGAAGGTAAAAGGAAGAAGTTACTGATCCCAAAGAAAACAGAAACAGATACAACGGGGACGGCCAGGTCCAAAGGCAGGACAGAGACAGGCCAGGTGGACGGCGTGAGAAGCAGAGACAGAGCCCGGAAAGAAGGAGGAAACAGGAAACATAAACCGCTCTTTAAAACGAGGCGATTCTGTGATCAAACTGAGCCCCTGGCCCTGGATTTGATGGTCAATGGGGAGGGCGGACATCCAAGCCAGCAAGATCCTAACGGCCCCTCCGACCGGTCCTGTCACTTCACACAGAACCTCCATCCTCGTCAGAAGAGAGACCGTTGTGAGGAGAAGGCGGCTGGGGGGTCTTTGAGGCCCATCACCTCAGCGTCACAGCGCCAGGGCACAGCAGGAAACCCTCCACGGTGGGGAGGGGGGGAGTGCATGGTGTGTTACCTGCACTGACCGTGTGAATGACACTTGCAGGCTCCTCATCAGAACCTCTGAAAACTGCCTGTGTGTCTCCGGACATATGGAGACACAGGTGAGGTGCGCTTCCCACACTGTCCCCGTCACCGGCTTCTCCAGCTCCCTCCCGCTGATTAAAAGGATGTGGGCACCAACGCCCAGCCACTCGCCTACCTTCTGACGTCAGTATGCGCAGCGTCCACGGGCCGGGGGCCCAGGCACTGGGTGACCCTGGTCACACGGTCTGAGCATCTGCCCTCCCAGACTCGGCGCCCTGACCTCGGGCACCTTGATCGCCTGGAGCACTTACCCTTTGTCAGTCTTGTTCTGAGTTCACACGTAAGCATTTATTCTCTTCTTCCCCAACTCCCTGACATTTCTGTTTGGGTTTGAAGAAATCATATGTACTACTCAGGACCCCCAGGGCTGTGAGCAAGAAAGCCACGGAGGGATGGGATCATGTCAGACAGGAAGACGGGCAGGTCCAGGACAGGACTCCTGGGTCATGGGTTGGGGCAAGTGCAGGACACAGGGGACCCAGCAGGCGCAGGGGCTCCGGGGCCAAGGCGACAGGAAGGGATTGCACCGAGGTCTACTTTTTAGAAAACGTGTTCAAACTTAGTCATTTAGCTGCTCCGTGTCCTAGAATTTCTGGGGTCCCTGACCCGACCCGAGCGTTGCTCTGAGCACCTGTGCTGTTGCCACACACTTATCCCCAGAACGGACTCCCCTCTACTTTGCCTTCCTCCCTGCAGGGATCTTGTTTCATTAAATCCACGTCCATGGGCCCAAACGGCTCCAGCCAGGCTTCCGGTGTAAATTCCCGGATTCTGAGCCTCTCCTCCAACCTCAACCTGGTCGGGTGGGGCCCGGCCGGCCTTTGAGACGGCTTCTCACCTGGATACACGATTCTGCCTGCGAGGCTGGGGCGTCCCCAGGAGCAGGGGGCCAAAGCCCCGGAATCAGCCTCACCAGCCGGGCCCCTCCCCCCGTGTCCACCTCCGCGTTTTACAACAGGGGCTGGGGGAGGGGCTTGGCCAAGAGAAGACCCTGGTTTTCCCTTCCCCGCTTTCAAGGAGACCCTAGAGAAGAGCGGTGTCTGCGGAACAGGGGGTGCGGGGGGCAGCCGGCTGAGCGGGGGTGAAGATCGCCCTTCAGCCCAGACCGTCTAACGGCCTCTGGTGTGTGGTTCCCTCCAGCTGAGCCCGAGGCGAGGGCTGAGGCCCCGCTCATCCACCCTGGCGGACCTCATTCCTTCATTTCGGGGAGCCTCTGTGTCACTTCACTTGTGAGAAGATCCCAACACAACTTCATTCAGAAAATGAAAAGTTTCTTTACAAAAATAGATGATACGTTTGCTCCTTCACGTACAGGTGAGACTCAAGTGCTTCGGGATATCTTTAAAACATCAAGATGCAGCACGGTCGTTAGCGGGAAGGTTCCCCTGGAAGTCAGGGGCTTCGGGAACCAGGAATCAAGGGTCCGCATCTGGGCCCAGAGCCCGGAGCATCCCTGCCCTGGGCCTGGGTGGCAGCGGGTCCCGCACCCGCTCGGTCCCGCACCTCAGGTGCCAAGACGCCCAGAAGACCCGGTCACATCAGCTCTGTTCTCGTCGATGTGAGTTTTCCCACCTGAGCCGGGAAATACGGAGAAGAACAGAAATGGGCTTGGAAACTTGGAGCAGCTGCTTCCCTGGGCTGTGACCCCGCAGGAGCCCCGGCCTCCAGCTGTCCTTCCTGCCACCAGAGGTGAGCCTGCCCCTTCAGTCATTTTTGCACCTTTGGGCAGCCCGTCTCTCCCCAGCCACTGGTGGGGAGGCGCCGTCCAGGGTGGAAGCTACCGGCTTCTTCCCCGAGGGCCACATCAAGGGGGCTTGTTCTCGCTCCATCCCTGGGGCTTGTTCTCTTGGGATGGGTGTACGCAAGCTCCTCCGGCTGCCGGACCTGCATAGAAAGCCGCGTTTCTACAGGCCTGGGGCCTCGTTCTGGTCACTGATGACACGTGTGTAAGATCCTGACATCAGGGGAACCGGGCGCCGGCTGTGGACTCCCCGAACCGTCTTTGCCATCTTCCTGAAGCCTAAAATTATTTCAGAAGAAGTAGTTCGGGGGCAATTTGAGGACCATGTTCTCAACATGCCAGAAGTTCGAGTCCCCCACCCCCGCCCCCCACCACCACCTAAAGGGGCTCAGAGGGTGCCCGGAGAGCGAAGGACGGGGGTGGGGAAGGTGGTGGAGTGCTGAGAGCTTCAGGAACAGGACGGCACCTGCCCGGTTCACCGCCCCGCTACCCAGCCCCACTGTGGCTCCGGAGGTGGAGGGCACCGGGAGGCCTGGCGGGAGCTGCGGTGAGGGCGACCTTGCCCTTGACCTGAGCCACGTTCCTCCAGCCTCGCTGCTGAGTCTGTTCTGCACCCTCCTCCTTCCAGGCTCCCACGAGGTGGGCTTGCTGCGGCCCGCACCCCCAGGAGCCCACAGCCCTGTCTCCCCGAGGCCTCCATGGTAGCAGTTACCCTGGTGTGTGCGGCGTGTGGGCCCCGCCGGACGCCCAGCTGGTGCCCAGGCCGACCACCAGTCCTGTCCTGCCCCCTCCTGTCCACGTCCCGGATGCTGCCTCAGCCGTCACCTCTGCCCCAGGCCACGCGCTCAGCCTTCTCTGTGCCAGGCATCCCTGCCTTCTCTGTATTGGTCCTCAGGCACGGCTTCCCCTCACCCTCTAAGCTTTAACTAAAAATGACCGTCTTCCTCCCTCCCAGCCTCAGGTCTACCCGTAGCTGTGCCCCAAGCCCGGCCTCGCCTGCTCCCGGGGGCTTCCCAAGACGGCTGCCCGCACCTGGGTCTCTGTCCAATGGCGCTTGTCTCTGCATCCCAGGCCCCGGCCCAGCCCACTGAATGCCGTCTCCGGGCGTCCCCCACGCTGTTCTGCCTGTGAAACCCTGTTCGGACTCATGCGTGTAGAGATTCTCTTTCTAAGGAGCGGACTTAGCCCTGAGAGCACAGCCGGGAACAGCGCCCTTCTGCTTCTGCACTCGGAAACACCGTCACAGGTGTGTCTGTCCCAGTGTCTAGGCTGCCCCACTGCCCAGACGTGTGAGCGGCTCTCGCCGCACGAGGGAGACGGCAGCGCCCCGCGATGTGGTCCAGGCCCGCTCCCCCGCCCTCACCCCACACGTGAGCTGTGTCGCAGCGTCCGCGCCCAGGGGCCCCCACCCCCTGCCCCAGGCCCAGCGAGCTCCTGCTTCCCTCCCAGGCGCCTGTTCCTCACACTCTTGGTCCCTCCAGCCGGGTATCCTTTCTCTGCGCTCCCCAATTCTCTGTGGAAGTTCACCTACCATGTTGCAATAGTTTTCTGTCTTTGCTAGACCTCGAGGTCCCAGAAAGCAAGAATTCTACTGTTTTCGTCTCTGACTCTAGTTTCTGTTACTCTCGTATCTGGCACATTGGCACTAAGTCTTTAAATTAATATACTGATGAATGATGTTTGTCTTCAAGTATGTGAAGGGCTATCACGTACAAGATGTATTGAACTTATTTTTAGCCTAAACGGGTAGGTTTAATGAGCGGAAACTAGAGGAGGACTAATCCTGCCAAAGACAGTGGGTAAACATCTTTAGTACTGAAGCCAATTGCCTATCCAGCATTTCTTACCAAATCAAAGTCTCCCTCCAGAATGAGGGGCAAAATTAAAATATAGGCGTTTCCAGATAAACGGCAGCTGAGGCGATTCTTCCAGCAAACAGAAGCCGAGAGAACGCACAGCAGACCTACATTACAAGAAATGCTAGAGGAAATTCTTCAATCAAAAGGAAGATGCCAGGTGGAAATTATCTACACACACACACACACACACACACACACACACACACACACTCAAGAACCCTGCACATTTTCAAAATGAGAATATACATCAAAGACATTTTTCTTATTTTTGATTGCTTTAAAAGACTGTCTAAACCAAAAGTAGGAAAAGGTAATACGGGGTTTTGTAACATGTAGAAGAAGATTTATGACGGGAGCACCAGATGGGAAGGAGGAAACGGTAACGTACCTTCTTACACTGAGGGATGGCCGTGTGTCGTGACCCAGAATCCACGTCTGGGTGGGAGGGACGCAGCAGGCACTCAGCCCCTGAGTCTCGGCCTCTGCTGCGTCCTGGCCACGGCCTGGCCCTGTGGCTCCCCTCAGCTTCGCCCGAGCCCCTGGCCCATCTGGGACCTTGGTGACCTTGTCCGAGCCAAGGACCTCAGGTCTCTGCGCTCCAGCCAAACCCTTGGCATCATTCTTGGCTGTTCTTTTCTCTCTTGCACCCACATCTGCTCTACTGGTAAATACCGTTAAGTCTACCTTTAAAATATGTCCACAACCTGCCCCCACTGGCACCCTCCCTTCCACCCTGTCCACCCTCGCCTGGACCCTGCGGGGGCCTCCTGGCCACTCTGTACAGTAGGGAGCCTGTCGGTTTGCTCAGTGGTTGTGGGTTCAGTCACCGAGATTTGGGGCCTCCCTCATTTTCCTCATCTGTAAAGTGAGGGGGCTCGCTGACCTCCAAGCTTCCTTTTTTAATAAAAACAGTCTCTAGGAAGATGGCACGGGTCTGCTAGGGCCGCCGCCAATAACTAAGTTCCACAGTCGGGGAGGCTTAAACACACAGGAAGGTTGCTTCCACTCAGTCCTGGAGGCTGGACGGCCGGGACCAAGGTGTCGGCCGGGTGATCCCTCCCGAGGCCTCTCTCCTGGGCCTGGGGATGCCACCTCCTCCCCATGACTGCGGGTGGTGTCATCCTGTGTGTGTCCTGTTGTCTGTGTCCTCATCGCCTCTTTGAGGACACCAGTCCTGTGGGATTAGGACCTCACCCTAGTGACCCCATCTTACCTAAACACCTCCTTACAGGCCCCGTCTTCAAACACAGCACCTCCTGAGGTAGTGCAGCGTACGAATTTTGGGGGGACAAGTTCATCCCCTGACGGGTGATATCGGTGCAGCCTGGGGTGCGGCCGTGTGACCGCCGGACCACCAGAGGTGGCCGAGGAGAGGGGCGATTTTGAAAACAACATTTCAACGATGAGAAGGTGGTTTCGAGATTGCTGTGCTGTGCTTCTGACTCTGTTTGTTAGAAGATTTTCCACTAAACCTCCCTGTGAAAATGGGGGGATTTTTTCCTCCCATTGTTTTGCTGCCAGATCACAACCCGAACAGGTGAGTGGAACGTGGGCGTCGCCCAGACGGCGTGGCTGGCAGGTGTCGCTGCTCGCCGAGGTGGCTGTTTTCAGTGAACTCTTTCATCTGGTTTATTTTCTTTCACTCCAGTTTAAATATAGACACGAACCCGAGATGTCACTTCAAAGGCAGCTTAGTCTTTGGGGCTGCTTGGACTGGGAGATTCCGGTGGAGTCTGCCTTCCAGGGAGAGGAGGCCAGCCTCCAGCCCCCGGTCCCCAGCCCTGCCGCCCCCAGCCCCCTGGCTCCCAGACACCCCGCCCCCAGCCCCCGGCCCCCAGCCCGGGCCTGTGTCTGGGCCTCCGCTGGCGCTGCATTCTGGGAATGTGGCCCGGCCTCCCCAAGGATGCAGAAACCGTCCACCCATCTCTGGGGCAGTTCACTCGCGTCAACCCTCATCAATGCAGTCCTGTCCCCGCAGAGTGGGAACTGGGACCTCTGGACCGTGGATCTGGTTCCTGGGGAAACGGCCGACCTCAGCAAGAGTCCCCAGGACACAGGGGTCACTGCGCCCCGCACGCCTGCTGCGTGCTGACCCGTCTTCCAAGGCACCGCTGGCTGCACGCCATCCCCGGACACCTGCTGCTTGCACGGCCCAGCCCGAGAAGGCGGCCCAGGTTTCCACCCTGAAATGGGGCCCCTCCCCGCGGGCGCCCTCGGGTTTCCCCAGCGTCTCCCGGGCCGCACAGCCCCCCGCCAGTGTTCCACTAGGGGCTTCTTATTTCTTGTAAAAGACGAGATTAGAGTAACCACGAGGCCTATTCCCACCTCGTCTCATAAACACAACAGGGAAATGCCAGTGACACACAAGCCGTCCTCAAACCACTTGTTTTGAGCTGAGTGGAAACACTACTTCCTTCCCCTGAGTCAGGCCGGGTGCTCGCGCTCGCTGCCGAGCCGGCCAAACGCGGCTCCATCACTGTTTCCACTGAGACGCTCGCCTTCCCAGGGCCATCAGGGGGCGGGGTGGTTTTGCGTGTGTCTGTCCTGTGCGTTTGTGAAGACCGCGTCAGTCACAAAGTAGAGGCTGGAAGAGGTGAGCTCCACCTCTTCAGCCACCGTCCCCGTCCCCGGCGCCGCCGCTCAGGACAGGCTGGGGGTGATGCCGTGTCCACGCCCGCACAAGCCACGGAAGGCCAGGGACCCGGGCAGGCAGCCGCCAGGGGACAAAAGTGGAGCCTTCCTCTTGTCACTCAAATCTGCGTGCCCTCACGCCCCACGGCTAACTTGTATCTGCTCTAGAATTTTCTAGGTGCCGCAGCTAAAACAATCCCTCCCCTGCCTGGGCCCCTCCCCCAGCCCCACGGAGGGCATCCAGCTCTCCGTCCTGCTGAGTGGCATGGGGGCTGGGCTGGGGGGAGGAGCTGCAGCTCTGGAGGGCAGGCAGGCGCCAGGTCCTGGGAATCAGGTGGAGAGGGATTGGAAGCCCAGGCCCAGAGCCGGAACGGGCCGGCCCACACAAGATCGGAACCTGGGGCAGGAGTTAAGGGACAGGTTCCAAATATTTCCATTAAAAATGTGCCTTGGTGCTGAGCCCGTGGAGACCTCTGGACGCCCACGTGACCCCAGTGTCCATGGCCCCCGCCCGCTGTCCCGTCCATGAAGGGCTAGACCTGCTGTAGACCACCGCCCCAAGCTTCCTGATGTGCGGGACCCCGGTGGGGGCCCGTCCGCTCCCAGAGGATCAGGGCGTCTCTATTCCTGGCTCCCTGAGGGGCCCATGGCCCTTGTGGCTTCCCAACTGGAATCTCTAATTTTAATACAAGATGGACTTTATTGAGGAAAGATGCGTTTGTCTTTGCCAATCCACTTTTTGCCATTTTCTTTGATCAGTTCCCATGACGGCTT
The DNA here is from genome assembly GCF_949987515.2 of Delphinus delphis. NCBI lineage: Eukaryota > Metazoa > Chordata > Mammalia > Artiodactyla > Delphinidae > Delphinus > Delphinus delphis. The sequence goes on along the minus strand of NC_082692.2, from coordinate 278,108 downwards.
CTGGAAAGGCCCAGACCTGGGCTCCTGGGTGTAGCTCTCCACCCCTACCCGTGTTTGTTCCAGACTCTGTGTCATAACAATGGCGCAGAGACCGCGGAAACCGGTGGCCACCAGCAGGTCGTGAAGATGTGCCCAGGCTGTTTATTTACCATGATTCTTAGGAACCCCCTAATGGATCACTTCAAAGTCTGAAAAAGAAGAAAACAATCACCGCCGTCATCTGAAAAGTAAAAACCAAAGCCTCACACAGTCTGGGCCTCTGAACCGCCCCCCACCCCCGCCCCGCCCTGCCCTACACCCCACCCTCCGGCCCGGCTTTTCCATCCTTTCTGAGCTGTGTATGCAGCCTCACTCTCTCTAGAACCATCCTCATTTCCTCTCACGGGCTGTGGTTTCGTCTTTGATTTCAAGTTCATTCAACACTCATTCAGCACATTGTCACATGGACTCCCCACGTACCCGCTTCTGTGCCTCAGCAGGCTGCCGCCTTCCCACACTGTCCCCCAGGCCGCCCCTCCAGGCTGCCCCCTCCCCACGCCGTTCTACCCCCAGGCTGTCCCTCCCCAGGCTCTCCCCTGCCAACTGTCCCCCTCAGGATCCTCCCACCGGGCAGGGCCGAGAGGGCAGGCTGGCGCTGGGCCCAGCTGTGTCCCAGCGAGCGTCTAGTGGTGGGAGAGGCTGGGGTCCACTGTCAGGCAGATTAATGGACAGCAGAGCCCCAGCAGGGTCGCCCCAGTGGGTCAGCAGCAGAGCTCGGATGACACAAAGGCACACAGGCCTGACCACGAAGCTGGGGCCACCTCGAAAAGCCAAATAAGTCCCCTGGTGGGATTCCGGTGCAGGAGCAGAGCTGGGCCTTGGTTTCTAAGGGAGCATCAGATCAGATCAGATGAGGTTAGATTAGGGGCTGAGTAACTAGGGAGCCTTTCACGGCGGAGGAAGGATCAACTCCAGTCCGATGGATTGACAGTGGAGGAAAAAGACAGCTTCAGCTGAAGGGAAGGAAACCACCTGAGAGTCAGGACTGTGCGTGGTGGGGTCCCCAGCGGAGAGCGTTCTGAGTTCCAGAAGAGGGTCCAGGCCCACCCGCCTCTTTCCCCGCAGCTCCTGCCCCACAAGGGTCCCTGAGCCCGGGACCTCCCACCCACCGGCGCCCGCCGCCCCTTAGCTCGCGCATCCGCGCTACGGCTTGCGGGCTGCGTTCCTCGTCTGACCCCATCCTGTCTGTGTGGTCGTTCTTCAACATTTTATTTTCAAACCATTCAGACTTACACGTGAGTTGCTACCGTAGTATAAAGGATTCCCATGTTCCCTCCACCCAGCTTCTGAGTTGGTGTTTTATACTTGCTTCCCATTACCTCTCCCCACCCACCTCTTTCTCTGCACGTTTTTTTTCCTGAACCATTTGGGAGCTCAGACATCATACTCCTTCACCACTAACTTCTTGTGTGTTCCCTAAAATTAAAGACAAAGGCATCCCGCACAGCCCGGCACCGTTTGTTACCCACGTCGAGAATCATCACCTCGGTCCTGCAATCTGCTCTCCAGGCAATATTCTGACTTCACCAATCATCTCACTAACATTCTCGATAGAAAAGAAGACCATGGTTGTTTCTGGTCCAGGGTGGGATCAAGGGCCTCACAGGGCGTTGAGGGGTCGCCCCTTCAGCCTCCAGGAAGCCCTGTCATTTCACGTGCAAACGTTTCTTTCAGTGAATCGTCCTTTTTTCCGTGACCCCCATCTGCGTGCCTTTCCTGGCCATAGCTGTGTCCTCCGGGCTCGCTCGCCTCCAGGGCTGGAGACCCCAGGGGTGCCCTCGTGCCCTCTGGCTCTGAGGAGGCCCTCGCTGGTCTCTGCTGAGCCTGGGGATGAAACGAAGACCAGCGTGTCCTGGTCCTGTTTCCCACCGTGTCCCACCTTGGGCCCAAGGAGTCCATCAGGGACCCTGCGAGAGCCCATGGCCCAGGGGAGCAGGGCTGCTGTGTCAGCCCCCCAGGGACAGGGCTGGCGGAGCATTACGTCCGCGTCCTCAGGGCCCGTTTGCTGATGGAGGGAATGTGTGGGCCCTGGGGCCACCATGCAGCTCACAGAGGAGGCCAGGGTCTCCAGGCTCCGCCAGATGGGGGCATGGTTCTGAGTCTCAGAGACAGGCAGCCAAAGCTCCAGCAGCTGTGGCCCCCAGGCAGGAGCGCAGGAACTCGCTTAAAATCCATGCCCTGGGGAAGGGCGGTGGGAAACGACGGGGTTCAGGGGCGTCCGCCAGGAGCTGGTCAGAGAACACGGGGCCGGCGGGGACAAGGTGCGGCCCGTGTGGCTTCCACCGCAGCCACGCGGCATCCTTCGGTCTCTACCACGTGTGCCCGTCACCTTGATTTTTAAAGACCGACCGGAGAACTAAGAATCAGAGGAACCGGACTCTCGGTTCGCCAGTTAGCAGCAGGCGGTATCACCCGGGCGATGGCTTCCTGGGTGACCAGTCCTGCCTCGCCTCCCTCCCGGGGTCCTTTAGAGAGTCAGAGAGCAGCGCGTGCTTTGGTGTTTTATGAGCTGCGTGTTTCCAGCACCAAGAGGAGGAGGAGGACAAACGTAAACAACAGTCCAAAACTAAAGATACACGAAGGAAGACATCGGAGAGCCATTCAAACGGCGGGAGAAGGTTGATGAGGTGAGGAGACGCCTGCCCTGCAGAGCCCCGGGCCTCCCGGGAATCGTTCGCGCCACGTGACCATCTGGGAATAATCGCGGACATACAGGAATGCGGGTGATGGAGGAAACTGCATGCTAACAGCAGAGAACTAACGCCACACAGTTCGAGTTCTCTGCAGCAACACGGAAAATGCTGATTGTATTACGAGTCACTTGTACCGCAATTTATTCTACAGTGACCGCCACGCAGACAGGCATGACTATGGGCAAACACGGGAGAGGAATGAGGAAAAGCAAAAGGGTGCGCGTGCCCCCTTCAACAGTGCCTGGGCCCGACGTTCCAGGTGGGACCAAAGCACCAGCCCGCCTCGGCCATCGGGAGGCATGACTGGAAGAAGGAGGAAGCGTGCGATGACAGAGGGACGCTTGTAAGAGGGACACCTCTGCCATGGGACGAACGTGTCCCCCCAGAATCATATGCTGAAGGCTGAACCCAAGGTGTGCAGCTAGGAGGGGCCTTTGTGGGTGATCAGGCCGCGTGGTGGGTCCCCCGAGATAGGATTAGTGTCCTTATGCGAAGCCATTCCGAGGGGACCTGTGAGGGCACAGCGAGAGGATGGCAGCTACAAGCAGGACGAGCGACGGGACACCAGCCCGGGTGGCACCCTGACCTGGGCTCAGCCTCCAGAAACGTGGGAAAGAAATGTCTGCCGTTCAAGCCGCCCCCGTCCGTGGTGCTTTGCTACAGCGGCCGGATGGACCGAGCCGGTCTGTGGCCAGAAAATGTGAAGACGGAGAAGGGCCAGCCCCTCAAGGAGGGAGCCCGGGGCGGGGCGGGGCGGTGGTGAAGGGTCGGGGGACCGGCTGAGGAAGCAGTGCTTCACAGGCCGAGCAGGGCCGCCCGGAGCCTCATGGGCCTCATGGGAGTTCGGCGACACGAGTACACAGACGGGTTCCCAGGGCTCTAAGTGCTCTGACCAGTGACGGGCCCCCATGATGACTGAGGGAAGGTCTGTGGGGTACGGAGTGGTGAGTGGGCACCGCGGGGCACAAGGGACGGCACGGAGCCAGGAGCGGGGGAGGGCAAAGAGCCTGGGGTCCCTGCAGGTGGGTGCAGCTGGGGGCGGGGGCGGAAGAGCTGCCTCCCTGTGCGTCTCTGAGCGGGGACGGGGTCGGGGACGTGGACGGCGCAGGCGGTGCTTCTCAGCCCCGGGAGCAGCCCGACCTTGGCCGTGAGGCGTCGAGTGGGAGGTGTGCGCCGCAGGCAGAACCCCTGCTCACAGGTGGTGTCCAGCTGCTGGCCGGGCAGGGAACAGAGCTTCCCGGGAGGCTCTGCTACCTGCTTCCGTGCCTTGACCTTCTCGTGAGATGGGCACCCACCCCCCGTGAGGTGCCAGGCGAGCTCCCGCCGCCCTGCTTCTCCGTCTGTCCTGAACCCATCTGCGCCCCACATGTCCACAGACAGGATCGACGATGGGCCGGTCTTGCCACGGGGCCAGCGATGCAAGCCGTGAAGAGCCGGTGTCCCTGCACCTGGACGCGCAGAAAGCCTCCGTGCGGGGCCAGCCTGCGTCCCGGGAGCCCCGCGGGCTCGGGCCGGGGGCTGGTTGGTCACCCTGCACGTTCGTGGTGTGTCCAGCACGGACACGGTACAGACAGATGGCGAGAGGGCCCACGCCGCCCCGGCGCCAAGGTGGAACTGGGAGTTTTGAGAAACGTCCCCCCACACCAAAGGCAGCACTCCCCCGACCGTTCACCTGCGAGAAAGCTCTAGAACAGGGTCATCCGGCCCAGAGCTTCCCTGGTCCCGTGCTGCAGGAGGGCACTTAGCCACCTTCTTTCCGTTTTCTGGGGACACAGTCTGGGAGCAGACGGAACGGGGGGAGACTTGCAGCCTGCACTGCCCCTCCGCTTATCCTCAGGGCCACTGTGGCCGGTGGACTCCAGGGACCGGGGGCGTCACGCGCATCCTTGGGCTCCGGGACACACAGAGGGGTCTGGACCTTCGTGAGCGGGCGGGGTCCCAGCCCCGCGCTTTCTGAGCCACGGGCACTGCTCCTCGCCGTGCACGTGGCTCTTCATTCTGAGGAAGAAAACAAAGGGAACGGCGTACCGTAGGAGGAGGAAAAGAATATGCCTGGGTTGAAAAGTGTTACCCCTCCCCCTCTGAGAGGGTTAACTATGCCCGGGGGGAGCAGGCAGTGCAGGGAAGGGTCCCCAGACATGTGGCGGTGACCAACTTGTCCAGACGGGCCCAGGACCGTCCCATTCTTAAGACAGATTGCCTGGGTCCGGGAACGCCCCTCAGTATGTACGGGGCAGCGGGATGGCCGTCGCCGCACGTCTACAAGGTGTCCCGGTGGCCGCGTGCCCCGTTGTGGAGCATGCAGACCAGCGCCCCTCGCGCGGGTCCCGCAGGGCAGGACGCACCGAGCCCGCAGCCCCACAGCGCCCCACTGCTAAACCACCCTTTCCAACTCGACCTTCGTCCGCAGGTGGAAAAGTGCGTCTGGAGCTGAAGCGGGTGTTCCCCGCGGAGCCCGAGGCTGCGGAGCTCGGCCACTGCAGCCTCCGACGGAGGAGGCCCCACACTGAGCCGGGACGCGGGGCAGAGCGAAGCCCATCTCTTTGGGCGGAGGAGGCCCCACACTGAGCCGGGACGCGGGGCAGAGCGAAGCCCGTCTCTTTGCGCGGCCACTGCGGGTGGCTCGTGGCAGTTCCTCTCACATCTCATCCGTTGCAAGGAAGAAGGTGAGGAGCCCTCAAGAGTCCGCGACGGTGACTGGGTTTTGCCTGTGACGCTGGGACAGGCTCGCAGGTGCAGCCTCAACCACAGGCAACGGGGTGTCCGAGGCCCTGCCTGGCCACTGTGGAGGGACCGGAACCTGCCCCCCATCCCCCGGGCGGGCAGGGACACTGCCGCCCGGGGACACTGCCGGCTGGTCCTCTCCAGGACACGTGGCCGCCCTGCCCCAGCCCCGTCCCCCGAGGTCGGAGGCCTCTTTCTGGCCAGGCTGTTGAGGACAAATGTAGTTCGGCAGAAAGATGTGACCAGAAGGGGCCTTCCCAGCGGAGGGAGAGGCTGTGTCCAGATGCGGCGGTTTACAGGGACAGGCTGTGATCCAAGCTCTCCTGATTCTGAGCAAGGTTCCTAGAGGCGCAAGTGAAATGATGTGGGAGAGAAAGTGCCCTGCTGGCTGAAGAGTGCTGGGTGAACGTAGGATGCTCCATCGCGACCCAGGCCACAGGTTACAGGTCACAGCGTGCTGGTTCTTAGGGACGACTTTGGCCCGAGCTGCATGTGTGTCAGCCCGTCTTCCTCAGGGGAGCGGCTGCAAGCATCCCGTCCTTGGGCCTCCTCTGGTTACGCACCAGCTCCGGCAGGGGTGGCTTCGTTATACCCCGCCCGCAGGTCAGCAGGGCTCTCCGAGGAAATTAAACCTTCCTGTGTTTTCTAATATTGCGTGATGTTCTCTTTGGCCTTGGCTTTTTTTTTTTTTTTAAATGAATGTGCCCTGGAATCTGATTTCAGTTCAACTAGATTAGTCAGATGTCTTTGGTGCATTTATATCAGGAAATATTGAGGATTTTTCTGGTAAACTCAGATGAATCTAAAGCAATACAAATTCATGGACATTTACTATAACCCTTAATTGATTTGCTTGATATATTTATGTTAAATAAAAAGTTTTCTAAGGCATATGTGTTTTTAAAACCAATTTATTTCTTGGTGTGATGCCTGGGATTTATTTTGCAATAATCCTGGCGGAGGGGGTAGCAGGAAGGTCACAGATGGAGCAAGAGTCCCCCCCAACCTCAGGAACTGTTGGAGCTGCCCTGAGCACATGCCCCAGGCTGTGTGCTTGGCATGTGGTATAGTTGGTTTAAAAGTCACTTTATTTACACTTTGGGTCGACAAGGTCATTTAAGGCAACCAGAGCAACTCCTGGTGCTGCTGTAGATAATGGAAATTGTTCAGTGAGGTCAAATACGGTGGAACTAAGAAGCGGGACTGGACCCATGGACTGTGGTTTGCAGACCCTCCTATAGTATCAGGTAGAGACGCATCTAAGACAAAAATGAAGGTGCGAGTCCCCTCGCCCCCGTTCTGGGGGCCCAAGCCCATCAGGCATGCAATGTCAGTTTCCATAAACGGACTTGAATTGGAGCCACGGTCACGGGACTCTCGGCTGTGTCGTCTGATGCCATCTCGACCCAGTGGGGCCACCGAGTAGCTGCCACGGAGACGGACTGAACACCCTCGGCTTTTCCTTTTGGCCTGTAGAGCCAAAAATATTTACATTTGAGCCCCCGTGCTATGTATCTTGTTTGTTTGTTCGTTCGTTTCTGTCTCCCCGCCTGCATCGCCCTCACCTCGAGGGCAGGCGTCTGGGTTTTCAAGGCGCTTTTTTCTGCAGAGAAGACAGAGCAGTGCGCAGAGGCCTGGGCTCTGAAGCCAGACAGCCTGGAGTTGAATCCGGGTTCCTCCCCGTAAGCCACGTGACCTTGGGTGACTCACTTCACCTCTGTAAAGTGGCGGCGTATAGTTCTTCCTGCGTGGAGCTGTGTTAGGGAATCAGTAAGTTAACACCTGCGAATCGTGGCTATTTGCATGTGTACTGTGGTCATTATCCTCAAAGCGTCTGAATTCACATCAGCGGGTCCCTGCAGTTGATTCTCCTAGATCTACCCTCCTTGCCAAAAAAACCCCCCAAACCCGAAAACCCAATCTGTCCCCAGGTGCACTGAGCCCCCCAGCTCTTGCCAGGTTCAGGCTGCTGCACTTTACCCGCTGGGCTTTCCCCGCAGTCCACGTTGAGGACGTGGAGGGCCCTACTCCGCCGGGGACTCTGAATGGGCACACTGCACAGCACCTCTGCGTCCCTCCCTGCCTCCTGACAAAGTGCCTTCCTTCAAAACTCCACCAAGGACACATCTTTTGAAGAGGCCCCTGAAAATGCCGGATGGCTGGTGGTGGGTTGATCCGGGGTTCCTGCTCCCCAGCCCCCAGTTACCCACCAACTCCATTCGCTTAAAACTGCACCTGTATGTCTCTAACTTAAAGAAAATTCAGTCCTGGGGTGCTGTGGTCTGAATGCCTGTGTTCCCCTGAGCGTATATGCTGAAATCCTAACCCCAAAGTAATGGGGTCAGGGTTAGGGTCAGGGTCAGGGCTAGGGCTAGGGTTAGGGTCAGGGTCAGGGTTAGGCTTAGGGAATGAGTACGTGGGGGCTTTGGGAGGTGACCGGGTCCTGAGGCTTCACCTCCTGGGATTAGTGGCCTTGTAAAAGAGACCCCAGGAAGCTCCCATGCCCTTTCCATCCATCATGTGAGGACACGGCCAGAAGATGACTGTCTGTGAACCCGGAAGGGTCCTCCCCAGGCACCAAGCCTGCCTGCATCACCCTTTGGCCTTCAACCTCCAGAACCGTGAGAAGTAAATCCTTCTTGTTTCTAAAAACCCAGTAGTTGGTTGCAGCAGCCCACACTGACCAAGGCAGGATGGGAGTGAGACACGGGGCAGCCACTGTGGAAAACCAGTATGAGCCTCCTCAAACGTGGAACTACCACGTGGTCCAGCAATTCCACATCTGGGCGTGTACCCAGAAGACACGAAAGCAGGGTCTCAAAGAGATATTCGTACCCCCATATTCACGGCAGCATTGTTCACAATAGCTAGGAGGTGGAAGCAACCCCGTGTTCATCCGTAGAAGGATGACGGATAAACACAACGTGCTCCATCCAAACAATGGAATATTCTGCAGCCTTAGAAAGGAAGGAAATCCTGACACCTGGTGCAACAGGGATGAAATTTGAGAACGAGATGCCTAGTGGAATAAACCAGCCACAAAAAGACAAGTACTGTGTGATTCTACTCACATGAGGTCCCTGGAGGAATCAGATTCACAGAGACAGACAGCAGGAGGGTAGGTGCCAGGGGCTGGAGGAGGGGGTGGGGCGTCAGAGTTTAACGGGGACAGAGGTTCGGTTTCAGAGAGTCCGGCGGTGACGGCTGCACTACCGTGTGAATGACGTAAGGCCACTGAGCTCTCAGTTGAAAGTGGTCAAGATGGTCAACTTTACGTCTGTGTATAAAACCTCAGAGCCACAGCCAGTGTCCTCCTCTGGAACTCTTTCCAGAGCAGAACATAATGCATTACTTTGAGTATTCACAATAGTTGCCGGAGAGATTAATTTGGGGAAACCACCAAACATTACTCAGGTTCCCGTCAACGACAGTGTTTAGCTCTGAGGCCCACACGTGGGGCCACCACAGAGTGTCTCAAGACCTGGAGCCTGGGCCAGGCCACAGGGCCCAGAGGCTGGGAGGCCAAGCCGGGCTGGCAGGTGCCCGTCCCTCGGGGCAACGGCTCCAAGGTTTCTCCTGCAGCCTGTGGAGCAGGAGAGCCTCTGGGCCAGAACTCCTGCCTCTGCAGGTCCCAAGCCCACACTCCGGCCCGAAGACCTCAGAAAGACTTGTTTCTTTTCCCTTTCTAACACAAAGTTCATCTTAATCAGAAACAAATGAGGCCAGCTTCCAGGCAGACCTCCTCTTGCACTTCAGCTCATGCCAGTGACTAAGGCCAAGGATTTGGGGAACCACATGGCAATTCTAATAACTGAAGAACCGAGTTTAACCTGGGCGTTTTCCCTGTGAAAGCGAACGTTGATCAGTCCTGCAGCGAGTGAGATGAGTCACTGCTCTGACCACTTGTCTTGGCCGCGGCTCTTCCTTGTTGTGTCTCTGCTGCCCCGCACGACCAGTGGTCTCATCGGCAAGGCCCCCGGCATAGAGGAGAGACAGCACATCACACAGGAGCGCCTGTGTGTTCTAGCTGGGCCAAAGGGAACTGAACGCACTCTCTTTAGAAATCACTTGGCTGGTTCTGCAATTAAGGTAATTCTCATTTCAGTTATGAAATATTCATTCTGAGTGTGTGTGGTCTGAGGTGCTGTGCAAATAACCCATCGAAGATCAGTTAGCTTTCCCCCAGAAGATCTGCTCTTTTGTCTCAGGAGTTTCCCCCTTCCTGGGAGAGGCAAAGCCAGAGGCAGGAGCCCGAGCCCAGGTGCCCTGCTCTTTCTTTCTTTCTGCACGTCTTCACAAATCAATGATACCCGGAACGATCTGTCGGTCTCTGGGGATGTGGGATGAATGAGACACAGCCCATATAGCACTAGCAGCCCCAGGACTATAGTGAAGGGAGATTGCCGACCGCCCAGGGACCCCACCGCATCTTCAAACCGCGGGCTCCCACAGAGTCTTGGGGGAGCCAGCAGGCGGGCAGGCCAAGAAAGGAGTGACCATGGGATTCTGACTTTTCTATGCTCGGGGGACCTGGCTGGGGCTGCTGAAGATTTCTTGGATCCTGGCATTTTGAAACTTTGTCCAGCAAGAGAGAAATGCCAAGGGAAGGGAAGGGGCCATGGGAGTTTGGTGACAGACAGAGGAGGAGCACCAGGTTCACGCCTCGGGGCACCTGCCCTGCTGTCCACTCTCCCCGCTCCGTCCTCAGCCCACACTGACGGAGAAACAAACTGCGATCTCAGAAATGCTTCCGACTTAACCTCCTGTGGCTTTCAGGGGCTCGCCGTGGCCCTCTGGGGGCTGGCCTCTCTTTTCCGACCGTTTCTTGACCCTCCATGTTGGGACCCACAGAAGGTGTCAGTGACGTCAGCTTCTTTCCTGCTTTTCTTTCTGAAATTTAAGTCGGCACTTCGAGGAATGTTACCTATTAGGAAAACAGAATTCTATGACATTCAGAAGGGAAAATGATTTTCCTGAGATCTGAAGCCACTAGGTAAACCTACTTTAGATGCAGATTCTTTCCCCTTCATGTGCATGCAGTAGAATTCTCTTTTTGATGTGCAGTTCTCGTTTTGACAAATGCAGTTGGGTGGCCACCGCCAGTCAGCCTTCCCCAAACTCCCACACCTGCACCCCTGGTGTCCACCGATCTTTTCTCTGTCCTGATCGTTTCTTGACGTTTCCAGAGTGTCATGTAAGTGGAATCACACAGTAGGTAGCTTCTGAGTCTGGCTCCTTTCACTTAAAAAATGCATTTAAGAAATAATTTATGTGAACATAAGTTTTCATTTTTCTTGGTTAAATACCTGGTAGTGGGATACTTTGGTCATATGGTAAGTGTATGTTTATAAGAAACCACCAAACTGTTTTTCAAACTGGCTTTCACATTTGCCTTTTTACCAACAACCTATGAGAGTTTTGTTTGCCCTGCATCCTTGTCAACCCTTGCTCTTGTCAGGTTTTTTCTTTCTTATTTTAGCCATTCCAGTAGGCATATGAACTTGTTATAGTTTAAATTTGAATTTCTTTAATGACTAATGAATGATACTGAACATCTATCCATGTGCTTACTTGCCATCCGTATAGCTTCTTTGGTGGAGGTTTATTTGTTAATGAAATATTTCAAACACGCAGATACTAATACGACAGAAGCCCATCTGCCTACCCCCCACTAACGTCTAGAAGATTTAGTTTCTGGCCTGAAGTTGATGAGTGTAATTTCTATGACTGTTTCTGTTCATTCACTCCTTACATGTAAATATACACAAACAACCTAGCTAGAGAGTCAGAGTGAAAACGGAATATTTCTGGAAAAACACAATGGACGTGGAGAGTGCCACTAATTTTAAAGATCTACCTCTTCGAGCCCACGTCTCCCCAGCCTCCGTGGTGAGGACAGCTCGTGTGTTCTGTGCTCCGGCAGCTCTGGCCTTTCTCCTGCAGCCTCTCCCTCGACAGGGCGGCTGGGATGCCAGGCGAGTGCAGGTTGATGGGACACCCCCACCCTGTTTCTGCCCAGGGCTCTGCCCGGCCGTGGCTGCCCCGCTCCCACGTGGGCTGGATCCCACCCTGGCTGGCTGCCCTGCAGGACACCATGCGGGGGCTCCAGGGGTGCCTCTGCCCCCACTGGGCGTGAGCTTTGGTAGCTCATTCGGACACGGACCCGGGGCAGCTCTCCGTGGAGCCAGGCTGGTTTAGCGTGTTTGTCTCGTGAACGAGGGCAGGGAGGCTAAAGCCATGACCCGGAAACCAGTGGGCGCCAACCGGGGCTCGGCCGTCTCCAAATATGTTTCCGTGGGCATCTGGGCAAAGGCGAGCGCAGGAGCCGAGGCTCCACCACGAGACAGTTCCGCGCACGCCCTGTGCTGCGGTCACGGCCTCAGCCCTGCGGGGCAGAGTGAGTTTCAAGGCTGCTTTGGGGGCTGTGACAGCCAGAGTGAAGAGGACAGCCCCTTCCTGGTGTGTCGCCCAGGAGAGTTGTGAGGCCACTCAGTGTCTCATGTTTGCGTGGCCTCGAGGTTTGCACAGACCCTCGCCCTCAGAGCCAGGCCAGGAGCCCGTCAGCAGACCCTCTGCTTGCCCGAACAGTGACCGCAGACGGCGAGGGTTCAGTCCATTCAGCGGCCCCGCTTCTTTTCTTGCCTCTGACACTTGTCTTCCCGGCCGTGCAGTTCCCTTCATCCTCTGCCTTCCCGTGGTTTTGTTTTCCGCTCGTACTGGACTTGGCTCATCCTGCCTTTCTGTCAAGTAACTAACTTGTGTGTCTGCTTCCCCCGTGGACTGATGGAGAAGCAGCGCCTCCGTGCACTGTCGTGCAGGTCTTACACTGCGCGGCCCTCAGTCTTGTGTCCATATTTATAAACACAGACGTATACAGCATTTATATATTTACCAGCACAACTCCCTGGTTGCTGGCAATAAAATGCCTTAAGAAAGAAATGTGTGTCTAATTTGCACAAAGGTCCCAGCAGGCTAAGCATGGCGCGGACTGCAATCACCTAGACGACAGTGGTACCATCTTCTTGTTAATCCACAGGCTTTATCTTTTAGAACAGGTTTAGGTTTGACAGGAAACGTAGGCACAGGGAGTCCAGCATTCCCACCCCATCCCCTCACAGGAGCCGCGTCTTTGTAAACATCAAGTCCCGCACCCGAGCCGGTCTGGAACGAAACAGAAAGACAACCGCAGGATGGGAGCGTACGTTCGCAAACGAAGCGGCCAGCAAGGGATTAATCTCCACAACATGCAAACAGCTCATGCAGCGCTGTGTCAAAACAACAAACAAGCCAGTCAAAAGTGGCCGAAGACTAGAGACGTTTCTCCCAAGAAGACACGCAGAGGACCAAAGAGCACATGAAAAGATGCTCCACATCACCAATTATCGGAGAGATGGAACATGGGAGCTTTCTGATACACACTTTTAACAACTCGAAGTACCTGACTGGTCCTCTGAGGAAGGGGCGTCCTTCCCAGAACCCTGGAGGGAGGTCACCCTGGGAGGACCCCGCCCCAGGGAGAGTGTGGCTACGGCAGCGGAGGGGACCAGGCCGTCCTTGCTCTGCACCTGGGGAGATCTGAGCCCAAGGATGTCAGAAGACTGTCAAGGTTACCCCTGCAGAAGTGGCGCTGGGGCTCGAGACCCCGCGTCCAGGGGTCTCTGTCTTCACAGCCTCCCCGCCCTGCACCTCCGTCTCTGGGTCCAGAAGAGTGGAAGGACCTCCGCCGCGAGTTTGCACGTAGAAGCCAAAGGGACATATTGCTTCTCGTCCCCCTAAACACAGTCACCTGCCCTGGTGGGTTGTGGTCGAGGACTTTCTTGGGACGTAGAGGATCGTCACAGTCGCTGTTCCTTGAACCACGAAGGGCGCACGGCCATGTGACTTGGACAACACTTGTGGGCAAAGGGACCTTCAGATGCAAGAAAGCCAACGAGCTTCGGTTCTCAGCGACTCATACACATTATTTCTTTCTCGTGGTTTATTTATTTCATCAACAGAGGACCTTGATGTAATCATTTCCCTGTAATTTGGAGATAACATCTCTTTCACTAAAAATAGAACACTGCCTCTGTCAATGCATTTTACAGGCAAGCCCTATCTTGCATGCAAATTAAACAAGAAGTTGGGATTACTAATAATGACATAACGGCGGTATGGGTACGCAGCTGAATTTAAGGTGTCCAAATTAGGAGAATAACATTGGAATAAAGATGTGGAAAACAGACCCCAGATGCACACCCTCTGAAAGGGGCCCCTCTGTCTACACGACAGTTCGAACATTATTTCAGCCACTTGGCAGAAACCTGGCCTGTAGAAACAGCAACGCGATAGTCTCCCCTTGTTCCACGCGGCCCTGTTTGCATCTGGAGAATCAGCCTTGACCTTCAGTGTTTCAGGAACAGGCTATGGCAGACAGAACAGAACGCAGGTCACCCGTGCGGTGCACACGACCCACTCGAAGGTGTGAAGCCTGTCTCGGGGTCAAGGGCTGGGGTCTGAGGCAGTCCTCACCCCAGAAAGCCACGCCGCTCACCTGGGCGCCTCATCGCCACGTGCCTTCCTGGCCTGGGTGACAAGCATGGGACAGAACCAATGGTGCCATGGAAACAGCTGGGAGATGGGCTGAGCCTGCCATCTGGGCCACTCTCCCTTGTATATTTTTGCCCTCTTGTATAGCCCTCTTCCCACCCCTAGTTAAACCGTTAGGTCTGGGAAGAGCAGGGTGTGACCTGCTCTGTTGGGCCCAAGGGACTCCCCTCTAACCAGGCCATCGTGGTGCATCTCTCCTGCTGGCTGACCCCACCTGGGGCCCTGGACCTTTCCGAGAGAGTCCACAGGTGGAGGATAGCCTCTCGGGGCTGCTGGGCCTGTGTCCTGGAGAGCCCGCCCTGGTGACTCCTCCCACCACAAGGGGCTGCGAAGGCGACAGCCCTCTCACCAGGCCTCCCTGCAGGGGCACCTCCTCTTAGGGGGCAGGTTTGCTGCGCTGCAGGCAGTGATGAGCCTGGAGGAGTGGGTGGTCCCTGCTGAACCCTCCCCCCCAAAACACGCACACAAACACCAAGGGACAGAGCTCCTCAGCATGTGTGCCCACTGAGGCACTGCACAAACGTGGCCGTGGCCCCGCCCTTGGAGGTCCCTTTTCTGATGGCAAATACGGCTACGATGAAGGACACTCACCACGTGCGGGCCACGGGCAGAGGCTTCGTGCTTGCTCTCCAGGGTGAGCCCGCGCAAGCCTGTGCCGGGCGCTCTGCAGCTGCCCCACCCCACGGAGGAGGGATGCTTAGGGTCCATCCAAGCCCATCCTCCCCGGAAGCACACGCGTTACACCCCGTCTCTCCCGAGCTCTTCTCTTATTTGTGGGGCACCGGGCTGGTGAAGCAGCCAGTGACCAGAGACGAGCAGAAGCCCGCTTAGGAAAGAAACGGGGAAGTGATCTGGGGGTTACCCTGCCCAGGTCCCTACCGCCTCTCCTGCCTCATAGAGGGTTAGGGTGACAGACTGCACGTTAGGCAACGCCTGTGTGTCCCTTGCCCCGGGGCGGGGGGTGTGGGCTGCCTCTCCTGTGCCCTGGCCCAGGGAGGGGCTCCAGGAAACACACTGCTGGGAGGACTGGAGAGTCCGCACCGGGGAGAGGTCCGTGGCGCATTTCCATGGCCAAGAGAAGGAACGGGGACCACAGAGAGAGGGCCAGCGAGCCACAGTGTGGGGCGGCCGCCGTCGGATGTGGAAGAGCAGGCCCCGCAGAAGGAGGTGGCCGGCGGCGTTGAGGGGGGGCAGCCTCAAGGCTGGGAGCAGCACGCATTCTCCCGTTCTCCCCTCGCCCCTATAAACCTCCCCTGGGCCCGCTCGGGAGGCCCCGGGTCCTTCCCACCTGCACCTGCCTCTCCGCGGGCCCGGCTGGAGGAGGTGCCACGGCCCCCGAGTGCCGTGGGGCGAACGCTCCCACCGTGGTCACAGGGGCGCAGTCGGGAGACCCGGGCGGCGGCTCAGGGCCGTGTGGTGCTTCCGCAGCACGGACACGGTTATGCACATAGCCCCCAGGGCAGAGACGACAGTAAACGGCAGCCAAATAATTTGGAAATGCTGAGTGTTTGGAGGACCTGCTGTCTTTCCTTTAATATGGTGTATTACACGCTTATATAATTTAATTTTCCGCAGTGGCTCTGTGGAGCGGCCACTGGACCCAGCAGACCCGGCGCCGGGGGCAGGAGGCAGAGGCTGGACCAGCGATGCCGGCGCGTCCTCCCCCGAGGGTGTCGCCGCGGCCTTCCCCGTCCTGTGCTCTCGCGCCCACCACCCAGAGCAGCGCGCACACCAGCTTCTGACTCACAGGAAACCCCGCGCGGCACTCATTTTCCCCTCCCGGCGAGGAGGCGGCACTGACCCCAGGAGACATGCAAAGAGGCACCGGAGAAGGCAGCGGCGGAGTTTCCTGCCTTCTGTGCAGCGCACGCGCCGCCCGAGCTATACGGCGGCTCCCGCGGGCTCGGCCGCCGGCCCGTCTTTCCGGCCTCAGGCTCCGCCCCTCCGCGGCCCTCCCGCGCCGACGCAGCCCCGCTGACGCCGCAGCCCCGCAGCGCGAGGGCGGTCGCTCCCTGCCGAGCCCCACGGGGGCCCTCGCAGCTTGAGGAAGCCTGCGGGCGCCCTGGTCCGAGGGCTCCAGACCCTGGAGGAGACCCAGGCGGGAGGTCGCAGGGGAAAGGCAGAACCCTCGCACGGGGGAGGGTGGCTCCGCCCCAGGCCCCCAGGGACGCAGAGCCCCGAGGGGGCCCACGCTGCTGGCACCGGGGGGGCCCGAGGCCTGGGCTGTCGGATGAGCAGAGGGCCGTTTTTCCCCCGACCTGAGGTTTTGCTTTCGTTGCTGCTGCTGCTTTCTAATTGCGAGGCAGTCATTCAACGCCCCGGGCTGCAGGGGGGTTCCGCTGGGCTTCCAGGAACAGGCTGGCCGGGGGTTCTCGCTCGCGCCCCGGCCTCGGCAGGCGGGGGTGAGGGAACCTCCAGGAGCCCGGGAAGAGTGAACGACCGGCGGGCGCCTTGACGCCGACTGCGCCCCACCCTGTGCTCCCGCGGGTCCCCGGTGGGCGCCTGCTGGGGCGGGGCGGGGCGGGGGGAGGAGCCTGCCAGGGCCTTAACCCCACCCTCTCCGACTCCCTGTCAGCGGAAGAGGCCGAAAGTTCCTTGGAGCTCACTGGGCAACGTCGGGGGAAGGACCGGGTTTGCTCCCCCAACCTTGCCCCCGACGCCCCCCTCCGAACCCCTCTCTCCTCCCCTTTGGTCCATCCTTCAAGGGGCCATATTCCTCTCCAACGTCCCCAGAAGGAAGCTTTGACCAGGATGCTTAGGGCCCACCCTATTCTCACTCAAATATTCTGGTCCCACAAATCTCGCTGTTGTCCAAATAGCTGTGCTAAATAGCTGGGTGTTTTGCCGGCATCTCCAGTGGGACTTCTGAGGGCCCTTCTGCCTTCAGAGTCGTCGGGGCAGAAGAAGGCATGTGGGATGAGTGGAGGTGTGCCGACCCCTGCCTCTCCCCCCTCCCCCACCCCCCCAGACCCTCAAGTCGGAGAGCGCCCTCCGCAGAACCTTCTCTTCTGTAACCCATCCTGGTCATCATGGTGATGGGAGCCCTGGCTCCAGCTGGACCCCAGGGCCGCCCGCGGGTCACAGATGAGGGAGGAGGAAAGTGGCCCGAGGGGCGGGCACCTCTCACGGACAGAGAATTAATTGCCCGTCGCCAGCCCTCACACTTGCTTCAAAAGTAGAAGAGGAAGAGACACTTTTATCCAAACTTAAGCGGTTCTCTTTTTCCTTCAGAGTTTAATGTCCCACACGGTGACTGGGACCCTAAGTGTCAGAAGACCTTGAATTTGCTGCAGCTGTTTGTTGCCATGGAAAGCAGCCGCTGAGCTGCATCCCGGGAGCCATCCAGGCCCCGGGCAGCAGGGATGTGAGACCAGAATCACAGAGAGAGTCCGCGGGGTGAGGTCGCTCCTGGAGCGGGGTGGGGGTGGGGGGTCAGAGGGGCCTGCCTGTCCCAGCCTGTCCCGCCTGAGTGCTAGAGAGCCCCATGGGCCCTGGAGAGGCCAGTGGGCAGACGGCGCGTGGTCCCCGGGGGAGGCGTGTCTTTAGGACCTGCCATGTCCCATTTCTGCAAACTGAACCCTTGAACCTTCTTTAAAAAAAGAAACAAGTGTATTACAGCATTTTCATTAATAGGAGATGTCACTGCTTGTGAAAGTGACCAGGTTAGGAATAGAATGTATTTCCCATGAAGTCAATAGTCAATCAAGAAATTAATTCTTTCTAATTGATTAAATACTCCATTCATTTGATAAACACTGACACAAAGACCATGCTGGGTGCTGTGGGAAGATGGGGGCCTGAGGAACTTGGTGTCTCCCCGGGAGGGGTGTTTCAGATGGTTCAGGGGTGGACCTTTTTATTTCAGTCGTTATTATTTATTTTAAATGGATATTGGAAAATAGATATATAACAAGCACATCCACTTTGTGTATTTACAAGTTTTCATTGCTTACAATGATGCTAAAACAGACATTTAAACTTGAAAAGTGAGTCAACCTAAAGATTGTTTTAAAAATAATAGGACTGGCTTCCCTGGTGGCGCAGTGGTTGAGAGTCCGCCTGCCGATACAGGGGACGCGGGTTCGTGCCCCGGTCCGGGAAGATCCCACATGCCGCGGAGCGGCTGGGCCCGTGAGCCATGGCCACTGAGCCTGCGCGTCCGGAGCCTGTGCTCCGCAAGGGGAGAGGCCACAACAGTGAGAGGCCCGCGTACCGCAAAAAAAAAAAAAAAAAATAACAGGACTTTTAAATGTATTTTGAGAAGTCACATTTTACATAGATAATAGCATATTGAATAAATAATATTTGTCATCATAAATGTTAATTCGATAATATTTACATAATTATAAACAAAATTTTGAAGGCAGAATATATGTGACTAAAATTTAGGAAACCTGAAATAAGATACCTTCCCTCCCCTCAAAGGAGCTCATGATAAGTACCAAGCTTAACCTAACAACCACCAACATCTCCACGTCACTAACTCTCAGCATCTAGCACAATGATGCTCAAGAAACTCAAAAACAGGATTTCGCTGGTGGCGCAGTGGTTGAGAATCCACCTGCCAATGCAGGGGACACGGGTTCGAGCCCTGGTCCGGGAAGGTCCCACATGCCGCGGAGCAACTAAGCCTGTGCACCACAACTACTGAGCCCACGTGCTGCAACTACTGAAGCCCGCGTGCCTAGAGCCCGAGCTCCGCAACAAGAGAAGCCAATGAGAAGCCCGCGCAGCACAATGAAGAGTAGCCCCCGCTCGCGGCAACTAGAGAAAGCCCGCGCGCAGCAACGAAGACCCAACGCAGCCAAAAAAAAAAAATTGAAATTAAAAAAAAAAAAAAGAAACTCAAAAACAGAGCATTTCACAGCAGGAAGATGGGGCCACGGTGCAGGACGACCTGGGGTCGGGTTCCTTCCCGGGGACTTGCTGGCCACACAACTGTAACAAGGTACCTACTTTCACGGCTCTCAGTTTCCCCAACAACAGGCGAGAAATACAATATTGTCCGCTAGGATTCCGTCAAGGATCACAGGAACTTAGCACCCGGGAAACAGTAAAGAGAACCCGAGAGAGGGTTGCCGTACCTCAGCACGTGCTCCCGCATCCTTGGTTCTTCTCCCTTTAGGGAAGTCTCTGCTTCTGGTCACTTTCCCATCTAAAGGGATCGGCCCCCACCTGTGGGTGTTGTCTTGGTGAAAAAGGCCAAACGTCTCAGAAAGCCTGGGTTTGATGGCTGCGGATGGGCGCTCTCAGCCTCTCTGCCCCTCGACTACAGCTTGAAGTTAGGTCTACGTTAGAGTCCTGGCTTTGCCTCTTAGTAGTTGTCCAACACTGGGCAGTGACTTCAGGATTTCTGAGCCTCAGTTTCTGCAGCTTAAAAATGAAGGATGAAAATGCATCCTTCTTGGAAGCCACACTGCCGCCCAGCCAGTGGAGGCGCCTGCCCACAACGCCTGTTCAGTCCACGCCCCTCCTTCGACAGCCTGGGTGTTGCCCTGTGGAGGCTGTGCAGGCCAGCAGAGGGCCGGGAACACAGTGGATCTTCAGGAGGTGTTTGTTAATGAACAGAGTTTAAAAAAAAATGCTCCTCAGAAAATAACAAGTGTCGGTAAGGATGTGGAAAAATTGGAACGCTCGTGCACTGGTGGTGGGAGTGTGAGGCTGTGCAGCTGCTGTGGAAAACGGTGTGGAGGAGCCTCAGAAATTAAAAGTGAGTTACCAGGCAACTTGGCAATTCCACATACATCCCAAAGAATTAGAAGAAGGGTCCCGAACAGGTATTGTACCCCCATATTGACAGCAGCATTAGCCACAGTAGCTGAAAGGTGAAGGAAACCCACATGTCCATCCGTAGAAGGGTGAATGAATAGTCAACACGTGGTCCATCCACACAATGGAACATTATTCAGCCTTAAAAAGGAGGGAAGTCCTGACACAGGCTACAACACGGGCGGGCCTCGAGGACATTATGTTCATGAAATCAACCAGCTACAAAGAACAAGTACTGAATGACTTTACTTACGTGAGGCCCCTAGAGTCTGATTCATAGACAGAAAGTAGATGGTGGTTTCTAGGGCCTGAGGGAGAGGGAGGGGGAGTTAGTGTCATTGGGGACAGAGTTTCAGTTGGAGACATGAAAAGAGTTCTGGGGATGATGGTGGTGAAGGCTGCACAGCGTTAAGTGAACGTACATGATGCCACTGAGCCGTGGGCTTAAAGATCATACATTTTACCACAATTAAAAATATACATCAAGGCTTTTTTCTTTCCTGTTTTCAAGCAACCCTACCTTTTGCCATTCACACGAAGTAAGGCAAAGAGTGAGGCTGCAGGAGCAAATAGGGTTGGTGGCGGGGGGGAAGGAGGAATGCAGGTCCCCCAGGGAGCGTGGAGGTGATGGAGGCTTAGGGAGGACCTCAGAGGGACCAGAGAGGGCCTCAAGCATCATATGGACCGTCCATGGTGGAGAACAGATGGTTCTGAGGAGATCGTCTTTCCAGGGGAAATAGCAGGAAGACAAGGACCCAAGGAAGGTGGGAGACTGGCAGCCCCTGGGGCCAGGGGAGAGCTGAGCACCAGGGGTCCCTTGCTTCCCGGCAGGAAGGCCACCCTGAGCTCTGTGTCCCCTGGAAACGGGACCACTGGGGACCCCATATAGCGACTTAAGAAAGAAACCCCCCCCACACACATTGAAAAGGATATACCAACCTAGAAGGACTACACTTTGTGCTCTTTTGTTTTTCCCTTCTGGTACTAAATATATGATCATAGGAGAAACTTTGGAAAATACAAAAAAGTGGACAAGAAAAATAAAAATCTCCATCACTCCAACACTCAGAGTTACAATTTACACTTTTGACTATTCAAAAAAATTTCACACATGGATTTCATAAAAATTTTCAACATTTATCACATTGCTGTAAAACCTGCTTTCTTTTCACCTAACCACGTAACAAACATTTCTCCACTGCACATGTTGAAATGGGACATGGTGTCCCATTCTATATGTGGCCTTCATTTAGCTCACAAGCCCTGGACACTGCTGGATGTAGTGGACAGATCCTTCCGAGTCACGTGTGTGGTGCCCTGCAGGTACCAGGTACAGTAAGTCCCCTATATATGAACGAGTTACATTCCAAGAGTGCGTTCGTAAGTCTAATTTGTTTGTAAGTCCAACAAAGTTAGCCTAGGTACCCAACTAACACAATTGGCTACGTAGTACTGTACTGTAATAGGTTTATAATATTTTTCACACAGATAATACATAAAAAACAAACACGAAAATAAAGAAAACCTTTTTAATCTTACAGTACAGGACTCTGGAAAGTAGAGTAGTACCAGCTACAGCTTTTGCACTTGCTTCTGGACATCCTGGGCTTGAAATAAAGATACTGTACTACTATACTCTGTATAGTAAAGTACACAAAAGTACAACCACTTGTCAAGGATGCAGGCACGTGACAACGTACGCCAGACACGTGAACTAACTCACATGATTGGGCATGTGAACGCACGTTCACATCTTTGAAAGTTTGCAACTTGCAGGTTCGTATGTAGGGGATTTACTGTACATGGTGAGGCCCAACACCCGTCTTCAAGCAGTTTATTTAGGGAAGAAAATTAATGAATAGGCGACTACAACAAAGAATGGCCAGTGTCATACTACAGACGCAGCAGGTACAAATGGAAGCCTTGGCTAATGTTTTCAAGCAATATAATTCATGTTTTCTTTAACAGTGTAATTTTCATTTTAGCTCTTACTCCCCCAGGGAATTTCAATCTCAATTCACTTTGGATCGCTCCCCTTTCCTTGAGTTGGCACTACAATTGGTGCTGCGTCTGTGATGCCAGGTGGTTGGGCAGGGGAGAAAGTGTGGGGCACTGGTCCTCAGCTTGATCTCCACTCAGACACACCCGAGTGTCCACCGCTCAGCCCGCACAGAGTGCGTGGAGCTCTCCTCCCGTCCAGCCCCCCACCCTCTGAACCTGCGCGAACTGCTCCTCCAACAAGCTATTTTCAGGTCCACTCCCTAGAGCCTCCTTCCAGGAGACAGAGGACAGCTCTCCTTCACCTGGGAGCCACTGACAACTGCACCCTCACTTCTTCTCATTCTGTCTTCTGTCCTCGGCTCTGGGCATCTGAGTCCAGAAGGGCTGAAAGGGTTGATCTTTCTTAAACTCCAGTCTCCTTGAGTCCACTCCTTTCTCAACAAGAGCCAGTGTCTTTGGAGGACAAGAGCCACAGTGTCCTCTTTCTGCCCTGCGAGTGAGCAAGGTGGGTATACATGGAAGGAGCGTTTCTCCAGTATTTCAACATCACCCTTCCTTGAGCCAAACAGCGGGTGCAACCAGGAAAGGCTCCCTGGGGGTGAAGAAATGCCTCCAGAAAGGGACGCCGTCAGAGCTGGGACCTGGTGGAGGAAAGGGGTGGCCATGTGGCAGCAGGAGAGGTCTTCCAGGAGAGAGGAGGGGCCTGGGGCCCTGCGGCCGCTCAGCAGGACCGAGGAGATGGTGAGAAATGAGGACCGAGGTGTTGGATGACCTGCTGATTCTCCTCCAGAGGAAGGTTGCTGTGGAAACCTGACCCAGAAAGAGAGGACAAAAGAGGCAAAGATGTTTTATTTGCTGGATGATTTTCTACGAAGCCACCATCATGCCCGCCAGATGGGAAAGGGGGGAAACTGAGAATGGTAATTTTTAAAGAAGCAAAGTAACAGCTTTCAAGGATCATGAAGTGGCCGCAGATTCCAAACTTCTGACCATTCGCTCAAGGACTGGGGTAAAATGAACTTTATGATATATTGTGGCAGATGCCTGCTGACGGCATCAAGGCCTCTGCCCTCCAGGAAGTCTCCAAGGACAGCATGGGACACACACTGTCCCCTGGGGGACAGGGGTCGCTGAAAGAGTTCCCAGTTCTCCAGGTGCCTGTAACAGCCTTGAATTCATAACTCTCCTCTAAGTCAGAAGATGTTGATCCAGCTGCCAGGGTTAATTTAGGTATAGCTTCTCCTAGAAGAAAATGACCTAGTATGACCCCTGGAGTTTCTTTCCAGAGAGACGGTGTGAAAGGTGATGATTTTCTCTGGCAGAGGCGTGCTTTGCTCATGCACTCCACATAAAAGGGTTTACTTGTCAAGGAAACTGAATCCAGTGCAGCCAAACGCGCCCTGTGTGTGAAGAAATCTTACAAATGTGGTACTCGACAGAGGTGTGGAATCACTTGAGAACAAGTTCAAGGGCACAGAATCCCTTTAAACCCTCTTTCAGATGCAATGAGTTGATAGATCACGTGAAAAAGCTTGCTATGACACTGACTCACATCCTTCCACACTTTCTGAGCAGACAGAGCCCCCAAAAGCAGTGTCGTAGTTTATTTTCCCATTATTTCTGTTTGGTTACCACTTAGCACATCCAAAACTGTTCTTAGCTAACATTCTGGGCTCCTGGCTGCAAAGTGCAGTCACTGCTGACAGCTCCACTCCATCTTCGCTGCAAGGATTTTAACACTGTGACCGCGAACAGGAGCTGGCGGGCTGAAGGGCGGGTCACAGCGGCCAGAGCCGGGGGAGGAGGGCGCACGGCCTCATCTGTGCTCCCCACACACGGCTTTATGTCATTTTCCACGTTCAAGATGCTACAGCCCCTGCCCTTTAGCAACAGCGACAGAATCGAAGGAAATGTTGACACAGTGTCCTCGGCTCTGCGGGAACTTGTGAGACGCAGCCAGGGGGCGAGGGTCGTTCCTGTCCTGCTTAGCGGGCATCGGAGGGTGGGCGCGGGGGGCAGGTGTTTATGAACAAGCTGCGCACTCTGAGATCTGATTTTAGCGAGGCTCACGGGAACCAGGAAGGAAACAGGCTGCCGAACGCAGCAGAAGGAGGAAGTATTAAAAAGCTATCCAGATAAGGGATTAATAACACGCACGGGCCCATAACAGATCACTTTTTTACAAAGTCTTTATTTATCAAGTATCTAAAACGCCACGTTATCACAAATATCAGTCTGCTTTGAAAAGCGATTTACAGCAGAATTCGTGACACGATGATGTACGCTTGTCCAAGGAATGCTCAGCCTGGCGCCCGGGCTGCACAGCGCAGCATCGGGGTGAGGGAGCCACGCGGCCCTCTCCGCCTGCAGAGCGGGACGCAGGGGGCACCCGCGACCTGTCAGGCCCCTCCCGTCTCCAAGGGTCCAAGGCAAGATGCGAGCTGACCCTGGAGGAGGTTGGCCCGTCTCTCCTGCGCTTCAGCCATACTCCACGCACATGTCCTCCTGAAAGCCGGGAAGAGAAATACCAGCAGAGCCGACCTTCCCTGCATGCACGTGACGGCTCTCCCACCGCAGTGAGCACACTGCCGGGGGTCCAGCTCTGAGACGGGCCACGGAAAAGGCAAGCTGCACACGGATGCCTGTGGCAGGGCGGCCCGAAAGCGGCATTGAGATCGGCGCCAGCCAGCTACAAGCCGTTCAGGGGGCGCGTGTTAAAATAACAGAGCTTGGGGAAGTGCGCCACCGTCAGAGAGGCATTCGCCCGTGGAGAAAGGGGAGAAACGTGACCAAAGAGGAACGGAAGGGGCTTTGAACTGTGTCTGGATTTTTACTGAAAAAATGACTCATGCAAAAAAAAAAAAAACAAAAAAAAACCCTTCCCTGGTGCAGCCTTCCCTGTGGATGCAACCCCATCACCAGCCTCGTGGACATCGGCCCACGGCAGACCTGCACCAAGGCTTGCATGCAGTGACACAGGAAGACGATCTTGTTCACACCTGAGCCTCACAGATGCCGCTCTGCTCACGGCCGGTGTAGGTGATTCCCACACCGTGGTGCGCTCTCTCCCAGGGGAGCAGTCTCAAACAGGGCCGTCTTTCTGGGTGCTCTGTACCGTGACCGAGCGGCTTCCAAAGCCTTGGTTTCAACGAGCTCTCCGTCGTGTTCCGGAAGACACCGGTTACTGCCCATGGTGTTCCTAAGTCTCAAGAACGAGAAATAAGGCAGGAACGTCCCTGTGGCCTTTCTCCTCCAGCGAACCTCAAAGCGCCTTCGGATAACAAGGGCCTAAGCTCTGCAGCACCTAAGCTCTGCGAGCAAACTCAACTCTGGTTTGCTGAGGCCACTGTCAGGGAAGGAGGCCCCTTCTCAAATGTCCTGAGACAGCTGTCAGGGTCCTTCATCGGGACCGTTTCATAATTAGTCCATTTACCCCTCACGCTCTGGATCCCTCAGAACGAAAGAACGCCAACACACCCGAGTGTGGAGGTGGGAAGGGGGCCTGGCCCAGGCCAACAGCATTTTCCAGAAAATGTAACTCCAGAGTCAAAGCAGCTTAATGTTTGAAAAGGGAGGAAAAGGAAAGGGCCCATAACAACAACTGAAAGTAAGCGTCTCCTTGAAGAGCCGGGAGGGCGGCACGGCCGGGACACACCTACCGCTCTGGGCGCTAGTGGCTCATCTGTCTCCCCCTTGGGGTAATACACCCCCAGCACTCGCATCTATAAGATGCATAAGTCACTGCAGACCACAGAATACCATCTACTGTCCCAATGTGTGTATTCCGAGTGGCTGATGCACCTTCAACTGTGCTGATGGCCACGAGGGGGCTGCTGAAGCCCCACCTCTGGGAAGAACGAGGTGAACCTGTGTCGTGGGATTGACAGGACACTGCATGCGCGTGAGTGCACGGAAGACCCCGAGGTGTTTTAAGTTTATGTATATTTATAGAAAAGCAAAACGTGCTGGAAGAATCAAACTCTTCTTGTGGACAGCTCTAGGGAGGAGGATTGGGCCTGGAACAAAGGAAGATTCACTTGGTTTTTGCCCTTTTATACAGTTTATATTTTCTGTAGTTGATATGTATTATTTTATCCCTAAAAACTTCTTCAAAAGAAAAAACAGAAAGAAACGACATTCTCAGGCTTCACTGCTTACTAAGCTGGATGAAAGCTCCAATCTGTCTAATGCAAGTTTGTTGAATGAATTAAAAATATAGACTAGAGTAAGAGAACTATCGAGTCCTGTGCTGAGCCGAAAGTAACAGCAGTTATTTCCCGGTGTGACAGAAACACAGCTGCTACATCACAGTCTAAATATCTCTACTTTCCCAGAAGGAACAACAAATACGCGATCAGGTTTAAGTACGCAAGTGGAGATCTTAGTAATTCTATGAAGAGCTGTATTTGGGAAAAGCCCAGCATTTTTAAGGCCCTGTCAAACCGTCACTGGCATGAGGAAGCATATAATATACCAATAAGCAAAAGCAGCTCACTGAGCCTGCAATTACGCAATCTGTGAAGCCCTGTCCTCCCTTCCCTACAGGACTCGCCACCGGGACAAGTAGGGGCTCCTCCTCTTAGTGTTGCCGTGGTAACTGGTCGCCTAACAAACAAGCAGGACCACGTGTCGACCACGTTTCAAAAATACACCTTTAGTACTCGGGTTGCTGAGCTGTCTTTTTTTGTTGTTGTCTTTAAGAAAAAAAATTTTAGCAATAATTTCTATAGAACGAGAGGCAGAAAGACAACTATCTTAACAGTCATTGGTAGAAAAAATGCTCTATTCAGGGCGGCCCTAATGCTTTTGGCTCAAGAAAACACAGCGGAGTCTCGCCTACTAGCTTCTGGGGCCATAGGGAGTGTGGATGGGAGGTGGGCGGGCGCCATCCTGGGGAGGGACCCCCAGGGCTGAGTCTGGGTCCTTCTATCAGCAAGCATTTCCTACAGAGCAGCCGTCCACAGGTGTCGGTACACTTCTCCTGTGGGCAGAGCAGACTCAAACTTAGGCTTTCCTTCCCTGAGAAGCAGAACGGCTCTTGGGTGCCTTCATGCCGTCCTTAGTGGTAAGCACTGAGACACAGGTTTCTCAGTCTTCATGCAAGAGAGAGTCCACATCAAACTGGACACGGCATTTCAGTAAATGTAAACACATTTCAGTCAGTTTTCACATTATCGTCAGGGTCTACAGAAGACCCTGAATACCAGTCTTCCTTTTGCAAAAAGCTCATCTGTCAATTCAATGTTTTCCTCAGGTGTGGGACTGAAGCCCCAGTTCCCACATTCCTCAAAAGAAAAAGTAGGGGCTCAGTCAGCTGTTCTCTTCATTTACAATGAAGCAACATCTCTGGTCTTGGCGTCCTCACTCTTGGATGGAGGAGTGGCGGATGGGCCTGTGGAAATCCTCGGGGCTGCTGACGTGCTCGGGTAAGTCGTAGCCTCTCAGGAAATGTCCACTGTTTTGCTGAGCAAAATAATACAGCTGCCTGGCCAGCAGAGGCTCGACCTTTAGTGAAAGATTGAAAAGAGATGTTACTGAGTTCTTCTATCTAACGTCCTGCAATAACCCTCCATACCTAAGGATACAGTCAGGTCTAAAGTGAGGTGCTATGACTCATCGAAACACGTCACACTGGGAGCCTTCTGGAGAACTGACTTTGTGTGAGTCCTCGCATACACCAGCCTATAAACAGAATATACTTAATTCTGGGTTTCCCTTGAAGGGGAAGGGAAAGCTGGTACCTGTAAACCAGCCGCCGCTTGAAACTTACGTTAAACTAGGACTGAATGAAGCTAATCGGATAAAACGACCAAGTTAAAGGTAAATTTAAGGTAATCGGGTAATTTAGGCCAATGGATTTATTTTTCCACATCTGCAGTTTGACAGGGATGAGGGGCTCAGTGATTTACAATTCATGGATGACCTGGTAATCTGTATATTTCTAAACCAAAGATAAAAGAAAGAAAGAAGCAAAACCAAACAACAGCAAAACTGCTACTGTGGAAAAAGAGAAGTTAACTGACCCAAGATTCCTCTAGTTTGGCTATTAGTGTGGACCACATTCACCAGAAAGTATCCAACATTCAGCTTTTCCTGAACTTGCAGCATCTAAGAGATCCGAATGCTTTCAGCCAATCGATTGTGCTAGTCACGTGAGCCTTTATGTTATTTGACATAAAATGACTTAAGCGTAACTCATCTGAGGTAACTGAAGTAAATTAAATCCATAATAAAAGGAGCAGGACTCCTGGGTGCACACGCATCCGTCCTCCATCACCTCGGGCTCATGGTCCCAGCTGGGGCTACGTCCTCACCAAGCCAGGCCGGTGTGTCCAAGCCCTGAGACTCAGACGCAGGGGCTCACCACCGCTTTCAGAGATGTTACTCACCAGGACCGAGACTATTTAGTCCTTTGACAGTTGTTAACAAGAATCAGTTATTATATCAATAAATCTATCGATCGCTGGAGAGAATCCATGAGAAAACTCTAAAGTTTGTGGGGACTATATTTCTGTTTATTGGTTGGTTGTTTTTTGATTTTATAATCAAGAAGCAGGGGATGTGTGTTTAAGGTTAGTGTTTTATTTCAGAGTTCAATAAGGAACATTATTAGATGTACCACAGTGTTCATTGCAGCTCTATTTACAACAGCCAGGACATGGAAGCGACCTAAGTGTCCATCACCAGATGAGTGGATAAGGAAGATGTGGCACATGTATACAATGGAATATTACTCAGCCATAAAAAGGAACGAAATTGAGCTATTTGTAATGAGGTGGATGGACCTAGAGTCTGTCATACAGAGTGAAGTAAGTCAGAAAGAGAAAGACAAATACCATATGCTAACACATATATATGGAATCTAAAATAAAAATGGTGCTGATGCACCTAGGGGCAGGATGGGAATAAAGATGCAGACCTACTAGAGAATGGACTTGAGGACACGGGGAGGGGGAAGGGTAAGTGGGACGAAGTGAGAGAGTGGCATGGACATACATACACTACCAAATGTAAAATAGCTAGCTAGTGGGAAGCAGCCGCATAGCACAGGGAGATCAGCTCGGTGCTTTGTGACCGCCTGGAGGGGTGGGATAGGGAGGGTGGGAGGGAGACGCAAGAGGGAGGGGATATGGAGATATATGTATATGTATAGCTGATTCACTTTGTTATACAGCAGAAACTAACACACCATTGTAAAGCAATTATACTCCAATAAAGGTGTTTAAAAAAAATAAAATAAAATCTGACTTGAATTCTGTTATTATTTGATGTAACTTTTTACCTGTTGCTGCCCATTACCTGGGCCCATTAATAACCCTTGCAGGTATGTAGCAATACAGAGTCTTCAAATTCAAAAATCTTCAGTATTCAAAGCTCTGTTTTCTGTGGCAAATTAATGCTACATGTTATCTATCTAACCCTTTTTCTTTCCTTTTCTGTGAAAGATGTTTACTTTGCACAGGTGAATGCATCTTAAGCTCTGCTGGAGAACATGGCCGTGGCCTGAGCGACTTGGCGTCCTTGAGAGATTTCACGCCTCCAAATAGCACATGGCCCTTGGTTTCCAAAAATTAAATAGTTTCTAAAAATGCAGAGATAAAAGAGGATTTGGGGGGACATTAGGAGGGGGCCTACAAAATACTCAAGTCAGTGGACAGCTTCCCACTTGGGAAAAACTTTCCCTTCAAGTGAAGATCAGCTGGTTGGCATTTTAAAAGCAATATTAAACGTGAAGAATTTTAAAGGGCAACTTTTAGCATCATCCTTTTAAAACCCTGTAAAATGGGAATATGACAATTTCCTTGAAAAATAAAAAAGATGGGATGGGTGCCGCCCAGGGCTGGAGATCACCCCCAGCGGTGATGAGCACATGTCCAGGGCTGGGAGGCACATGGTCCTTGGGCTGCACCCCTGCACCACTCACTGGACACCTTCCCTCCCTCCATCCCCTCTGCCCAGGTCCCTGGACACTTACTTCTCATCTGAACTCCTCTAAATGGGGCCCTGTCCCTGACGAGGGTCAGGGAAACTCAAACACCCGAAGGTGACTGGACACTCACGTGAGCAGTGATGAGCTTCCGTTGCCTCTGGGGATCTGGAAACTCTTCCCCGAAGCACAGCGTCACCTGGAACCTTGGCAGAGGCCGGCCATGGTGAGCAAAGGCTTGGAGCTCTGCAGAGAGCACAAGAGAAACCACTCAGAAAGCCAGCCGAGCGCTGGACGCAGGCTGGGGAGGGAGCCCACGCTGACCTGGAGGCCAGAGCAGGGGGGACAGTGGGAGCAGACGCAGGAGTGCGCACGCCCATTCACGCGGGTCTCTCCCACGGCCCCGCCTTCACTTCAAGGGGGCCACGCACCTTGCTCTGCGGCCTCGGACCCAGAGGAGGCGAGGGCAGCAGGAATGGGTGAAGGAGGAAAAGGAAATGGAGCCAGAAGAGTCCCTCACGCACGGAGAAAATGTGCTTTAAAATCAGACTTTTCTGACTTGAGCCAGGATGACTTAGAAACCTCATCTCAGAGCTGCCGAGCCCTCAAACCCGCGGTCCACGTGACTCGGGCACCGCAGAATCTGGGAGGCTGAGCCCATCAGGGGCAGCCGTGGGTTTGAGAAGGGAGGGCGGCGCTGGATGAAGCGCCGGGCCCACCTTTGTGGATGCGTGTCCCGAAGGCGCCTGCGTTCACCCTGACGGGACGCTGTCCCTGCCCACCCTCAGACCTCCGGCTGTCCTGCTTGTCCTCTAGGGTCTCCTGCTTGTCCTCAGGTCCCCAGAAGAAGTGTGCTCACGCAGGCGCTAGCCCGTCTGCAGAGCTGCGGCTGTCGCCTTATCAGACGTGAGCCGCTGCACGGCGGGGCTGTCCCCAGCAGCCTGCGGGGCCTGAATGGGTGGTTCTCAAAGATTTCCACTGTTCTCTTCAACCGAAGAAAAGTTTCTAGCTCACTCACTGGACCATTTGACTTCCTGCTTTTTTCTCTTCCAGAATTCAAATCAAACCTAACCGACTTCGGCAGAACGTGTGCAAAGCTTCCACAGTGCGAGGTGGGAGGTGACACCCACGCCTGTTGCGTTGGCACAGTTCTCTGAAAAAGTCGGCCGAGTTGCCTGGTAGCTTGAGAATGTTCGCGGGAATCCGCGACTGTGGGGCTGGTCTGCACAGCTGCAGCTCTTTAGTTCACAGTTTCCTCCTTGAGCCTCAGTAAACACTTCAAGATAAGAGGTTGCCCTGGGCACAGAGGAAGCCGCCAAGCCAGAGCAGCTCCTGGTCGCAAGCATGAGCGAGCACACCGCCCCGGAGGCCGACTGCCGGCGTCCCGCCTGCCAGAGAAGCGGGCCTCTTCCCTGGATGAAGCCCCCGGCCCAGCATGTCTTCTGCTTCCAAGACCCACGGCCTCGGAGGAGATCCAAAGGCAGGGCTCTTTCAGACCCCAGAGGTGCGGCCCTCGGCCCCTCCTCGGAGCCCCCCTCGGTCCACACGCTGGGCCCCAGGATGGACAGAACAGTCTGCTCGGAGGCAGCTCGCGGCTTGGGTCGGGGGGGGTGGGCTGCCTGGAGACCAGAGCCTCGGCTCTCCCTCTTCCTCCCGTTTTGCCTCTGGGGGAGGGTGAGTCATCCAGGGACATGTTTGTTTGGGGCAGCAAGAGAATTTGGAGGAGCCTGAGCAAATGTGGGCCACTTGAGCCCCAAAGGCTGAGCGAGTGTCTGGTGGTGGAGCTCACAGGCGCTCTGTGCTTCACGTGAACTGAATCACGAAGCAGCTTCAGGGAAAGGAGGGGCCCGTGACAGCCCAAAGACACAGGGTGTTTCTGAGGATGCGCCTGTATGAGAAGAGTTAAGAATGAGGTTGAGGAAGGACGGGCAGTAGCCAGCAGGGCAACCGCTTCTCCGTCCAGAAGCAGCACTGTGAATGGGGACAGCTAAGTGGAAACTCCGGACCACCTTCCACCAGAAGGTGGCCGAAGGCCTCACAAAAGCCGGCCCAGGGCTGACTGAATTGTCATGAAATCAAAACTGGGAAAACAAAACCTACTGGTTCTGGAAAATGTGATTTGAAACCTAGAAACAACTCAAAGCCGTCTCATAATTTCCCCTCTGCAAAATCAGTTCAACACGCTCGCCGTGGTCCCAGCTGCTGGAAAGCATCTGCTCGGGGTTGATACATCTCAGAACCACGGACGCTCACAGTGTACTTATAACCCTATGATTTTTCTAGGACCCTTAAAAGAGCTGGAACACCAACAGGTGTGCTTGCTGAGAACACACTGGCCGGTGAAGTATGAAGCTTGTTAGTTGGTGAGTATTGGATGAATCCCGGCGTTTCAAGACCTCAGCCTGAACCACAGCCCCCGACGATCCCCCTCCACAGCCCTTCTGATGGGGTGGCAGGCGGACCAACAGGAGACCTACTCTGGCATCGGGCCCCGCGGGCTCAGGGCCTCACAGAAGGAAGACCTGCTGGGAGTGGCCTGCGGCCTTCGCCCCCTGTGGCAGGCGTGCCGTCTCCAGCTCCGTCCTCCCCAAGCCTCACAGGTAGGGCCCATTCCGGCACACACGCGCCCGCTCACCTGATAAGAACTGCTGCGTGTCAAAGAGCTTGCAGGCCTGGTCCCTCTCCAGCTTGTTGGGCCGGTCGCTGCACAGCGCCAGGGGCCCGTCCCAGTAGACCCTGCTCTGACACAGCCTCCTGGCGTAAAGCCCGTCGGGGGCCATCCAGAGCACCACGCCCCTTTCCAGGTGGCTCAGCAGCTTCTCGATGTTCTTCCTCTGGCCATTGTCCTCCGGGTAGGGAAAGAGGACCTGGTCCAGGCTGCTGGCGTCATAGGTGTGGGCGTGGGAGAGCCGGCAGCCTTCGGGGCTGGATGTGGTCAGCTCTTTCACCAGGACTTCCCGGTAGTACAGGCAGATGTGGAGCCGGCAGTCTGCAAACACAGGCCCGTCGGGGTCAGTGCTAAGGAGTCAAGGTGCTGGTGCCCCCCAGGATGCCAAATGACTGCCCAGAGCAAAGTGTCCTTGGTGGGACGCTCGTAAGAAGGGGCCTGGGGGACGGACGTTGCAAGGCCTTACATCCCTCCCGGAGACTCACCCCGTGGTGGAGAAGCTCTGTACGAGTCTGGGTAATGTCCTCTAGCTCAGCATTTTCCAAATGTATGGGACATGGATTTTTTTGGGGGGCAGAGCATAGGGGTGGTGATGGCAACACTTAGGTCTAATACAGCGAGTCGTGTGCCGCCGAGCAAAAGTTCATTTTAAGCACAGCGATCGGTTTGGAGTTTGGAAGAAGTAAACCCTAAGTTTAAATAATTTCTACCAGCAAAAAGAGTACAATGGTGTTTCAGGAAAAAAAAGCAAATATGTCCACATATCCAAAACTACCCTAAAATATCAATATGATACCGGTTACATTAAAAAAATTATACACATCCAAGTATGCATTGAAGTTCTGGGAAGCATAAGCCTTGACAGTGGTGATCTCTGGGTGGTGGGACTATGACGTTCCTATTTTCCATTTTTTGCTTTTCTGATTTCTAAATTATTTTTCCACTGTATATGTACCACTTGTATAATAAAATTACCTCGTGAGGGAAACGTCCCAAGCGTAAAGTCCGCTGAGACCCACTTCGCTTTGTGTTTGAGTCTGAGGCTGGCTCTAGAACTGTGCTTCTCAAACACTAAACGAGATGAACTCATTTTTGAAACTTTGCTGATTTTAGAACCTTCTTTAAAATGCGACCCATGGGCTGAAAGGACCAGGCCAGGTTTGCCAAGGGCCACTGACCTGGAGTGCCAAAGGGCTTCCCGAGAGGCAACAGCTCCCACAGTAACTGCGGGGTTCAAACCTGAGCGGGTGGCAGTCCTCTGATCAACGGGCCAGGCTGCTAACTAGTCTGTACTGCGCACACCCAGAGAAACCCACAAGAGCCTCTCATCCCTCAAGGGCAGGTTTTGAGACTCAAACAACCCACATCACTGCCTCAAGCCTCCTCTGTGACTCCTGCCGCTGTGAACCCCGAGGAGTGGGTGTCGGCCACTCGAGGTTTCATTTCACTGAACGTCATCAGAAATCACGAGGTCATGGGGATATAAATAGCTGTTTATTTCCTACTCTTCAGGCACCCACACAAGTCTTATGTGCTCAAGAAAAGGGTTTGAAAGTTCCTAAAAACAAACAGGCCTTTCTGTTCAGAAACCTCTCCTCCCTCCACTGTCCAGGAGCAACTAAGAAGAAAGGCAGCAGGCTTCCCTCAGAGTCTCAGAACCAAAAGGAGCCTAAGGGTGGGCAGCTCCCCTGGGTGCAAGGCCGGTGGGCCAGCTCCCCTGGGTGCAAGGCCGGTGGGCCAGCTCCCCTGGGTGCAAGGCCGGTGGGCAGCTCCCCTGGGTGCAAGGACGGTGGGCCAGCTCCCCTGGGTGCAAGGAAGGGCCCCAGCTCTCCTCTCCTGAAACCTTGAGAATTCAGCTTGTTTTCTGTCGCTCATTTTCAAAGAGGCCAGGGGGCAAGGTGAGAATTCTGAAGCTTAAGCTTTCCATTTTCAATGTATGCAAATCTCATTTTAAAACAATCAAAACATTATCTAAAAAGTAAATGTACGTACACTACACGTGCTCAGTAAACCTCAGGTATCTTCCTTAAAACAGGAGAGACCGCTGAGGTATGGGGATTCCTTTAGAGAGAGACTCTAAAAGCCAGATCTGATCTGTATTTGTTTGCAAGACACACGATGCAAGATGCTCCTCACCGAGGCACCAAGCGTGCCGAGGACGGAGAACCCAGAGCTCGCGTCCCGGGAAACCGACGGGGCCACTGTTTGTTTGTGGCTAAGCCTGCGGGGAGGATGAGCTTTCCAAAAACGAGCAGCCCCTGCGCTGTTGCAAGAAGCTGCACTGCGTCATGGGGGTGCTGGCTGTAGGGAGACCCTCGGTAAACGGAACTGGAGGGTCCGCACATTCCTGGACAGTCAGACGCCAGTGCAGAGCTTAGAATGACTCAGTTCAGACCAGCCTGCAGAAGTGGATCAGGGTCCGAAGCCGGCCTCTCGGTGCTAACTGTGCTAACCTCGTTCTCCCAGCTGGGAGTCAGAGGCGTCCACCCGCTCCAGGCCCCAGCTGAGCTCACCAACCCCACGAATCCACCCAAAGGTGAGGGGACCCTCACAGACGCCGCCTCCAGGGA
The DNA here is from genome assembly GCF_949987515.2 of Delphinus delphis. NCBI lineage: Eukaryota > Metazoa > Chordata > Mammalia > Artiodactyla > Delphinidae > Delphinus > Delphinus delphis. The sequence continues at coordinate 243,128 of NC_082692.2, read as the reverse complement.
GCCCCACTCACCTGAGAGGGCCAAGGCTTCGGCAGACCTTATGCTTGGCTCTATGGGGATCCCGGGGGCCTGGGACTCGGGCGGGGCACAAGCATAAAAGGTTCCTGTCACCTGGCAACCTGCATTTGCAAATAAAAATCAGATGCGGCCTAGACAGAGCCCCTCGGAGGCAGAGGGAGCGGAGGCGGCTCCCTGAGGGGGGCCCGCCGGTCCCCGGGGGTGCACCAGCCCGGTGGGGGAGGGCCTGGGCCCTCGAGAGGCAAGGAGGCCGAGGTCCAGTCGGGAAAACCAAGGCTGAAGGAGGGAGGAGCCTTTTCACAGCCCGAGGGAAATTGGAGTCGCCCTCTGTCATTTTCTTCCTCCCTCCCTCCCTCCCTTCTTTCCTTCCTTCCTTTCTTTGTTAGTTAACACCTCCGCGCCTCACCTCATTACCTGTGTGTGTGTGTGTGTGTGTGTGTGTGCGCGCGCGCGCGCGCGCGCGCGCGCGCTGAGAACATTTCAGACCTACTTTCCTAGCGACTTTCAATACAGCAGAGCATTGCTAACTGTGCTCGCCAGGCTGAAGCCACAGAACGTATTCATCTCCTAACTGAAGTTTGTGCCGTTTGACCAACATTCCTCCGTCACTGATACGCAGGGTAACTGAGGCGTGATTCACCCGTTCACACAGCAAGTTCGTGGCAGAGCTGTGAGCCCAGGTCTCTCTACATGAGATCTGACGCCCAATAGCCGGATCAAAACCCTGCCCGTGGCTTTGTCCGCATTCCCTTCGCCGCTGCTTCTGGAACCAGGAGGGGCTGAGCCATGTTCCTGCCGGCACAGCTGCCGTGTTAAATGTCAGCAGAGAAAGAGTATGTGGTAGAACCTCGTTGTGCTGGGGTGTCATCTAATGTCACTTAATGCTTCAAGATATGTCCACCAGTCTACCCTCTCAGAGCTCTAGGCATTGCCTCTTCACCAGGGTCACTAGTTCAGCAGAGCTCATGCCCCGGACCCGGGTCTGAATTCCAGAAACCCGTCCAATGTCAGCTGATTCCCTCACTACAGTACGGAAAACAAACCTTCACTGCAACTCACTCTTGAGAAGCTAATAAAACCAAATTCTCAGCTTTTTTGTAAACATGCCACTCAATACAAATCCTAAATAATGGCATACATCTTCAATCCCACACGCCAAGAGTGACCCGGACCTGGCTGGAAAAATACTCCTAGAGCCATCTGTGTGTTGACTGATCTCAGGATTTCTATTTCAGTAACAGCTCAGAAGTCCTGCAAGCTTGTGCTTTGCTGCACGAACGTTCTGTGTGAGATCTTCTCTGCACTTAGCAAATCAGTGCTTTCGCTGAGAGATCTCATCCTCGTGTCTGGGGAAGGCCTCCGGGGGGACCACATCTAATCTCGTCCAGCACCAACACCAACCGGGCGCCCTTTTGTGGAGACCTTTTCTGTTTTCTTCATAGTATTTATTCATCCCCTTCTTACTATCACCTCTAATCCCAGTGACAACTGCCGTGGGCACACCACTGCCTGAGAGAAAGCCACCAGCGCGATAATCTCCTGGTGTCCCTGTGGAGGGGTGCCTGGGCTCAGCTGCAGGACGCTGACTTCACAGAAGTGTAGGCAGAGACAGTCAGCGTTAAGGGACAGTCTAGTCTTCTCTGGGAAGACTGACAAAACCGACTACTTTTTGCCCAAGGTTAAAACATAAACTTTAAGATTATTCAGGAAGGAAGAAACATGTTAACTTACTAAGTAGCTAATTTAAAACATAGCCAACCAGTCTGAAACCTGACACCCCGTCCTGCGTGGCCTGGCTCCGGAGCTGGGAGACCTGGAGTTGAACCCAGCCCTCACTCTCACCCAGTAGCTTCGGGCACGTTGCTTGCATTCTGGGAGCGAATCCCTATACAAAACAGGGCAGTTTTCAGGGGCCTGGCGAGATCCCTGCAATGCTTAAAGAAGGTTCCACGAGGCAGCCCGAGCCTGGGTCCTGGCACACAGCAGACCAGGCATCAGTGAACCTTGGTGTCCTCCTCTGGGGGCCTTTTTCCTCCTTCACCGCATGCGGGGCCTTTCCTAGCGGCTCGGAGGAGGTGAGAGCCGTGGGACGGCACAGAGGACAGACCAGGCGGGGCCAGGCCCTCTGGCCACAGGAACTGCCCCAGCTCCCTCCTTACCGTTTTCACAGGCTGGGCCTTGCCAGTGGTGGCTGCGAGGCCCGAAGGTCACAGGACACTGGTACGGAGTCTCCGGGTGGGGCTGATCAGGGACGAACTCTCTCCAGCCTCGGTCGTGGGGCGGAATCATGTAGGTGTGAGCCTGCTGGAGGGGCCAGAGGGGAGCTGGGGGGAGAGTGCCCAGCCCGGGGATGGCCTCGGGGAGCCCCCAGACTCCTCGGGAGCTCCCTTATCTTCCAAAGAGGCTTGGTGGAAACCCGCCATGAAGAAGCAAAAGGCACAATGGAGACAGTGTTGTAAAGTGATGACCTATGTGAGGCTTCGTCATATGGGTAAACCTGGCACCAAAGTACCGCAGGGAAATGTGCCTTCCTTTACCAGCAAAGTGAATAAAACAGAGCTGTGATTCACATCAGAAGCGTCTGCAGGGATCAGCTGCCCTGCGGTTTCACATGATAAAGCCCTGCTCCCAAAATCTTGGACTCTAAGGTCGGTTCCCAGATTTCAGAGTCTAACCGACAGGCAGACACACCCACCTCCCCTCCCTAACTTCCAACCAGCAACACCAGGTGGAAACTGAGCCGTTCATCCAGTGACCCGGGATTTGGTTTGGCAGATTGACAAACAGCAGAAACGGAGTTCTGCTGCTTTGCTTGTAGGTCTCTGCCGGGGCCTCCCCTCCTGGAAGCCCTGCCCCCCCGTACCTGGGCTGGGAGTGAGCAGTAAGGAGCCGGCATGCTGTACGGGCGGCTCATGGGCACCTGTGGCTCCTCCAGGGTCAGCTGCTTCGCTCCTGAGTGTTTGGGCCAAAGGGAGACGCACAGTGTTGAAAACGGGAACTGGAAGGGCTTAGAAAAATACCTGAGAGTTTAATTCCTAGAATGCAGAACACAGTACTGACAAGTAAGGCGTTTTTCTACAGTCTCCTTGGGCAATTGTTTATCCAGGCCATTAAACTGGTTCCCACAAGGTCCAATGTATGTATGGAGCATAGTAGAGAAACAGATACATAGTAGAGAAACAGTGCGTGGCGGGCCTTGTGGCCTCGAGGGCTCCCCAGCGAGATGTGCGGCTAGTGAGGTCACCTAGCGGTTTGTTTAAATTGCAGATTCCCGGGCTCTACTCTGACACACAGGTCAGGATCTCGGCAAGTGGGAATGTGAATTTGAATAAGCACCCAGTTGACCATGACACACTCTAAAATTACTATGAGTGGTAACAATATTCGGAGCTTGAACGCTTCCCTTCTACAAAATGGCTAATCACGAGAGACTGATGGATGAGTAAAGCTTCAAACAGCTTTTCCATTTTTGGCTTGGAAATCTGGCCCGTATCGTAGTGGAACTACTGCAAAGCACACACACATGCACGCACACAGGTAGAGACCTGGAGTCTGAGAACTTATTCTGCACTAAAACCACGAGAATTTCAATTTATGACCCGAGAACTTGGGCAAGTCGCCTGCTGAGCGTGACTGGGCGGCTGAGGCAGGCAGGCTATAAGAAGCAGCAGGCAGAGAAAGGGACCCTCACAGTGAAAGTGAGGCGTTGAAGTGCCCGGCGGCCCGACCCAGGAAGCCCACCTTTCTTGGCGCCCTCAGGCACGATCCTGTACACCTTGTAGGGCTCAGAGATGTCCAGCTGGCTGCGCTCCACCAGTTCCTCGAAGTCGTTGCTCTTGTTCAGAGCGCATCGCAGACGTGTCTTCCAAGTAGGAGGGTCCGGCTTGTCGATGCCTTCCCGAAACTTTCCTTTAAATAGCGCCCAAGCCTGGTGGGAAGGAAGAGGGGAAAAAGTTAAAATCCAGGTCTTTCCAAAGAGAATCTGGGAATTGCATTTGTAAAGGAAAGAATTGTGTCAGGGGCTTCAGGTTCACACTGTTGCCCAAAACGTGGGACAGAAAGACAGCAGGTGTTTGTAAAAGGCGGGTGAGATTGGAGGACCCCTGGAAGGGCTCCAACCACAGGGTCTGGCGTGAGTTGGCTGGGAAGCAGGGACAGAGCTGTGGGGTGAGGGCCCACCCATACAGCACCTCTGGACGTCAGAGGATCTGAGGTATTCTGCACGCCAGTTCCCTGAGGAAGTCCCCTTCGCCTGCTCTGCCCACTGGTGGTAGGGCTGGGCCCTAATGCGCAGGTCGCTGGGTAAACTGCCCAAGGGGGAAACAGTCAGGACAGCGACGCACACACAGAGGACAAGAGAGAAACCCCCAGATAGACCCTGAGAGGGACAGAGGGGAGAAAGCGGAAGGGAGAGAAACACAAAGGCGATGGGGACGGGAGAGAGACCAGCACAGAACTTTCCAGAGAGACTTGGAAAGAGGGAGTCAGACAGAGACAGTGAGACATTGGGAGACACACAGATGGAAGGACCAGAGAGGAGAGAGAGGTAGGAGAGTGAAGGCCGGAGACAGAGAGTGAGAAGACGAAAAAATATTCAGGGAGAGACGGGAGAGAACAGACGCAGAGGAGCAGAGACCAGACAGTGAGGGGCACAGCCCAGCACACCCACCGGCGTTCACAGAAGGGGAGCCTGAAACACAGACGCGTGTGGATCAAGGGAGGCGAAGAGGGATCCAGAGGTTCACAAAGAGGCTCCGGCGGAAACAGCGGTGCGGCCTGGGACCGCCCCTCTCCCTGGTGGGCGAGCCTCCGGCGTCTGACCCTCGGGGTCTGCGCGCCCCACACGCTCTGACTTGGGACCCGGTCCTCCCTCTGCGAGTCACTAGAGAAGCTGAACCCTCTCCTTCTCCCAGGGCTTGGGGCGCTGGCCAGCCGGCGCTCCGGGGCGCCCGCGCGTCCCTCCCCGCTGAGAACCGCCGGCCTGCCGGCTGCGCACTGGGCCCGCGGAGCCCGGGTCAGGTCGGGACGCGCGGGCCGCTGCCCCCCCACCCCCCCAAGCCGCGCCCCAGGCACCTTGAAGAGCGCGGCGTCCTCCTCGCGGTTGTAGTCCTGCTTGCCCGCGTGCTTCCAGGGGATGCGGAAGATGCTCTTCTCCTCGTTCTCCCACACTAGCCCCGGGTACTTGCCGCTGTCGATCTGGTCGATCAGCCACTGGCGGAGCTTCCCGTTGCCGCAGCTCACGGAGCTCATGCCGAACTCGCCGCCTCGGCTGCTGCCCTCCAGGTTCATGTCCAGCGCGCCGGCACAGTCCCCTCGCGCGCCCAAGATCCGCTCCTGCGCCCGCTCTGCGCTGCGGGGGAGAGGAGGGCCGCCCTCCGGTAATGACCACGAGGCCCCGGAGTCTCCGAGGCGGCAAGGCGCGCGCTACCGAGTCGGGGGCGGCTAAGGTCCCAAGAGAAGGCACCTTTCAGCCGGCCCGGCTGGTGCTCTGGGCGCGTGCCGTCCTGCCGCCTCCCCGGAGGCCGTCCTCCCACCCCACCTTCCGGACTCTCCATTCTTGTCACGCCCCGCAGCCCGCGCGCAGCCCGCGCGCTGCCCAGACTTGCGGCTCTGGCCTTCGCGCACCCACCGACCCCCTCCCAATCCCACCGCCACCGCGCGTGACACTCTGCGCACTCGTAGTTGCTGCTCCCCTGCAGCAACTACTCGGCTCGGGCCCGAGCCGAGGCCAGTCCATTTCCCGCGCCACTGTCAGTTTCCACTGGTGCCCTCTCCCAAGTTCCCACTCCCTTGGTGGCCCGGCGTGTCTCGCACGCGGCCTCCCCTTCGGGCCGGCGTTCCAGGCGCGCGGCGCCCGCAGCTCCCCCCGCGGCCTTCGCCGGGACCCGCACTCTCTGCCCCAGCACACTCTTTTGCCCCTGAGCCCCGGCAGCTGGCGACGATCAGGGGGGCCCCGCGAGCCCCAAGAGGCAGAGAGCGAGCCAGCCTTAGCGAGCCGCGCAGCCTCGTAGCGGGGGATCCCCGCGCGCCGAGCGTCAGCTGGAGCCGGAGGCCGGCCGGGGAGAGCGGAGGCGGGGAATGTGCCGGGTAGGGCGAGGGGTCGCGGAGCGCGGGGCCCGGAGCGGCCGAAATTCGGAGCGCCTCTCTTCCACCACCAGCCGGGAAGCCAGAGCCTGAGGCCGAGGTGAGTTTGAGCCCCTCAAGGAGGAGCAGGGGAAGCAGCCCCGGGGCGGGGGGACCGTCCCCCGCGGTTAAGCCTGCCGCCCGCTGTGGGTTCCTTCGACGGCCCCACCTCGGCCACGCCTGGGCCCCGACGAGCTCGTTATCCGACCCGGTCCACAGCGTGGCCTCCCCGGGCCCGGGCTGGGCCGACCCGTGCGCGCCGGGGCCGCGGGAGCGCCCGGCCAAGAGCGGATGGAACGGGCGTCGGGGCGACCTCGAGGGGCGTGCTCCCTGCTGGCGACGACGCTGGGGCCCCTGCGCTGCCCTCGAGATGGACCCCGAGACCTCTGGCCTCGCGGCAGGTTCGCTGTGGTGCCCGCCTCGCAGCCGTGCTCCTTCCCGACCCAAGTCTTACCTTGTCCCCGACGCGGAGCTGAGGGCGGCGGTGAGTCCCAAGTTCAAGCAGTGAAACTAAGCCTCCGAAGTGCGAAAGAGGAACTTTATAAAGCTTAAAAGCCCCGCTTGGGGCGGGGCCTGGGGCGGGGCGGGGCGAGCCGGGGGCGCCTCCTGGCGGGACTGGGGGGCTGCGGGCGCAAAGCTGGGCGCGCGGGGCCGCGCTGGGGACGCACCTCGAGTCGGGCGCACGGGAACCTCAGTTGGGCGGTTTCCTGCCAAGGGCAAGGCGCGAATGGGGACTTGGCCTGCGCGCAGGGACTGCGGGAGGCCCGCCGGTAACTAACGAAAGTCGCTACAGCGGCGCTGTAAGAGCGGGTAGCAGGGCCTGTGCAGGAGCGGCAGTCCGGCGCGAAGGGGGCTTGGCGTAACCAAAGACAGAGGACTGTCCACATCGAAGACCTGCGGGTAGCTGGGGGCCACCCTTGGCTCGGCCGCTGTCACCGAGAGCCCCGCCCCTCCGCGGTGTTTAGAGAACGTCACACTCATTGAAAAGAAAAAAGGAAATGTCCCAGATCCTTGAGCTATGAACTGCGGCTCACCCACTGCCCGCATGTCTGAAACGCTCACATACGCGTGCGTCTCTTAAACGGGTGAATTGCAGTGACTCAGACTGCACAGCCCCCGACGTTTTGATTATGGCCACAGGAGAGAACGGGAAGGGTCCCCGAGCATCCAAGTGCCTAACTGCTCTGGGCTTCACAGTGACGTAGTTTTAAGCTCAACCTGGTAAGAAACAATTTACAAGTGGGGTTTTAAATGTCCAGAATAGGAACAATATTTAAGCGGAGTGATTTTACTTCATTTTCCAGGATCTCCTTAATATCGAAATAAACTCCCTGAGCACCTGCCCACTAAACTCCCCCAGAGCATCTTGGGTGCTTCAGCATGTTTGTGTAGTTAACAATTTCAGGTAAACCGTCAGATCACTGGTTTCTATATGATTTTAGACCACCACCATCCCAGGTCAACACGCAACTTTTGAGAAGCTTCTGATTTCACTGATTTCTCAGTTTTTCTTTTAATCTTATATATTGGGCCGTTGTCTCCTACCCAAAGAACAAACTAAGTTCAGGTTAGAGCAAAACAGGCATGAGGTGCAGAGTGGGGTGCTCTTCCTCAAACCAATGACTTTCTCAGAAATTAACAGGATGCCATGTTTTTATTCACTTAAGTAAGTTTTCCATTATCAGAATCTATGTAATAAACAACAGGTTTTTTTTTTTTTCAAAGAAAATTATGGTCACAGAGGTTTTTCTTCTTCTTTCATGGATTCATTCATTCAACAAATATTTTTCGAGCACCTCTGCTTATTACGAACCGTCCTTGGCACCTGGGATACCTCAGTGAACAAAGGGCACGTCTTTACACTTTAACCGGTGCTCGCCAGCAGCAGACGGGAGATTGCTAAGAACAAAAATGGCACACTTGAGCTTTTTGCACTTTCGCACACGTGTCCTCTGCCCAGACTTAGCTGTTTCAACATTCTCCTCACTCATCCGCTTTCAGACGTTGAAAACCACGTTTACCTTGTTTTAAAATGTGATTGCAAACCTTCAACGCCATCTTCTGGTTTACTCATTTGTCATATTGATCTACCAGAAGTGGTATTTTCTCTTGTATCATGAGGCGGATACAAAGAATAGTGTATGTTAATCACTGAAACTCTTGGTGTCCTCACTGGCCCTGGGAAGTGGTGGGTGGTGACAGGCAGGGCCCGCCGGCTGCTCACAGAAGACTTTTCCATCGTAGTCACAGTTGAAAGAGAAATGACAGAAGTTTTGAAGTTGGCCCTCCGCCCCCAACACTTGAGGAAATCAAAGTGCCCCTCAGTGAAAGACTAGACATTATCTTCAAAGGTCACAGCTTGTAAAAAAGTGAAAACAAGTAAGGACGCAGGTCATTGAATGTCTCTCCAAAACAGGGCCGATCATCGTATTCTGTGAGGAGGTGACTTACTTCCGTGAATTGTCCAGACGTGGAAGTGCTGCTGTGGATGCAGCCCAGTCTGAACGCCAAGGCTCAATTTTCCTTTCATATTTGTTGTAAAGAAACCGTAAGAGAAGCTTAATTTACGTAAATGCAATATTTTACAAATCAATCTTTTAAAATTTTACATTCGTATGCAAGAAAAGTAGTTTAGAAAAACCCATACTAGACACAAAAAATAAATTATTGAAACCCTTGTTGTGGATAAACCTATTCTCTCACTAATTATTCTTTCAGAAGGAGGGAACTAAATGTATTAAAAACAGTGCGATGATATCATTGAAAACATTTAAAGGGCAGTGATTTTTAGTTACTTGTAAAAAAGCAGGAAAATACTAAAAATGGTGCAGTTCGTATAAGATAAAGGGCTCCTCTAACGCTCTCTGGCTGCGTGTGTGTGCAGTGCTGATTGTTGCCTCTGCCCGTGGCATCCTGTGTGGCAGTGCTAGTGTATTATTACTGGACTATTATGTCTTCATATAAATATTAATATATACTATGTAACAGCACAGTGATACACGGTAATATAGTAATACGCTGTAGTATACACCATACAATATGCTCTGACACTACAGTGATGTGGTGCTCGTGTGTCACGGGACTAGTGTAGTAGAGCAGCGTCCTATCGCGACATAATGCTGTAGTGTGTAATATGGTATTCTTACTGCATGATCTTATTAATAATTAAATGCTCGGGTGTGGGACAGCTGGTTCAAGCTCCTGAGGCCTTGATGGACTATTTAAGGGAAGTCTCACCTTCCCGCGTGCAGCGGAGGTGACAGCTTTCTCGCCTCCCAGCGTGCTGTGATAACGAGACAGTGCTGAGCCCATGCCTGGCACATCCCGTGTTCAACAAGGCAAGACTATTATCACTTACATTGTGCTTCAGCATTTAGGGAAGTTTCATAGACTTTATCTCGCTTGATCTCCAACCAAAGCTGCCCCAGGGGGCAGGGCAGGCAGTGCTCAGGCCCAGGTACAGATAAGAAAAGAGATTCAAAGGGGGTCTGCTGAGTTCCACATGGCTTACCCTAAGACCCGTTCTGTCCTCTGCCGGGGTCTACAGGCCCTTGGCTGCCTGTCGCGATATCTTCCAAAAGCAGCCTCTGAGCGCAGGCCTGTCAGCCTGGTGGCACTTGCACGGCAGCCTGGCCCCTCCCGTGAGCAGGCGAGGCGCAGTCTCCCCACCTCTTCTCCAGCCTCCGCTGAGGCTGGAAGCAGCAACCACTGAAACTTCTTCCAACCCTAAACAACTGTTTTCTTCTTTCGGCTCTTAGAACCAGTGGCCTTTCTGGTTACGGTAAGTTCAGAGTAAGAAAAACCGCCTTTTTTTGTTTTAAAGCCACTGACCTGTCTGGTCTCCACTTCATTCTTCTCCATGAAGCTATATTCACTCTGAGGAAACAGGTCCTGCTTTCAAATATTTAATCCTCTGGGAAAATCTAACCTTATAAGCTACTTATACAGGACAGCAGTTAGGGTGGAATGCTCTGGAAAAGAAGTTGTATGTTAAATGCTGTCACAGCACACCCAGTTTATAGGAATTGAGTTGAACTTGGTAATGTGATGAACTCCTTGGCAATACCAACAGGGCACCTAAACCTGGATCTTTTTTCATGCAGAACTGTATACACTTTCCTAATTTAATTTGCTAAGTGCCCTGCATCTCTTCAATGAATGAGCTCTGCAGAACAGCCTCGAGCATTGGCTCTGGGACCCTGTAGCCCATTGGCAAGAGGACAACCCACTGCCAGGCATATAGGAAACTGGACTTGTGATTTTAATCAGTTGTGTAGTAAAAAGTCACAGAGTCAAATACACTGTGTAAGCAGCGGTTCCCTTTTGTCTCCTCTTCTTGCCAGTGTTCTGAGAAGTCTCCTATGACGCGTCCTTTCTGTGACTCTACGTAAGCAGTGACGTGGCTTTAACAAGGGACCTTACGATTCTGCCAACTCCCTTCACCAAGCCAACAAAAGGGCAAATGGTTTGCAAAGACTTTGGGCAATTTTCTGAAAACTGAAGCAATAGGTGAAAAGCCAGTTCCTCCCATTTGCAGCAGTTCACAGGCTGGGTTGTTGTCCAGCTCAACCCTCCTTCCAGCTGGACGCTGTGAGGCACACTGTCACTTGTCGCATAAGAGGTGTCACTTCTGAGACCTGAGGGTCCTGTCGGTGGCAGCTTGTGACAGCCGGTTATGCCCCAGTACCCAGTCCCCCAACCTCAGGGGCTTGGAACCACGCAGGGCTGCGTCTTGCTCACGCGAGTCATTTGTCCTGCTCGTCACCGCTCTGAGAACTCAGGCCAACAAAGCCGCGTGTGTCCAGAACCTTCCTGGCCACAGGTCAAAGAGACGGGGTCAGAAAGAGCCAGTGCTGTTCTCTGAGCTTTCCTCTCCCCGTGACTCCTGCACCCCTGGTGGAAGGAAGGAGGGCCTGGTGTGGCCTGGCTGAGGCAGGAGCCCAGCGGGAACCCAGGGAGAGCGACGGCCTCTCGGACCAGGGTGCGTGGAGGGTGGTCAGAGGAGGGCGGCAGCGCGCAGGGGGCGCGGGTGCATGTGCGATGAGCTCGAGCTAACGTGACTGGAGTTTCCAGGATCAAAGATAGCGGGTGAGGGTCTTCACTGGTGGCGCAGTGGTTGAGAGTCCGCCTGCCGATGCAGGGGACGCGGGTTCGTGCCCCGGTCCGGGAAGATCCCACGTGCCGCGGAGCGGCTGGGCCCGTGAGCCATGGCCACTGAGCCTGCACGTCCGGAGCCTGTGCTCCGCAATGGGAGACGCCACAACAGTGAGAGGCCCGTGTACCACACACACACACACACACACACACACACACACACACACACACACACAAAAGATGGGGTGTGAGGAGCAGGTTGGAGGGGGACCAGACGGGACGCGGGGGCACCCCTCCCTGACGGGTCTCTGCGAGTGACGGCACTGCTGCTCCTAACCACCACCCCCCTCCACCTCTCCAGGCTCCCTGAGCCACGTGCGTGGCTGCAGAGACTGTGGAGTATGCAGGTCCCGCCCCTTCTCCCACCACCCTCCCTGCCCGAGGCTTTCCTGCCCTCCTTGGTGCGGCCGTCGCTCTCTCCTCCTTCCTGCGTGTGTCCGGCATCTCCGTGCTGGGTGTTCAGACTGCTCCTGTCTGTCTTCCCTGAAGGTCCCCCGCAGCGGCCAGGGGACCATCCCAGGTCCAGGAGCACCACCCCGCGTGCCGCTGGTCCAGCCCCGCACACCCCCGCCAGGCTGTCTGGCAGCCTGACCCCAGCGGCCAGCCAGGAGGAGCAATGGGGCCGAGCCTGAGTGGGCACGTGTTGTCTGGCAGAAGAGGGGCCTCTGCATCGTTTCCAAATAAGGGGAGCAGTAGCCTTCGTAGGAGGGGGCACTCCTGCCAGCTCAGAGAGTCCAGGGCAGTCAGGCGGGTCGGGACTCTGCCGCGGGGCGCAGTGCACGTCTCCCCTGGACCTCCATCCTTATCTGTGCAATCCGCTGACGGGATGCACCAGGCCAGTCCCCCTCGGTCTGGTGGAGGGCGTGGCACCTGTCCCTGAGGTGAAAGCAGGAAAGCCCACACTGATCCCGGCTTCCGGCAGGGGAATCGAGGCCTGGTGTGGGAGCTGAGGGGCGGTTGGCACGAGCAGGGCCACGATCCACCGGGAAGGGGAGAGGCTGGCCAGGGAGGAGCATCGTCCCTCTGCTGCCTGGGGAGATTCACAGATGGTATGTTCGGCTGGAAATCATTGGTTCCTCCTTTGCTCTGTGCTTTGCATGTTAGACAGCCTCTGACACACAGCCGTTAGGTGCTTCATACACATTAACTGATTTTAGCAAGAGCCGCTAACTTTACTTTAACCTGGACGTTAAGCACCTCAGAAATTCTCTTTCAGCTACTCTCCACACGTGGTTAGCTTAAAACCTCTGAACGCCTTTTCTTTCTAATGTTGTCGGGCCTTCATTCGTGAATGCAGATGACTAGCCCTGTTGGAGACGTGCGAGAGGGCGACCAGGCCAAGTCAGACGCGATCTGATTCAGGGGCTCAGCTACATGCTCCTGCCAAGCCACCCGCAGCTGTGGAAGCGGACACCCTGGGAAATGTGACGTGGAATTCCTGCTTCCGAGCTCTGAATGAAACAAAGCCTGGCGCTGCGAAAGTGGGGTCTCCTCCAGGAGGGTGCATGGCACCTGACACTTTCCCTGGGACACTGAGGGCGAAGCGGGGCCTGCCCCATCTGGTTAGAAAGCCCAGCCCGGCCCCCAGACGTGGTCTGCCCTTTCTGAGCTCAGGGACGTGCCCTGGCGCTCCCCCCTCCCCACGCCCAGCAACGGCCTGACACGTCAGACAGGCTCTGTGACGTGGTCAAGGGTAGTTTCCCTGGTCAGTGGGGAAGTGAGGCGAGTGCTATCATTCCATGTGAGAGGTGAACACTTGTGATCGAGGGGTAATTAGAGGCACAGATGTCAGCAGAACAAGCTGGTCACTGAGGCCACCCACCTTGCGGATGCCCGCAGCCCCCTGGCCTCGGACCTTTCACCCGGCCTTCCTGCCAGGCCCCCCGGGACCAGCACCTCCACACCTCCACGTGCCCCTCCCTCGCTCAGCTGGCCCTAACTGAGGAGCAAAGCCACCTGCCCTCGGCCACCTCCTTCACATGGAGCCGAGGTGCTTCCTCTATCAGCGGGGTTCCTGCCCTGCTTGCACTTGCCCACAGGCCACAGGAGTGTAAGGAGGGGTGGCTGGAGGTGCCCACGCAGAGTCAGGTCCTGGTGACCCGACTGGCCGATCTGCCTCCAATCTTCAGAGTTCTGAAAGGTCCATGTGGCCAAGGTACTCATGGCCCCTGGGGAGTGACGGGGACAATCTGGACAGTGACAGACGTTTGGCTTTGTTGAAAGGCGTACGTCGTGGTAGGTTGATTTGCATGAGGCTCGGACCGCACCAGTAACAGCCCTGACGTGAGCGGCGGGGATGGCTCTGCCGGGACATGGCTGAGGTCTCTGGCAGGCGGCGAGCTGTCCTCCCTGCTGAACTGGTGGGACCGTCCTCCCCTTCTGCCCCTCTGGCCCTTTATGTGTGGCCTCGCAGCGCGCTGGAAACTGTCTGACCCCTGCAGCTCCTCCCGGGCCCCCAGCACCCCGGAGGCTCTCAGTGGTTACTGAACGAGCCTGTGTCCTTCGTCTCATTTACACTGAAATTTCTGGTTTGAAACTCCCTTCAGAAATTCCCTTTCTCTTCTAAACGTTGTGCTTTTTCTTTCAACTCTTTGCAGAATCATCATTCAAAGCCAGTAGGCAGTGCATTTTGAATAAACCCATGAACTTGAGTGTTCCTTTCTGCTTACTGAATTCAGTTCTCTGTTTTTATTTGGTATCGTCTGTCAAATGTAGAAAAGAACCAACTTGGGAGATAAGGCCTCAGTGGAGCGGCACTGTGAATACCCTGATTCCGTTTCTTTGGTAGATGCACTTTGCTTTTATCTTGAACTAAGTGTCGCTAGCATCCCTGATGGTCACAGGTTGTAAATGGATTCTTACAGGTACTCGGGGGTGCTCATCCTGGGTGAGCTACATAGAACTTTTGGGAGCCTTAAAATTTTGCATTTTGGTAATTTGTGACTTATATAAACTTTTTATTTTATAAATTAACATGCCATCTTTTTGGGGGGTGAATTTTTGCTATTTCTTGACGTCTTTTTGTAGCATCTATAACAAAAGTCCTAATCCATTCTTCTCTGCCTCCATCTTTATAAATTAAAAATCAATATTCCTTTTTAAAAGTTCATCGAAACTTCCCAATTCCTTCGAAATTTCTTCCTTTTGAAAATCAAGTTCAGGTTCCATCAGCAAAGTTCCTGTTTATTTTGACTCTCAAGTTAAAGCACCCAGGTGGCGAGCATATATTTAGTGGGTGCTGTTTTTCTGCGTCAGCGTTACTGAATAACGCTCAGGGAAAAAGCTTATTCCTGAAACACTGAAAATCACGCGCAGGCCTCAGTAACGTGGGCGCTTCAGTGCTCTGTGAGGAGACTCCAGCCCGCTGGCGTCTGTCCATCAGTGCGTCCCCAGCTTTCCGTTCTGTCATCCAGGTGTCTCAACCTGCAGCAGCAGAACCTCAGGGCCCCAGCTGTGCCTCAGGCTGCGACCCCCACTTTGCGGCCAGGTCTCAGTATGAGCAGGTGTCCTGCCCGTGATCTGGCCCCCGTGCCCGCCCTGTGGGTCCCAGATGGGGTCAGGGGCTGGCCTCCCCACGTGGTAATGAACACTCCTGTGACGTCCCGAGACCCCTCTCCAGCCTGGCGCAGACGCTCCCTCAGTAAGATTCTGCTGCAGGCCCCCCTGTTCCAGGAAGGTGGGGCTTTGGAAAGCAGAGTCCCGAAAGTGGAAGCAAGGACCCTGATTTCCCTCGCACCCGTTTCGGGCTGGAATTACACCCTGAATCTCAGCAAAGGTTTTCCTCTGAGATTCTGGGAGGCTTGGCGCCAGACACCTAGGAAGCCAGGAGGATGGCCTGCCTGGAGTCCCCCCAGCTGTGCCCTCCCCTGCCCCCTCCCGCTGTGCATATGTCCCGCCCTCCCCCCCAGAAGAAAATCTGATCAGACAGACAGAAAGGGGGCGGCCACGAGGGAACTCAGAGCGTCGTGAAGATGGTGTTTGACCTGAACCTTGAAGGCTTCAATGTCACAGAAGAGGCGAAGGACGTTAGAGGCTGGGAAGCCATGGGGGAAGGTGCTCCGGAGGGAGGAGGACTCAGGGTAAAAGGCCAGGGAGGGGGCTCGGTGCTCCCCAGGAGGACCACGGGAGCCTCACGAACGGCCGAGGGACCTGCACTGCATGGACGGGCCACTGGCCCTTCACCGTCACTGTGAGTGCAGGGGTTCAGACGCAGCCGCTGGGCCCCGGAGCCTGCCTTTCCATCAGAGGGTGGGAGTTTGGCTCCAGGGTCCCAGCACCACTCACTCTGAACACAGCTGGGAGAAAGGGGGGCCATGGGGGGCACACTGACAGTTTTAGAGCAGAAAGTGACACAGCCCAGCTCGAGCTTCCGGAAGACTGCTTTGCGGCGGGGTGAGGTGGGCCAGGAGGTGCGGCGCTGGTGGGCCTGGGGGCCCAGGAGGTCCCGGCGAGGGCGGCATGGGTGCCAGGTGGGCCAGGGTGCGCCGAGGACCAGCACAGAGGGTGACCACGTGTAGGACGGAGGGTGGCAAGTCTGACCCGGGAGCCGGACGCGGGCCGTCAGAGGGACGTTTGGGCGGGTGGGCCTGTAGAGAGGAGTGGAATCCGCTGCGGAGGGTGGCCCGCGGGGCACAGGCTGGCGGTGGGCGGAGAGGGCCCTGGCGGTAAGGGAGGTCCTGCGGTTGCTGGCCGGTGAGCTTCTCTGCCCGCCCAGGACGCTCAGGCTGGGGGCAGGGGGAGGTCAGGAGGCACTCGGCTTCCCCTGACCTTGGTGCCACACTTCCCTCCCAGGACGCTTCACTGGCACGGCTTTGGGGTGTCCCTGGTGGGAGCCGCCCAAGATGACTTCCTTGAAGACTCCCCGGCCCTGGAAGGAGACGCCGCACCGGCCGCTCAGCGCAGACGCGGCAAGGGGAGGAGGGAAAAGGATCGGAGAGAAGAGGGGCAAACACGGCGGGGGGCGCCCTGTGGGCACAGCAACTCTGTGGAGGGTTCCCCCAAGCACACTCAGCCAGGAAGCTGCTCAGCCCGCCTGGAAGTGGGCAGCAGGGCCGTGTGCACTCAGGGTCTGGTTCCCACGGCCATGACCGTTCCCACGACGGCGGGGAGGTCAGAAGTCTCCACCAGGCTTCCCTTTGGGTCAGGGTTCGGGGCAAGCGCAGAGGCCCAACCTGGTGTCTGGTCTGCGGCTGCCATGCGGGGCTCCCTTCTCTGCCTCCTTGTAGCCCGCGGAGAGCTGGCGGGGAAGGGGGCAGGTGTTGTGATTACACTTAGGGATGAACCCCTGGGATCAGACGAGCTGGGCACGGAGGCCCCTCGGCCACCCGCCTCCTCTGAGCTGAGCCCAAAGTGACCAACACTGAAAACTGCGGCTCAGGAGCAGCCCTGGATCGGACAGTCCTTCAGGTCCCACGCAGGGCGGCCTCCGCTGCCTTTCACCGTCCACGCCTGTCACCTCCGCTCTCCAAAGCGTGGCCCGTGAGGGCAGGGCTGTGTCCGCACACATTAGATGCTCCGTGAACGAATACATGAGTGAGTGATCATTGCAAAGGGATAGCAAGTTCACACCCATTTAAACGAGACCACGTGAGACAAGTGTGGCTGGACATCCTTGTTCAAAATGCTCACCTCAGCATTTGTTACTGTAACACTTGGAATTAAGTTAAATATCTAATTATTGGGAACAATTAAATACACGTTAGTACATCCACACAGTTGGGAAATTACAGTTCTGAAAATTTTTGTTAATTTTTGGAAAATGCTTATGATATGAAGTTAAAGGAGAAGAGTGGGGTGAACATCACACGCACAGTGTGGCCTTAACAGAGAACACGCCAGAGTTAGGGACCCCATGGCGGGAGCTCTCGCGTTGCTCGTATGAACTGTCCTTTCCTCCATGTTCTTTCTGAAGTTTACAGTTTTTTAGGGATAAAATATGGTATAACCAAAACCATAAAAACATGTTCTAAGGACAGAAAATCCACACACACTAAGACTGATTGCCCACGTTGGTTTATGTCAAACGCTATGATACCACCTCTTGACCTGCACGTTTCTGCAGCCCTCAGTCTGTGCCAGGCTTGCATTCTCTTCTTTCTTGCTGTACAATTCCTTCCTCAAACGTCTTTGGTTCAAGTTACTCCTATTTTCACGCTGGTGTCTCTTTCTAGATTGCTTGAAGTCTGGCTTGGTTTGAAGCTCTTGGCAGGGAAACGCAGAACTCCACTGTCAAAGTTCAAAGATGGTCTCTGGGCAAGAGAGGTGCTTTGGGAAAATACAAAGATATATTAGAGTATGCTTCCTGCCCTCAATAAATTTTCAGCTGAATACCTCTGGTTCTCTGGTCCTTACCTTGGAGGAACTACTTTTATTAACAAACCACCAATGACACACTTCTGGCAAAAATCCAATGGCCTCACCCCTTTTCTGAGCTCTCAGCTCCTCTGCGGAGGCCCACCAGCCCCTTCTCAGCGACGTGCTCGGGTCTGGTCTTCAGGGGCCTCCTGCTCTGTAATCATCTCTCTCATATTCTGTTGGTGTCGAACCGAATTCATCTCCTGCTTTTCAGCATCTCCAGGCCTCCCAGCGCTCTGGAACCAACCCTGATTATCTGACCAAATACTTCAGAGATGTTTATCTTCCGGACACCAGCTACCCTCATCACCTTGGGCCCAGTGGCCTATTCTGCTCTCTTCAACCAGAAAAGCAAACCCCACTGCTGCCTCTCACCTCTACCAGCTCCTCGTGATTCAGTGCTGTGTCTTCAGCAGAAAAAGGTAGGCCTCTCTCCATCCCAGAATATTCTCCTCGCAGCCTGAATTCAAGCATTCAACCACAGCTTCAACTTCCTCTTCCTGGGCTGGTCCCATCTGTCCCACTCACCTTTAATGGGCTGTCCCTTTGCTTAGCAGAAGTTCTACATCAGAGTATGTGTAATACCTATGGGCATGGCTTTTAAAATTAATTAATTACGTATTTAAATTTTAACCTGCTTTATTGAGGCATGTTTGACATGCAAAAAGCTGTACATACTTAATGTATGTAACTTGAGCTTGGGGATAAGTAGAATCTGTGAAACCATCACCACCGTCAAGGCCAGAAACACGCCCATCACCTCCCACAGGCTCCTCCCACATCCCCTTTTATTACTACTGTTGCTACTACTATCGTTGCTGTTATTCTGGGGTAAGAACACTTAACATAAGGTCAGTGCCCTCAGCAGCAGGCGCCAGGCTGTACACAGACTTCCAGAACGTGTCTGTCCTGCACACGTGCAACTGTGCCGTTCGACCATCACTTACCTCTCCCCTCCTCCTCCAGCCCCTGGCAGCCACTCTTCTCCCCTCTTCTGTGTGACTATTTGAGATTCCACGTTACAGGTGAGGCCACAAAGGATCTGCCCTGCGTCTGCCTACCTCACTGAGTACAATGTCCTCCAGCGAGTTCTGTCCGTGTTGTCGCAAATGGCAGGATGTCCTTGTTTTAAGACCAAACAATATCCCATGTCTGTATACACGACATTTCTTTATCCGTTCGTTATAAGCATTTTTAAACTTGTAAGACATTTTATTCACACAGCAAACATTTCTGAGTGCCTTTTACAGCACGCAAGGCACTCCCTAGGCTGTGAGAGGAGCCATGGATAGACTGACAACTGTCCTCAAACTATTGCAATTTAGAGGCAAAGATCAGACTGGTAGCTAACACCGAAGTTGAGGGAAGTGTGTGGTTAGTGCTTGGAGGCATATTTTAATCTTTGATTTGTGTATTTCTCTTGTAATATCTTATTTCCCCCCCCCCCCCCCCCCCAGTTCTAAAGGTAAGTATCACATTTTCTAATTCTTTTATTTTTCGCAGGACTTAGACTAGCGCTCTGTACGAAGTAAGCTCTCTGGCAGCCAACATGAAGTCAAGATTCAGGTAATTTTTCAAATGAAGCTAATTTTTTTAAAATAAGAAATTTGCGTTTGCACTATCCTACCTGTCCATCTACGTTGGCCACATTCAGGTGCCTTTCTCTCATACTTCATTTCATCCCTGCAGAGACCTCAGGGCCACATTTCACTGGACTCTCAAGCCTTCCAGGCGACGCCCAGCTCCGGCTAGGGCTTACGGGCAGCTCTCCATCTCAACCCTCATCTCTTTTTTTTTTTCCCATCTCTTTGTTTTTTTAGGAGAGCAGACAGAGCACTGGATTTTTTTTTACGGTTTCTCAATCTGTTCTTGTCTTTCACACCCTTGACCCTTGATGGTTCCAGTCAGTGAGCTTTGCAGAAAGCCTCGGAGTGAGGGCGTGTCTGATGTTCTCCCAGTATTGGTTGGTGGGGTTGATGCATTTTGGCAGGAATCCCATGGAGACGGTACTTGGTCCTCCTCGGAGCGTCACACCAGGGCTGCATCTTCTTCCTGGAGATGTTACTTTCCGCTCCTGGTTACGATGCCTGCAGACGTTCTCCATGGGAAAGACTGTAAAGTGGTTCTTTTTCTCTTTCTAGTTGATCAGCAATCCTTGTTTGTTGTCAGAGCTTAGCCCAGTGATTTTTGTATCCGTCAGTGGATCCTTCCTGCAGCGACTTTTACTGTCATGTTTGCCTGTCGGTGATTTGGTACCCTCCTCCTTTCTTCCATGTTTGTTAACTTGAGTTCTGTAGGGAAGAGCTGCGCGTCTGCCGTTTGTGTACCTACTTATTTGCTTATTTACATCACCGTGGACTCACGGATACTTACTTTGTTCTGTGGATTAGGATCCAACTCTTGTAACTGACGTCTTAGGCGCCACTGTCCACTTGGCTGCTCACAGGCCGGTTTTGACCATAGGGGCTCCTTCGGGGCTGTCTGCGCCTCGGGCACCTCCCTCTGTTTTTCAAACCCGTCCCAGTTTTCTAGCCCCACACGTCTCAGGCTCACAACCGGACCCCACGGCAAGGTCGCCTTGTTCGGAACAGACTGCAGGGCGGCCTCGCTGGAACCTCGCCCCGGTTTCTGAGTCTCCGGTTCACAGTCACAGTTGCAGCCAAACACCACCTTCCGGGGGAGCCTCGGCCCGGAGCCAGGCCTTCTCGTCCGCGCAGCCCGGGCCGCGGGCGGTCCGGGCAGCGAGCAGAGGTGCCACCCCACCGACCCCGGACTCGCATCGCTCAGGAGCGGCCGCTGGCAAGTGGGCCGCAGGCGTCGGGCTTGGAAACAGCTCCAGCTTCCGCCAGGCTGGGGCGCCGGAAACTAGGAACCAAGCGTCTGTCCTCATTTTTCTAAAAGTAGCTCCTAAGGAAACAGAATCCAGGAGAGTGTAAGTCACCTCCACAGAACTGAGTGCCGTTCCAGCAGCCAGGAAAGAGGGACACGTGTGTCACAGGACCTCAGGGAGCTCGGCCTCTAACGCGCACACGCACGCGGATCCGAAAAGCTCCTTTGCCCACACGTGCCGGACGCAGGAGCCCACAGGAGAGCGGGGGCACCGGGGGTCCAGAGCCCCGGGGGCTGTGGGGGCGGCCCCAGGAGCAAGGGGGAGGCGCTGCCGCTGAGCATGGCTGTTGAATTCATCTACAATGAAGCACTTTAACATGTACCTTTATTATTGTGAGACACTCTGACATCGAACTTTTAGAAAATAAGGTCTGAGTGAAGGTCTGAGTGACACGAGTGAGACCAAACCCCTCTCTTGGTTTGCCCGTGATGCCCCGGGGCCCGGCGGACTCCCGGGTTCGCAGCGTCGGGAGCTGGGTCAACTCACAGGGACGCACAAGCTGTTCAGTGTCAGCCTGGCTCCCGACTCACTGTGGGAGGTGACAGCACAAAAGGCAGAGCCTGAAGACGGACACCCCCGAGTTCGCATCCCAGGCCCCGCGGTCACTCCCCGCACTTCCCGAGGCATCGTTTGCCCACTCAGACTCCATGGGGCGCATGCGTGGAAGTCTGGCGAGCCTCCTGAGGGCCCCCAGGCCGGAGCGAGCTCCAGTCCCGAGAAGACAGGCACGGAGGCTTAGCTCCACCTGCCCGTGTATCACCTGCCACCACGTCAGTCTTTGATTCATGAAGGTGACTTTGGTCCTAGTTCCTTCTCTCCTTCAACTAGCCTGTGTCGTGTACCTGCCACGTGCCCCGCGCTACTCTAGGGGCTGAGGTACCGCAGGTCCAAGTGAGTGCCTCCTTAGTCAGCAGAGCACAAAAGCATCTCCAAAAGGATATATCAGAACTTCTGTTTCTATTTGTTTTAATATAAAGTTTAAAAAATGAGCCGAGGGCTGCCCTGGTGGTGCAGTGGTTGAGAGTCTGCCTGCCGATGCAGGGGACGCGGGTTCGTGCCCCAGTCCGGGAGGACCCACATGCCGCAGAGTGGCTGGGCCCGTGAGCCATGGCCGCTGAGCCTGCGCGTCCGGAGCCTGTGCTCCGCAACGGGAGAGGCCGCAGCAGTGAGAGGCCCGAGTACAGCAAAAAAAAAAAAAAAAAAAAAAAAGAGCCGACCTCACGCTTAGCCTAGAGAGTGACAGTGGCCCCTCCACGGGGAGGGCCCTAGTGGTGACCGCCACCGGGCACTGCGGGGCCCCTTAGGTGGATTTGCAGGTAGCATCTTCTGGTGTTGAGCAGACAGCCCCCAAAAGAACTATTAGCAAGAAACTGTGAATGAAAGACGGCGGTAATAAAGAGCAAGCAAACAGCAACCCAGAGCCTCCTTCACTCTGAGAACAAGCTCTTTGTTAGCTGTTTCCAGGTTAAAGACATGCAGTACGGATCTAACAGGAACTCAGTCCCCAACATTTGCGATTCTCAGAATGGCTATATGAAATGTTGGTGCTACAGACTGAATGTGTCCCCACGAAATTCACGTGTGAAACGCTAACCCCAAGGTGATGGTGTGAGGAGGTGGGAGGTGATCAGGTCCTGAGGATGGAGCCTCATGAATGGGATCAGTGTCCCTTCAGAAGGGACCCCAGAGGGCTCCCTCGCCCCTTCTGCCACGGGAGGACACAGCAGGAACACAGCCGTCCGTGAACCAGGAAGGGGGCCTCACCAGGCACCAGATCTGCCGACACCTTGATCCTGGTGTCACAGCCTCTGGCACTGTGAGAAATACACGCTTGTTGAAGCTGCCTGTGGTAGTTTGTACCTCAGTCCAGTTAAACTAATAGGTGGATTTCCGCCTTCTGTCATTAACATCAAACCTCACACCAGACATCCGCTTTACCCTAAAGTATCAGCTAATGATCTATCCCAGTGATCATGTAAAAGTCTTGAGTACACTGGCTTAGAATCACCCAAACGCCACGCTCACTGAATGAATGACTCGTTCAATAACCTATGCCAGACGGCATGTAAGAAGCTTGTGCTGAGCTAAGACACTACCCTGGCTTAACGGAGCTCTCTCTCCACACACACACATGCACACGTGTGCACACACACCGCACAGTACAGTGTGATAAGTGATATGTGAAATGGCTTCTGTAGGACGAGGTTCTGTGGGTGCAGCAAGGGACGTGCCTGGGGGAAGCAGGGAGGGCTCAGGGGGGAGGGGCCGAGTCCTGGGGGAGAGGGAGCTCGGCGTCTTCCCCCCGAGACAGGCCCCCACGAGAGGGAGCAGGCCAGCCTGAGTGGTCAGCTGTGCAGAAGCAAGGATGCCTTAGGGTGCGTGGCACCCCAAGGGACAGCAAAGCATCCTGGGAGGGAAGCGCCCAGGAGGCTCTTGGGAGAGGCGTGTTCATGCCACCAGTCTCTGCCATGTCATGCCCTCCACAGCCCGTTGCCTCACAGCCTCTCCCAGGGAGCTGAAGGCCTGTACCGAAGGCCAGGCGGACCTTCCGGAAGACCTTGTGATTTCAAGTGAATCTCTCTGTCCTGGGGGGGCAGGGGAGGTCACCCGCTCTGTACGGATGTTCCTGGCTTTGCAGTTTCCGCCCCGGTCCTGCCTCAGGCTCTCCCCAGAGGCACCACGACAGCAATTTGGGCCCATGATCTCCCCACCTATTTCTAGCCTTTATACGTACATCTGTGAATAGTATATGCTATTTTTTGCTTGTTTTTATAAAGGTTCTAGAAATTATATTTGTAGCGTTTTACAGAAAAGTAAACATGACAAACTATTAAGTACCAATACTTATAGTGGAAACCTGGCTGTTCGTTATATTGTACTTTGTATATTTTGGATTTCTTTTTTAGAAAAGCCAGCAAAGCTTGGGAACCCAGGTGGCTGACAGCCCTGCTCCATTCACGGTTCCTAATCCAGAACTTTCTCTTCAACTCCTCTGGGGGGCTTACCCGACAGCTCCCCAGGGGCAAGGGCAGGGCAAGAACTCGCCTGAAGCTGCCTGTGAGGTCCTGCCTGCAGGTCACCTGTGTGGTCAGGACCCAAGTTCTCCACACTCCTGTGGGCCTCGTCCCTGGCCTGGGGCAGGGCAAGAGCTCATGGGGGCATTTCTGCCTCGGACCCAGCGCACAGCGGGGTCAAGGCCATGCTCGTCTGGGTCCTGGAGACACCACTTCCAACTACGTGACCAGCAGTCTGCCAACGGAAGGGTCAGATCTACCTGACGCCGAGTGACATGACGTGGGGCAGTAAAGCCCTCGGCAAACGGGGCTGGAGGAGGGAGCTGGTACCACCCCCTGCTCTCCGTGAGGCAGCCAGCAGGAAACGGGTCTCTCCTGGCAGGACCAATGAAAGGTACCTCTGCTTCCTAAGGGCAGTAGCGTGAGGGCTAAAGATCTCCTTAGAGAGCCGCGTGCTCTTTGTCGGAGGAGATGGTGTGTGAATCCGGAAACCGGGGGCTCAGCACATGGAAGTGTCGTCAGCTGAAACAGCAGCGATCGAAATCCTCTCATTTACAGAAGCAAAGGCCTCAAAGAAGACCTGAGACGGAGAAGGAGGGCACAGAAGGGAGGCTTGAAAAGCGGAGGCAGGTACTGGGGAGGAGGCCGCGGTCAGGACAGAGCAGCTTGGTCCCGGGAACGCAGGTTTGGGGCTCAAGTTCCGAAGGGGAACAGTTTCCTGCTGAACTGAGAATTTCCTGCACTCAGAGATTTGTGGTTTGTGCTGGCAGTGAGCATTTCCCAGGGGTCAGAGTATCACCATCATGGAAGAACAGACACATTCTTACAGGGGAGATGGTAAAAAGGACAAACACCTGCTTCTCTCTGAGGTTCTGGGAGCTTCATCCGTTAATCAATCATGGAGCCAAGATGAACACAAAGGAAATTCTCAGAACACTTCCCCTCCGCCAGCGAACATCAAAATGCTTATGTCTACGATAGTTTGTTTTTCAGTGAGAGTGGGAAGACCTTCACCTTGATCTCCTTCTTTTAATTACCTGTCTATACTCTAGTATCACTTACATAAAACTCTACCCGCTTTCTCTGTCATCTATCTATCTAATCTGCCTAGAGAGACTGCAGGAGAGCTATGTGGATGTGTTCACATTGCTTATCTCTAGGTGAAGAGGTGGAGATAATTTTTACTTTTAAAAAATATTTCATATACATGTATACTACTTCAGTAATTAGCATATGTCATTTTTATCTTCAGAAAAAAAGCTACGTTTAAGAGAGACACAGACAGACCAAGGTTGATCATATTCCAGAGTTTTAGATTCAGGCATTTGTTCAACCAAGTTGAGTCTTCTGTAAAGGGTGTTGAAACAACTGAGCTGGAGCGCAAGTGTGGAGTTATAGCTTTTTTTTTTTTTACAGACTTTCTTTATTTAGAGCAGTTTTAGGTTCACAACAAAACTGAAAGGTACAGAGATCTCCCATGTACCCCCCCCCCCCCACAGAGACACACACACACACACACACACACACACACACACACACAGACACACACAGAGACACACACAGAGACACACACACACAGACACACATACACACACAGACACACACACAGACACACACAGACACACACACACACAGACACAGACACACACAGAGACACACACAGAGACACAGATACACACAGAGACACACACAGAGACACAGATACACACACAGACACATACACACAGAGACACACACACACAGAGCCTCCCCTGCTATCAGCATCCCCACCAGATGATGCAGGTGTTACAATC
The DNA here is from genome assembly GCF_949987515.2 of Delphinus delphis. Taxonomy (NCBI): domain Eukaryota; kingdom Metazoa; phylum Chordata; class Mammalia; order Artiodactyla; family Delphinidae; genus Delphinus; species Delphinus delphis. The sequence continues at coordinate 217,782 of NC_082692.2, read as the reverse complement.
GCTGAACCTATATGGACACCCAGTCACCCATTACGACATCAGCACCACCCATGGTTCGTATCAGGGTCACTCGCAGTGCTGTGCGCTCTGCAGGGTTGGACAAGTGTACAATGATATGTACCCACATCATAACATCATACACAGTATTTGCACTGTCTACTCGTCTCCTCCCACTGCCACAACCACTGGTATTTTTATGTTGGGGCTACAGCTTTTTTTTTTTTTTTTAATATTTATTTATTTATTTGGCTGCCTCGGGTCTTAGTTGCGGCACGCAGGGTATTTCATTGCAGCGTGCGGGCTTCTCTCTGGTTGTGTTGGGCAGGCTCCAGAGCCTGTGGGCTTAGTTGCCCCATGCATGTGGGATCTTAGTTCCCTGACCTGGGATTGAACCCACATCCCCTGCATTGGAAGGTGGACTCGTAATCACTGGATCGCCAGGGAAGTCCCTGGGTTACAGCTTTGTAAAGGCCAGATCTCCTTTTGTACTGCTTCTTTCTTTGGAATTTGGGTTTACAGAAAACTCCGTTCTAATTTCTAAACTCTACTGCTTATCAGCTGTGTGGCCCCGATCAAATTGCTCAACCTCTCTGAGCCTAAGCATCCTCAACTGTGACACAGACACAAAACAACTATCTGGCAGCGATGAACAAATGTGTACAAAGTGCTTACGGTCGTTCTGAGGAATGTGCGTGTGCATATGTGCCGTGCACACATGTCGTGTGTATGTGTATGTGTTGTGTGCTGTGTGTGCACGTAGGACTGTACAGGCGTATACTGCACATGCAGGTGCCCATCTGTATACACGTATGTTATATGTGTGCACACGTGTGCATGTACATTTGCATTTTGCCCTCATTTTACTGCCGCTGTGTATTTCTCGCAGGCGGTGCTGATGAGACACAGAGGCGGTGCAGGAGGTCAGATGCAGGGGAGCCTGCAGGAGACCCGGCTCTGCCGGCCCCTGCCAACCAGCACTCCTGCCCAGCACCCCCTCCCCCAGGGCTGAGGCAGAGCTGCCCACTGGGACCCCAGAGTGGTCGGAGTGAGAAGTTACCCAGGGCAGTTGAAATGCACTGTTTATTTGTTAAATTCCCAAAGGTAACCCTGCCCAGGATGGTTTACCGACTCACAGCACTTGGGTCTCCTCTTACATTATTAAGCTCCAGAGAACTGTGTTTCTTATTCATCATCACACAAAACTCAAAAGAACCAAGACAGAATCCCGCCTCCTGGCACCTCAACAACCCCAGAGGAAAAATCGAGCAGTCCGAGGTCCCTGGTCTCAGATAAAACAAAGTATTTAAATTCGGACTGATTTCTTCTTTTTCCCAAGAGGGGTTTTATGCTGGGTGATAAGAACTTCTTTAGTTTAGTTTTTGATTTTTGGATCTGTTTCTTTTAATCCCTGCCCCCTGTAAACTTTATTCATTAATGTTAAGAATAACATAGTAGAGTCAAAATTCTGGAGCTGAAGTGGAAAAATATAACCAGAGTACGTAACGTTGGACCCTAAGCCACAAAAATTATAGTGCAATTTGTTGCTAAACAAACTTAATGTCCTTTATTAAATTCCTCTATTATAAGCCTCCCAACGATTCCTGCAGTTCCTGGAACTTAAAGCTGTACAAGCCACACCATTTGCTACTTTTCTGTCGCTAAGTTTCCAAAACCAAGCAACGCTGAGATCTCAGCCAGGAAACAAGAATTGTACACTCTCTTTCCTCACCTTTCTCTCTGGTGGACAGTGCAACCCAATGAATAATATTTTAGGAGATTCCAAAATTTTCCCAAATGGTAAAAAAAATTACATTTCACAAATGAGTTTGTATTTTAAACATACATATAAATTAGACAAACGGAATCCCAATTCAATGACATGCAGCGCAATCAAAGGGAAGGCTCCCGTCAGGCAGCACTTGGCTTTAGACATGTACCCTGAGGATAAGAGGGAATTTTGTGGAGCCCACCGGGGATTCTCAGTCTCTGCACCGCTGACGTTCTGGGAAAGGTCATTATTCGCGTGCGGGCGTTTAGCAGCATCACTGGCCTTCGTCCACCAGATGCCAGGAGCAGCCCCCACCCACGTGTGACAGTCACGGTGCCTCCGGACGTCACACAGGCAGGCCCCATGGAGACCCTCAACTCCCATTAAAAAAAAAACCAGGCTGTTTAATAAAAAGGAAAGAAACACCAACACAAGGTACACCGTGGATGACTCTCAAAAACTTTATACCAGGAAGGACGCCAGACCCAAAGACCACACACTGTATGGTCCCATTTATATGAAACAGCCTGCGAGGCAGCTCTACAGAGAAAGAGAGTGCATCTGTGGGCGGGTGTCAGTGTGGGAAGGAGGGGCGATGACACTGCTCTGCATCTGGTTATGATGACAGCTGCACAACTGGGTCGGTGTTCTTAACCTCACTGAACAGCACACTGTAGATGTGCACTATTTTCATATAGCATGTAAATTTGACCTCAATAAAGCTGTTTTTAAAAAAACATGAAAGAACAATAGGAGGAGGGTAAACGTATCGCCCAAGGAAGAATCAAAACAGGGGCCACCCTGATCCCAGCGACTTGCTTTGACTCCGGACAGCAGTCTCCCCAAACAGAGGTCAGAGCCCCGCCTTCTCCTGGCCCGAGCGACCGTTAGAACAAGCCTGAGGTGTTTTTGCCAAACAGCTGCATCGTCTGTTAGCACCTGATGCCATCCAACGGGCTGTGTAGTCAGTGCTGGTGTGTGTCTTTCTATGGAAAACATTGTGTATGCATGGTCACCCATGTCCAACCTGGCCAGGAAGAAGACGGGCAATCAGCAGGGGTCTGCCCTACAAGACCATCTCTGTCTTCTGTTAGCATGTGAAATAGTTCATGGTGAAGCATGCCTAGCGTGACATAAAATGCAAAGGGGAAAAAGGCTTGAAAGCCCCCAGAATCCCCCATGGCCGACTCAAACCTCTGTCACGGTAAAAAAAAAAAACCAAGTCTATCTCCTTTGGTGTGCCTTAAATAACAGCTGTTGTTGCTATTCAAAGAAATTCTGGGGTCTCTTTTATTGTAAATGGGACAGCACATGCCTTCTTAGGGAACGGAAATATCCTCTCTTCCCTGGAGGGCTAGTCGTTTCCAGGGGTTGGTAACCTGTCTCAGGCAGGAGAGCTTTCCCTGGTCAAGTTATACATACCTACTTGACCCAATACACATACAGCCCTAAGTGTGTGTATTGAAATTTTTAGAATCTTCAGCTCTGATGCACCCAAGAAAATCGAGAAATGGGTTAGAAATTGAGGCTGTTGGGTAAGTTATCCCAAGACCTCATTGTGGCGAAGTTTTGGGTAAAGGAAGGTGTTGATAGTAAATTCACCCCTATCTCCTTTAGCTGGAAGCTGTGCGGCCTTGGAAGAGATAATTTCAACAATTTATATTTTCTCCAAAGGCCACGCACACAAAAAGATACTTTTCTCTTTTAATGACTCTACATCTGACCCGAGACAAAACACTGAAATTCTGAGAAACTCTGTATTTTAAGACCCGGTAAACTGAGGACAGGAGAACTCACACTGGCCCTGACGGAAATGGCAGCTAGGAAGGTGGGTGACGCCTGCCAACATTTCAGGAAAAATAACTGAACGATAAATAATTCTGATTAGGCCCAACTTCCGAAGTGGGCTGAGCAGGAAGGATGATGATCTACCCAATTAAATCCCACGGGTTTCCTAGAAAATTGTTTGTCTCACGCGTATCCTGTGAAATGTTTTGCTGAACAGGGTCCAGGCAACAAACACGTTAAAAACAGGCATCTCCTAAGACATGGGAATGAGAAAGAGGTGACATCGCTAGAGAAGATCCAGTCATGGTTTGTTGCCTACCTCTTTTTGAAAAATACATAAATATAAGCTTCAGAAGTAATTTTGCAAGTTTTCTTTCCAGATCTTGGCAGTTGTCAAGTGCCAGGATCGGAGCGAGAGGCATATGGCTGGGGTAGAAGCCCTCACTACCTAAGCGGCGCAGGTTAGGCTATTTTCCAAAACACGAAGTTGTCTTTTACTTCCAGAGGGCATGATGGTTCTCTGCTTTCTTAGCTTTGAGTTTTAAACTTATAGAAACCAAAGAGGGGGGGCGGGGTTACTGATTCAACAACCCAACTGGGTTTATTCTAGCTAAGGAAGTCAGAGATGTATTCACCACTATACTTAACCATCGTCTGTTAAAATATTTACTCATTGCCTTTTTATAATGGTTGTTATAACTACTTTTCAACTGCCCCATTGTTTCCTTTCCTACACAAAGTTTTCTTTTGAAAAAGTTAATTCTTTTCCATGGACTTGAGAGCTTTTGTTTTGTTTGTTTTTGTTTTGTTTGGGGGCAAAACAATTCTCGACAAGAGGAGACTGATTCTTTGGTCTTAGAAGTATGTTAAGATATGTCTGATGATTTGGTGTTAGACGGAACAGCTGTCATTGGTCCAGAGTTGTGTTTGTGAGACCGTGTGACTTGGTGCCGACCTGCGCAGTGTAGACAGCAGCATCTCTCACTCCGCCTGGCAGGTCCCCAGGACCGCAGGGCACTGCTCCCGGACAGTCCATCCCAACCTGGCCCAATGTCCCTCCTTCCTGTCTGCTCAGTTCTTGGGCCACCTGCCCCATTGCTTCTCCCGGGCAGCTTCTGCCCTGCCTCTGGCTTATTTTCTGCACCTTTGTCTTGGTTCTTCCAGCAGGTCCCTCCTAGACAGACACCATCTCTACCTGCTGCCCCTTCTAACCGAGATGCCACTCGCTGGCATGTCTAGACCTGTTTAGTGGATCTCAGACACAACCAGTTCAAGTCTACAAGCCTCAAGATGATTTCAGATCCACAGTCCTTGAGGAAAGACACTTCCCTGTGTAAATGTATCATGTGGAGACATGACCTGGTCTCTCGTGGACCAGGTAACTGTGGCCTCTTCTGCGATTCAATTCCACTTTATTAATTCATAAATCAATCCACTGGGACCCAACTATGTCACATGATAACGTTGCCTCAACCTTTGTTTCTAAATCATTTTGGCAGGTTATCTTTGTTTTGCTCACATGGAGAGCTCGTTGCTCATTGGTTCCAACATGGTATAGAGCAAAGAGCAATGGATATGAGTCAGACCTGAGTTCTAGGTCCTGTCCTGCTACTGAGCAGCTGACCGTGGGTGCTGGTGATTCCACAGCTTTGCTGGGAAAATGAATTAATGTACGTGAAGGTGCTCTCTATATGGAAACACTTTATGAAGCGTTATAGGATTTACAAAATAAAAGTAATTTTCTGAATGGCACTGTAGACTTCTTTCATTTTGTGAGGGAAAACAAATTTTCATAATCTGAGGAAGAAGCTATTGAACAGAAAACCTAGAGAGTCTGGACTTTTCCCAGAGAAACCTGAAGAAAAGAAGTGGTAAAGTAGAACAGACATGTCTGGACACTGCAATGCAGTGAAGCACTTCAGATCCGATCGAGAGGCTGCACGGGAGCCTTGCCGCCAGCAGGCTGGCTTACGGTGCAACATCCCGGTCGCCCGACGTCAGCTCGTGTATTTTCCAAAGAGGTGTGTGATTCTAGGACCAGAAGTTGTGCTTCTCTAGAGAGAAGAAAAGTGGCTTTAAGCAACCGTTTCAACTGGTACCGTGAACTTTGTCCAGAGCTAGTTTCACAGCAAACAATCAGCATCAAAACTCTTCTGAGAAATGAATGTAAATTGTGAGAAAGGCAGTGAATGAAGAAATCCAGGAAACAGAACAAGGCTATCAGATAGCAAGTGCATGGATTGGAGTGAAAGGTAACAAGAATAAGGTCCACGGTATTGTAAGAAATATGTAAGAGTTTAAAAATCCAAGCCACAGGAAGGTAGCTGAAGACAGAAACGTGTGGCTGGGCTCTGGTCGGGTCTGCAGAAGGGAGCCGCAGAGGAGACCCCGGAACAGGCCTCTCCTCTGCACCAGAGCACCCTGCACCCTGCGGGGGACACATGGGCTCGGCTGGGCGGGGACCTGGCCCAGGGCTGTGAGCACAGCGGGGCCACCAATAGTTTTGACTGATTGACTTAAATACAGAAAAAGGAAATAAACATGTCAGCGGAATTTTTTTTTTAGCTTAAGAAGCAAAATAAAATAAGATTAGGGTCCTAGTGGTGAGGCCTTGGTAAAAAGAATGTTTAAGAGGCTAAGATTCATTTCCCAGAACATTTGACTTTTATGTATTTATTTTTTAAAGAAAGGCTCAGAAACAAACGATGTCAGCACACAGGGGAGGTTACAAAACTCCAGGTGGGCTGAACCGGGTCCTGCCTGGTCCACAGTGGGCTCAGATTCCTAGTTTCCAAGGTGCTAACTGTATGAGGGCAAACGAGGTCCTGAGCGCGTTTCTGAAAACTGGGTGGGTGGGTAGGCAGGACCCGGTGAGCAGAGGGGCTCCTGTCCTCCGTCGGTCGGCTCAGCCCGCCCTCTCGCGAGCCAGAAAGTGAAGAAGGGGGGCTCCCACAGCGCAGTCGTGAGGGGCCAGGAGGGAAGCACAGACCGGAGCCTGGGGTCTGGGGAGCGAGCAGGGCAGAGCTGGGGCCTCTGAGGCGCCCTGCTCGGGGCAGGACAGCCTGATGGGAGCGAGACTCCGGGAGCTATGACCAGGAGACTCAGGCACCTGCCGCGAGCCAGGCCCCGCCCCCAGGGAGCTGAGGGCCCGCTGCCGAGGCTGGCACTCCCACCTTAGAAATGCATTTGGTGAGCGACAAGGACTTACTGTGCAGCACAGGGAGCTCTACTCAGTACCTTGTAATAACTTACAATGGAAAAGAATGTGAAAAAAGTACGTAAAACTGAGTCATTTTGCTGTACACTTGAAGCTAACACAATATTGTAAATCAACTAAACTTCAGTAGAAAAAAAAGAAAGAAATGCACTTGGTGATTTTTGGCACAGGAGAAGGGCATGCTTTATGACTGGGATTCATCAAAATCTCACGAACACTTAAATTAGGTCCCTCACCAAATAGAGGAACATCGTGAGTTTTGCAATAGAGGAGACAGTCTTAATAAGTTGTATGTTTGTAGAATTATTATATATCTGAGTCTCTGAAATGCACTAGGAGAGACGGCAATTTAAAGACACATTGATGGGAGAGGGGGGTGCTTCAGCCTCTGCCCACGTCTTGTGAAGTGTGGATTCTCATACGTGAGCCTCTTAATGGAAGGGACACCCACAGGAGAACACTGCACAGGAAACATAGAGCAGCTTTCTCACCGAGGGTCCCCCCAAATAACAATAATCATCTTCAATTATCTTTGAAAAAAGGACCAGAAAAAACGAACATTTGAAAAATCAGAGAATTTTCATTATCTTTTCACTTGTGCCTCTACAGAGAATGAAATAGAAACAGATTAGTGAAGTCTCGGGTATTAGGAAATGTGAAAAAACCAAATCAGAATGGGGTCGGGAGACCCACGCACATAGGCTGCAGTAAAACCAGTGGGCTTCAGGGCCTCAGTGTTTCCGAGGGAGCTTGTGAGCACAGGTCCACACAGCATACATGACACCAGGGTTCTCTGTGTGACAGCCAGTAGTGGTCACGGAATTAAACAAAAAAGAATACGGGACAGAACAGAAACACATGCTGTTAAAAATGTTCTTGTTGAATTTTATACTTATCGCTCCAGTAAATAAATGAGAACAAAAATAAAATAAATATCACAGTAAAAAGAAGAAAAAAGTCATGGACTAATACTTTTCAATTGCAATAAAGCATAGTTTGAAAATTGGGGAAATCCATATGTACCTATATGTTGGTCTGTCACATTAATGAATAATTACAATTTGTTTTAAAGCCTTAACTTTTGCAAATTTGTTGCAAAAGTTAACAAATAAACATAAGGAGAACCGAACTTCTCTTTATGTCAGATTTGTCAATCTATCTTCACTCATCATTGATCACAGACCTCTTTTGCTTTATTTTAATTTTGAAAAATTTCTTTCATGTTAAGCAACAGATATATCGATACAAATAGTTAGGAAACGTTTTAAAAGCATAAGATTGGGAGCGATTTATAGAAAACCCATTTCACATCAGACTCCATCAATAGCATGTCTACGCGTCTTTGGGACCAATTCTGGTAGCTTTCAAATATCTCTCCAGCCCCAAAATTGTAAAGGCAAGTAAATGTTCAGGTGGTTACACAGGGGCTGCCCTTGGTTATTTCAAATCTACTCTGCAGGCTGGAGACCAAACTGCCCCCATGGGGCTCGGATTCCAAGTCTTTCTGAATTTAGTGAAAAAGAAAAAGGCAAAGCTAAGCCTAGCTGATTCCCTCTGCGCCAGTGCTGCCTGTTAACTGGCGTTCTCTACATTCACATCGTGTAGAAAACATCGTTAATTAAAGATGACGTAATAAAAACACCCACATCTAAAGGTGATGTAATATTATTAAGACTCTACAGCAGACACAGCCGTTATTTAGACTTGGATCAACCAAAGAAATTGTGGGGGAGGAGTATTTTCGCACTGGAATGGTTTAGGATTGCTGGCTCTGGGTATTTTCGCACTGGAATGGTTTAGGATTGCTGGCTCTGGGTAGACAGATCAACGTTTGGTTGTTTATTACTAAAGGTTATTTGTAGTAAATGCTCTGTGGCCAGTGCGTCTCCATCTCCTGCACTGGGAGCGCTGAGGCCCTGCTGCCCCCCTGGAGGGATGGCTGTGAGGAGGGGCAGAAGGGATCCCCCAAGTCCTGGTGCCGCACCTGGGGGCGGGGAGGGGACTTCAGGTCGCCAGGGGCACCTGGCGACCATGCTGCCTGGAAGCTCCAGCTCTGGAGTCTGGAGCGCGGCTGAAGCATTTCGGCGGCCCTGCCGGGGAAACCCTTGTGCAGAAGTACCTCCGCAGGGTCGCACTGCAGCACCTGAGGACCCCGGAGAGCGGCCGGGCCGCCCCAGCCTGTGCGGACGGTGAGCGCCGCCAGGCTCGGGCCACTCTCTGGGGCCGCCGTACCGCCCCCGGCCTGATAGCCCCCAGCCCCGCCAGCCTCCTCCCCCGCCCGTTACAGGTGCTACCCGCCAGTCACCTTTGGCGCCTGACCCTCTCTGCCTCTGGGGAACCCCAACCAGCACTGCCCGCCACTACTTCCATCGGGCTGACGCCTGCCCTCCCTCACAGCTCTTCCCCCGCCTCCAGCCCATCCTGCCTGCCAGTCATAGCCAGGCCCCCAGATGCCCTGCACATCTGCTTCCAAGTGCACCTGGCCGTGCCGCCCCCCTCCTTCGCCCTCCGCCCAGCAGGCCCTTGACTCCCCTCCCTTTCCAGCCCCAGCCAGCGCACCCTCCACTGCAGGGGCCTCCTGGCCTGCATTTGCGCTTCTAGCTCAGCATTTGCTCACAGGACATTCCGGAGTGACTGCCCCCTCTCCCCAACTCAGTTAAAAAGCCTTTGAAGGCAGGGCCGCCAAGCCTGGCTCCTCCCCTCCCCCATGGCGGCCTGCGCGAGCTGCTGGGCGCCTGCGTGAGCTGGGCACTGAGGCCTGACTGAGGCACGCAGTCCATCCTCCCCCGCCCTTCGCAGGGGGGCACAGTTCATAGCAGATGTCAGAGGCCACCCGACCCTGCTGGCCTTCCCTTGGAGGGTGTCATTCCTCCAGATGGGCCACGGAAAGTACAGATCGGGGGGCACACTGGGCACACTGGCAGGAATAGATGCTTCTAGGATGCGTTTTAAAGATGAAAGCGGTGAGTCACAGGCCAAGCCCCCGACAGCATGCTTCTGGGACAAAGCGTGGAGGAGAACCCAGGCTCCTCTCTCAGACCCACTTTTAGCATCAGCTGCTGACACTGATACTTCCTGGAAGCCGGTGGTATTTCCTCTTCCTATCACGGACTCTCCGTCCCACCCATGCTGAGGGCCAGGGCTGCCTGTAGGAAGGAGTCTGGCCCACAGCGAGCAGAATACCCTGCCAGCCAGCATCCCATTGGGTCTGGGGAGTCAGGACAGGACACAGGATGGGAAACTTCTTCTGCCCCCAGCTTTCCTGTCCTTCTTGAAGACCTGCCCTGCCTCCCTGCCCCCAGCCCTGCCCTCAGCCCCAAAGTCAGAAGGAGGCCCCCTGTTCCTTCAACACACTGTTGCTTCCCCTGCCTCTGTCCTTGATGAGTCTCCACTGAGTTATCTGAGCTGAATAACAGCAAATCCCTGGGCTTCCTGCACAACCCCCCCACCCCGGAGCCCCTCAACCTGTGTAACGCTGCACCTCAAGGACAGAACACCATCTGCTTCGGGTGCTGGGCTCCCAGCACCAACCCCACTCTGGTCCAATTCCATGTTCCTGAAAAGGGCCTCCTGGGGCGCCACGACACCCCAGGACTCTGCCCGCCACCCTGGGAGTATCAGGAAGGCCTGGTGGAGGCACGTATGGTGGACACAGCGCCCACGCAAGGGGATGTGGTGGAAGGAAGAAAGGCTTCCCTCGTGCCTCACCTGTGTTCCTCCTGTCTCCCCACGAGGCCCCGACCTCAGGAGAGAACTCCAGCATGGATGCCCGCACCCCCTGGCATTGCCCCAGCGGTGCTGGCGTTTACAAGGAAGCGGCGACCTTAGCGCAGTGGGTCAGGCTGCTCGGACTCCAGGCCTCACTCTGCCACGTCCTGGCCCGAGACTGGACAACAGTCAAGTTCTCTAGAATTTCTAGAGTTTCTTCATCTCAAAATTGGGGATAAAAGTAAAACCTATGTGACAAGATTGTCGAGAGGATGCGCTTTCGGGAACATCACACACTAAGTGCTCGGTGACTGTTGACCGTCCAGAGGCTGCCTGTCCTGTCCTCCAGATGGGGGGAGGGGGGCCAAAGGGGCCTTCCTAGACCATAAGGGGCCACCCCGGGGGCTGCAAGGTGGGCTCTGGCTACACCTCTGCGCCACCAAACAGGGTGCCGGCCAAGCCCGCTCACCCCTCCCAGGGAGTTTCTTTCAGGCGGGTCTGAGAAGAAGTCCCCACGGAGTGGGCTGCCTCCTCGGGGGCTCCCAAGGTGTTCCAGGGAACTGGGGTCGCAGTGGACTTCTACCAGGCCACCTGGCCACGGGCCCAGGCCTCGGCTGCCCTCTCCCGGCCCAGCACCACCTCTGCCCCGAGCTGCGCATCGGTACCCGCAGCTCCAAGCTCCCAGCAGCGGATGACTCAGGAGGGGCTCTCGTGCCGCGGGAATGGCCCACCGCGCAGCACACCTGAGACACACCTGATCTCACACCGTCCTGCTGTTCCTGTTGGCATCCGCGTGCTTCACACACACCAAGGGGAATGGAACGTCCGGCAGAGCCGGGACGGGCCTCTCTGGATGCCCTCTGAGGAAGCTGGGCGCCCGTGGCCTCTTGCCGTGAAGGGCACACCCTTTGCAAAGCAGGTGACATTTCTCTGGGGCACATGGAGGCCTTTCGATTATTATTTCCCATAAAGGCTCCCATCAGTGCCTTGGGGAAACCCAGAGCCGACTGACAGGCAGGGCCGCTCGCCAGAAAGCACGGTTCCAGTCTGTGCTGGTCTGGCCACGTCTGGGGGCAAGTGGACTCTGTCCCTCTCTGTGGCCGGAGGGACACACACGTCAAGGTCCCATCACACACGTGCTCATCGTGAGAGTGTCCGGGGGGCCAGGCCCCGACCCCCATAAGCTGATGTGTCTCCCTGGGTCGAGCTCACAAAAGGCACTTGGCGTGGTCAGCGTTGTTTCCAAAAACTGTCCCGAACTATCGATACTAGAAGGGATTGTCCTCCCCCAGAACCAGCCCCCCTGCCCCATCTAGTTTTCCTACACAGGCCTTGGTATAAAGGATGTTCTCAGGTCCGATCCCTTCCCCACAGACGCAGCACACCGCCGGGATCAGAACACCGGCGGCCTGTGCTCAGTCAAGGCCGCCAGAGCCCTTCACACACCCTGCAGCCGCGGATGGCAACGCTTCCCCGACAGTGAGCCCAGAGCGGCCCCGCGGCCTCGCGGCGAGGTGGCGGAGCCCAGGCTGCAGAAGAGAACGCGAATTCTGATACTGGCTCCGATAATCACGTCCCACTGTTGCAGCTGGGGGGAAGCAAGAGAGCAAAGTATCCCGGTGAAATGCAGCTGCTGTCACCAGATTCAAGCACCTGACAGCCTGGGTGTCCCAGCTGGGGGCCCAGCGAGACCCCGGTAAACCCTCAGAAGGGACGGTGAACGTTCTCAAGCCTCCGGGAACAAGTCAAAGGCCGTTTTTTTTTTGGTTTCTTTTTCCCTCCCTTTCTCTGGGCAATAAAAAGGAAAGGGAAGAGGAACTTCCCTCCGAAGTCTTGGTGATTTCTTCTTAAGTACATCTATAAATACAAGAGTGTTGAAAGCACATTCTCGATAAAATTATTAATAACGCAGGGTCAGGATGGGAGGGGTCACCTAATGTGGGATCACAGGGTTGAGTCTTAGCATGTTCCCTATTTTCAAGACTAGATGCTGGTGTGCAGGGCAGCCTGTCGTGACCAGCTGACTTTCCCTGGGCGCCCAGGTTCTGCTGCCTAAGGTCCCAATGCCCCTTGACGTTGCCCACATGGCTCCCCTGGAGGCTAAGGAGTCCTCTAAAATAACATTTAAAAACAACAGAACACAGCTGTGTGCACACACACGCATGCACAGCAGTCCCTGGAATCTGTAGGCTGTCTCATGCACCAGCAACAGGAAGCAGCCCCAGAAGTTGGAAGTGGGGTCCCCTGCTGAGACGGAAGCTGGAGAGAATCAGCACCCCATACATAAAAAAGCCCCCAGGGGGAACCTATCTCCAGGGGGAAGCCCAAGGTTCACAAAGTTGCTCTGAGAGACGTGAGTTAAGTCAGAGAAACAGCTCAGGCAGAGGGAGCGCAGACCAGGGTGGCTGCTGAGAACGTGGACGGGGACATAGGAGGCTGCAGGCTGCAGAAATGCTCCAGGGCGCGATGGCAACAGCACGCCTCTCTGGACACGCCTGTCAGGACACCCCGCCCCCAGGTCTCAGCCCCACTTCCAGGAGCGTAGGGAGATACCTCAGGACTAATTTACAAGGTGCTTTACTCCTTTTCTTTTCCCGCTTTATTGAGATATAACTGACACATAACATTGTGTAAGTTAAGGTGTACAGCATGCTGGCTTCCAAAAATCTGATAATGAAAGACAGCCTAGTTAGGGGATAAAATTAGTCTTCATAAAGCTAATGTTTTATCTTTCACAATAAATTAATAAATTGGACATTTGGATTGGACATGAATTGTCGCAAGTATGGTGCCTGGGAGTCTGTTCCGGGTCTGTGGACAGACTTGAGCCCCCGGTGCGCGAAGCTGGGTGCCAGCAGGGCGTGAGCCCCGTGGACGCCTCTGGCCAGCGGCCCCTTCAGTCTGCCCTCAACGTGCCAGAGTCCACACCCCACCTCGGTGTGGGAAGAGCCATCGCCAGGGAAGCAAGCCCCTCACGGGCTCTGGTCCTGGGAGCAATGGCCTCCCCCTCCCCAGGCTCCCTCAAGCCCCTTCGCCTCCGCACCAAAGCCCCGCTCTGGGCGCCACGACTGTCGCCTGGATGGCCGTGATTGCTGCCTCCTGACAGGCCCCCAGCGTGGGCCCCCTTCCCCCGCACCATCACGGTGCCTGCTTGCCCAGCACGTTCGGCAAGCCCCACTCCGTGCCTGCAAAACGGCGTCCACGCGCTTGCAAGGCTCCACGCCTGGGGACCAGACTGCGGGAAGCTGCAGGGCACCCGCCCTCTGAGCTTGGTCAGCTCCAGGGCTGGTGTGAGAAGGAAACCAGTTACTGTGCCAAGCAGAGAGCGAAAGCCTGGGCCTTTGCCTGCTTCTGCAGCTTTGTCTGCACCTCTCATCGGCGCTCACCCCTGTGCCTGCCCTGGTCACCCAGAGAGACTGTGGCCTCTCCTGCGCGCATGCCAGGCCCCTGCCTGGACTCCCCCGCACCCACTGTGCCAGCCAACTCCAGCACTCATGCTTCAGGCCCCAATTAGGTACCACCTCCTCCGAGATGCCGTCCTGGGACACGACCTCTCTCACCCAAACTGGAGCGGCCTCTCTGTGCCTTCCCCACACACAGCAGCAGGGGCGCCTATACCAGTGCTCGCGGCCGGCTCTGTAACCGCCAGTTTCCCTAACTGCCAACCCCACCGAGCTAGTCTTTCTGAGAATCAGGGGTGGGTCTGTGCACCCTGCCTGAGTCCCAGAGTGTCAGCTGGGATGAATAAGCATTTCTCAAGCAAACTGGCAAATGACTGAATGAAGAGAGGCAGTGCAGGTCTCTTCCACCATGGGCCACGATCCTGAGACCCAGGCTGGACAGACCTGTGTTCAAAGAACATCACAGAAAAGACAGCCTAAAGAAACTGCCAGGGCTACGACCCCCTCCTCTAACAAGGCAAGGCCCTTGGGACGGGGGGGTGCACCGTCCCCACGTCCATGTGACCTGAACACCTGCTCTGGTCTCGGAGAAGGGGCCTCTGCCTCTAACATCTAAGCACGGTTAATACCATCTAACGGAAACGTCCGTGTGCTTTTGGCCACCACCCACCATGGCCCCAAACAAAACCCCCAGAGAGACTGGGGGGAGCGGGCAGAGGCTTTGGCTCGGACAGCCGTGCTCACGGCAGCGGTGCTGGCTTTGGCTCGGACAGCCGTGCACACGGCAGCGGTGCTGGCTTTGGCTCGGACAGCCGTGCACACGGCAGCGGTGCTGGCTTTGGCTCGGACAGCCGTGCTCACGGCAGCGGTGCTGGCTTTGGCTCGGACAGCCGTGCTCACGGCAGCGGTGCTGGCTTTGGCTCGGACAGCCGTGCACACGGCAGCGGTGCTGGCTCTCCCAGGGGCCCTGGCATTACAGCCTCACAAACCTCGCAGTGCAAAGCCCAGGGCACTCTGCCCCTCCCTCTCGCATCGCACACTGATTTGAGATCAAAACCTGGGTTCAGGCAAAGCAGCACTAACGTTTTTAGTTTTCGGTGTGTTTCTTGGCCTCTCTGAGCCTCAAGTGAATGAAATAATACCTTCTCTGTGGGTTTATACGGCTTCAAGGTGATAGTCCGTGACCCGCAGAGCACCGATCACTGGGTGATTGTCGTGGGTGCCACGAGGGGTAGGGGAGCCCACAGGGTTGGGGCCGTCGTCCCTCGTGATGTTTCCTCGCGCCCCCCGGCGCGCCCTCACAGGTGGGCAGTGGAGACACCTCGGGGCCTCGAGGCCTGGCACCTCCACCTGGATCACCTGTTCTTCACCCAGGTAGGCCTGTTAAGTCAGAACAAGCATTGTGGTGCCCGTCCCCCCACACCCATCAGGGGCCGTTTTGGCACAAAGCGTCCTGCCCCGAGCCCTTGCCAGGAGCGTCCAGGCGCTGCAGACGCAGCACACAGGTCAAGCCTCCTTCAGCCACTGAGCCCACGCGCCTCAGCTCCCGTGGTCCCGCCAGACCTCTCCTTTAAGTAAAACGTTACACTTCCTTCTTCCCCCACTGGAGTGAGTTAGACGAGAGAACGCTGGGAAATCAACTTAAACTGCTCTTCACACCAGCTACTGTCCTTCACATTGAAGCTGAGACTGGAGTTGGGAGATGGCCCTGCGCACCCCCCGGACTTCCCTCTGCTCAAGCAGGGGACTCGCTTTCTCTCCCAGGGAACGTAGTTCACGTCTCCTGCCGTCACTACTCTCCTTCTGGAGGATGGCAGTGGCCTTAAAATAAAGCAGCATCACTGCCAGGGGCAGCCTCCGAACGTGCCTCGTGGCGCCCGTGGGAGCAAGTGGGATCCACACCCCAGCTAAGGGCAGGCACAGCGTGTGCAGCTGCCCTTCACCTCAGATGCATGCACGTGTGGTGGAGGCGAGACCCCAGGACGAAACAGGCCAGGAGCCAGTCCCCAGGGGCAGGCGTGCCCAGCAGGGCCCTCAGGAGTGGCAACCGCGATCACCACATGGTCACTGGGTGGGGCAGCAGGGCCCTGAGATGGCCTGGGGGCAGCAGGGCTACTGGCGAAAAAGGAGCCACAGCAGGGGAATTAGGCAAAAATCCTTCCCTTGTCAAAGAGGACGCGTAGTTCCCAACATATGACGACACAACTGCATATGTATTGTTTAAAATGAAAACAGGTGCGTTCACAAATTACTTCTGGACACTGAAAAATGAACTCTGACTGCTTTTCTTCTGGGCAGCACCTAAACTCTGGCTTTGCAATATTTCAGGTACATTACAGTCTTCTGAGAGAGGCCCAGTACTTCAGAATCCCTGGGGTGGCTGTGGAGAAAGCATGTTACTGGCGACCGATATTAGGACAACATTCCAGGTTACAGGAACAGATCTAGGCGTTCACATCGTACCCGCATTTAAGCCTTCAAGCTGACTCCTAAACACTTCTGTTAACATATTTACATTTCTTTTTGGTTTAAGGAGGACATGACTTCAGAGCAAACTGCTGTGGCTGTAGGTGAGCAGCTCCGCGGCTGCGCTTTCCTTTCCTGCTGCACATCTGCGGCCCGCACGAGCGTGGAGCCTGGCCCCCGGCTTGGCCTGACTTCGGCTTTACCCACCACAAGGCACCCCCAAAGCCCGCATCAGAAGCTTCGAGTGGCCCAATGATACGATCCTTTTCCCGTTGGCTTCAAAAGCCATCGTGCCCAAACGCTTTCACCCATGAGGCAGAGTTGATTGGAACAATGAAAAACACTTTTTCAAAAACCATTTCACGAGGTAGCTGAGATCAAATCCCAAAACCACAGCAGACACAAAGGCGCTTAGTAAGTGCTCAGGCGTTTTAAATGTATTTTTAAGCGCAAACCGTGACAGTGCCTAGCGATGCTCTTTCCTCCCAAATCCCAAAGGTGCAGCAAGCCTTGTGACGAGGCCCCAGGGTGAGAGCAGCGGGGGGCTGGGAGGAGGGGAAGCTGGACGGGGGCCGAGGGCGGGCGTCTAGGGTGCTCCCCACACGACCCAAGGGCAGGCGGTTCAGGCAGGCACCACCGAGTAGGGCGCGGAAAGGCAGGGCTGGCCTGGGCAGGGCCGGCTGCAGCAGGGGGCCCTCCACGGCCACCTCCAAGTGCCTTCCAGCAGACCTCGCACGGGGAAAGGCAGTGAGGCCGACGCCGGCAGTGTGGCTTTCACGGCAGCTCCCGCAGCGCGCACATCCAGCACTCACGCGCGCGCGCACACACACACACACACACGCGCGCGCGCGCGCGCGCGCACACTCCCCAGCCTGCGGCGCAGAAGCCGGGAGTGGGGCTGCTGGGGTCTCGGGGGGTGCCTGGATCCACCGTGACGCCCCTTCCTGTCCGCGGGCAGGGGCGCCAAGGGCTCAGCTAGGTCTCCGTGGTGCAGCTGCCGTAGGCCAGAGGAGGTGAGGCCGGGAGGCCACCCCAGCGCCTGGCGCCAGGCGGGGGCTCCGCGCGCCCCTGCTCTTTGTATTTACCCAGAATGCCTCTGGCTTCTTCTGCATCCCGCAAAGGGCTCTCTCCGTACTCCTCCTTCAGCCACTGGCGGAACTGGAGAAGTGAAACAAACCAGGACGTCACACAGCTCATCCCCTACACTCCCACCTGTTACCTGATGGTGTAGGTTTGCCCCTATGAACAGGGGGCCAAGGGGCATCGGGCAGTCAGCTCTGAGGCTGGCCAGCCAGTGTCTAGCAAGAGAAATGACTGCTTCTTCCAGGTTCTGGCCTGAGAACGTGAAAGCAAGCCTGACCAAGGAAACGGTACTTGACCCCAAGGCAGAGAAACAGAAACTAACATGGGGCCTGAGGACAGTGGGAAAAGGGAATGACCGCAGCGGCTGGTGGACGAGTGGCCAGTGATACTGCAGAGGGGCTGAAGGGGTGTCCTCGGACCAGCCGACCTCTGGGGGCCTTTCCAGCCTCCACAAGTCTAGGCGGGCACGGAAAGACGGAGGTGTGTTCCCAGCCCCTGAGCACGCTCACCTGACAGACCTGGTGTTCCTCAAACTCCTGCAGCTGCCTCTGGAAGCCCAGGTTGGGGTTTGCACAGGACCTCCCCGCACGCACAGTGCGCAGGGCATCTTCCCAGCCGAAGTCGGTGACCGTCATGATGTATGCGACCACCAGAGTCACACTCCTGGAGACGCCGGCCAGGCTGCAGGGCCAAGAACCACACAGGCAAGGGAGGGTCGGGGACTCTGAAGGCTCACTGCGGAAGCCTGCCTGCCCTGGAGTGCGAGTGCACAGCAAGCCAGCACGTTACTAGGAAACTACTCAGAACACACCAGCTCTCTCTCCTTTATGACACTAGAATCTCAGGCATCCTTTACCTGTGTAGCCTCATTTTTTTATTGGTTTTCTACTGGCTGTGTCTCCGGACACTTCACTGTCTGATTCCCTATTGCTCCTGAGCTCCTCTTCAGATAGTCCCCGTTTCCCTGGACAGATAAAGTAGCTAAAGGACATCCAGGGACTGGAGGGGTCCAGGATCTGAGCAACAAACCCAGTTATAATCTGCAGCCGTTCAGACAGCTTCACGTTTTGAGAGTCTGGTTTTCTTAGGGATATAAGGGCCAAGTCTATAACTTAAAAAACTCATTAAATACAGAAGCCCTTACCAAATATTTTGTGATCCTCTTCACATACATAAGCAGAGTGCCAGCGTGGGCACGCTCTGCAGGCCATAACGGTCAATTTTCTCTCACAGGCTGAGTAAGGGACCGATTTTAAATGCACATGCAAATTACGGCAGTCACAGAGAGTTGTGCTGCGTCAGACTTGGAGTGCTCAGCAACGGTTTAAGATGGGGAAGTTTAGCAAATTTCTCATTTTTAGAAAAGCCTGTCTTCAGATTGACACAACTGTACGAGATACAAATTCCTAGAACATCAGGCCTGCACATATTCAAATATAAATAATAATAACAGTAAAAAACCACTCTCAAGTAGCGGTTCTTCCTGCGTATCAGAAAAACTGAGAGAGCGTTAAAAAATATACATACTCTTGGGCTGCACCCGGGCAGATGCTCTCACCAGGCACAGGACTCCAGAGCCCCTTGAAACGGCCCTGCGCCGCAAAGCGTTTTGAAGCAAATGTCACAAAACGTGCACTTTGTGTTTATCACATGTCCTGCTCTTTTTAAAAGTAAAATGAAAACGGGCAGCGATGAAACGAGGGCCCACATTCCCTGAGTGCTTGCGACGTGCCAGGTGCGGGGCACCGTGCTTGAGTTCTGTGTCTCAGAGAAGCTTTCTCTGCACGATGTGTGCACAGGTGTATGTGTGTGTACCACGCAGACGGCAGCCGAATGCAGGTGGAGAGCTGCATAGGAACTGCTCAATTCTAGGAGTCTATTCAGTTCTCTTTAAAGCAAAGTGTAAGCCCCAAACACGTAAAAGCTCCAATCTATAAACTGAGAAGAAACGGTCATTTTGGTGTGACACCCACACGTGCAATCTAAACTCTCCAGCAAGAAGCAGTGCTTTGAATGGGCACCGGACAGAGCCCATACTCTGTCGGGATCTCGGAGGAAGGCTGGAAAAGGAGTTTCTGTGTCGTGACCTCAACAGTCCCTGCAGAAACCTAACTGAGAAAATGAAAATCCTAAGTGAAAAGGAAAGAAAAAATGTACGGT
This sequence comes from Delphinus delphis, assembly GCF_949987515.2. Lineage (NCBI taxonomy): Eukaryota > Metazoa > Chordata > Mammalia > Artiodactyla > Delphinidae > Delphinus > Delphinus delphis. The sequence continues at coordinate 198,191 of NC_082692.2, read as the reverse complement.
TCTCTTTGCACAAAAGCAAAGGACGACTAACAAGCAGGTGGGGTCAGGTGGGGTGTGCACTGGGCGTTTGGGGGAGGTAAGCAGAACAGGCCCGGGGTCATCCGGCAGGGGCACACGTACCAGTGAACGAGGCAGCCCTCACCTCGCAGGCGGCACTCGTGGATGAACTGAATACTTTCTTTGAAATGTCTTGTCCTGGGGTGAGGAAAAAGGAGAGACGTGACATCTCTGTACTTTACTCAACACATGATGAAAAGAAAACTCCACTGAGGTTTATTGTAAAGGTCTTGAGTTCACAGCTTCAGACCCCAGTCACCGACCGGGGCTAGAAGGGCCTCGGCTTTGAATCCGACCCACACCGCTGAGGTCTGGGAGGGCAGCCCATCCGCTGGAATTGTCAGAAGTTCTCTGCAAGGGATCCCTGAAACACACAGTTGCCACTGACTTGTTGGGGGGTGGGTCCTGCCCAGCCCCATGGTCGGTTTGGGTCCCTCAACACTCAGCAGTACCGTGACCTGCTTACCAGCCACCCAGGCGAGGGAGGTGCCCACCCAGTGTGGGCTCCCTGAGCCCTAAAGCCAGTTCACTTCTGACCGTCTGTGGATAGGTCCTGTCTGCCCGTCCTCCAGGCCGGGGAAGGGGAACTGCTGCTCCAGTCCCGCTCGGCCTCACTGGATGTGGGACTTCGGGAATATCACCTGGCTTCCCTTAACCTCACTTAGAAAGTGGGAGCTATGTGTCACAGGCTGGGACGAAGAAACATATAACAATGTGCTTTGCAAACTCTGAGGTCCTGCATGAAGATGAAACCATGATCTTTTCTCCTGACCCTCGGCTTTTATAGGACCCCCTTCCCCTGTCCCTGGTTCCTGCCCAGCTGTGTGCACCAGCATGTTCTAGATGGGTAGGTGGGTTAAGTACACGTACTCTGAGGGGAACTACAGAGGACGTGCTTTTCGATGTCTCCTGCCTTTGAATGGCTTATAATGCAGCAAAACACCTAAAGATGCCCATGGACTAAAGTCACAACACCTACTGAGTACTGATTATTTAGCAGGGACTCTGCTAAGATGCAAGAGATTCAGCGCTGAATAAAATGTGGTTCCCAGCCACACAAACTAGGTCTGCTGTCTCATGTCAGGGTGAATGAATCCAGTAAGAATGGGGAAATTCAGGTGGTGGGACAAACCAACTCAGCCAGCTATCGACTGCAGAGGAAACTCAGCAACCTAAGTGCCGGCGCCCGGCTAGATTAGGGCAGCTGGCACAGAGGAAACTCTAGTGGCAGGCCTGATGCCGCCATGTGTGGAGGGGCCAGGCTCCCACCCGCAGACTCTAGACTCTCACCTGAAACCTGACTATAGAGCAGGGCAAGGGGTGCTTCTGCTGACTTTCCCAGGGGCAAACGCTCCAGGTGTAAACGTACAAAGTAAGCAGGGCGCCGCGACGCTACTCCCCCAACCGACCTGCTGTAAAACAGGCAAGGAAAGATTCCTGCTGTGATCCTGAAATCCGAGGAGACCTCCTCGGAGCAGGGCTGTGAGGCAGAAGCCAGGAAGGCCAGGCAGCAGAGCAGGGAGGGGCGGAGGGTGTGGCCCTGGAGGCGAGGCTGCCCGTGCACAGGCAGGAGTGACGGTCCAGGGCGGGGAGCGCCGCCCATCCTGTCTCTCAGCAGGCGGAGCTGGCGGTGAACTCTTCTGATGATTGGGAAGTGCTGGGGCTGAGGGGGTCTCCTCTGTCACCCTGAGGCTGTCGGGGCAGCAGTTCCCAGTCCCTCGGAGGCCCGTCTTCCCTCCAGTTCCGGCCACAGAGAAGTAAAGGGGAGGCTGTGGGCTGGGGGCCCCTCCTGATAAAAGGAAGGGCATCTCTGCCCCAGGCTTCCTGCCAGGGGACTGGGAAGTGGCTCATGCCCAGAGTTGCGTCAGCCGCTCTGCGACCACAGGTGGCAGGCCTCCGGGGTGGAAGGGGGCTCCAGGAGCTGCTGCCCAGACCTGGAGCACCCACCCCAGGCTTCCTGGGCAGGGAGTGAAGTAAACCAATGTCTTTATAACTTAAAACACTGTCAATCAGATATTCTGCTATTTACAGCCAAGCACTGTCTACCTGATATTAACAAGTGCAACGGTTTTAAAGACACTGAGCCACTCATGTGGCCGAGGAGTGGCTACAGGCGGCCCGTCCACCCTCTGCCTCGTGGTATCCCACGCAGACACGCCAGAGGGTGGGCAGGTTTGACTGCAGGTCCAGGGCTAGGCAGTTCGCCCAGGACCCAGGCTCATCTCAACTGCAGGCTAGTGGCCTCCGTACCCTAGGCTGGCCACACTGCAGTATCCAAGGGTTCCCAAGAGGCCTCTCCACGCCTGCAGCCCATGCTCTAGCCTGTGCTCTGTGGGGCTCTTTCTGGCCCAGGAGAGCTGTGTCTGAGATGAGACAGGTGGGAAGAACACCCTCTAAGCAAAGGAAGAGCGAATCAGGAAACGAGAGACGACGGCCTGAGCGCGTGGGGAGCACGGACGGCCTCGGAACACACTGTGGAGGCTACGCCAGGCGGGTGGCTTGTCCCGGGGACCTGTCGGCCCTGGGGAGGCCACCGACACCTTACAGAGACGACAAGTGAGCCCCTTTACTGAAACCCCAGGGTGGGAACCTCTTCTGTCCGCCTTTCACGCCTGCATGTCCAAAATCACACGCAGGATGAAACCCAGGTCCTAAATAAGGCGTGGTGCTGGGTTCAAGGGTCAGTTTTGCCACACCGCAGCACGAGAGACTGAGGTGGGGTGTGGTCAGCAGGGAAACGTCTAAAGTGGCCGGAGCCCAGAGCGTGTGTGCGAGGGGCCCCCCGACAAGGGAGCTGTGAGGAGGGTCTCCCCCCAGCCTCTCCTCTTTCGGCTCTGTCTGCATCAGGCGTCAAGTCCAGGAAAAACCCACCGATGGCTCCTGCCCATCGCTGTGTTGGGACAAGGGCTCCGGCCCAGGAGCTTAATGATGCCCACGGAGGGCCCGCTCGGAGCCCCACCTCGAAACCTGACTCATGGGCGAGACCGGACACGAGACCAAGCCGGACAGACACTCCTGGAAGTGCCTCTTCCAAGGAAAGCCAGGAGGCAGGTGCGCTCAGTGCTCTTGGGGTAGGTTATTTCCAGGGAAGCTCGTGACATAAGCCCTGGCCCGGCCATCACACCCCCTCCTCCACAGTGGGAAATACCCGGGGCTCCGGGCCGCACGTTGCTCAACCCTGGATCAAAGCAGAAGACCAGAGGGAAGCACATCCGCCACAGGCTTCCCCTGAACGCCAGTTCCCTGTTCCTGCTCTTCGTGCTGTACCTTTACTTCCACACAAAGACACGCGGTCAAGCTCTGCCGGAGGACAGCCACCTGGGCGCGTCCAAAAGGACGCGTGCCGACACGTGCGTGTGGCTGCCAGTGTGGAGCTGCCGACAATCGCCGAGAGCACGGGGGCCGGGCGAGAGACGCCCTTCCGTGGGGCTGGTACACAGCCCGGCAGCTGTGCCACTGTCCCCTTCTTCCTCCTCCCCAGTCTGTGCTGGCCCTCCCCACTGGGCAGTGCGTCCCAGCCCGCCCTCTCCATCCAGACGCCCAAAGCAGGACCAGCTGGGTGTCCCTGACCTTCGGGAAAGGATGCTGGATGAACCTAGCCAAGCCGCACCACACGACGCTCACTCTTTGCGTCTGGACAATCTCTTCTCACTCCAAGACGGCAAGACCTGGAGGCTGTGGTCCCCACTGTTGGGAGGTCTGAGGCGGTCCTGTCCTGTTGGGAGGGACTCTGCTTGTGGGAGGTCTGGCCCAGCACCTCGGGGGGCAGCTGGGCTCACCCCAAAGCCAGCAGTGCCAGACCAGGCTGCGCTGACGGCACAGCCACAAGATCCAGGCCACCTCTCCTGCCCCTCATGAGAGTATGAACGTGTGTGTGCACGTGTGTGTGCACGTGTGTGCGGTATGTGTACAGGAAAGCAAAGGAGAAAAAGACCAGGAAAGGCCAGCACCCTTAGGGGTTTTTTCCCTCAGAAAAGAATGTTTTAAAAAAAAGCCTATGGGTGGAGTGTCCTCTCTGGGTGCAGGCTCTGGAGGGTGCGCTCAGATCAGAGAGCTGCTTCCTCCTGGGCAGAGTCAGTGCAGCCCCCCAGGCCCTGCGCTGACCGGGCAGCTCTCACTGCACCCGAGGTGAGCGGGAAGGAAACTTCCCCACCCGGAGCAGACTGCACACAGCCTTCAGCACATTTATGTCAAGGCTTCCGCAACTTTTACATTTCCTGCATTGTCAACATTTAAAGAAAAATTGCGGGGAATATGTGTACTGTACTTTTCATTTTGCCAAATAAGGTCATTTTAAAAACAAACAAAAAAACATCCCCTCTCTACCATCTACTACAACATCATTTTACAAAGAACAGTTCCACCCCAAAAAAGCAAGGACGACATAGTCTAAGACTAAAAAATAGGTTTTTAAGTTGAATAAGTGAAGAGTCTTATGAAAAACGCAATACACGTTTTCCACATATTTCTCATTTCTGCGACTGCAGAGTCCTCAGGAGTCGTGTATGTGCATCTTTGTCTGGAAGCAGGACAGAGCACATCAGGGCCCACTTAGCTCTGATCTTGCAAAACTGCTTTTTAATAATAAAAGTAAAGAAAAATGTAAATGAGAGAAAAAGAGAGCTGGAAGTACAGAAGACTAAACTAAAGAAAACACACACAAAAAGACGGGAGGTGGAATAAAGCAAGGAGGGTTTAATGCAAGCTCTCTGCATTTCTGGTGCCTCTTCTCTCCACGAAAACCCCAGGAACCTGAGACCCTGCTCGACCCTCAAGCCACTGTTGTCACCAAGTTTCTGCTGCGAAGATGCGATGCTGCAGCTCCACAGAGAAGACAGAAAAGATAACCCTTCCCTTATGGTGTCTAAATCCAAACACCAACCTGATAAATACTCAACTAGGAATGAATACAATAAGCTGCGATACCTCCAACCATTCACTCTCAAGACACGTTAACACTCCTTTCTTGAAGAGGCAGAATATGGAATCTGATTCTTTGGAGACACTTAGTGTCTTTTTACACACTTGCACTACCTCACCTAATGCTACAGAAATCGTGTGAGACAGGTATTTCACAGGGGAGACAAGTGAGGTTCAAATGACTTGCCCAGGGAAGCACAGACAGAAAGCAAAAGCAAACATTTCCAAAGCCTCAGCTCACTCAACCACTGCACGTCTGCCACTGGCAGAAGGGGTGTGCATTTGATGTAAACCCGACGATGCCTCCAATTCTGCAAAGCACGCAGAACACACCAGCCTGGGTTCTGTGGGGTTGTCACCACTGTGAGAACCTGAACTTTCATGTGTCCTGACTTTGTGAGGCAGGGTGGTAGTGGGGACCAAGCTAAAATTCTGATGTGTTACTGCTGTCTCCGGTCAGGGTTCTGCATTTCAAATTCCTGGAAGATCAGAGGGGAATTTGTGAGGAGTACGGCCAAGACAGAAAACTGACCTTTCTGGGGCGCGTCTGCGGTGACCGAATGCAGGTAGTCTCCAAAGGTCACAACCCTCTTACTAAGCATAATTAGCAAGAATTCCTGCTGGTATAGGGATTTGTGGGGAAAGAGTTAGGATATCAAACCTTAAATTATATCCAAAGTTGGAAATAATTTTTAAAATCTTTAAGTGAAAAAAATAAGCAATACTGTTTTCTAGAATTTATTTTTGTCCTTAAATATAGGAACTCTCAGGCACCAGGAAGTAAAAGCTGCGAGACTGAAGGGCCTCTGGTTCTAACTGGGCTTCCAGAGCAGTAAGAGGATTTGCCTCCTGACCATCTACGTCGGTTGATGATACAGAAGCTGAAGGTTCACGGTCAGCCTGCACATGCGCCTACTACTTGGTGAGTAATAAATACAAGCTACCCAAAGCGACGTGGGTGATACAGAGAAGTCAAGAGCTCTGCCTGCCAGCGCTAACCGTCTCACTGTACCATGAATGCATGTTCGCGGTTAAAAGGCAGGCTGTGCTTTCCAATGAAGTATCTGTAACAGGTAGAGAAACTCAAACTATTTCATAGGCTGTCTCTTAACATACGAAGTACCCTCGAATTCCAAGCTTAACTTCACGATCTCTATATAACTTCACTAAAGCAAGAAACATTTATAGAATCGTGCACATTTATGCACCTAAATCCCTACTTGTGTATAAGCTTTGCTATTACTAATGGATCAAAAACAAAAGTTTCCCTAAAGAATCACACATGTGCCTATGAGCACAACCGTCTTTCTCTGAGTTATGGTCTGGACCCCCTTTTCCAACTGAACCCGAGGTCAGGCTGCTGCAGGGCTTCACTCACGACGGCAGCAACGGCCACTGCCCAGCTCGACCTGTCACCAGCCCCGAGCACAGACGCCGCAGCACCCACCTGCTGGACCACACTCTTGGCCCGATTCCAGGAAAGGGTAAGAAGGCAAACCACACATCATAACGAGACATCTGTACACACTTGGGACAGCAGAGAACAAGTTCAATCTTATGAGCTAGTCCTCTGGCCCCAGGCTGACTGGGCTCGGGCTGGTTTTGCCAGAAGATCTGAACAGACCCAGGAGACATCGGAAGTCGGGGGAGCGGCTGCTGCACCCTCTGTCCCCGTCCTTCCCTGGATCACACCTTCCCAGCATCCGCAGTGGACCTCCTGAGCACCTGTAACTCTCAGGACGCACCAACGCACTTGGAGTAAAAACACACTTATTTTCAAAAGTGCTCAGAGGTCACAGAAAACACTTCCACACACATGGTCTCATCTCCACAGATCCTGGAGGCAGGCGTTTGCAGATGAGAGAACTGAAGTTCAGGGGCGTTAGAATGACCGGCCCGTGGCAGAGGGAGCTGCTTTTGAACCTGAGATCTCTAAGCAGTCTGGGTCTACCGCTCACTTGTCTGCACAGGGCAGGACCGCTGAGCGCTGTCTTCACCTGGTGAGCTAGGGTCCTTGCCCCAGACGTGGAGCACAGTGCCTGCCTCCGCCGAAGCTGAAGCATCCTGGCGCGGTTCGAGCAGAGTGGCCTCTGCCCTGACCACGAACACCCACGGGCTGCTGCAGTCAGATTCTTCCGGAGGGTCAGGATGCCAATCAGGTACGACAAGTTCAACAGTATGTTAGAATTTCGGTTTGAGATAAGAGCAGAGCAACCATTCTAAAAACAGCCACCAAAACATGGGCAGAAGACTGCCGTGGCCTCGAGAGACAGGCAGTGGCTCGCTTCCTTCCGTATACACCATGCCCTCCAACCACTTCTGTTTCTCGACACGACTAGTAACCAAGGAGGCTCTCTGATACTTCTTCTCCTTCCAGATCTAGGCTACTACTGTTTCCCTGGTGACCCTATAAAATCTTTCCTCACCACCCTCGATCTTAAAGACTGACCTTTTCTGTGAAACACGGAGAGCTGTTGTGGAAACACAGGCTTTGGGCAGGAGGTTTTGGCCCTGCATCCAGCCTCCCCTGCCCCGTCCTGGTCTGACTCTACACCTCCTGCCCCTGCCCTCACCTTTACTCTTTCCCCCATCAGTCCATCTGACTATAGCCTCCCGTTTTTCCAAACAGGTAGACCTCACAAAATTATTGCATAACCTGTGATTTCTCTGCTCTCCAGCAGTGAAAAACCAAGGTTGGCTAACATTCAGTATTGGACAACCTTCAGAGTGGTAAAGTTGTATGGTCTGTACTTCTGATATGTAGGCCTTGCAGGCGATAAAGCTGGAGAACCATGAAGGTTCTCAATCCTGACAAGCCCATGGACTCCCAAATTCTCCACCACCACAGCCTCTTCCCTGATGAAATGCAGCAACATGTCATTCTGGAAGGGTTGTTGTGTCTGCCCTAGAACAGGCAGCAAAGGTGAGTCTGAGGCAGAGGCTGGGTTGCTGGACGTACTGAACAGCCACGTCCTCGACTCCTGTGGCTCTCAGCCTGCCTGGTTCAAATCCAGGCTCAGGAGAACTTTCATCTAGTCCACATCACCTCCAGACACCGAGGAGTGTGGTGTCACAGCTGTAACCTCGTTGGTCTGCAACCCCTGTCCCACAGGTCTCGTATGACTGTGGGGAATCTGGAAAGGAGAGCGACTATGAATCTCTCTTCGGAGGGACACACAGAGCTAAAGCGGCACCGGAGATGTATTCAGCTGTGGGGAAGAGAGGGCAGGACTTTCCTAACCAGAAAAACGTGGTCTCTCAACTCAGACCAGCTTTCCAAGGATGCTGTCCCTCAGGTGGCCACTGGCCACGTGAGGCTGCTAGGCACTTGAGATGGAGCTGGTCCGAATGGAATGTGATATAAGTATAAAAAGCGCACCAGGTTTTGAAGACTTTGTATGAATGAAAGGATATAAAATATCTCATTTTTCAAATGCTGAGCACATGTTGAGTTGATAGTATTTTGAGTATATTGGGTTAAATAAAACGTATTGTTAAAATTATTGTCACCTGTCTCTTTTCTACTTTTTAATGTGGCCCCTAGAATATCTAAAATCATGTGTGTGGCTTGTGTCTGTGGCTCGTATTATGTTTCTGTTGGACAAAGTGTAACAGCTTCCAGGGAAAGGGTGAACACGCTAAAGGTTTGGTTTGAGGCACCCTGTACAAAATTAGGCTCTTCATACACACCCCACTGTCAGAGCTGCACAGGGGAAGGACCGGCAAACCAGCAGCGCTGACCTCCTGGCCCTCCCCCATCGCGGCCGGGCGGCAGCTGTGCATCGAGGTCCCTCTGCTCTGATGGCTTTAAGTCCTTTATCTTTAATATGTCCAAATAATACAGAAAAAAACTTACAGGTTTTGAGATGGTGAATCCGCTGCTGGAATGCACAGGTATTTAACCCCCTGTGGAATGATAAAAAATAAAATAAGATAAAAAGATGATACTCTGTGGAGAAAAGTATTTAAAGGAACTATTTACTCAGGTCAAAAAATAAAAAGTAAAAAGGAGAAGTTTTTCACTCATCTTCTATTGCCAAGGAACTGGAGGAAAACTCTTAGTTAAGTTCCTGGTCATTTTCTATGACCATGCACACAAATATTCATGCTCTCGTTTGTAGGTTAGACAGGGTTTATCAAAGAAGCGAGATGACTGAGTCCTTCCCAGGAAGTGTCTACAAGTTTCAAAACTGTCATCTCTGATGCTTGTTCGAATACTCTACTCTTTAAATCTATTTCACTTAAGATCCTGAATGGCCAAAAAGGAAGCACTGATAGTAAAAACCTTATCCTGATGACATGTTATAGGACAGTCTTAGGAGGAGGAGAGTTACAGTTTCACTGATGCGATGGTAGGAGCTTCACACACTCGAAACAATTTGATTTATTTTGCTTGCTTTTCAGAAGAGTAAAAGTTTACATACCAAACTAATATTTTTTTAAAAGAATGACCCAATTTGAAAAAAAATGAACTTCTCATTGTTCACTATAAAAATCTATAAAAATGTTTATGTAAATTCATACTATAAAAAATCATGCCAAATTTGAGTTTTATTAAAAGCCTGGTTGCCTCTTCTTTGGAGGGATTTAAAGTATATTTCAAAAGGTCTTCAATGTCAAGTAAAGAAACAAAGTCTAGAAATCTCAGCAAACTTTGCGAAGGAAAATGGCTTCATGAAGACTTAAATAAACCACTTTTAAACCTTTCTCTCTTGATAGCCTAATCTAACAGAATCTAGCCACCAGGTCATAGATAATTAACGGGGAACACATTTTCAGAAACTAGAAAAGTAACCAACCTAAGAGTCAAAGAAGGAGAAATATGTGGAATCATGGTACAGACAACCACATGTCCCTTAGCAGTTGAAGGCATAAAGTTATTATTTCTAGAATTATTTGCAATTTTTTTGCAGCTGATCATTAAAATTTTACACTCAACTCGTATCATTAGGAATTTCTGTGTTGTACTTGCTAGTGCAGTCTTGTGAGGAACATGTGGTCCTCCTCCACGTTGTGGATCCCACTTTCCAACACAGAAGCTATAGAAACTATGTTTCTCAACCTCCTTTGCTGTTAGGGTGCAGACTCGGGACCTGGTTGCATCATCTGACACACCTACTTGAGGCAGATTTGGAAACAGGACACGGGAAGTGTCAGATGGGTAAAGAGCACCTGCTCAACAGGTGCAGGTGGCGGCTGAGGCGGGAAGTGCTGGGCGGACGTGGCAGCAGGTCACAGTGGGCAGTTGTATGCTGTGCACTGGGTATTGTTCCTCGAGCTGCAGTTGGCAGCCTGTCTCTCCAGCTCTTCGGAGGAGATCATAGCCCTCGGCTCTCTCTTAACAAGCCCCTTTCTGCTGAAGTGCCTCAGAGTGGAATCTGTTGTCTGCAACTGAGATCTGAGTGACACAATTCCCCTTCCTGTCCCCCACCATTATGAGAGGTCAGAAAAATCGTTTCTCCTGCTTATTTCACACACACATACACGTATATGTATATATATTTTTCAGTTTTGAGTCAGTCACGACATCTTCTAACAAAGGCTCCTGTGGATCTCCAAGAAGACGAGTTTTACTGCTACTTAACCACAGCGGAACACTCCACACGTGGCCAAACGTGCTAACACGCCACGGGTTAGCTGCTGGGAGAAGAACGTGAAGCAGCAGGCTGTCCCTCACTCAAGCTTCGCTTCGTCACCTCACTGTCTCCTTCCGTCCCCGTCCCCTGGACTCTGGGCATCGTGCTCTGCTGGAAACAGTGAAGCGGCTGCCTGAAGTTCTAAGCAGCTCCAAACCCAGAGAGGTTTGACAGCCCTGATATGAAGGGAAAGAACATGGAAAAGGAAACGACACTGTTAAAAAGAGTCATTTCACGCCTCCCCTCATGGAGGCCAACAGGCTTGCTGGTGTAGACACACACTGATCATCTTGTGATCCGCCATTGAAATGACTCATTTACTTTTTTCCTTTTACTCTGAAGTGAGAGTCGGCTGGATCAGGCCCAGAAGCTTGTGAAATGCTTCCCTCCCACACACTTCCCCCAAGTTCCTTCAGACCAACCCTTCCAGAGGGACGGGAAGGGTTCTCAGGGTTCCACTTTCCCTTCTCCTGCGACTGTCGGTCTGAGCAAGCTGCTAGGCAGCGATGCTGAGGCGGGTCCCTCTAATGTGGGATGAAAGCACCTGCCGCACTTTCCGACCGACAGCCCCTTAATCCTGCAGAATCCAGAGCCGGCCCAGCCCATATGTCGGGAGGAGAGAAAAAAAGGAGAGAAGGAAGAGAGGAGGGGAGGGTAAGTGGCTCTCAGCTTATCGAGAGCGTCCGCCATCAACGCCAGCATGGTGTCGGGGGGGGTGCTCTGCTGCTTCAGGGGTCTCTGGACGGGGTCTCGTTCCCCTCTGTGGTGCCTGACGTACGAAGGGAAAGAGGCCAGCCCCACACAGCAGGAGCAAGCCGGGAGAAGGTGGCAAGGGGTGTCCCCACTCCGTGCCTGCCGAGGGTGAGGAAGCACCTTTCGGCCATGTCGGTCCCCTCAGCCTCACTAGCTGGGACGGGCACGTGGCAATGATGGCTTCCCATCTGTGACGCATTTAAGGAGGAACAAAGGGTCTCCTGGCCACAAGTTTGGGGATCCCCTACTGCAAAGGAAGGACGCTGAAAATATACAATATAAGATCATGTTCTCTCAAAGACACAATAACGGCAGTAAGAACCTTGCCTGGAATGATGCCTGGCACACCACAGGCACTTACTAAACGTCTGCTGGATGATAAGAACGAGGTGAAAATCAGCTAACATGAAGATCACATCGTAAGAATAGTACAAGGGGAGAAAAATATTGTGACGTGCCCAGGCCTTATTCTGGTGACCACAGAAACAAGAGGCACGCCATGCTGGGGGCACGCGCACACACACGCTCCAGCGGGACACAGCTAAGAAGCAGCTCACCGTGATCTACAATAAGAAGGGAACAAACTATGCAAATACAGTGAAGAAAGGAGTCAAAACTGTCGAAAAGGTTCAGTTGCTCACCGCCCAAGAACGTCTACTTATCCTGGCTTAGTCATTAACAAAGCACAAAAAGTATCTTTCTTGGAGGCCACAGACTGCAGAACATAAGGTGCCTGAAAGAAGGCTTCAGATGCCTGCACATGTGTACAATTCAGTTAATTACTAATTCAGAAAGCAGCAAGAGTGCTGGCAGCGTGAAGGACCGCAACGCTAATGAGAAAGCCGGACAGACTTAAAATTATTAAAGAACTGGGCTCAGCAAATGTTTTAATATGATGTGGAACACAATTTTTCATCTACCTGGACCTAAACAAAGGACCTTTCTGGAGTGCTGGAGTTCAGAGAGACAGATGTTTAGCTAAGTTACGGAAAGTTTAGCAAAAAAATAAAGAACGTCTTATTATAGGACAAAATTCTAGAGCAACCTGAAAACTTCATAAGCAATGAAAACAGCAGCCATGGTCTCCCTTTTACTACAGCGCTTGCTGGGGGGCATCTCCTCCTTCGTATTTGCCGCTGGTATTTTTTAAAACCCCTAAAATCAGTTATCTTCTTTGAAACAAAATTCTTACTAAATAAGTAAAAATTCAGTATTTCCATGATCTTCAAAGAAGTGATTGTTGGAAAGCTAATTGACATTAAGCTTCTATGGAGCTAATAAATGTCGAGTTACAGACTCTCACCTTAGAGAGCTGGCCCAGGAGCGCCCACTGAAGCACGGGAAGGAGCCCAGTTACGACGGCCACGGCGCCCACTGAGGCACGGGAAGGAGCCCAGTTACGACGGCCACGGCGCCCACTGAGGCACGGAAAGGAGCCCAGTTAAGGCGGCCACGGTTTCTACGAGGGGCAAAGAAAGAGCAACCAAATTCTCTGGACTACACGACCTTCTGAATGGCCTCACATGTCCTGAGAATGGCACCAATACTGATGAAATGGGAACCAGAGGGAGGAAAAAAGGCAAAAAACGTATACACTAAATCTGCACAATACCAAGTGACACATCGATTAGTGTGACATAATGTCACACTAATGTGACACAACGTAGGAAAAAAATTAGAAAATACAGAAAAGAAGTAAGAGTTAGGTGGGATTTGCCAAGGAGCGCTTTTTGGATGAAGTTTTTGTTTTTGTTAGGTTTTCAAAGAAGCGGTAGTCATCACTTGACTGAAAAGAAAGTTGAGAAAGTATTCCAGAGGCTCTTCTTGAACAAAAGGTTAAAGCTTTCTAAGTCCGTATTCTCAAAAGTTCTAATAATTTTCAGTTTTCTGTTTCAACAAGCATAGTAACCACCAAGAGTAAGGTTTTTGCCTTTCTTTGGGTCTGAAACTAAAGATTACACTTAAAACGATACGTAGGCAAGTACTTGAAAAGCAGGGCCAAGGTTCTGATTTCAGGACTAGTGAAGGAATCAAACTCTCGCTTGTTTCAAGTACAATTTCTAAAATTCACTGTTCTTTTCTTTCTGAAACATCGTAAGTAAGAGTCTTCTGAAGAACCTAGTTGACATTCTACTTTTCAAAGGAAAGGCCAAGCCCTTCAGAGCTGTCTTCTCTCTCCCAGGACGCTAATGGAGACCAGTTACAGAAAATAACTCCTTCCTGCCTATTTACGACCTAAGAGGAAACATCAGTAGGAGAAGCAGGGGCTCACTTAAGGGGCCAGAGTCGGGAAATCCAGGCAGAAACGACATAATCAGAAATCTTGGTTTCTCATTTATCCCGTTCAGTGCCAGCAGCAACTTGGGTGTGCATGGGAGGACCCCTGAAGAGACTGCGTTTTTCCTTTGAGCAGCATGTTTGGGGGCTGTACTGCACGGCTTGAGAAAGTAAGCTGAAGACCCCATGAAAAGCTAGTTTCACCACATTCCCAAAAAACTCTGAGTCCAGAAAAGAAACATAAAATTAAAGAGAATTAAATGTGGCGACTTCCCTGGTGGCGCAGTGGTTAAGAATCCACCTGCCAATGCAGGGGACATGGGTTCGAGCCCTGTTCTGGGAAGATCCCACATGCCGCAGAGCAACTAAGCCCGTGCGCCACAACTGCTGAGCTCCCGCACCCTAGAGCCTGTGCGCCACAACTACTGAGCCCACGCGCTGCAACTACTGAGCCCATGTGCTGCAACCACTGAAGCCCGTGCACCTAGAGCCTGTTCTCCGCAACAAGAGAAGCCACTGCAATGAGAAGCCCGTGCACGGCAACGAAGAGTAGCCCCTGCTCACCACAACTACAGAAAGCCTGCGCAAAGCAATGAAGACCCAACGCAGCCAAAAATAAAAAATAAATAGGACTGGAAATACAGTGTTAAATAAAAAAAGAATTCAATTTGAACTGTCTCACACCTGATCAGAAGCAGGACCACAGCTTATATACTAATTTTTAAAAAGTCTTTCTCACTTGGGACAATCGCTCTCTCCACTTTTCTGGTGTGGTAAAACACACATACCATAGAATTAACCATTTTAACCATTTTAACAAGTACGCGGCTCACAGGCGTTAATGCACTCACATTCACATCCCTGCCGCCCACCTTCAGAACCTTGTCATCCTCCCAAATGGAAACTCGGTCCCCATTAAACACTAGCTCCCACCCCTCCCCAGCCCCTGCGAGCCTTCTACTTTCTGTCGCTATGAATTTGACAACTTCTGCACTTTTATATAAGCCTAAAGGTAGGTAAACTCTGAAAAAGTTAGTCTGGCCACACTCTTAAAGGTCACATACCCAACAGATGGCAACTGCTGACTTGGAATTGCTTTTGGACAAACATACCAGGTTTGACAGCCTCACTGTCTGTTTCCAGGGCCCCTCCTGGCAGAGGCTCCGTGCAGAGAAAGCCCAGGAAGATGCCCAAACCGCTCATGTATGTGGAAGCCAAGCCCAGCTCCTGGCACATACGCTTTGATTAGTATTTCTCCTTGATGTAAGAACTTTCACCCAGCCAATAACATTTTAAAAGGAAAAAGTACAGTACAAAGTTATATCCATAAAGAGGTGACATCTGGAAAACCCGATGTGCGTCTGCGGACTGAGAGCTGGAAATCAGCACAAAACACCAGACAGGGAAGGTCCCGAGGGTGAGGCTCCGCCATCTCTCTTGTTTGGTTGTTTATACCACAGCAAAAATCTCAAAGAAACTACTGTAGAAAATCACCCCAGAAGCTAACTGCGGCCCCTTAGCTGTGCCACATGATACACGTCTTAAATCCAGGTTCTAAACCGAAGATGCATTTTCTTAACGTCCCCACTTGCCACTGATTCTTCCTGCATCAGCTAAATTTAGGAAACACCACCACAAATAACAACTTCCAAGAACTCTGTGGTGCTTGGTGGGGAGGGGAGGGGTGGGAAGGTCAGAGTGGAGAGACAAGATTTAGCCCTCAGTTTGATTTTGTGAGAAAAAATGCAAATGAGAACCCTCCAGCACCTGCTGGCTTCTTTCAGGTTAGTCAAAAAACGACATACATTTGACTCGTCAGGTCAACAGGTGGAGAACCCAAAGGCTTATTTTTGCTCTAACTCCTTTTGCTAACACGGGCACAGTCCGCTGGAGTCCCTCAGGCTGCGAGGGCGGGCGATGGGGAGGTCACGCCAGCCCAACCACCTAACCCTCTTCCGCGACCTGGGTTCTGTCTGAGGACCTGCTGGTGCGCCCGATGTGACTCGTGAAAACAGGGCAGTTTCGGCAAAATCTCTCCAAATCGAGCAATTCTACGGTGTAACCTAACGGGTGTTAATGCTACACGACCACGTTGAAAGTCACCGTGAATGAAACACTCCTCAGGAGTGATCAGTAGTGGACCAAGTTTGCCTGTAAAAGACACAAAGGTGGATTTTTATCTGATCGTGTGTCTCGGCTGGTGAAACACCCCGTCTGCAAAGTAAAACGACCCCCTCCCAAGCTCTGTGGCTCTGTTACGACCCCCCTTCCTCCAGCTCACCAAGCCCAGGCACCTGCTGCCTGAGACCCCCAGGCATCCTGCACTTTCCTGCTTTCCCCTGCCCAGGCTCCTGTGGGTCCTTCTCTCCCTCAGGAGTCCTGGGGGGCACTTCCTCAGAAAGCACCCCCGTCCCAGGCTGACTCCAGCGATTTCTCTAACTGCCACCCAGCACCCAATGGGCCGCACAGGGTGCCGGGGCCCCAGCACAAAGGACAGTAACTGATTTGAGGGTCAGTCTCTCCTTTAGACCCCAAGGGTGCCGGGGCCCCAGCACAGAGGACGGTAATTGACTTGAGGGTATCTCCCTTAGATCCCAGTTTCCTTCAATGCCTGGGTCCCATCTCACTCATCTTTCTTGCAGCACCCTAGGCACCTCTCTCTCCAGAGATCATCAATACATGGTCACTAAGTGAAGGAAGGGAGATCCACCTTTAGAATATTAAATTCCAATGTGCCCTGAGAGTCCCGTGTCCAGGGGGGCCAGAGGTCCCTAGAGTTGGCAGGAAGCACCGCCCAGGGCAGGCAGGCAGGCCAAGCCGTGTTAAAGGGCGATGTCTCCATCTGCAGGGTCCTATGAGCTCTAAATCTCAGCAGGATGCTGGGCCCATCTCACTAACAATGAAAAACTATTACTAAGGTGGAGGCTGGCCAGATGCTCAGAAATTTCCAGGAGTGCATTAAACTGGGGACTCAGTGGCCCCAAGTTTCATTCCCAACACAGGCCCCTGGAAACCGCTGGCTCAGTCCCTGAGGTGCACCCCAGCTACACTCCCTGCCACCTGGCCACCAAGTCCAGAGGTGAGAAACAGGCCCGTGTGTGTCCGGACACAGCCCGCCTGTTCATCTGCGTGTGGCCTGCAGCTTCTCTCAGGACACGGGTGGGAGGGGGCGGCAGAGTGCTGCCCGGAAACCTCAGGGTCCTAGAGCCAAACATATTCATCATCTGGCCCTTGACAGAAGGTGTGCTGAGCCCTGGTCGGACAGTGACGCCTCCGAGGTCACCGTGACAACCTGGAGCTCATTAGGTAAATCACACGTCGCATTCCTCTTCCACACACGGGATATGAGGATCAGGCCTCGGGGGCTCAGGCCTTGGGATTGCCCGATTCTAAACCATCACTTGTGCCTGGCTCTCTTCCTCACTCTGGAGAGAGGCACAGAGGAATTTCTCTCCAACACAGGACTTTTCTAAAAAAGGAGATTTGATTCCACCTGTGAAGCACTGAGCGGCTGGAGGTGCTAACAAAGAAACGAGGCGTGTGTTGTCACCAGCACAGACCAGGCTGCAGAGGTGTCGCCCGGGGGTTTGGAGGGCCGGGCTCATGCGTGGGTGCGCTGCCGGCTGGCCTGGCCTCTGTGCAGGAGGGTGCCCAGCCCCTCCTCCGCAAGGAGCTCAGCGTTTGGAATGTTGTCTGTGGTCCCTCTTGCGGGTTGCCAAGCAAATGAGTCCAGACTCCCTCCCTCCCAATGGGACGAGACCTCCCTACAGGCGAGTGGCCAACGCCGCAGATTCCACTGGGGCACAATCCTCGGCACTTGAGGAGCTTTTTCTAAGCAGCATTCAAGGTCCCTCGGGCCTAACGTCACATCCTCCAGGTGGGGTCAGACCCCAGAAATGGTGTTTCGAGAATGAAGCAAACACTGACCCAGAGCAGGGCACTGCCCTGCGAGATAGCCAGTCCTGCGTGGGTGGGGTCAGGGTACGGACACGCACAGGTGGGATGCGGTAAAGGCCAGCGCGTGAGTCCATGACTCCTGCTTCTCCTGGGCGTGAGGAAGGGCGCGCTCTCCAAGGCAGGTACGTGTGGACGGTCAGATTGCACTGGATCTCCCCGGCGCGCGGGTCGCCGACATACCACAGTGTGGGGGTCCAACCTCCAGCACTACAGGGGAGGGGCGCCTTCCCTGCTCTGCTCTAAGACTGACTCCGCTCTGCTCGGTGCCCCAGGCCTTCCTTGAAGGGCAACACTTCACCAAGCCCTCCCTCCCAGACGCTGCCGCTGAAAGCAAGCCGACGGGCCATTTTTATTTTGACAGCTGCATCCTCTCGCAGTGGGCACAGAGGGGAGAACTGTGTGGGGAGGCCAGAGGTCCTTCATGGGGGTGGGCAGGACGTCAAGACAACTGGTTGAAACCACTGGTCTTGACGCCACTGCAAGTGCAGGGGTGGCAGCAGGAGAGGGTTCCAGCGGAAAAGTGGGGAAGTGTCAGGTTACAGGAACACCGGAGGGGGCGTGGGAGAAAGGCAAACCCTTGGGAAGATCGTTCTTCGCCGTGAGTCGGGGTGTTCTACAAGGCCGTTTGAATTCAGTCCCTTTGGGTTGATCTGGGGATCTGGGAGTGTCTTCCACTTGGATTCCGTGGGGCTGGTCTGGTTACACAGGTAAGTTCAGGTCGGACCAGCTCCACCATCGCTAGGCCCTGAGGACTCTGAAGGCCAGTACAGTCGGCAACGACCTCTGAACTACTCTGGTTAGGAAGAGTTTCCAGGCCTGGAACGCTCAAGCCGAAGCCCAGGCTCCACTCTGTTGTCTGAGACGCCTCAGGTGATCGCACAAGTCGCGGCGGCGTCCCTCTGCAGCCACTGGGACAACGCGGGGTGGCCTCTCCTTTCTCTGGCTCTGGCAGTAGTTCTGTGGATGACGCTCCTTTAGTTGGGACAAAGTCTGGGAAGCCACCAAGCCTGTCCACAGTTGGCCCTCAAGAGGAGGGGGATCCCACCCCGAATGCAGACGCACCCGTGTCCTCTCCGCCAGCCAGCCTCTGCCCTCACCGCGGATTCAGTGATTTTCCCTTAGAAGAGAGAGCAGAGCGGCTGCAGATGCCCTGCTCAGTCACCGATGTTGGAACCACACCTGTGCTCCTCTCGTGGTGATAGCTGAGAGGAGAGAAACAATTTCTCACTCCAGACCCGGGGCCTCTGCCAGTCTCTGCCCCGGCACACACACAAATGTCCCGCAACATCCCAGGAGTCAGAGCACAGAGAGGGGAAGGCAGGGCCTCGGCTGCAGCAAGGCGACGGCACCAGCTGGTACTGTTGCTTCACCCCCAGCTCCTGGAGTCAGGCTGGGCCACTTCCCTTGCAGGTGTGGCCGGCACAGGGTCCACTGGCAGTGCCTACCTGGCAATGAATTACAGGAGCACCTGAAAATGGCAAATCTGCTTAGGGTTTTATAAGGTGCCCACAAGAATTCTATTTTGTCTGATAAGACTATTACTATGCCACCTTTCTTTTGGTTCATGTTTGCTGGAGACCCGTTTCCCATCCTTTGATTTCTAACCTTGCTGTGTCTCTTTGTGCAGATGACTCCTCTACTTCCTGGCGTCCCAGTTCAGCCCTCACGGTTTCTGACCAGGATTACCGTGAGAGCTTCCCAGCAGTTTCCTTGGTATCTGTCTCCCTCCCTCCATCCCATCCCCTAGTCAGAATCTTGGAAAGGAAATGTGAAGGAGTCACCTGACTTTGTTCCTAAGTCTTTGCTGAGTCTCTGCTTCACACAAGACGAAGCTCAGACTCCTCAGCTTGACGAATAAACCTTTCCTAATCTTCCCGGCGCCTCTGCCCCTCCAGCCTGGCTCCTGGCTCTCCTGCCCCGCTGAGCCCTGTGCTCTGCACACCCGGTGCCCTGCACACACGCCCTCACCCAGCATCCATCCCCCGCTCCCCAGCAGACCCCCCTATCCTGGAGGGTCAGTCCACACTGCCCGCTCTGTGGCGAGGCCTGGCTGACCCAGCGGGGACGGTGCCCCGGGCCCCTCAGCTCTGACGTGCACTCGCAGCTCCGCACCGTTTAAGGATTTCTTGCCTGTCTCTTCTTAGTGTGGGGCCACAGCGTACTCCTCTTTGCATTTTATCCCCAATCCCTGCTACAAGGTAGGTGCTCAATTAACATTTGCTGAATCTGAAGGAGTAACTCCCAATTTAGCCAAAAGGAGAACTGAACGTGGCACCCCCCTCACCCCCCACGCTGACCACCCTCTCCACTCTGCAACCAGACGACATCCACACGTGTCCTTATTTCCCCCTTCCTGACCAGCCCGGAAGGGCTGGTCCTACGTGAGACACACCTCCCCACTGAAGCGGACATACCAGTCCTGCAAGGCTGCCTCAACACTCCTCTTCACAAAGTCTTCCCCAACCCCCAGTCCGTGGGCATGAGGACGTTGTATAAACAGACCAACTACCATCCAGCACTTACGGGCAATCCTGCCGCAGTGTGTCAGTGCATACTGCCATTCCAGCTGGAGCAGAGGGGAGAGACCACGTGTCACATGCTTCTCCTGAGACCTCGGTTTGGAAATCCTGGCAGATCCTGCCACTAGCATACTCCCTGTTGAGGACTCTGGGAGGGGTCTGAGCTAGGAGAGTCCCCTCCAGAAGCAGCGCTTGGCGCCCACGCACAGGACGTGATCGCACAGGGGCGTCTGCAGAAGAGAGAGGAGATGGAAGCTCAGCAGGAGATGCTCAAGAAACTGGAACCTGACTGAGAGGAAAAGTCTAGGAAGAAGGGTGTTTTGCAAAAGTCTTCAGTTACGTGGTGGAGGCTGGTCAGTAAGTGTGAGAACTAGAGAGCGCGCCCACACCAGGAGCTCCAGGGAGCCGGGCAAAGGGAAGTTAACACACCTCTTTCACTCACAGACAAGAAGCACTGCTTTCCTGCCTGGAACCAACGCAGGCCTCGGCAGTTTCAGCCCCTCTGGCTCATCTGCGCTGGAATTCTGGCTTCAGAATTCCATTTGTCACAGAAGGCCAGTAGCCAGGGGAGCCGCCTTCTTCGCGCTTGACGGCCCACACACGGGGAACTCAGACACGGCTGGATTCGAGAAAGAGCGATTACTAGACAGTTTTCGATACCTACCATAATCATTTCTATTTGAGTCATTTCTATTTAAGTCTGGGGTTGGCTTCAAAGAAATTTGCCTCAACACATGAAAGCTGCAAACTTTTGGCCCAGGAGGTGCCGCCGATACTCAGAGACTTCACCGGAGAGATGGAAACAACTGTCAGCCTGAGAACGATCCCAGGTCGAACAACGATTTGCTTTCAAAGGCCCTGGACCTCATCAGCAATTATGACAGTGTGGTGGTTTCTGTAATGCCAGTAGAGTAACAGAACTCATCCACACTACCTCTCTTCCTTCAAAATGATACTATGAAGATACTCCCACTGTGGAAAGTAAATAGAGAAAAAAGTGAAACTCACCCTCTCCACCCTCTTCTCCTATCCTACTGCTCTTTACCATTCCCAGGAGTCTGATACGGTCCTTGCAAGCTCCTATCTGTACACTTACACACTTATTTATGTACATACAGGAATACATTATTGATATGCAATTTTACACAAAGGGGATCATATTGTGTATATTATTCTACAACTTGCTTCTTTTGCTTAGCAATCAACCTTTTCCAGTGCACACATGTAAGCCTTCCTCTTCTGTTTGAACTGCTGCAGTGTCTCTTTCACACAGGTGTATCCCCGCTGACAGGTACCCTTCTGCCGGCTATGTGGGTTGGCTCCAATTTTTTGCATTACAAACAGACCTGCAGTGAACCTCCCTGCCTACACCTGTGTGTACAGGACAAGGCATGTGGCTTTCAGCAATTCTCTTCCTCGTGCCAGGGGAAATGTGGCCAATAGCCCCTGTGACTTGAAGGTCATGGACAGGGGGGGCCTCAGAGTCCTAAGAGCTGAGCTGACATGGTCACCAGGTAGGCAGAAAGGCAGAGCTGGGTCTGCCTACGAAGCCTCCAGAGGAGGACAAGGTAACCAAGGTCTCCCTGATGAGTCAGAACACGGCCCCGGTGCCTGGAAAGCCCTCCCAGCCTTTCATGATCCGGCCACAAGCTCCCGAGATCCGAGAGGATGTCTCAGCCAACCTTCCCAACCTCGAGCTGCCCTGGCTGCGGCCAGTCTTCTTTTAATTGGTCGTCCACTGTCCGTGTCTTAGACTGTGCTTTCCTTGTAGGACCAGGCTTCCAACGCAGACCAAAGGCAGATGAAGCACCGCTGAGAGGTCAGCCAGAGAGTCACAGAAGAGTCACGTGGTTGCAGGAACTTAGCAAGAGGGAATTCTGAACTGGAGGCCACCCCAGCTGTGTATGGGAGAACACCTGCGCCTGCCCAGGCTTCCTGACAGTGGGGGGAGGGCAGCGAGGCTACGCTGCATTGACAGACCTCTGGCCTCACAGATCACTGGTGGTCAATATACCATTCTTGACACTGCTCTTCTTTCACACCCTGAAGTCAGCCACAAACGACCGAAGACATGGCTTCTCACTTGGGAGTGGAGCTTAAATGCACTCGGCTCTGAGTGTGTCAGCATCTGCAGAACCAGATCCAGGCCGAGTGCTGGGGAGACCAGGAAGTCCAACGCGGCAGAAATCCACTGCCCGCAGTGGCCTGAGGCCAGCTGAGGAGCTAGGCCATCAGACGGAGGTCAGACGGCCATTTGACGGCCTGCAGGGTCTGTCACAGAGCACTCACAATTCAGGGCCCGACAAAGAGTGCAAACGATAAGTATTATAGGAAAAAGAGAAGAATTCCTGAGGTTGGAGGTCACTGGGAGTGTCCTTCTCAGAAAAGGAGCTGGGCCAAGGTCTGAGGGAGGGTAGGACTTGGGTGGGCAAAAGAAGGGTGGAAGAAAGAAGTGGACACAGAGCACAGTTTCTCAAACTTCAAATGCCATTTCACACCTTGGACTAGGCTTGTTTTACATTTAGGAAGCCAACAAAAATTTTGAGGGTGAGAAACGGGGTGGGTCACCAGACAGAAATGCAGCAGGGGAACGAGGTCCCTACAGGAGCCCCTCAGGCTCTCAGCACCACTGTCCAAGCAGACTGGGCATCTCTTGGAGATACACACCTATATGTACAGACACATAAATAACAGTAAGTGGCAGAACCAGGAGAAGTGGTCAACTACACAGAAAACTAACAAAATTAAATCCTGAGTCTGGATAACTCAAGAAGATGTCTTTTGTGTTAAAGGAAATATAAAACAGAATCACCAGGAGTAAATGCTGGCCTATGAAAACATCCTATTCTTGAAAACGGAAACAAACGCTTAAATGGTTCAAAATACGAAAGTCACAACTTAAAATGGGAAGAATACGCAAGCCGAACTCAAGCTCAGAAAATCCTTGTGGCATCATGCATGCAACGCCCTGATTTGAATATATGTATATAAATGATTTGTTTTCTATTTAATCCTAAAATGTAAATCACTTAAACATTAAATTGTTTCTGTTATTAGCCCAGAGAAGGAATGAGAATACTTTTTAAAGCATTTTTGTTAATAGTGAAAAATAGTTGTTTCCTGCAGGTGCTCTGGTTAAATACCCAACATGAAAGATGAAACAAACTCTGAAATTTTTACATCAGAAAGATAGACTTCTGGTTCTTTTTTCAGAGGAAGGGAGAAACCTTTCATTGCTCAATATCACTTCCTCAGCACCTACGAACAACACGGGGTTTCTGATTGAAAAAGCACTGTCTTTGTGACACGAGTTTTCACCATCCCTCAAATCTGGAGCAACCAGTAGGCACTGAAAACACAGCCCACAAATAAAGAAACACTTTCAGCAAACGCAGGCCACTGCCCCACCCAGTCCTCAATGTGGAATCGGAGGAAGGGATTTTTCCCCCTTAGATGTCATGATTACAGATTTCGGCTTAATTCCTACTTGAAATTCATCTACATGGCAATGATTTCTCCCCCGGCTCCGCCATCTGCTAGCAGGTGACGGGGGCAGGCCGCCAGGTCTGGTTATGCTACAAAGGAACCAGGACACTGCTATCCTCCAGGCTGGGTCCCCAGGATCCATGGGGGATGAGCAGGACCGATGTGATTCCGTGGAGTCAGGGCCCCACCAGAAGGCATATCCTGGTACTCTACCAGCCAGACCGGTACCAACCAAATTTTCTAAATGCCCAGTTGTCTCCAAAGGCCCAGCCAAAAGCCCAGCACCGCAAATGCCTCCAGACTGACGTGGTAAAGGAGGACGCTTGTTCTCTGAGCGGTTCCCGCCCTGAGCCTGATGGTAATTATTAGTAACATGTATAAAAGAGTTACCGTGTGTATTTTGTTTTTTCACGGAGGGCTTCACCATGGCAGACACTGGCATCACTTTCTCTCTAGCACCCGTCCCAGGACCCTGCCTGCGGCAGGAGCTCAAGAGTAAACCATCCGCTCCCTGCCTTCAAATGGAAGAATTGTCTGGACAGGGGACTCGACGGTGTGAGGAAGGCATTCACAGAAAATAAAACAAAACAAAAATACTGCTAATTAAAAGTAAAGAAGAGCAAAACTCTGTGCTGGTGATGGTTTGGGGAAATAGGTATTTTGATATACTGCCAGTGGGGGTACTAATGGTACAACCTTTCCAAAGCTGATGTGCCAATATCTACTAGGACTGCTAGCAAAGTCAGAAGCATCAGTCATGCTAGAAGAGGACCAAGGCAGTGAAGCATTCTGGGAAAATCTCTGGCCTGGGAGAGAAGATGGTAATTGGAGCCCTGGACCGCTTTCCCTCCACTGACCACCTTGCCACAGCGTTCAGAGGATAAGCAAACCTGATCTCATCCACCAGAGAAGCACCTACGGTGCCGTGCAGGGCAGCAAGGCTCACAGAACCCCCGCATGGATGTGACAGGACTGAAACCTTTCTATTTTGGATAGTAACTACCTCCCCACTTCCAGCCCAGCCCAGCCCAGCCCAGCCCAGGGCTGCCCAGAGAAGGTTAGGGCCTGTTCTATAAACTTGCATGGCTTTGAAGATCTCAGAATGGGCACGAGGTGCCAGCTCCCTCCTCTCCTATCTCTTATCCCTCCACCCTTTATCAGGGCCCTGAAACCACCTGCCCTCTCACCTCATTCCTGCCCTACTTCCATCCAAGGATCAGGGCCAGCAAAACATGGAGCTGCTGAAACATAAAATCTATCCATTAATTCCCTACCGACTGCGAACAAGTAACTTCCCTGACTCATCTCAGGCTGGGTGAAATTATGGCTTCTGGACCTGAGTTTGAAACTTAAGAGAGACAACTGCCTTCATGCATCAGGCAGAGGGCTACACAAAGGTCCGGAGCTTCTGGGGCCCTGGAGAGCGTCCTCGACCCCAACCACTCAAGGCAAGCACGCCCGATCAGATAACTTTTGACGCCTCAGTTTTCCCCACCTGTGCAATCAGAGAATTTATCGTTTTAATTTTTAAACTAAGAATATATTCATGAATTACTTGTGAAGTTAAAAATGAATAAAGTAAGAGGGGCAACGTTAAAGTATGTCATGCTATAAAACGAAGGTCTAACCCTTAATAAAATGAAATCACAGGAAAGTACTCACTATCAAGAGAGGTAATAAAAGCACCCGAAGGCTGAAACGGGATGTTGCCAAATAAAAGCAGTCCCGTGGGGAAAAGGCAGTAGATCTGGTACCTGGAGGCTCGGACCTGTTTCCCTCCACTGACCACATCACCCCAGGGTTCAGAGGATAAGCAAACCTGATCTCGTCCATCAGAGAAGCACCTCCAGTGTCGGGCAGGGCAGCAAGGCTCACAGAACTCCCGCAAGGAGGACGTTCTGTGAGCCTGAAGATCTGGTATCTGACGGAAGGCGCAGTGTGGACGGATTCCGGGGCCGTGTTCCTACCTGACAACGTGTTGTGCCGACCAGGGCACAAGGGTGCGAGGCAGCCTAGAGGGCGAGGGTGGGGAGGACATCTATGCAATTTATTAAAATAAAGGAAACCTCAAGCCTCATCTTGTGATTTAAGAGGAAGTAAATCATGACCAGTTTACGTTTAACTTATCATCTAGGCCATAGCTTGGCTATATGTTTAATATAAACTACTGTTGATATATGAAAAATGGAGTAGCTATTTTCTAGGGAAATGTTAGGCTCCAGAAAAATGACGTTTTGTTGCTGTTGTTTCCAATAAAATCACGCTGCAGCACAAGTTATAGCACCTTAACAAAACCCACGAGCTGAAACAACAAAGGGAAGTGCAAGGTCAAACATCTGGAGAAAGGAACAGAGGTTTGTTCACATCCCACCGTCCTCTGTATGGTGATGTCAGCAGAGTCACTTATTACTCTATATCCTCATTTATTTGAAACTGACTGAAATCTGGCAGCTGTAATGGACAAGTAAGATAGATAAACTTGAAATAAAAATATATTACCTACTCTTGCATAATATGAATTTAAGTGTAAACTGATTGAACTAGGATTATTTCTTTCAGAACAAGCCACACCTCCCTCTCCAATACCCAACCCTAAAATAGAAAAACACATCACAACCACACTCGCATTATTTTCTACAAAGAGGTAGTTTGGGCTCTGTCAAGGCTAATAAACAGAAATATATTTTGCTCCCAGCCAACAGCTCAAACCGTCCATTAGGGTAAAATTGAAGATGCTTTTGGAATTAGTGTGAAGGCAGACACACCCTGTTTACTCTAAAACCTAAAACACAACAACAGCTTCTGCACTGACAGTCTGCGCAGAGAAGCCCCGGAAAATCTGCAGGGACAATTCACCCTCCATTGCCTTTATTTCCTAGCAAATAATTGAGCTTAAATGGAAAAAATCAGGAAATGAGCAGCCCGAATTCTTCTGGATTCTAAAACGGGAGATAATTTTGAAAGGAACTAAAACAGGTTTTAAATGTCCTTAAGGTCCAAAGGGAAACGTAGCATCAGCTTGTCCTCTGGCATTCAGCCAAGAGAGCCAAGTAGCTAGCAGCGTAACAGAAGGACGATCAGGAAGAGAAGGCGTCCTCCCGCCACGCCACGGACCAGGCACAGACGTGGCCCGAGTGCAAGATTAACACGGCCGGTGACACAGGGGCACAGCAGTGCTGCAGAGAACATGGCTGCTTCGTCAGTGCCCCCTGGACCCAGGAGCACAGTGCAGACACGCGTGCACCTCAGTTCTCTCACCTCCAGTGCTGGCCTGGCGCTGTCGTGCACAGACAGGATGTGTGTCACCTGGTTCTTGCTCAACTGCTCTGCATCTCTGGCATCTGTCACAGAAGAAAGAGGAGGACATTTTAATGTTTTCTGCAAGTGAAGTACTCCTTAAGTTTAGCCGGCAAAAGAACACAAAATGACTTGCATGTTTCTCTCTTAAAAATTCATAACTGACTAGACCAGAATAATCTAGACTTAGGCAATCTAGGATTATTGCTTTTAGGTATTCTGCAGATAACTAAGTTTATTTCTGATTGGCACATCTTCTGTTAAAAAGTAGTCATATAAAACTTGAAATATATTTAGATTAATAAACTTTATAATCATGAGTGTTACTGTTTAGAGGGAGTCACTTTGTAGTTGACACTTGTTAAGTTGTAGACCCTTAGGTTAGTATTTTACGTGAAACATGTAATAGGAAAGATGTTTCAAATATTTTTTAACTACCTCTTAATGATTAGTAATCTAAGTTAAAATTAAATACCAAAAAGCAACTTACTATATAAGATATAGGAATCTGCCAGACTTATCAACCCTAATGTCAAACACCAGGGAATGGCTCCAGATGCAGATAAGACTGTGGTTTATAACATCTACATTCACTTTATGGCAAAACTAAAAATGGAACATTTTCTGGAAATTCCAAACAAAATAGTCCATAAGCTATAAGTTGGCTATTAAATTATCTGCATATGACACTAAGGAGACACCAAAATTACACTCCCTTCCAGTGATCATACGTGTAGAAGAAAGTTGGAATAAATCCCCTCAAGTTGGAACTTCTGCTAATCTACAGAACAGGGCCCAGCAAGAATCAAGGAGGTCCGCTTCCCCTCTGCCCCTGTTCTGGCCTGGGGCAAGCCTTTGAAAATGATAGAGGGTAAAATGGACTGAAAATCAAATGTTTAATTATGATGTTTCTGGAGAATATTAATGACATGGGAAAATGCTCAGGATACGGTATTAGCGGGGGAGAGGGGGAGCAGGTACCAAACTACAAATACAATATAAACTCAATTTGTTAAAACACATAAAGACAAACACACACAGTGGGGGAAAACTGCTCTCAGAAATTAGCCCAAACGGTGATAATCTTGAAGAGGTGGAATTACAAGTGTTTTAATTTTTTTTTCTTTATAGTTTTTTTGTGTGTATTCAACACAGGTGGTTGTAGAAGTTTAACATGCCTATGAATTCCCTGGGTTTTTTTTAGAAAGGCAGACTCCTGGGCTCCAACTTAGTTCAAGGTCTATGGCAGGGCTGGGAATCTGCATTTCTAATAAGCCTTGGTGATTAAGCAGAAACTAAGAAACACCATTCTAAACATTTTGCAATTAGCATGTAACATTTTTAGAGTCAAGAGAATGATCTTTAAAAGTAATTTTAAAACGTCGGTTTTACTTTAAAACTCTCTTAACTGCCGCAGCAACCCCAAGCGCCTCCACGTCCATCACAGAGGACCCGGCCCGGCAGACCCTCCGCCAGCTACGCCAAGCCGGGGCTTCAGTGAGTTTTGAATTCGGCGGGAACTCAAATTATTTAGGGTCCCACAGGCAGGCAGACCCCACGTGTTCACCGAGGTGTGGTTTTCCAGTCCCCACCAGTACGTGCATTTTAGACAAGCGGTGAACCAAGGTCAAGCTGGAGCTGCTGGCGCCCAGACAAGGCGGGGCAGCGAGGCGTTCGGAGCAGCTGGGCGGGGTCTCCCCGCAAGGCACTCCAGGCCAGGCTCTTCCAGATTCTGACTCCACCCAGGACTTGAATTTTAAAGACTGTTTAAATATACGTGTTTTCCTTTTTTAAAAAACAGTGTTACTGAGGTAATTCACATACCATAAAATTCACCCTTTTAAAGCGTACAATGCAATGGGTTTTAGTATATTCAGAATTGTTTAACCATCACCACAATCTAACTTTAGAGTATTTTCATCGCCCCATAAATATGCTTTCGTAACACAGGTTAAGATAAACAACAACAAAAAAGGTGGTTTGGGGATAAAATTGTTTTCGAATACAACCACCCTTGATACCACAGATGAGAAAACTGACTGTTGGGCCCCAGAGAAAACAGAAGTGACTCCTGGGGACGCTCGTGCCCCTTCTGCTCTGCGCTCCTTTCTACTCTCTTGCAGCGCCATCCGTCCGCATGCATACGCCACCTTCGGATTACTCTTTCCCATAAGCACAGGCTCTGTCCACCCATTTACGTGCATGAGTGCTCAGCCAACACTATTGGAATGAAGACATTTATTCTTCAGGACTACATGTTATTGGTGGATGGCTGTCTAGAGCCATGGGCACCGTGGTAACGGTGTGAATGCAGCTGGAAGGTCGGCCGTGGGGTCATCAGCTAGCCCACATGCACGTGCACAAGCTCTCCCCGAGCACGAAATCTTTGGAGAACTTAGTCCTTTGCTGCTCAAACCGAGGTCTGGCAAGCAGCAGCCTGGCACCATCTGTGAGCGTGATGGAAACTGTTGGCAGGAGTATTGAATTTGGTTGGTATTTATTACAATTTCTGATTTGTAAAAATATTCACCCAGCAATTCTACTTCCAAGAATTTATCTTAAATTCTGTTGTTTTCAAAAACAAAGACATTCCCCTCTCCCCATGAAAGCGTTAATAATAATTCACTAAATAACCATAAAGATGTTCATGCATTCTAGCACCACTCCCCTACCTGCCACAAAGCACTGCTGCTTTTTCAGAACTACAGAGCTTACTAATTTAGGAACTCCAGGACTATTTTTAACATGTTCTAGCAGCAATTAGCAGCTGTCAGCTCACTGTGCTGAATTCTCTTTGAGGCCGGTTAGCTGCCCTCGGAGCCCAGGGGGAAAAAGAAATGAACATCATGCAGAGAAGTCATTGAGACTGTTTTAACAATCGATGTGAACCTGAGCTCACAGATTTAAGCAACCAGAAAACAGACAGGAGTGTGTTCTTGTTTGTCTGGGGAGCGAGGCGTGGTGAGGAGGGCCCTCGCCACCAAAACAGGAGGCTTGTTTCTGCGCACGTCCTGGGCCAAGTCCATGGATGACGCACAGTCCCTCTCCAGCGTGAGGGAGGCCGGGCTCCCCATCACACACACTCAAACGCCTCACAAGGTGGGGACCAGCCCCTCCCCTCCGCATGCACTTTGCTCCGTGGGTTGCTACTCACCTTTGCATCTACAGAGCATTTTGAGACAAACGAGCTAAAAATAAAAGGTCGGTAGCAGACAGCATATCAACAAACATTCAACAAGCTGCAGAGACATGTGTAAGCAGAAAAGTCAACACAGGATAAGAATAATCTGCTAGAGATGAAACTGCCACTTGTTTTCCCCAGGTGATTTAAAAAATGGGTTTCTGAACATTTATTAATAACTAGAAAATAAAAGTGATAAAGATGACAGACAAGTTACATGGCTGCTAAATGTGCCTTTTAGCCATCCTCTTTTGATAACAGAGCTCCAGCAAGCGTGCAGAGTTAAAAAAGTCAGAGGTCAAGGTGGAATCTGCAGGGCTCCACGCCACTCTGCCAGCCATTGGCCAAGGTGTCGGGGTACAAGGACCAGAGCACAGTGGTGGTCACGTCCAGAGCAGACTCTGGATGATCTGACGTCTACACCTGGACTCCATCATGCGTGAGAGCCTAAAGGTAATCTTTAAAACAGTGAACTCACCACTAGCAGGGGCGTCCAAGTGTCCGTCCACAGGTGATGGACAAACACAGTGTGGTCCATCCACACACTGGAACGTTGTTCAGCCTAAACAGGAAGGAAATTCTGACGCAGGCTACAGAAGTGAATCAACCGTGTTATGCCCAGTGAAATAAGTCAGTCACAAAAGGACTAATACGGCATGACTCCACTCACACGAGGTCCCCAGAGCCATCAGATTCATAGACAGAAAGGAGGGGTGTGGTTTCCAGGGGCTGGGGTGGGGGATGGGGAGTTAGTGTCCAATGGAGACAGATTCAGTTGGGAAAATGGGAGTTCTGTGGACGGAGGGTGGTGACGGCTGCACGACGGTGTGAATGGACTTAATGCCACTGACCTGCACGCTTCAAAAGAGGTTAAAATGGCCTATTTAACAGTTTACATATTTTACCACAATAATAAAAAAGGAGAACTCACCTTTGAAGCTGCCGATATACAGGCCAGGCAGGATCTAGGGGGAGACACAGACCAGACGCGAGTGTTACAGGCCCGCGGCTGACGGCATCTGGCACGAGGCGGGGCCCTCCAGGAGGTGGGAGCGCAGCCCAGGCCTGTGCCCACCACACCCACCTCCCAGCACCTTCCCAGGTGGACAGCATGGACGACAAGCATCCTTGTCTCCAGGGCTCGCCAGTGCTCGCCGGCTTTCTGAGTCCAGCCCCACACCAAGCGCTGCCAGCATCCCCTCCACCCGTCCTGCCTGCCCGCCCCCCGCTTCCCCCTCTCCCACTCCTCTCTCAGCTCCAGCAAACCCACCCTCTGCAGTCTGAGGCTTCGCACATGCTGTTCCGCAGCCAGGCAGCAGCTCTACTCCCGCTCTCCCTATCCTTCAGGCCCCGGCTCCGACCCATGCCCTGGGGAGGCCTGTCCTGAGCCCTGCTTCAGCGCCCACCGTCTTCCCCTTGCAGTGATGCTGTCATGGACGTTACTAGGTGGAGGCCTGTCCCCTCTGCTGGGCTGCACACCCAGCTCCCGGCCCAGGGCTTGGCCCGTGATTACCATTCAATAAAGAGTTGCTAAATGAATGAAAGAACTGTCTAAACGGGCACGTTAATAAGAACACACATTTGCTGCAAAACGTCTACTTCTAAGGCAGTGGTTCTCAAGCCCGCCTATCCACCAGAACCAGCGGAATCTATTAAAACTTCAGGTTTCTGGGAAGCCCCCAGCCCCAGGCTCCACACAGAATGATTCAGTAGACCTGAGACGGAAACGGGTGACTGTAATTCTCACCTTAAAGCACCCCCACTTTGCAAAACACGAAGCCAATTCCTGTCCTGCCAATACCCTGTATGGAACCTCTGAAATCCAAACATGGACACTGCTTTGGAAGCTACACCACGCATATGATTTCCAAGTGCCCACAGCACAGTGGCCTTGGGGACACTTCAGTGCAACCCCTGGTGCCCTGGCGACACCCTCACCAGCACCACTGCCACACACACCTCTCAGCCCCATCTGCTTCACACTCTCGGTTGTTTTTTTCCACTTCCACTAAGAAAGCTGAAAGCAGCAGGTAGTAACGTCCTTCACGTGCTTGGATTCCTTCAAGCATCTTCCTGACAACCAGCTGCCTGCGAAAAAGTCACTGTGGGGATCTACTGGGACACAGCAGTACTGGGTCCAGGGTCAGCGTCTGTCATGGGGGACCAAAGAACTAATCGACCAAAATAGGACACTTGTGAGAGTGAAAAGAGGTACTATTAATAATCTAGGACAAAAGGCAAAATCCAGAAGTGACATCGTCGTCATGGAGACATGTGGTCACTCTGGCTGACTCAATACCCGGGCAGGCAAAACTGGCTTGGAGAGTGCCCCAGGGGACTGAGAGAGTCACGGCACTGAGGCGGGCAGGGTTAGCCCTGGAACCAGGAAATGGAAAACTGCCAAGGAACTAAAACACTTGACAGGTCTTTCTTGAAACATAATCAGTCTTTGGGATTCTCCTGGGAGGAAGGGTGGAGTAAACAGTTCACCATTCCTGTTTTAAAACAACGTAAGAACAATGCAAGTTCACCTGGGAGACGCCTCGAACTGATGCTCTCTGGCAGCTCTTGCCTGCACAGAGCTTTTTCACGTGTCATCTGCGCTTCTCTAGGGTCTCTCCTATCTTCATTAGATACTCAAGGGCAAAATCATCACCCAGCTCCTTTGACTGATGGGGACACAGACTTCCTCCCTGACCGAACTTCGAGTCTTCTCCACCTGGCTGGTCCTTGGCCAGATTTAGCCAAGAACCCTGCAGAGCCAGGTGTCAAGCGCCCACCCGCTCTTGGTATCAGTCAAGCCCCTCTTCCTCCACCCTTGGCTCTGATCAAGCTCCATCAGTGATTTCCACCCACTCCCTCACCTGCCCCGGTTGCAGTGGGAGTGGAGCTCCATCTCCCACTTGTAATGGTCTTGAATAGAATCATCCTTGCCATTTCCAATGTGTCAAAATTATTTTTCTTTCCTAACACTGACCACAGCAGTCTCCCAATTCATACAGCTGACAGTTACAATGGACCAGAACACAATCATGGAGCACGTTTGCTTCCCCAAAGTTGCAGAATGCATCAGAGTGGCTGAATGGTTTCCTGAGTTCCTGTCACACACGGGTACCCTCTGGGCACTCGGGATACAGTGTGACCGAGAGACATGGCCCTGCTGGTGTCCCAATTCCCTTGCTGAGTTGCTTGCCTAGGGAGGGAAGAGGCGCCTTGACCACTCTGGGGTCCCCGAGGACCTTCAGGAGGCGATGACACTCAGGGGCCCTGATGTCCAAAAGAAGCGGGCTGGGAGAGAGGCAGGACAGGCAGGGGGCGGTGGAGACAGCCAGCCCTGAGAAGGAAGGCCCGTCTCTCCTGGGAGCAAGCGTGAAGGAGGCGAGACAGAAGGGGCAGAGGAGGGGCAGCCGCTGCAAGTGTTCAGGCTCTAGGTTAAGTGCCACTGAGATGCTAGGTGTGTGTGGCTGTTAGAGAGAAGTATTTTTATCTACTGTATCTGGGAAAGATCATGATAAATATAAAGGAATGCTTTCCTTATTGTGCTCACCTCTGGCAGGGGACACTGGGGGCTGGGAGGTCTGGAAAGACCACTTCTAGATTTCCGTTGGCACTTTCACATATCGTGCACATGCATTACTTCAATTTAGTTTTTCCAGAAAGTCAAGTGGGGTTATTTGGGGAAAAGATTATGGCCCAGTTTTGCTTTTCTTCTTTGTACTTCTACTACCTTCTCTACTAAACATAAGTGAATATATTTCATATTATTTTCAAATAAAATAAAACAGGGGCATGAGGTTAGCTCATCTCTGGGCTCTACTGCTCTCGAACTGATTGTATGTTCCTTGAATCCATCCTTTGGAACTCACCTCCAGGGCGTCTTCCAGACCCTGCACCCCATTATCCTCCCACCCCCACTATTGATCCCACCTGTCCCCTCACGGTGTCACCTTCTCCCCGTCACCCAGAATGAAAAACGTGGAGCCCCCTCCCAGCTACCCCTCCCCTTGGTAGCTCTCAGTGAGTTACCAAGTCCCATCACAGCCCTTGTCCCTTGGTTGTGAGGCCAAGGGTCCCAGTGCAGAACCTCACAGGCTACAGCAGTAGCCACTGAACTTCTCTGTCTCATCAAATTAATTTCTGAAAGCCATATTCTCATTGGGTCATTTTCTAGGTCAAAATGTTTGTTGGCAAACCCTTTCCCAAGAAAATGAAGGCCAAAACTGAAAATGAGCTGAGAATTTCAACGTGGCTTCCTACCTCTAAAGGATTCCCCACTTCTCTTCAATCTGCAGTCAGGCCAGATAACCCCTATTTTCCCAACATCCCCTCCTGGTTCCACCTTGGAACATCACCTGCTCTGCTCCCAATACTCTCTCTAAACAGGGAAGAGATGCTCACTCTTTGGGGTCCCTCATCCCATGGGTATGTTTGAAAATTATAAACCCTGTAATTGACAGTTATTTTATTGGTTTCCTAGCCTCTGAAGCCCTTTCCTGTGTTTGGAGAATCCCCATCCCCACTCTGGAGTCTTAGTGGGAAGCAGAGCCCAGCTCTTCCTACGTAAGATCCCCACTCCCATTTGCCTTCCTGCTACAGCAGGGACATGGGACATAAGTGCAACACGTCTCCACGGCTCCTCCAGACGAAGCCAGAGACAACTCAGAGCATCCTCTCTTGCAGTAGGGCAGGTGGAACACGCAGGACCCACTGGCAGCAGCAGTAGCATCTTGGGGCAGCCGCAGAAATGCTCTCACCAGACCAGTTCTAGGATCTGCTCCTGGCAGGTAGCCTAAATCTGGTTCTCCAGACTTCCCAGCCTTCTGACCTATTCTACCTAAAGGAGTCACATTTGGGTTCTGTTGCTTACAACCAGGGACCCTGATGTTGGCCGTTGAACCCAGAAAAACGCACAAATGCAAATGAACTGCACAGACCTTCAAGCAAGTCACAGACTAGCAAAGCCCCACCCACCTGCAAGGGCAGCCCCGCGGGCGCTCCAGGAGCCAACCGGAGACGCCTCCCTCCTCTGGACACCACGCCTGCCTCAGTCAGCACTAGCTTCCACTCCTCCACAGATCCCCAGTTAGTCCGCGCCTCTGCGCCCTGGTGCAGTGCCTTTGCTCAGCTCCTGCCTGACCTACTGCAACAGCTCTTAGAGTCCTCCCTGCCTCTGGACTGGTCCCTCCAAAGGATTCCTCAAGCCTCCTTCAACACACTAAAATCTCCTTAGCGCTCCAAGTAGCTATCAGAAATTCGACACCTCAGCAAGAAAGACCTTCAAGGATGGAGGTTTCTCGGTCTTTAGCCTCCGCCCCATGCCTGGCCAAGGTGATGATGCAGAGATGCAGGCCAGGATCCCCAGTTCCAACATCTGGGTTTTATGGGAAACAGCCCAATTTTCAAATACTGTCAACTGTATGTTTTTAAAACCTTAAATACTGTGATAAATAAAACATCTGTAGGCTAAGCATGGCCCATAGACATCTAGTTTATGACCTCTATCTGCTGCCTGCATCGTATTTGTGAATATGTTTTCTCTAAACTTGAGTGGTTCTCCACTGACTGGTAGATACTTAAGTAAATGTTTCTTCAACAAACGAATGAACAAGTAGACAACGTGAGTCAGGTGGGAGGGGGCCAAGCAAGGAAGAGAAAGATGGAAAACCATGATGAGTGAGGCCTGAGAGATCAAGCTTTACCCCTTTCTGCTCTGGGAAGTTTTCTGTTCAGGGCCAGTGGCTCTGGGGCTGGTGTTAAAGGAGAGCGGCTCCCAGAAGAGACCCCGGGGCAGAGCGCTGGCAAGGACAGAGGTCTGAACTTAGCAAAATCAAGGAGGCAACTTACCAAAAATCATGTACGATGCACATTTTACATGCACTTAAATATCTTAATCATAAGGAGAGGACAGAGTTGCGCCAGTAAACTTTTAACTCCATTTTCCAGACTAGGAGAACAAGCTACAGGTTCAGGGGCTGGAAATAGAGAGCAAATTGCTCAATCCCAGTTTCTGTAGTTCCTTCCATATAAAATTACAAAA
The DNA here is from genome assembly GCF_949987515.2 of Delphinus delphis. Lineage (NCBI taxonomy): Eukaryota > Metazoa > Chordata > Mammalia > Artiodactyla > Delphinidae > Delphinus > Delphinus delphis. The sequence goes on along the minus strand of NC_082692.2, from coordinate 162,071 downwards.
CAAGATCCAGGAAGGCTGGAGAACTGGCCATTGCCAGGCAGAGAAATTACATTTTTGTTTTCAAGGAGAAAAAAAAGCCCGTAAATATTTAAATTTCTATACCAGTCAGCCTCAGTTCAAACTTAAAACTCAAAAAATCTGACTGGTTGACTCCCCTGGTATTACTGTTGCTGGTAAAGCCGTAAGTGCAGAGAAAGAGAAAATGAAATGAAATATTTTCCCAGCAGGCTCATGGCTCCTCTTGGCCCATGGGGGAGGCCAGGGAAGGGCAGAGTGTGCATCTGGGACAAAGCGGCTGACCCGTGAATTCATGGAAAGTCTGAACCCAAGCCAGAAGCAAGAACACAGGGGGAGTGAAGTTATCACCACACAGTGAGAAGTAAGGATAGATCAAGGAAAACGTCTGTAAATGCCACGTGGGAATGTTCTACGGCTCTAAAAGAAAAGTAGAGAATTGGTCCCAACCATCCTTGGGCCTTGGAAACCATTGTTCTTTCCCTGTGCTGAGGATGTTCATGCCCCATCATCCACCTGGGTGGCCGCTTGTCACTCAGGTCTCACATGAGGTAACAGCTCCCAGGGAGATCTTCCCTGACCATCAAACTCCCTGGCACCCTCTGTCACATTACCCTGTTTTATTTTCTTTATCACGTTGATCAGTACCTAAATTTTTTTCATTTGTTTCCTTATTTTTTTGATTGACCTTAAAGCAGGGGTTGTGTCTGTCTTGTTCCCTGCTGTGTCCCAAAAGCCAGGCCCAGAGATGGGCACATGAAGTGATAACCACTGAATAAAAGGTGATGAAACACACCACAAAGGGAAACACTCTCTGACATTCTGCTGGTCAAAAATGATCCTTGTTTTCTACTAGAACACTGTCTGGGAGAGATAACGAAGGTTATCCCGCAGAAACCCGGCCTGCCCATGGCTGACGGCTCCTCTTGGTCAGCCTCCTTCACAGCCACACTGTCCTAACACTGACCACAGACACATGGACAAAATCAAATCCTTCGCCACAAAAAAGCACTTGGGCACAAAACAACATTGCTTCTAAGACAGGAAATATTTTAAGTTTATTTTTTAAACATTTTTCTTAGTACTTCAGGATGCCATGGAATCTGAGGGCACCCCCCAAACAGATGTAAGATCAAATACCTGATCAGGTAGCAGTACACGGTCACGGGGCGGGGCATCTTAATTCTTCCTAGGTTAGAAAGGACTCTGTGGGCTTCAAAGCCAGGGGCGACGGGGAAGACTTTGGTGGATTCCCTGAAGGTCTAAATGTCACAGACTTTCTTAATGCCATTTGGCCATGAACTTAACAGTTTGCATTTATGAAAGGAAGAATCTGAGAATACTCTTGTGTGCACTTAGAACAGTGCCTTAAGCATCTATTTCTTTAAAATGAAATAAAACTGTAATGTTGAGAAGAAAAAACATACAAGGGGTGGTGTGCAGAAGACAGAAACCACCAGCATGGAACCCTGCATCCGCCAGGCCCACAGCCACGCCACCTGCGGCGTGCTCCCTCCTGCAGGACTCCTCTGTAGGCTGCCTGCGACCGGTTTGGGTGGCAGGGTCTCGTCTTTCACGCTATTTCCCACTACAGGATCTAGCATGGTGCCTTGACAATAGCAGGAATTCAATAACCTAATTTGATGAACTGGTGAATGGACAGACGAATGAGCTATGAAGGTAGCCACATCGGGTGCTCCGTTGTGGAAACAGCAGCATCTAACAGCACGAGGACGTCTGACCTTCCAGCCCCTTCCCAAACTAAAACCATGCTTCCCAACCTTTTCAGCCTTATTCCACCCTCTGATAACGATTCAGTTCCATATCACACAGGGCTCGGGAGATTGTGAATGGAGAACCCCAGGCCAGTGGCTCTCAACTGTAGTTTTACCCTCCAGAGGACATCTGGCAGTGCCCAGAGAAATTTCTGGTTGTCACCATGAGGGGAGAGTGCTACTGGCATCTAGCGGGTGGAGGCTGGTATGTTGCTCACCACAACGCCATGAAGCCCCCACTGGGGTCCACATCAAAGAACGATCCAGCCCCAAGTGTCAACAGTGCAGAGGTTGAGGAACGGGCTATGCCTAGGGGGACGTATTCTCCTTGCTCTTTGCCCTTGGACTATACTCCTTTCTCAACTGTACTCCCTTGTCTTCCTAAGAAGAGAAGTCATCCTAAAACAGGTGTCAACCATATCTAAAGCAGATGTCTTCGCTGTCACCGTTGATGGGAAAAATCCAAGAACACTAATAGCAGTGCATATTTGTACTTCACAGTTTGCAAAAATGTCTTCTAATATATTCTCATTTGCTTCTCCCAAGAATCTGTGTAGTAAATGGGGGAAGTAACATTATACTCATTTTAGAGCCAAATAAGGAGACTAGTTAAGCAAACCACCATCCCTGTGGATCAAGGGCAATAAAGACATTGATGCTCAGAAACAGAGTGGCTTGTTCAAGAACACACCCATGCAGGAGCAGAGTGGTGGACACCACAGATCAGGCTTTCTGATGGCTCTGCCCCCTCCTTCACAACAGTGGTCTTCTCATAGAAAAGTGATGCAACAAGCTAAGTGTTTGCCTCCCGCTGCCATGAGCAAGTTGCCCATGAAATACTGGGCAGCACCTGTTTCCACCAGGTAGGATGCTTTCAGGGGAAACAGGGCAGTGAGGAACGAAAAGGCCGCCAGACTGGGCAGCTGTGTGCTGGATGAACTGAACCAACGCTGGGTCCTTACAACCTGCCCGAGAATGGTAATGCTTCAGCCCACTTTTAGATCATTAGTTCAGGTTGCTCAAGATAAAAACATGCACATTTCTCTAATAGAATGCTTGGCCAGAGAGATTAGATTTTTGTTTTTAATGGGCTATTATAGTACTTAAGACTAATAAGATGAGAATGAGGACTTTTCTTTATAGGCCCTCCCCCAAAAGATTTGGGGGTCAGACCTTTGAGAAAACTTCGACTCAACTAGGAATTTTCAAAGGCTCCACAGAAACACATTTGCTTGCAGCAGCCTGTTTAGTTTGACCTAATCCTACTAGAGACACTTGCTAGACTGGCCTTCAGCAGCAAGGCGGGGCAACCTGCATGACGCCAAGAGCTAGGCCACCTGGCTTTGAGTCCAGGCTCTGCCACCCACCCAGTGGGTGACTCTGGCCAGGTCATCTGTAAAGCAGGGATGAAACTGGCAGCACCTGCTTCGTGGAGTTGTGGTGGGGATTCAATGAGTTACTCCATGTGGTGAAGTCTCAAAACAGGCCTTGGCACACCGTAAGTTCATCAGTGACTATAATTTTGGTCACTTTAGAGGATCTATTTGGAAACTGCACAAAAAACAATGAAAAAATAGTTGTAGTTGCCTGACTTAACCCTCTCCTCCTTATATCAATATCAAACATGAAGGGAGAGAGGAGAAGGCTTTTCCTATTTTGCAACTAATTTGGGACTCCGGGGAGCTTTTCTCAGTGTCTTCGGAAGTCACTTGGAATGAACTGGTATTCTAGTTCAAAGAAAGACTTCCACTATCGTCAACATCAGTGGGAACTGGGTTCAAAACCCAGTTCGGCCACTTCCTAGCATTAGGACCTTAGACATGCTACTTTCTGAGTCTCCATTTCCTAATCAGCACAGAGAGTAAGATAAGACAGACTGACTCCTAGGGCTATAGTGAGGCTTAGATTTTATAAACTGCAGGCACATTGTATGAGGCTCAAAAAAAAAAAAAAAAAAGATTACAACTGCTGTATTCTCTGTTTCCTCACCATCTTTTATTTTTTTTTTTTTTGTGGTACGCGGGCCTCTCACTGCTGTGGCCTCTCCCGTTGTGCAGCACAGGCTCCGGACGCGCAGGCTCAGCGGCCATGGCCCACGGGCCCAGCCGCTCCGCGGCATGTGGGATCCTCCCGGACCGGGGCACGAACCCACGTCCCCTGCATCGGCAGGCGGACTCTCAACCACTGCGCCACCAGGGAAGCCCTCCTCATCATCTTTAATTGGCCAGAACACAGATGTTTCTTCCCCTAACACTCTCCAAGTAGCATGCTGTGTACACCTAACTGAGATGGGCACGACATTCTGCCACACAGGAGACTGGGGGCGTATTGATGAGGAGATCCTCCACGAGGACAAAGAATAGAAATAAAAACTGCTGTATTCAAAAACTGCTGCATTGTTTAGTTCATAAGTTTCCTTTTGCCAAGGATGACCGACTTTTGTGAGACTGGAAATAAATCTTGTCCCAGGCACCTCAGGGCACACACACACGGCAAATAAAGTTTTCAGTTCCAAAGGCACTGCGTTTTTATCTATAAATGTTCTTAGAAAAGCATTTCTACAGCTAGCACCTTATACTAATTCCACTAGGTCTGCAAATCAACCATTCTTTTTTAAAATTTTTAACAGAAAAAATGAAGCCTAGTTCCAAGTCACACACTAACACATGAGCAAATTCTAATTAAGGCTTTTAATTTCTCGCTTCCAGCAATCTACTTTGCCACTAAATAACCCTGCAACCTAGAGCAATTCTTCAGATCTCAGCTTAAACATCTGTTCTCCAGCATGATCCTTGGCCTGGACCGAATGCTGCTTCTAGGTTGTGCTCATCACATCTAGTTACCCGACTCTCAGGAAATTGCCTGTCATCCTCTGGAGCCCTCACTCCTCCCCACCTTGTGTTTGTTTTCTCTCTCTTTCACACACACACACACACACACACTCACACACTCACACAACCCGTGTTGTGTAATACAGTAGCCATTAGCCACAGTGGCTTTGAGTACTTAAAATGTGGCTAATCCCAAATGAGATGTGATTTAAGTATCAAATACACACCAGACTTTGAAGACTTAGCCCAAAAAACTATATACAAACCATTCTAAGAGTAACTTTATCATGGTTAAATGTTGAAACAACAATATTCTCAACATATTTCAGTTAAATATATTATTAAAATTAGTTTCTTTTTACTTTTTTAATGTGGCTACTAGAAAAATTTAAGTTACATATATAGCTCACATTATATTTCTATCGGTCAACCGCTGGTCTATACTGAAGGTTCTGTGAAAGACCTCTGTCTGTGTTTTTACCATTGCACCTCTCCTAGCCCCCTCAACCAGTACAGCACCTGGCTAATGGTAAGTACACAGTAACAATTCGTTCATTTAATGGTGTCTCTAAATCTGTCTGTATGTATGTTTCCCCGTCTCTACATTGGAGATAGTGGCTCTATGTACAATATAAGATGGTCATGAGAATAACATCATCAAGAAATGTAGTGCTTTCTTTGAAAGGTAAAAATCATGCTATGAATATGACTGCTTTTGCTGAAAAGCCTGCAATTAATTTTGAACACTTAGGCAATGATTTGTATGCCTAAACACGTTCTTTGAGTTATAATAGAAAAATATTACAAATTAATGCTGAAAGAGGTGGAGAGTGAACACCTCAAGGGGAAATAACTGTAGGAAAAAAACAAAGTAAAGCTGAGGTGTGACCACAACTAATGGGAAGGCAAACAGAGCCCACAAACTCACAGAAGCCCCTTCATTGTTCTGTTTGCATTAAAAAAGCAGAAGCGTGTGGTGCTGACGGATTCCAGTGCTAATGGGGACACACATACTGCGAGTACTTATCCAAGAAAGAGAGTCTCTTTCCACCCACCCTTCCCACCAAAAAAGCCCTCACAAGGAATACCATTCTGGTTACCAAAAAACCTCCGGTACGCAGGCCTAAACCACACAATCCCCTTTTATATAAACTGAGTCTCCATGACAGTGAACTTGACGTGGCAGGTGAAGAGTTAAGTGGGTACCTTTCCTACCTGCCTGGACTGCTAACACTCCAGCTGAAAGAACCCCAGGGCTGACAAATCAGCTTTATACCCACCCAGCAGGGAAGCTGAAAGTGCGCGGAGACGCTGGTGAGTGGAATACACCGGGGAAGAGAAACAGACCAGAGACTAATCTCTGATCCAGGACCATTTCAAAGACCCGAGAAGATGAGGGCTTTAAAAAAAAAAAAAAAGTTTTGTAAGTCTTTTCTTTAAACCAGAAGTACCAGATCAAAAGCTCCTTAACCTTGCGTTTGACATGAATACACCCCAAGCAACTCTCAACTGTAAGAGCTGGAATCTGGTCCCCTCCACCGGCAGGAAAGGCACAGACCATCCCACGGCCTCGGAAGAAGGGTCTGGGGCGCCGGAGAGCAGAGCAAGCCGGGTTTTCTATTCTAGAAGGCACAGGTCGCCCTGCGCAGAAACCACGCGATCCGGATAAATCAGCTCTGAATCTGTGCTCTCACCACCCGCCCCCCCCCGCCCCCCAGGGAATTAAAAGCACCTCAGGATTTAGGCCTCTGTCAACTTTTCTGTCCACAAGAAAAAGTTTTCTGCGTACACGGAAAAAAAAAATCTGGGAAGAGGAAATTACGGAAGAGAAGACACTTATCTACTCCACTTTAGTAATGACGTGGGTGGTGAGGCTTCAAGAGCCGAGTCTGGGGGTGAAGGGGAGGGGAGAAAAGGCAGAAACCACAATCCTTGTGAGCTCAGCCCAAGTCGGGGCAGAACAAGCGCCGGCGCCGCTAAAGGGCACGGCTAGCTCTCAGCCACAAGCCGGAAGCGGCGGGGCCCGGGGGCCTCGCAGACGCAGGCACGCGGCGGCCCCCGCCTCTCGGGGGCCCGGGGGCGCGGACGGGGCGCGGAGGGCTCCCCTCGCCGGCAAAGCCCCGCGCAGGCAGGCTGAGGAGTGGAGGCAGAGGGCAGGAACGAGGGACACGTTACCTTGTTCATCCCATTCCCCATGGCGGCCGCGCGGTCTAGCGCCCGGGGCGCGGCGGCAGGCGCACTGAGGGCATGTTGGAGCGGGCGGGGGAGCAGCGGGAGGGCGGGCAGGGGGCACTGCGCGCCCGCAGCGTAAACAGCAACACGGACCGGCGGCGCCCAGGCCTCTCTGTCCGCTGCGCTCCTGTCCCCCGCGGCCCCCGGGCTCCCCGGCCGCCGGACAGCGGCACAGGCGCCCCTGCGGGAAGGGGCTCGCGGCGCCCGCCCCCTCCCGGAGTGAGCCCGGCGCCTGCCACGCCGGCCCCCGGGACTTGTGGACGCGGTTCCTAGGGGCCCGGCCGGGGCGCTGGAATTATGTCTCCCGGGGACCGGGGTGCAGGGACATGACTCCTGGAAGCGGGGGCCTCCAGGATTCTGGCTACTCGGGGGCCCGGGCCCAGGGCGCACGCGCACCCCCGCCCCGACCGCCGTCGCCCTGCGCGTTCCGAGACGGGGCGGGGCTGGTGGTCACGCAGGCGCAGCCCCTACCCAGTGAGGCGTGTCACGGGTCGCTCCCCGGGGGTCAGGGTCACCAAAACTCCGGCAGGCCTTTCCCCGGGGCCACTGGGGGCCTGTTACCGGCAGTCGCCGCCCTGCCTTGACTGCCTGGGTGAATCAGGTGCTAATCGAAGCCTTGGTCTTGCAGGCTCCCCTGCCTGGGTTTTCTGAGTGCTACCGATTTAGTCCGGGTGGGGGGATTCCTACGGCCCTGCCGCGCCCACGAAGAGCGAGAAGGCTCACCCGGTGGAGAAGGTGGGCTCGGTGACTCATCTCTGGGATGACCTAACCTCCCGACCCTGGCGGAGCAGATGTCCGGATGCCAGACGTCATACCGTGACTTTGGACGGCCAGTGTGCCCCCTTCAGATTGTAAACTGGCTCTAGTAGTTGCATGGGTATGTTGATACAGTTGCTTCCGGAAAGCCCCTTTCTTTGCTAAGCAACACGGTAATGTCTGCGTTGTGGTTCTGCCTGGAGTGGAACACTTTCTAACCTGTAGCAGAATTGTGTAAGTATTCTGTCACCCTTACTAAACTGACTTCTTCCCTGCGGACAGAATCCTTGACCTAGGCGTTTAGCCGTTTCATTTTTATACCCTCAGCAATGCCCTGCACATCGTGGGTGCTTGATAATTATTTGTTAAATGAACGGATGCCTCATTCTGATACGGCCGGGCTCACCTCCGATGACCTCATTTCATCTGCTCCTCCTTTCCCGAGTCGCAGCCACACAGACTTTCTGTGTGTCCCTTGAACGTGCCACCCTTGGCGCTTGATCTCTTGACCATGGCCTTGAGCCTTTGTGTGGGCTGTGCTCTCCACCCAGCCGTCTCAGTCCCTAGCTGGCTCTTCCCTTCAAGCTCCCAGCCCAGATGTCACCTCCTCAAAGAGGCTTTTCCAGACCACCCGATCTAAAGGAGATTCTCCAGTCACCATCATATTACCCGGTATTGTTTTCTTCATAGCAATTAAGATGAGTGGACATTCTCCTATTTATTTGCTATCTATCTCACTGGAAAGCATCCTGCAGAGGAAAAGGACCTTGTCTGTCTTATTCACTGCTGCAGCCACATGGCCAGGGACAGGGCCTGGCACAAAACAGGTGTTCAGTAAATATTTGTGGAATAAGTTCACAAATTCCAGAAGACTGAGGAAACAGTAGTGAGGCTCTAAGGAAGGCTGACATTTTGAAAAGAACTTGCAGACTCCATCTTAGTCATTTCCCTCCTTGTTGATGTCTTCTGGGCCACAACAGGTACCAGAGCCCCACGTGTAGGAAGCCCCCCTTGGTGTGCACCCAAATTGTCCCCCGTGGGTAGGATAGGACCCTTCCTATCCCTTGCTTCTGGGGTGTTCCTTCCCCACCACCTTCACTTCCTCTTTTCCCTCCCCCTCCCAGTCACCTGGACAGCCCACCTCCTCTGCCCCTCACCATCATTACTTGTACTGCTTTCCTGCTTATAGACAGCACAGCATGGTTAGTGGGCTGCCTGGGGAATCCCAAGACCAGCCTGTGTCCCTAAATCTCAGAGTGCTATTGGGCAAGATGATCAGCTTTTCTGAACCATTTTTTTCCTCCTTAAAATAGAGCACTGGACTGTGAATTTTCAAAGGTCCTAGCCAGCAATCAGTGAACGACTTTTATTTCCCTCCTCTGCTTGTGCTGTCGTTGCTTCCATTTCAGATGAACTTTCGAAAACATGAACAATTCTTGAGTTAGTATCTGCCCATAAATGACAGAGCCACACCCAGTTTTTCTTCTGCCATCCATTTGGAACATTTTCTTTCTCTTATTCATTTCTTATAAACTTATTTTTCTAGCTCAGACCATCTGCTTAACAAGCTCTCCTAAGCTCAGAACCAGCTATGGTGTGTGCGTGTGTGTGCGTTTGTGTGTCTGTATTTGTGTGTGTGTCTGTGTCTTTGTGCGTGTGTGTGCACGTGTGTCTGCATGGGTGTGTCGGGAAAGTTTTCCACAAGGGACTCTATCTCCCTGCACTCCCGTCCACCTTATCCTTGAAGCTAACCCCAACTCTCTGCATCATAACCCCCAAATTATCATTGTCATGTGTTGCAATTCTGTGACTAAAGGAAAGGAAAAGAGAAAGTCTGATCCATTTTGACATGTCCTGGTTTTCTCTTTTAATTTTCATAGCACCACCTCAGAGATTTTCAGGTTCAGCTCTCATGCTGAACAGGCGACATACTCATTTCCAAGCTCCTTCCTGTCTTCCTCTTTTATTCTTCATAGCTGCTGATAATGGAAAGAAGGGAGGGAAGAAGACCCCTAGAGGAAGCTGGAGTAGAATCTATTTAGAATCTCTTTAGAGTCGCGTTTAGAGTAGAATCCATTCACTTGCATTCTTATTCGTAAAAGTGTTAAGGCATCATAAGCCTAGTGGAATCTCACTCCGTGTAAGAGTTTTCCTTCTACTTTTCTTGCTGCTGTTTTCCTGTGTCTCAGCACAGCCAACACCACACATTTTGGCAGCAACTCCCGAACAAACAAAGCTTTCATGTGTGCACAGCGCGGAATGGTTACCAGGCACGTGGCCAGCAGGGACCATACGCATGTGGTTGAGGATAACCAGTTAGTGGTGTACTGAGTGAGCAATAACTTTGAACTTTAAGGTGGGAGTGTGTAAAAGCCCACAAGCAGAAGTTCAGCCATTAGAGCCACAGCCAGGTCATTACGGGTGTTGCTGATAATTCGGAGAATTGAGATCAACCTTGGCCCAAGTGGGAAGTAGTGAAGCAATCTTCCTTGGCCTTTTGAACATACTGCAATCTGGAGTGTCTCGGCCTCAGCACTGCTGACATTTGGGGCTAGATCTTTTTTTTTTTTTCTTGTGGGGCTGTCCTGTGCGTTGTACGATGTTTAGCAGTATCCCTGGCCTCTGCTACTGGATGCCAGTGGCACCCCTCTGTCATGATGGTCAGAAACGTCTGCAGCCCTTGGAGAGCAAATGCAGCCCCTGCCAGTGTTGTTTGTGCAGTGGGCGCATAGGGGTGAGATCTTTTAGGGACGAGATTTCTTTCTCTGTGTGCCTCTTGCCCTCTCTCTTTCTCTCACTTGGTAACCACTTAAATGTACACTAATAGGTGATGTTAGCCCTCTGCAGAATCCTCAGGCCACACGGTCAAATTAGAACAAATTAAGAACAAGAGGTTAAGGTGAAGAGCTAATCTAGCCAAAACATGACTGAAAGTTAAAAGAAAAAGCTAGAACCTAATGAATTGTGGAAATAAGTAAAAAAAAAAAAAAAAAAAGAAGAGTCTATAACTACTGAAGCAAAAGCACAAAACATTTTTCTCTGCTTCTCCAGAACTGTCCAGAAGGAGAATGGGTATCCAGTTGAGTGCTTGGGGCCTTGCCAAGCAGTGTGAGCACAAGGATGGCCCCTTCAGTGACCTCAGCGTTTGAAAGGCCACTGATTTCCAGCCTCCAAGCAGTCTCCTGAACATGAACTTGGTTTCCTTCTTCCACTTAAGAGGTTTGGGGACCGCGGATCTCAGAGCACTGACAACTGGAGAGTGTGGCGTCAGGGGAAAACAGCAGGAGGAACGAATACCCAGGTAGGTAAGCAGGGTAGAGAGACGTGGTGGAGAGTCTGGGAGGAGGTAAGTGGAGAGACGCCAGCAGGCATGTAGTTGGGCATCAGTCAACTACGTTGACATGTAGAGCTCCCAGCTGGGTTGGCAGGGGCAAGGCCTGCCCAGTTGTGGAGGAATGGAGCTGTGAGGCAGATTGTAAGGCAAAGTATCAGGCAAAGGGGGAATAAGACAGAGCCCGGGTCCCTAAAGACTGGAGGAAGGTGACACTGCTGTCAGCCTACAGGTTGTAGCACGTATGCCTGTGTGTTGTCAGTATACCTAGTTTCCAGAATTGTAAGCTTCATGAGGGCAGGGACAAGTTGTCATCAATCTTAGTATCCAGCACCTGAAATAGCCCCTACTATGTGGGGAAACCTTCAGATGTTTGTTGATTAAGGAGAGAAAACACAACTGGGAGATTGTTGCATTTATCCAGACGTAAGGTTCACAAATAATTCATCCCTTTATATGCCAGATACTCTGTCAATGCTGTATCTACTTAGCCTGCCTTTCTAGAGCAATGCAATTTCCATGTGGGATGGCTGTGATCTAGGAGTGACCAAAGTCCTACTGTGCCTTGTTTTTAAAACTGATGCAGTATATACTGGTGAGAGAGAGACAGAAAGACGAGAGAGAGAGAGAGAGAGAGAGAGAGAGAGAGAGAGAGGGGTCGGGGGGGGAGAGAGAGAGAGAGAGAGAGGGAGGGAGATTGAACACAGTGCTTGCATGTGTTGCTGTGCCCTTCCTCTTGATTTGCAGCCATAGCTGTGGTTGGCAGAGCCCAGCTCTGTAATTCTGCCCTTGACGTCATGCTGTTCTTTGAGCTTTGGTTAGGAAAGCAGTCCTGGCTTATGAACATCATCTTGCAGGTTGGCTATGGTTCCTTTTCTTGTCAGGAATGGTTTGACTCCACCTCTGCACTCCCCTCTCTCTACTAAGGAAGGTCTACCTGAGACAACAAACAGGTCCTTTAAAACCCTTCATGGTGAAAAAAACAGAAGCCTTTCATGGTCGATGATCGCAGCCCAAAACAGCTGACAAAATCTGAACAACGAATGTATTTTAGGTTCAGTAGAATAATTGCCCTTTCCATCTGTGTGTGACAAGGCTGGCATAAGATACAACCTGGGCCTTACTTTGTATTCTAGCTCATCTGGGTGCAAGGAGACACACCAAGTACTTCCCTGATGATGGTCAGAAATGTCTGCAGCCCTTGGAGAGCAAATGCAGCCCCTGCCAGTGTTGTTTGTGCAGTGGGCCCATAGGGATGAGATATTTTAGGGACGAGATTTCTTTCTCTGTGTGTCTCTTTCTCTCGCTTGATAACCACTCAAATGTACACTAATAGGTGATGTTAGCTGGTTTCATGTGTGTAGCTAAGTGATTCAGACTGTTTTCACGGTCTCCAGATCTTCCTAAAACCCTATTCAAAGTGACTGCATGGCCTGCAATCTAGTGGAGAGTGGGCTAGCCCCTGAGTGTCCCTGGCCAGAGGATCCGTCTGCATTTACCACACCTGCATGCCCAGCTGCCCTCTGGGAGGCGTACTTCTGCTTCTTCAAATGCCTTTGGTGGTTGGGGGCAGCCCTGAACTGAAGACACGAGAGAACATGGCAAGAGAAGCCCCAGCTCTGAGAAACAGCTGGGCGGGGGCAGCTCCCCTTAGAGAGACTGATCCGCACCTGCGGAATGTTACTGTAGAGTTCTTTCCTACTGAAGAGCTTCATGTTGGTTAGTTTTGTTTGTTTTTTTCCCCCTTTTATGTGAAACAGAAATTGAACTAGATCTGAAGACATTAAAAAGTGTCTGGGTAGGGGGCTGGATGGAGAAGGGGGTTTCCTCAGAGGATGGAATGTCCCAAGAGAAATTTCACTTGTCGTGAGAGGGGAAGTCCATTTCATATGACGTAGTGGTGTCATTGTTCAACACTCTGTTGGGCAATTTGTTAATATTTATCATTATTTTGATTTGTCATTCATCATTAAAACCCTGTGAATTACAGAAAGACCATTATACATAAAGTGCTACTCAGGCTAAACAATAGATCAGGATCATTTTCTTTCTTGTACACGACGGGGCGTTTGTGTTTTCTCACTGACCATCTCTTGGTCTGCAGGAGACCACCTGCCTCCACCCAGACAAGACAATTTCACTCAGAGCTGCGTATTGCTGTTCAAAGCTGGCACCTTTCCAGTGCTTGTGGGCCTGCACTTTTTACCATCTCTGTCATACCTGTGTGTCCTCTCTATGCAGGGCTTCAACTCCAGATCTGCATAGACAGCCACCAGCACAGGAGCAACTGCTGCAAGGAGGATCAAGCCACGGTAGCACGAGGTGTATTCAGTTCACAGGAAGTTAGGGTGTGTTTCTCTTTCACCTCTCATACATCCAGTAACCCCTGAAAGAGGGCAGGAAGGTCTGAGGCAATGCTCGCCCTGATTCACCAACACACAACTTGCATACTGTACAGACTAGAGCAATGTCTCAATCTAAAAACATTTATATTTGGCTTTATAATGGCATCAGTTTCTCCCCATTCTGCTTCAAAATACAAGGGAGTCCTTACTTTACGTCTCTTCTAACTAAAGGGTCCACGATGGTGCTTACCCTATCAAAGGCACAGTTTGTCTTCAAGGTGATGTGAGATCTGTCTCTAAACGTAGAAAACTTTGTGACTTTTAAATAGCAGTCTCCTCTCCTGCTTGTTTTGTAAGGCAGCCCGAGGGCAAGTGCAGTGGCTGCTTAGAGAGAGAGATAATTGATATATAAGACAGTGTGGTGTGTGGACGTCTTTCCTCACTGCAGTGCTTCTAAAAATGTGTATAATTTTTTGAAGTATAGTCATTTACAATGTTGTGTCGGTTTCATGTGTATAGCTAAGTGATTCAGTTATATATATTACACATTTTCAGATTATTTTTCATTATAGGTTATTGCAAGATATTGAATATAACAAAAAAATGTACAATTTAAGGGGAACTTTGCTTTTAAAATCTCACTATGTTCGTTGCAGTCGTAACAACCAAGCAAACGGGGCAGGAAGCTCTCTGCTTTGTGGTTATTTTATTCAAGCCATGTATGAAGTTTCTTTTTGGTATAAAGGTATGTGTGTGGTTTTTTTCCTTGAGTAACAGTAACTCTAGGACTTCAGAGTCGGTGTAAGTGTTGATTCTGATCTCCAGAGTTACATATCTGGCTATGACAGGGCTGCAGAGGTAAAATGTCTGCTGTGTGGTAGAGGCAGAACTACCTTGAAACAGACCGTGCTCCCTTCTGGTTGTTAAGTGTAAAGTTTCACTGAGTCAAGATAATAACCCCTTAGCCCTCTTTACCTATTTCCTAAAAAAATATATGGTTTTAGTTTGTATCCGTCACTTTCTGTTCTTTTTAATTTTATGAAATTTCTTATTTCTAAAATGTTTAGTTATCACATAAAAAAGAGGGGACAGGGCTTCCCTGGTGGCGCAGTGGTTGAGAGTCCGCCTGCCGATGCAGGGGATGTGGGTTTGTGCCCCGGTCCGGGAAGATCCCACGCACCGCGGAGCGGCTGGGCCCGTGGGCCATGGCCGCTGAGCCTGCGCGTCCGGAGCCTGTGCTCCGCAACGGGAGAGGCCACAGCAGTGAGAGGCCCGCGTACTGCAAAAAAAAAAAAAAAAAAAAAAAAAAAAAGAGGGGACAGTTTGGTCCCTTCACTCAGTATAAAGCATCTGTCATGAGTGTTACTATCTTGTCCCAGTTTGCCCAGGATTTCCCTCATTTTAGAACTGGGAGTCCTGTGTCCCAGGAAGCCCTTTAATCCTTGGCAATCCAGGACAGCTGGTTACCCTAGATCTATGATGTATTTTGGGGGAATGCACATTAGCTTTAAATAAGAAAAAATACTTAATTTTTACTTAAGCAGCTTCCTCTTTATTTACAAATAGTTCCAGGCGTGAAATGTTGAAAAGGAGCAGTTGTCTCCCATTACTGGACAGAGCCAGGCTGTCTCCAGCTGCTTCTACGTGGCAGGAACTGGTCTCTCCTTAACAGTTATAGCAGCTGCTACTTTCCAGAAGGGAAGTATTGGCTAAAGAAAAGTCAATGTCAGTATTTCTCCCTGAAGAAAAATGCATATTGATCTTCCCCAAAACAAATCAATGGTTGTGTTAGGTTCAATTTGAATATTTTCCCTAGAAACTCTCTCAGAGTAACCATGAGAGCCTAATAGATTTTCCTTATAGTATTAAATTGACGAGATCACAATGCTTGAAAGAGTACTTATTTCAAGGAAAATGGACAGTTTCCTAAAAGCAGTTAGATTTTCACAAAGCGGAGGGTTTGGGTACATAAATGCTTTAATTGAGCATCTTCTTTCTCCTCGTAACTCCCCCTCACTGCCTACTGTCCCTCAGCCTAGTTACTGCTCCCCAGGTAGCACGGCCTTAGACATCCTTCTGCAACCCCATTTCCAAGCATTAAGGTGACATTTTTATTCATTCGACCAACATTTATTGAAAACCTACTAGGTTCTAGGCATTGTGCCAGAAGCTGAGGATGCAGAAATAAAAACAAAGCTGCCCCACACTCAACTCACATTTATTTATAAGTTCACTGGAAATAGGGACTTACACATAAATGATTTCATGGAATATGGTATATGCTGAGTTTGTAAAACTTGCTTTTTGGAACTCAGAGGAGGGCACTCAGAACTGCCTTAGCTGGCTCTTCTTTTCTATAAAAAATAAGCATCCTATCTTAAGAAGGAAGAGGCGATTAGGACACAGACACACACAGAGGGATAGACCTTATGAGGACACAGGGAGAGACCGCTGCCTACACACCAAGGAGAGAGGCCTCAGGAGGAACCAACCCTGCTGACACCTTGGTCTTGGACTTACAGCTTCCAGAACTGTGAGACAATAATGTTCTGCTGTTAAAAGAAATAAGAGATGTTGTCTGTCCAGTCTGTGGTACTTTGCTATGGCAGCAGTTCTAGAAAACTAATACAGAGAAGGAAGCAGCCACTGCCAGAACCGTGACTTTGTAGGGAAGCCATGGGGAAGAGATGCCCTAGCTTTGCGACTAAAGCTCTCTGCTCTCTATCTCACTTAAAAAATAAACCTACCTGGAGGCCGGCAAAGGAGCCCAAGTGATTTGCTCCATATGTACACTCTCCCAGGGCACTTGCAGGACAGAGAAGGGTAAGAATGGATTCGGGGGGACAAATAGAAAATGATCAGCAAAGACATCTCATCAAGTTTTGAAAAGAAGGGCTCCATGGAGGAGGTGGCTCTTGAACTGGGTGTGGAATAATAAATGAGTTAATATGAATAAAGTACTTAGAAGCTTACTTGTACCGTAATATGAGTTGTGTGTGGTGTTGTTTTTACCACCATACCCTTTCTATTTATTATTTCTGGTTCATCCTGGCAGTCCAGGAAGGTTGGTATTATTTTCCCCTTTTTACAGATAAGAGAATTAGGCTCAAAGAGGTTGAGCCGATGGCTAAGCCAGTTTCCATACTCAAGCCTGCCTAGCTCAGAAGCCACCAGTCCAGGTTGCATCCCTGATAGCCATCAGCCAGATGATGAAACCTGAATAAAGGACAATTCCGAAAGAGGATGTTACAGACACAGGGGCATGTTGGCAAGAGAGACTGTGGCACCTTTGGGGACCTGAGGTGGTTTACCAAGGTGGCAACATGGAATGCAAAGTGGAGAGAGGCAAGACATCAGTGGAAGGGGGGCAGAGCCAGTTTAAAGACATCTTCATATGCCATGCCAGGAAGTTTAGGCTCCCTCTCAGAGATGTTGGGGACCCTTTGCAGGATTTGGATTTTAGAATGAGCATCTTGAGGGCTTTTGGGAGTATGTCATATTTTAGTAGGTGAGACTGAAGATGGGGAGATCACTTAGAAGGCCATTGCCTGGTGAAAAATAATGAGAGCCCTAAATAAAGATTGGCAGAGGGGATGGAGAGAAGGGCTGGTTGGGGAAAAGGGAAGAGGGAGAATTCGTAGGACTTGAAGATTAATTGGATACAGGAGATTGGAAAGGGGGAAGAGCAAAGGGTTACCCAGGTTTCTAGCTTTGGTAACTGTATAGATGGTAGCGCCATTCACAAGGGTGGGAGCACAGGAGGAGGAACAGGGTTAGTGGGAGAGCGATGATTATTGTCTGGACATGCCGAGTTTCAGATACCTCTGGGTTATCCAGGTAGAAAATACAGAGCTAAATTACTCCAGAAAATATAGAAAACCCAATGATGACTTAAATTGTGTTGTATCTCACAGCATAAATCACAATATCTTGATTGCTCTAAAAAGTGACTATTTTTCCTACCTTTGTTCTGAGAGATAAGCAAATACCACCATGATTAGGTCATAGTTATAAGAGTGTTATTTCACTAATTTTTTAAATAAGCAATTATTGTTCCAATTTTACATAAAGTACTAAAATAGGTATTGGGAGATAGGAAGGTAATAGTGAAAGATGAATAAAATAGAGTCTTCCAGGAATAACTGATGGAGTTACAAAAATGAAACAAAAGAGTGACCCAAAGAGGATGGAATTAAATATGGACATGGTATGCCTCAAGTTTTCCAACTGAACACTAGCATGATGACTAAGCTACTCATAAATCACATTCCAGTTATGTTGTCAGCAATAGAAAATAATAATAGGAATAAGGGCCAGATAAAGGCAACAACTCTTAAACCCCACTGGTAGAGCAAATTATACATGTCACGCAGGAGGCCTCTTTCTAGTGTATCATTTCAAATTAGCTCTAATAGGCAACAAATAATGAGGAAGTAAACTATGCAATGCCGAAACTTGTAAAGATAATAAAGGTGCCTGTGTATTCTAAATAAGAGACTCCAAAGATGGTTTTATGAGATCTTAATTCGAAATAATTTATTTTATCATCCACCTCAACTTCAGTGGCTTGGTAGTTCTGACAACCCTAATTATGGTCAGCAGGTATTCCTCAGGTGCCAAGTAGTATAAAAGAGAGACAGCCTCCTTGAGAAATGGCTCTCAGTCCTCCTAAAAGTCCCTTGCAAAAGCATCTGTTTGGTTATGCTGTTGGTCAAACAAATGCCCCTAATATATATTTGGATAATGAGAAAGATAAGGCACCATGCATTTTCTTTATTGCAATAAAAAAAACTATGTACTTTGTTATATCCTAACTGAAATTTCACTTAAGACATAAATAGAAAGGCAAGGAATTCTAAACATACAGAAGACAAGGAATATTGCTCCTACTCTAACAAGTAAAAACTAGATAAACTATATAATTATAACTTTTCTTGAACCCATCAGAGACCTGAGGTCACAGGTAAACTAAATAGCCCCAAGTCCAAGGAAACGTAGGCCCTTTCAAGGATAGAGAGGATACAAGCACTTGCCCACCCATGGTAGAAGATAGCAGGAAAAGATACCGGGCACCATACAAGTAGGTAAGAGCTAAAATTTTGGTAACAGATTGCTAGAGGCCAAGTACGAGCTAGTGTGAAAGGCCCCCAGGTGACATGAGGAGAGTCTGTGCCCACTCACAGCCTCTTCCCCACAGACTTTCATCAGATCCCTATCGGTGTGACTGGGGCTGGGGGTAGGAGGTGGGAGGCAGCCCCTGTGGGGTGCAGACGTGGACGAGGGGAGTGCTGCCAGCCCAGGGAAATCCGAGTCCCATCCAGGCCTGTCTCCCCTTTGCGACTAAAGCTCTACGTCCCTGGGAGAGGGACATGCACAAAGGAGCATGTGTTGTGTCTCAGGAAAGATTAAGAATAAAAACGATCTATCTCTGGGGGAGGGACAGAAAACAGTCCTGGCCCAGGATCCCATACCAGTACCTTGGAGGGCTCCTGCCACTGGGAGAGGGCTGGGAACTGCAACACTAGGGTTACCAGGTTTAGCATGTAAAGCTAGAGCTAAATCTGAATTTCACAAAAACAATAAAAAAAATTCTGTGTAAATATGGCACCTCGCAGTGGTAGACGGCCGTTGCTTGTTCCTTGGCGCTCACTATCTTTGTGATGGGAAATGGGAGAATGCTTTGTTGTCCTGGTCTAGCTGCAGTCTCAGATGGGTCCTGTGTGCCTGGGACTCCAGGATTGGGCTTCCCCTCTTCCCATGGAGTCAAATTATTCTGCATATCTTTGGCAGCTCAAGTATGGGTAGGGTTATCAGAAAACAAAAATTAAATTTGAACTTTACATACACAACAAATAATTTGAACTTTACATACACAACAGATAATTTGAACTTTACATACACAACAGATAATTTGAACTTTACATACACAACAGATAGTTTGAACTTTACATACACAACAAATAATTTGAACTTTACATACACAACAGATAATTTGAACTTTACATACACAACAAATAATTGTTTAGCATTAGTATGGATTATTAATGCTTACGGTTCTATGACTCCCATTTTAACTGACCAAAAACTAAAGTTAAAATAGGGTAACTCCGGGGCTTCCCTGGTGGCGCAGTGGTTGAGAGTCCGCCTGCCTATGCAGGGGACACAGGTTCGTGCCCCGGTCCGGGAAGATCCCACATGCCGCGGAGCGGCTGGGCCCGTGACCCATGGCCGCTGAGCCTGGGCGTCCCATTTTAACTGACCAAAAACTAAAGTTAAAATAGGGTGACTCCCCATAATCATGTGCTGAGTAAGTGGAAAGTGTGTGTCTTCAGGGCACCAGCACTTAACTGCTACTCCAATGTGAATCCTTTCTGTACTGTGCACACTTACTTACAACACTGTATTTCATTAGAGATAATTACAGAGCAACCCCACATGGATTTCTAACAACCATTTTTTAAATAATAGAATTGTTTTTAATTTTTAATAATATTAAAAATTTTTCCATATGTTGAGCTGATTAATAGAATCACAGATTAGAACTTATTGTTTTTTATTTCACACACTTATATTTCTAGACATCTACTGTGATTCTAATTCTGCTAAAAGAAGAACATCTAAATATTTGTCTCTGCTTGGCTGAGTTTGTCTAAGTTGGTGGAGGAAGCAACAAAGAGGAACCACAACTCCAGATATAATTCTGAAGAATAACAGAGAGAAATATAGAAATTTCCATGTCTTCTTAGAGTATAGACTAACAAAAAAAACTAAACCAAAACAAATAAATGATAATACTGGGCACAGCCAGGCACATGTCTGAGAGTCTCGGGAAAGCATAGTTTCCTTTTAATGCAGAGAAGATACGGTTTTAATTTTATAAAACTGAATTCTTGAATTACAAAAATTCTTCTAGTTCTAGGGGAGAGAAATTGAATTTCCTGAGATAATATTATGTTAATTAATTTTCTCTTGCTGCTTTAACAATTTACCACAAACTTGGTGGCTTAAAATGAAACAAATTTATTAGCTTACAGTTTTGCAGGTTAGAGGTCTGACATGGGTTTCACTGGGCTAAAATCCAGGTGTTGGCAGGCTGCCTTCCTTTCTGGAGGTTGTAGAGGAGAATCTGGTTCCTCCTCATTGGTCTGCTGGCAGAATTCAGTCCCTGCAGTTGTAAAACCTATGTCCATGTTTTCTTGCTGGCTGTAAGTTGAGGGCCACTTCCAGCTTCTGGAGGTCACTAGATTGCTTTCTCCATCTTCAAAGCATTAGCAGCCTGAATCCTTTGCACATTGCGTTTCTCTGAACCACTCTTTTTCATTGTCTTCCACTTTTAAGGATTCAGATGTTTAGACTGGGCCAGGATAATATCTCTGTCTCAAGGTTCCTAACCTTAATCACATCTGCAAAGTGCATTTTGCCATGTAGGGCGGCAGTGTATTCACAGGGGATTAGGATATGGACATCTTTGATGTATTCTGCCTGCCGTACGTAGAGATTAGTTAAGAATTTTGAAGCTGCAAATAGAAAACCTGACTGCTAGTGAGTTAAAGCAATAGGAATTATTTTTCTGTGATAGAATGGGGTCTGGAGGCAGTGAGATTAGGTTTGGGTGCCCATCAGGGTCTGGCCTCTTTCATCTTTCTACTCTACCATCTTTAGTGTTTTGACTTGCTGATGTTGCTGCAGTCCCAGGCACTATGTCTGCTTTCAAGGTTAGAAAACAGAGGGAGAGCTATTACAGAATCTCTCCTTCAAACTTTCTTGTGTATCTTTGATCAGAACAGGGTCATGTGGCCACACTTGTTGCAAGAAAGTATAAAAAATAGAGTACCTGGCAAAGATGAACTATATTGTCTGGAAAGTCTTAGAGCAATTATAAGTCATCTCATGAGAGACCATCTTGGGAAATATCTGGGGATTTTAAGCAAAGAAGAATAGGGGAGGGTTCTTGAGTAGGCAGTGAACAATGAGTTATCTCACAGAATCAAATGAAAAATAAAGCAACCAATAGTCAGAAGAGAAATTCCCAGCATGTCTCCAAGGATCTGAGCAGGAGGGATTTGTGAAGCTTTTCCCTAGATAATACAATAATGTGACTCTCCTCCAACAACTCCTAATATAAATCTGCATTTTTACTTCTAGACTTTAAATCCCTGGGAGAAAAAAAATTTGATTGGCCCAGGTTAGGTGAGATGCCCACCCCTGGGTTTATCAATTATGACCCTGAAGTCAGGGACATTTAGTGCAGACAAGGCCTAACCCTGGACATCTAACCCTGTGTATTGAAGACTATTCTAGAGCAATGGTAATTATTAGATGAAGCTTTAGCAAAGTGATGTCTGTGAACGCTAAAAAAGTAAATATGGATGAAACTTAAAAATTGAAATTCTGACTAGATGACTGGGTCATGATTTTATTATGTGATAATGATGGCCAGCACAGTGTAGTGGCAGAAGTTTTTCCAAATAACATTGAAATATTATTTGGTGAGAACTAAAGTTAATGGGCTAATGCAAGAAATGTCTAGTGATGATTCTACCAAAAATATGAAGCGTATGAATGAGATTTTATACTAATACTTCAGAAGTGGTAACCTTTACTGTTGCCTGTTTATCCCTCTCAAAACTATTTACCTATATGGAGGATTCTATTGACATCATACTCAATGATGAAAAGCTGAAAGCTTTTTCTCTAAGCTCAGGAACAAGACAAGGATGCCTCCTCTTGCCACTTTTATTTAACGTAGTACTGGAATTCCTAGCCAGAGCAACTAGGAAGAAAAAGAAATAAATGACATCCAAATCAAAAAGAAAGAAGGAAAACTCTCTATCTGCAGATGACATAATATTATACATAGAAAATCCTAAAAGACTCTACCAACACTGTTAGAACTAATAAACAAGTAAAGTTGCAAGATACAAAATCAATATACAAAAGTCGGTTGTATTTCTATACACTAGCAATGAACTATCAGAAAGAGAAATGAAGAAAAGAATGCCATTTACAATTGTATCAAAAAAAATTAAGTACGTAGGAATAAATTTAACCAGGAAGGTGAAAGACCTATATTCTGAAAACTATAAGACATGGAGAAAAGAAATTGAAGATGACACAAATAAATGGAAAGGTATTCTGTGCTCATAAGTTGGAAGAATTAATATTGTTAAAATGTCCATGTGCTACTCAAAGCAATCTACAGATTTATTGTCATCCCTATCAAAATTTCAATGGCATTTTTTTCCTAAAGAAATAGAATAAACAATTCTAGAAGTTGTAGAGAACCACAGAAGACCCCAAATAGCCAAAGCCATCTTGAGAAAGAAGAACAAAGCTGGAGGCATCACACTTCCTGATTTCAAACTATATTACAAAGCTATGGCTTTGTAATATAGTATAGACTTGGCATAAAAACAGAAACATAGATCGAGGGAGCAGAATATAGAGCCAAAAAAGAAACCCACGCACATATAGTCAATTCATTTATGATGAAAGAGTCAAGAATATACAATGGGGAAAAGATGGTCTCTTCAATAAGTGGTGTTTGGAGAACTGGACAGCCACATGCCAAAGAATGAAACTGGACCCTTATCTTATACCATACACACAAAAAACCAGCTCAAAATGGATTAAAGACTTGAACATAAGAACTGAAACCATACAACTCCTAGGAGAAAACATTGAGGGTAAACTCTTTGACATAGACCTTGACAAAGATTTTTGGTTTTGATACCAAAAACAAAGGCAATGAAAGCAAAAATAAACAAATGCGACTGTATCAAACTAAAAAGCTTCTGCACAGCAAAGGAAAACATCACCTAAATAAAAAGGTAACATACAGAATGGGATAAAATATTTGCAAATCATATATCTGATAAGGGGTTAATATCCAAATATATAAAACTCATACACCTCAACAGCATAAAAACAAACAATCTGAACTACAAAGTGGGCAAGAGAACTAGACATTTTTCCAAAGAAGACATACAGATGGCCAATAAGTACATGAAAAAATGCTTAACATCACTAATCATCAGATAAATGCAAATCAAAACCACAATGATTTATCATCTCACACATATTAGTATGACTGTCATCAAAAAGATAAGAGATAACAAATGCAGGCAAGGATGTGAAGAAAAAGAATCCCTGTTCACCATCGGTGGGAATGTAAACTGATACACCACAGTGGAAAATGGTGTGGAGGTTCCTCAAAGAGTTAAAAATAAGACTACCATATGACCCAGCAATTCCACTACTTGGTATATGTCTGAAGGAAATGAAATCACTATATCACTATCTCAAAGAGATGGCTGCACCCAATATTCAGTGCAGCATTTTCAAAATAGCCTAGGCTGGGAACCAATCTGAGTGTCCATTAATGGATCAATGAATAAAGAAAATGTGATTTTATAGATCTATATCTATAATGGAATATTATTTAGCCATTAAAAATCCTGCCATTTGTGACAACATGAATGGAACTTGAGGGCATTACGCTAAGTGAAATAAGTCACGCAGAGAAAGACAAATACGGTATGATCTCACGTATATATGGGGAAAAAAAAAAACCTCAGAGAAAATGAGAATAGATTGGTATTTGCCAGAAGCAATGGGTGGGTGTGGGAGAAGTGGGTGAGGGTTGTCAAAAGATACAAACTTTCAGTTATGAGATAAATAAGTTCTGCAGATATAATAATGAACAGCATGGTGACTATAGTTAATAATACTATACTGTATATTTCAAAGTTGCTAAGATAGTCGATCTTAATAGTTCTTATCACAGAAGAAAACATTTGTAACTATGTGAGGTGATATGTGTTAGCTAAGCTTATTGTGATGTCATTTCACAATATATACATATATCAGATTATTATGTTGTACACCTAAAACTAATACAATGTTATGTGTTAATTATATCTCAATAAAACAAACAAAAAAGAATTAGAGAAATGGAGGAGGAGCTGGTATTATAGGAACCACAAAAATAAAAGAGGTTCTTACGAAAGGGAAATTCTTGATATATTTTTCCATTTAAATAAAACACACAGTACAGCCAAGGATATCAAGGGGAAACGCTGGAAAGAGAAAAAAAAAAAAAACACCTACAGAGATTAAATTTTTGTAGCATTTGTTAGCTTATCACACAGTGGAAAGAACATGGGCTATGGCATCAAACAGAGTTCAGTTTAAATCTTGCTACACTCAACAGCCATGTAACCCTGGGCAAGTTGCTAAAGTGAGTCAGTCATCTCAGGCATAGTGTGTGACAAGATACCACCTAGCACAGTTATGAGAACTAAGTGACATGTATGAAAGTGACTAGTGTAGCTAGGAGCCCAGGAATCCACTGGTTACCTGCCTTTGGTTCAGCAGGTCTGAGCCTAGACCTGGGCATCTGTGTTTTAAAAAGTTCCCTGGGTGATTATACTGCATGGGCAGGGTAAAGAAACATGTAAACAACTCAGTGTCTTGCCCATGGTAAGTACTTGGTGGTCGTTTTTATGTACAGAATATAAGGATTCTATCATTTTTATTAAGGCTGTTGTGACTTTTTAAATTAAACACAATGACAAGACCTGTCCTAAATAAGCAGCTCAGATTTTCTTTTTTCTGCCATGAGAGAGAGAAAGAGGGATGGAGGGAAGGATGGAGGAAGGCAGGGAGAGAGAGAGAAAACTAAAATGAACAAAGGAAAAATATAAATGCTACTTATGGTCTAAATCTGTACCACGGCATTTAAAGATTAAACATGAGAGATGTCAAAGGTCTTTAACATATGGTCATGTATAATTTTGCTGAGGCAAATTTGAATCATTTTTGCTTTATAATGTGTAGTACCAAGTCACTTAGTTGATATGTGTGCTTACCCACTGATCAGTATCCAAATTTCGTTTAGGGTTGTACTCTATTCATGACCATACATAGATAAAAGCTTTGTTCTTTGTGAGATGGCCTCAGAAGAAATTCAACTGCTATGACAGAAAGATATTTGCAAACTTGGGGAAATGGAAAAGATCTCAAAATAATCTAGCAAATGTCAAAGATTTATTACACTATACATTTTTTAACATAAGGGGAAGGTCTCATTCCATTCACAAATAGTTTTCAGCAATAAAATGTTACATGTAAAGGTCAGAATGCATGGCATATGATGCTCCCAATATTTCAAAAGTTTGTCTGCCTTTCTTCATAGGGAAAAAAACAAAACAAAACAGCAGACCTTGGGGAATGGAGAGAGTCTAATTTCCAGAGTCACCGTATTATAAGATTCAAATGTCCAGGTTTCAATAACAACAACAAATTATAAGGCATACAAAGTAACAGGAAAGTATGACCCATGCAGAGAGACAAAATATATGGATAGAAGTGATTCCTGAGGAAGACCAAATGCCAGACTTGACAAAGTCTTTAAAGCAACTTTCTTAAAAATGCTCAAAGAGCTAAAGGAAGACATGGACAAAATCAGGAAAACAATGTATGGACAGAATAGAAATATCAATAAAGACACAGGAAGCATAAAAGGAACAAAAACAAATCCTGAAATTGAAAAGTATAACTGAAATGAAAAATTCACTAAAGGGATTCAAAAGCATATTTGAGCAGGCAGAAGAAAGAATCAATAGACTTGAAGAAAGGACAATTGAAATGATCAAGTCTAAGGAACAGAAAGGAAAAAGATTGAAGAAATAGGAATAGAGCCTAAGGGATCTGTGGAACATCATCAAGAAAAGGAACATACGCATTGTCCCAGAAGAGGAGAGAGAGAAAGGTGCAGAGAGATATTTGAAGAAATAATGACTAAAAACTTCCCAAATTTGAAGCAAGGTATGAATCTTCAAATCCAAGAAGCTCAATGGACTCCAAGCAGGATAAATTCAAAGACATTCACACTGAGGTAAGTTACACTCAAACTGTTGAAAAACAAAGACAAAGAGTATCTTGAAAGTAGAAGAGAGAAGTTATTCATCATACACATGACACCCAGAAGCCTTGGAGACCAGAAGGCATTGGGTTGAGATAATTAAAGTGCTGAGAGAAGAAAACTGTCAACTGAGAATTCTACATTTAGCAAAACTCTTCTTCAAAAATAAAGGAGAAATTAAGAAATTTTCAGATAAGCAAAAGCTGAGGGGAATCATTAGCATCTGACCTTCTTGCAAGAAATGCTAAAGGAAATTCTTCAGGTTGAAATAAAAGGATACTAGACAGGAACTCAGAGCCATTTGAAGAAATAAATGTTTCCAGTAAAAGTAAATACATAGACATTATAAAAACTAGCATTATTGTATTTTTGGTTTGTAACTCTTCTTTATTTTCTACAAGTTTTAAAAGACAAATGCATAGAAAAACAATTACTAGTCATTGTTTTAGGAAACACAGTGTGCAAGTTTGTAATTTGTGACATCAGTAACTGACAGAGGGTGGGGACAGAGCTGTATAGGAGCAGAGATTTTGTATGGTATTAAACTCAAACTGGTAAACCTCAAATTAGAATGTTATAACTTTAAGATATTAAATATAACCCCCATGGTAACCACAAAGAAAATAGCTATAGTACGTACATAGAAGGAAATGAGAAGAGAAGGAAAATGTTTCAATTAAACACAAAATAATACAGTAATGCAGGAAATGAAGGACAAAGAAGCAATAAACCCTACAGAAAACAAATAGCAAAATGACAGAAGCACGCCCCTCCTTCTCAGTAGTTTAAATGTAAATGGATTAAACTCTCAAATGAAAAGACAGAGATTTGCAGAATGAATTTTTAAAAATAATCCAACTATATGCTGCCTACAAGGAATTCACTTTAGATTCAAAGACACAAAAGGATTTAGGGTGAAAAGATGGAAAAAGGTATTCTATGTAAATAATAACCAAGAGAGTTGGGGAGGTTATACTAATATCATACAAAATAGACTTTAAAAAGCCTGTAAGAGATAAAAAACTCATTATATATTAATAAGTTTCAGTACAGCAAGATTATATAACCATTATAAATATTTACACAGCTAATAACAGGCCCTCAAAATATATATGAAGCAAAAACTGACAGAATTTAAGGGAGATATAGACAGTTCTACAATAATAGTTGGAGATTTCATTACCCCACCTTCAATAATGAATAGAACAGGGACTTCCCTGGTGGTGCAGTGGATAAGAATCTGCCTGCCAAATTCAGGGGACACAGGTTCAAGCCCTGGTCCAGGAAGATCCCACATGCCACGAAGCAACTAAGCCTGTGCACCACAACTACCGAGCCTGCTCTCTAGAACCTGTGAGCCACAAGTACTGAGCCTGTGTGCAACAACTACTGAAGCCCGCATCCTCTAGAGTCTGTGCTCTGCAACAAGAGAAGCCACCACAATGAGAAGCCTGTGCACTGCAATGAAGAGTAGCCCCTGCTCGCTGCAACTAGAGGAAGCCTGCATGTAGCAACAAAGACCCAATGCAACCAATAAATAAATAAATAAATTTATTTTAAAAAAATAATGGATAGAACAACCAGACAGAAATAAGTAAGAAAACAGAAGACTTGAACAACACAACAAACCAGCTAGATCTAACAAACATACACAGAACACTTCATCCAGCAACAACAGCATACACATTCTTCTCAAGTGCACATGGCATTCTGTAGGATAGACCATACATTAGGCCACAAAACTAGTCTCAATAGATTTTTTAAAAATTGATATCACACAAAATACCTTTTCTAAACACAAGTTGAAGTTAGAAATTAATAACTGAAAGGAAACAAAAAAAATTCTGTCTATCAACAGATGAATGGGTAAAGAACATGTGGCACATATATACAATGGAATATTACTCAGCCATAAAAAGAAACAAAATTGTTATTTGTAGTGAGGTGATGGACCTAGGGACTGTCATACAGAGTGAAGTAAGTCAGAAAGAGAAAAACAAATACTGTATGCTAACACATATATATGGAATCTAAAAAAAAAGTGGTTCTGAAGAACCTAGGGGCAGGACAGGAATAAAGGTGCAGATGTAGAGAATGGACTTGAGGACATGGGGAGGGGGAAGGGTAAGCTGGGATGAAGTGAGAGAGTGGCATGGACATATATACACTATAAAATGTAAAATAGATAGCTAGTGGGAAGCAACCGCATAGCACAGGGAGATCAGCTCGATGCTTTGTGTCCACCTAGAGGGGTGGGATAGGGAGGGTGGGAGGGAGACACAAGAGGGAAGAGATATGGGGATATATGTATACGTATAGCTGATTCACTTTGTTATACAGCAGAAACTAACACACTCTTGTAAAGCAATTATACTCCAATAAAGATGTTAAAAAAATTTACAAATATGTAATCATGTAAAAGTATAGTCTTTAACAAGGAAAGACTTCTTCTCTCTTGTTCAAAGAAGAAATCACAAAAGAAATTAGAAAATACTTAGAATTGAATTAAAAATGAAAATACAACATACCAAAATTGATAAGATGCAGTGAAAGCACTGTAAAGAGGAAAATTTATAACTGTAAATGCTTACTTTAAAAAAGAAGAAAGATATCAAATCAACAATCTAAATTTATCCTTTAAGGAACTAGAAAAAGAAGAACAAACTAACCTCAAAGCTAGCAGAAGGAAGGAAATAATAAAGATTAGAACAGAGATAAATAAAATAGAGGGTAGAAAAACAATGGAGAAATTCAATGAAGCCAGAAGTTGGTTCTTCAAAGAAATCAACAAAATTGACATACCTTTAGCTAGCTGGACTGAGGCAAAAAGAAAGACTCAGATTACTAAAGTCAGAAATGAAAGTGGGGAAATTACTACGAAATCTACAGATATACAAAAGATTATAAGAGGGCACATAAACAACTATATACCAACAGATTGGATAACCTAAATGAAATGGACAAAATCCTAGAGACACAAAACCCACCAAGACTGAATCATGAAGAAATAGAAAATCTGAATAGATCTGTAACTAGTGAGGAGATTGAATCAGTAATCAAAAACCTCCCTACAAAGAAGAGCCCAGGAGCAGATGGCATCACTGGTACATTCTACCACACACTTAAAGAAGAAATAACAGCAATCCTTCTCAAACTCAAAAAATTCAAGAGAAGGGAATACTTCTAAACTTATTCTAAGAGGCTAGCAATGCCCTGATACCAAAGCCACAGAACGCTACAAGAAAAGAAAACTACAGATGAATGTCCCTTATGAATTATTGATCCAAAAGCCTTCAAGAAAATATAACCAAACTGAATTCATGAGCATATTGAAAGGATTATACACCATGGCCAAGTGGGATTTATTCCTGCAATGTGAAGATGCTTCAACATATGAAAATCAATCGTGAAATACACCTATTAACAGAATGCAGAGGGAAAAATTACATGATCATCTAAATTAATGCAGGAAAAGCATTTGACAAAATCCAATGCCCTTTCATGGATAAAAACACTCAACAAACTAGAAATAGAAGAAAACTACTCAACATAATAAAGGCTATATATGAAAAACCCACAGCTAACATCGCACTCAGTGGTGAAAGACTGAGAGCTTTTCCTCTAAAATCAGAAACAAGACCAGAATGTTAATTTTTACCATTTCTATTCAACAGAGTATTGAAAGTTCTAGCTTGTTTTAGTCAGTTTGGGCTGCTGTAACAAAATGCCACAAATCAGGTGGCTTAAACAACAGACATTTATTTCTCACAGTCCTGGAGTCTGGGAAAGCTAAGATCAAAGGCAATATGGGTCCTGGTGAGAACTCTACTTTTGGTTTGCTGATCGCCTCCCCCTTGCTGTACCCTCACTTTGCTGAAAGAGAGAGATCATCTCTCTTGTGTTTTCTTTTTTTAAAAAAATAAGGGTATGAATCTCATTCATGAGGACTCCTCTCTCATGACCAGGTTACCTCCCAAAGGATCCATTTCCAAATATCAGCAGTTTGAGGATTAGGGCTTCAACATATGAATTTGACAGTGGGGGCAGGGGAGCATTCAGTCCATAACATAACCATAGCAATTAGGCAAGAAAATGAATAAAAATATTCAAACTAGAAAGGAAAAAGTAAAATCATATCTATTCACAGATGGCACGATTTTATATGTAGAAAACCCCCCAAACTTCATACAGACACACACACACACACACACACACACACACACACACACACACAGAGCAAAAGAGAGAGACAGAGACAGAGAGAAGCAAAAACTGTTAGAACTAATATGCAATTTCAGCCAAGTTGCAGAATACAAAATCAACCCACAAAACCCATTTGCTTTTCTATACACTTACAATAAACAACCCAAAAAGGAAATTAAGAAAAAAACTTCATTTACAATAGTATTGAAAATAATAAACTACTTAGGAGTTAACCAAGGAGGTGAAAAACTTGTACTGAAAACTATAAAACATTGTTGAAAGAAATTAGAGATAAATACAGATACATCCCATGTTCAATTGTCATATTTTTAAGATGTCACTACTCCCCAAAGGGGTCTATAGAGTCAATACAATCCCTACCAAAATATCAACAATTATTTTTCGCAGAAATAAAAAATTCATACTAAAATTCATATGGAATCTGAAAGGGACTTTATATTGCCCCAACAGTCCAGAAGAAAAGACCAAATTTGGAGTACTCACACTTCCTGATTTAAAAACTTACTACAGGGCTTCCCTGGTGGCGCAGTGGTTGAGGGTCCGCCTGCTGATGCCGGGGACACGGGTTCGTGCCCCAGTCTGGGAAGATCCCACATGCCATGGAGCGGCTGGGCCCCGTGAGCCATGGCCGCTGAGCCTGCGCGTCCGGAGCCTGTGCTCCGCAACGGGAGAGGCCACAGCAGTGAGAGGCCCGCATACCGCAAAAAAAAAAAAAAAAAAAAAAAAAACTTACCACAATACAAATTTACAGAAGTCAAAGCAGTGTGGTACTGGCACGAAGACATATGCATAGACCAATAGATGAGACAGAGAGCTCAGAAATAAGCCCACAAATATATGGTCAAATGTTTTTTGACAAGTATACTCAAACCATTCAAGGGGAAAGATGTTATTTTCAACAAATGGTGCTGGGAAAACTGGGTATCCATATACAAAAGAATGAATTTAGACCCTTACCCAACACCATATACAAAATTAACTCAAAATTTCATGACATTAGATTTGGAATATCTTGGATATGACACCAAAATCACAGGCAACAAAAGAAAAAATACACAGATCGGATTCCATCAGAATTTAAAACTCTTTGCATAAAACACTATCAATACAGTAAAAAGGCAACCCACAGAATGAGAGAAAATATTTGCAAACCATATATCTGATAATGCATTACTATCCAGAATATATAAAGAATGCCTAAAACTCAACAACCATAAAAAAACAAACAACACAATTCAAAAATGGGCAAACGTCTTGAACAGACATTTCTCCAAAGAAGATATACAAATGGCCAATAAAGTTCAACATTACTAATCATTAAGGAAATACACATCAAAATCACGAGATACCATGTCACAGCACTAGGATGACTATTATTTTAAAACCCCAAAATACAGAAAACAACAAGTGTTAGTGGGAATGTGGAGAAACTGGAACTCTTTAACACTTTCGGTGAAAATGTAAAATAGTGCAGACGCTTTTACATTCTGTGTAATTACATTTAAACACAGAATCACCATATGATCCAGGATTCCACTTCTGAGTATGTACACGAGGGGATTGAAATCAGGGACTTGAACAGATATTTGTACATCCATGTTCATAGCAGCATTATTCCCAATAGCCAAAAGGTGGAAACAACACAAATGTCCACCAACAGATGAATGGGTAAACAAAATGTGGTATATTATGCACTCGAATGATATTTAGCTTTAAAATGAAATGAAATCCTGATATATGCTGTAACATGGATGAACCTTGAAGACATTGTGCACAGTGAAAGAAACCAGAAACAAAAGGATAAATATTGCATGATTCAATTCACATGAAATGTCCAGAATAGGCAAATCTATACAGACCAAAAATAACTTAGTGGTTGCCTCAGGTTGAGGAGCGGGAATGAGGACTGACGGCTGGTGGGTACTGAGTTTCTTTTAGGTAATTAGAAATATTCTGAAATTAGATTGTGATGATGGTTGCACAATTGTCTGAATATATATACTAAAAACCATTGAATTTTACACTTTAAAAGGGTGAATATTATGGCAATAAATTGTATCTCAATAACGCTGTTGGGGGAAATGCTGAGAAGACTTAAAGATGACACAAATAAATTTTATACATATACAATTTCAGTAGAGTGACAGAAGTCAGTTCCTGGATCCCTTCCCGCACTCAGATCAGCTCCTCTCATCCACCCCTAGTTTCAGCCTTGTCCTACTTGTTCTTATTTTTTCCTTTGCTCAGGCCACAAATAATTCATTTTTCTTTTCTTTCTGTTGGTAGTTAGACACCATCCTTTCCAACTCTTGGGATTTTTTAACTCTGAAACTCAGCTAAGGGCTAATGCTAGGGTTTCCTGTATTACCCTCTTCCTTGCTAGGCAGAGTTGCTCCTTGGGTAGCTACTTCTGCTCTGGACTTCGTCAGAACTGGTTTTGAATTCCAGCTCCTCCACTAGTGATGAGCTGTATAAACTTGGGAGATTTATTAAATATTTTAAACTTGGCTTCCTCATCTGCAAAATGAGGACATAATACCTGTATTAAGTTTCTACGGTTTGTGAGAATCAAAGGATGTAATGCATCTGAAGCACTTAGCAGAGTCCCTGGGACATCTTAGTGCTTAGTAAGTGCTTTTATGATTTGATTTTCTAAAGTGGAACACTTTCTTCTTTTGTTTTTTACAGTGTCACTGCCAATCATAACAAAACTAATCACTACAGAAAAAATGAAATGAGGTAACAACAAATAATGAATGTAAAGAAATTACAAAACTTACGAAGTTCCTGTAGTGTATTAAAACAAAACTTTTCACTCTATAATTTGACTCATTCAACAAACGTGGTGGTAGGCAGAAAAATGCTCTCCCCCCAGACATGTCCACAGGCTAATCCCTGGTGTCTGTGAATATCTTACCTCAAATGGCAAAACGGGCTTTGCAGATATGATTAAGGTTAAGAACCCCGAGATGGGGAGATTATCCTGGCTCAACCCTTAAAAGTGGACGATGACAAAAGAAGAGTGAGTTGGAAAGATGCAGTGTGAAAAGTGCCATTTCTTTAAAGATGGAGGAGGGGGGACAAGAGCCCAGGAATCCCATGGCCTCTAGAAGCCAGGAATAGCTCTCAGATTACAGTCAGCAAGAAAACATGAGCCTGCATCCTACAACTGCAAGCAACTGGATTCTGCCAGCAAGCCAAATTAGGAGGAAACAGATTTCCTCTACAACCTCCAGAAAGGAATGTAGACTTTCTAATACATTGATTTTTTTCTAGTGAGAACCATGTCAGATTTCTGACCTACAGAACTGTAAGCTAATTAATTTGTGTTGTTTTAAGTTATTAAGTTTGTGGTAATATTAGGACAGAAACTAATACAAAATATTTATTGAGTTCAAGGCACAAGGTCAGAGTGGGTTGAGGGGAGTGGGGAAGGATACAGGCAGAGACATGACCTTCATGGAGTTTACCATCTGGCTAGGGAAAGAAATACTAACTAAATAATCACAGGTGCCAAAATGGGATATTTAATGTGTTTTGAAAGCAGAGTAGGGGATCTAACCCAGCTGGAGGATACAGGAAATTCATGATATTTCAGGGAGACTTAAAATACGACAACAGGGAACTTCAAAGACTTGTGTTCTCAGCCTTTATTTCTGATAGTGGAGATCATCCCCTCACCCTCTGTCCTTGGATAAAGCCTTCCAGCACCTTTCTTCTAAGGCTTCTCTCCCCAACTGGAAGAAGCCATCAACATAATCTGCTTCTCTGCGGACCTTCAACAAGTTCACTAGACCCCTGTTAGCCCACTAATGATTTCCTTTATGGAACTTCATTTATCAGGTTGGGAATACTAAGACCTCAGATTTCAGCTATAAAACGTTGGGAATTTAGTCAGTAACACCCAGAGCCAAGTGTTAGATTTGGAATAGGAGGACTTTCTCTTCTTTTCTCATGAGATATCACTTTGAGATGAACAAAGTTGATCTTGGCCATAGTTTTTACTTTGTTTTTGTTTGTTTGGTCTGGTTTGGTTTGTAATAGTCTGCCTAAAGATCAGAATAAGGTGGATAATACTTTTTAAAATAAACATTTTATTTTAGAATAGGTTTAGATTTATAGAAAAGTTGCAAAGAAAGGGCAGAAACTTGCTCTGTCTTTCCCCATTGTCTTTTATCTCTCTATCTATTTAATTTTTATTGACGTATAATTGATGTACAATATTATATGTTACAGGTGTACAACATAGTGTTTCACAATTTTTAAAGGTTATACTCCATGTATAACTATATTCCCTGTGTTGTACAATATATCCTTGTAGCTTATTTTATGCCAATAGTTTGTACCTCTTAATCCCCTAACCCTATATTGCCCCTCCCCTCTTCCCTCTCCCCTCTGGTAACCACTAGTTTGTTCTCTATATCTGTGAGATGGCTTCTTTTCTGTTATAGTCACTGCTTTTTTTTTTTTTTTTTCCGGTACGCAGGCCTCTCACTGTTGTGGCCTCTCCCATTGTGGAGCACAGGCTCCGGACGCGCAGGCTCAGTGGCCATGGCTCACGGGCCCAGCCGCTCCGCGGCATGTGGGATCCTCCTGGACCGGGGCACGAACCCGCGTCCCCTGCATCGGCAGGTGGACTCTCAACCACTGCGCCACCAGGGAAGCCCTTTTTTTGTTTTTGATAACCTTGAAAGTTTTGAGGAGTATTAGTGAGATATTTGTAGAAATGTTCCTCAGTTTGGGTTTGTCTGATGTTTGCTCATGGTTAGACTATGGTTATGGGTTTTTGGAAGGAAGACCACAGAGGTGAAGTACCATTCTGATCATATTAGGGTTACATGTTATCAATGAGACTTACCAGTGATGGTAACCTTGACCACCTGGCTGAAGTAGTGTTTTCCAGGTATCCTTACTGTAAAGTTACCCCTACCTTGTCCTTCTTCTCCTTGGAAGCAAGTCATCAAGCAGAGCCCATACTCAAGAGGAGTCTGGGGCAGGGAGGAAGGATTAAGCAATACCTCTTGGAAGGCAAAGTATCTACATAAATTATTTGTCATTCTTTTATATATAAGATCCCTTTCTTTCTTTCTTCATTTATTCACTCATTCAACCACTTACTTATATCAGTATGGACTCATGGATGTTTATAGTCCAATACTATGTTATTTATTTTGTTGCTCAGAGTTTTCCAAATTTTGCCATTCGGAGCTCTTTCAACTTGGCTCTTGTGTCCCTTTGACATGATTGAATCATTTTGTTTCTTGAGTACTTCCTTTACTGCTGGCACTACTAGATGCTCCAGTCTCACCTTGTATTTTCCCTGCCACAGACTTAGCCTTTTCTCCAAAGAGCCCTTGTTCCTTTTATCAGAGAATGGTGTTGTTAGAAATGAAGATCTGAGTATGCTCATTGCTACTATGGTCCCACTGCTTCTAGGCCCTCTTAGTAGACAGAGTTAGGACATATATGGTATATATATGTGTGTGTGTGTGTATATATATATATATATATATATATATATATATATATATATATACACACACACATACATACACTAACCCATGTATACACAAATATCTATAATTTCTTTATCTGTCCATCTATGTCTGTGTTAACCTAAACATGAGCTCATTCTGATGTCTCTAACTCTAACCTAGTACCACATAGCTCATTCTAGGGAGTAATAATTTGAAAAAATGTTTCCATAAATATCAGTTTCATCAATTCAATTATAATTTTACATATAGCACTATGGGCATCACCTTTCTCTCAAAACCTTCCTGTGACTTGCTTATTGCATACAGACTCAAATAGCAATTCTCAGCTTATATACCTATCTTTTACAACTTTATTGACATAGGCGTAATTGATGTACAATAAATTGTACACGTTTGAACTGTATAATTTGTTGTTTTGCCTCTGAAACCATTGCCACAATCAAGTGAGTAAATAAATTTATCCATCATCCCCAAAAGTTTCTTCATGAACCTTTTAGTAATTTCTCTCTCATTCCCCTCTCTGTATACCTTCCATCCCCAGGCAACCACTGACCTGCTTTCTGTCACTAAAGATTAGTTAGTACCTTCTAGAATTTTATAGAATCATGAGTTTGTACACTTTTTTGGTCTGTCTGCCTTCACTTTGCACAGTTATTTTCAGATTCATCCATATTGTTGCATGTGTCATTATTGATTTCCTTTCTATTATTGAGTACTATTCAACTGTATGGATATACCAAAGTTGTTTATCCATTCACCTGTTGGTGGACATTTAGATTGTTTTCAGGTTATGGCTATTACACATAAAGCTGTCATAAATATTTATGTATAATCTTTGTATAAACATGGCTATATTGTATGGTAGGTGTACGTTTGAATATGTTTGACTTACATTCCCACCAAAAGTGTATGAGAGGTCCAGTTGTTCCACATTTTTACCAACACCTACTTTGGTCACTCTCTGTAATTTTAGACATTCTAATAGATGTGAAGTGGTATCTCATTCCTTAATGACATATGATACTGAACATGTTTTCCTGTGCTTATTTTCTATATGTTAATCTGCTTTGTTAAAATGTCTATACAAATTGAACATTTTGATAGGGTAGTTTATTGTCTTATTATTGGGCTTTGAGAATTATTTATGTATTCCAGATACAAGGTGTTTTTTTTTTCCTTAATTGGGGTATAGTTGCTTTACAATGTTGTGTTAGTTTCTGCTGTGCAACGAAGTGAATCAGCTGTATGTACACCTATATCCCCTCCCTCTTGGACCTGCCACCCCCCATCCCGCCCACCTACATCACCACAGAGCACCAAGCTGAGTTCCTGCTCCATACAGCAGGTTCCCACTAGCCGTCTGTTTTACACATGGTAGTGTATATATGTCAATCCCACTCTCCCAATTTATCCCACCTCCCCTTCCTACACCCCTTGTCCACACGTCTGTTCTCTAAATCTGCGTCTCTATTCCTGCCCTGCAAATAGGTTCATCTGTGCCATTTTTCTAGATTCCACATATATGCATTAATATTTGTTTTTCTCTTTCTGACTTACTTCACTTTGTAACAAAGGGAACCCACTTGCACTGTTGGTGGGAATGCAAATTGATACAGCCACTGTGGAGAACAGTATGGAGGTTCCTTAAAAAATGGAAAATAGAACTAGCATATGACCCAGCAATCCCACCACTGGGCATATACCCTGAGAAAACCATAATTCTAAAAGACCGTGCACCCCAATGTTTATCACGGCACTATTTACAATAGCCAGGACATGGAAGCAACCTAAATGTCCATCAACAGATGAATGGATAAAGAAGATATGGTACATATATACAGTGGAATATTAGCCATAAAAAGGAACGAAACAAGGTGTTTGTTTGTTTGTTTGTTTTTAGCAGATGTGTGATTTGCAAATACTTTCTCCATGGAGCTTCACAATAGAAAGTCTGAGGAAACAACATTCAGAGGTACAGATCATCTGATAAATGGTTGGCCTTAGAGTATTCTCACTACAAGTTATAATAGGCCTCCATTTCTCAGTCATGAAGGAAATAAGGGTACTAAACAAGTTTTCAAGGCAGTGGCCCACTCAAATCTGTACAAAATAAAGATATGGTCCTGAAATGGGGTACAGATGGAGTCTTGACTACAGAAAGCCCATTTACTAAACCGGAACAGGTCAGAGTAGAACAAACAGGAATATTGACTTGGTGACAAATTATCTACCTTAGGGATCCATAGATGCCTTTTCTACTATGGACAGATTTGGTAGCAAAATATAGGACAGAGTTACATTCTTAGGTGGGCTTTTCTTAAGTAATGCTGTGGTGAGTAGAAATCTGCCTGATCAGGGAGAACAGCAGATTGTTAAAGCTAAGTCACATAAAAACTTGTTGTCAATACATAGTCTGGGATAATTGGAAAGCCATCTGGAAAAAGAAATAAGTATGAATCCATACCTTACACTTTGCACCAGCATACATTCCCAAAGGAACTTATTTAATAATAAGTTTGGAAAAAAATGAAACCAGAAGGTACAAAACAAAACAAAACAAAACAACTAAAGAAACTAAAAGCTAAAGAAAAAAAAATTTTTTACACTACCGTTGAGTGAAGTATCCCTGACTAACTATTATACTAAACTCAGAAAATATTAATAAATTTAGATACACGAAAGTCAAACATTTCTGCATAGCAAAAGCCATCATAAGCAGAGTCAAAGAACAAATGATACACTGAGTAAATGGATATTAACAAATCACATTGAAACAAAGGACTAATTACTGCAATATATTGTGATTTTATATATACACATATATATGTATATGTATATATATATATGTATGTCAGTAATATTTAAGTAGCAGAAAAATGAGCTAAGAATATGAGCAGAGGGTTTATAGAAAAGAAAAAACAAATGACTTTTAGCACATAAAAAGATGCTCAATTGCACTCATAATAAGAAAAGTTCAAATAAACCAAGCATATTGGCAGAGATGAAAGTTTGATAGCACTGTGTTGGCACGAGTATAGGGGTAGATTCACGAAAAATATCTAATAATTATAAATATATGTGCATAAAACAGCAGAGTCAAAATATATGAAGCAAACAGTGACAGAATTGAAGGGAAAAATATTTCTATCATAATAGTTGAAGATTTCAATATATCATTTTCAATAATGGGTAGGACATAGAGAAAGAATATCAATAAGAAATAGAGGACTCAAATAACACTATAAACCTACATCTAACAGAGATATGCAGAACACCCCACCCAACAACATCAGAATACACATTCTTTTTAAGTACACATGGAACATTCCCAAGGATAGAACATATATTAGGGCACAAACTGTCTTAGTAAATTTTAAAAGATTGAAATAATACAAAGTATCTTCTCCAATCTCAGTGGAATAAGTTAGAAACAAAAAGCAGAAGGAAAATTGGTCACAAATATGTGGAAATTAAACAACATGCTCTTAAACAACAAATGGCTCAAAGAAGAAACCACAAGGGAAATTAGAAAATACTTAGAGATGAAGAAAAATGAAAACTCATGGGATGCAGCAAAAGCAATGCTCAAGGGGAAACTTATAGCTGTAAATATCTACATTAAAACAGAAAAAAGATTCTAAATCAACAACCTAACTTTACACCTGGAGGATCTATGAAAAAGAGAGAGAGAGAGGGAAAACTACACATCCTTCTGCAAAACTAAAAGAAGGAAGAAAATAATAAATATTAGAGTGGAGATAAATGAAATAAAGAATAGAAAAATAGAAAGTCAACAAGACCAAAAATTGTTTTTTTGAAAAAATAACAAAATTGACAAGCTTTTAGCTATACTGACAAAGAAAAAAGAGACAACACAAAGAAGTAAAATAAAAAATAAAAGTGGGGAAAGAGAAAAACCATATGATCATCTCAATAGACGCAGAGAAAGCTTTTGACAAAATTCAACACCTATTTATGATATAAACCCTGCAGAAAGTAGGCATAGAGGGAACTTTCCTCAACATAATAAAGGCCATATATGACAAACCCACAGCCAACATCGTCCTCAATGGTGAAAAACTCAAAGCATTTCCACTAAGATCAGGAACAAGACAAGGTTGCCCACTCTCACCACTCTTATTCAACATAGTTTTGGAAGTTTTAGCCACAGCAATCAGAGAAGAAAAGGAAATAAAAGGAATTCAAATCGGAAAACAAGAAGTAAAGCTGTCACTGTTTGCAGATGACATGATACTATACATAGAGAATCCTAAAGATGCTACCAGAAAACTACTATGGCTAATCAATGAATTTGGTTAAGTAGCAGGATGCAAAATTAATGCACAGAAATCTCTGCCATTCCTATACACTAATGATGAAAAATCTGAAAGTGAAATCAAGAAAACACTCCCATTTACCATTGCAACAAAAAGAATAAAATATCTAGGAATAAACCTACCTAAGGAGACAACAGACCTGTATGCAGAAAATTATAAGACACTGATGAAAGAAATTAAAGATGATACAAAGAGATGGAGAGATATACCATGTTCTTGGATTGGAAGAATCAACATTGTGAAAATGACTCTACTACCCAAATCAATCTACAGATTCAATGCAATCCCTATCAAACTACCACTGACATTTTTCACAGAACTAGAACAAAAACTTTCACAATTTGTATGGAAACATAAAAGACCCCGAATAGCCAAAGCAATCTTGAGAACGAAAAACGGAGCCAGAGGAATCAGGCTCCCTGACTTCAGACTATACTACAAAGCTACAGTAATCAAGACAGCATGGTACTGGCACAAAAACAGAAAGATCAATGGAGCAGGATAGAAAGCCCAGAGATAAACCCATGCACATATGGTCACCTTATCTTTGATAAAGGAGGCAGGAATGTACAGTGGAGAAAGGACAGCCTCTTCAATAAGTGGTGCTGGGAGAACTGGACAGGTACATTTAAAAGTATGAGATTAGATCACTCCCTAACACCATACACAAAAATAAGCTCAAAATGAATTAAAGACCTAAATGTAAGGCCAGAAACTATCAAACTCTTAGAGGAAAACATAGGCAGAACACTCTATGACATAAATCACAGCAAGATCCTTTTGACCCACCTCCTAGAGAAGTGGAAATAAAAACAAAAATAAACAAATGGGACCTAATGAAACTTCAAAGCTTTTGCACAGCAAAGGAAACCATAAACAAGACCAAAAGACAACCCTCAGAGTGGGAGAAAATATTTGCAAATGAAGCAACTGACAAAGGATTAATCTCCAAAATTTACAAGCAGCTCATGCAGCTCAATAACAAAAAACCAAACAACCCAATCCAAAAATGGGCAGAAGACCTAAATAGACATTTCTCCAAAGAAGATATACAGAGTGCCAACAAACACATGAAAGAATGCTCAACATCATTAATCATTAGAGAAATGCAAATCAAAACTACAATGAGATATCATCTCACACCAGTCAGAATGGCCATCATCAAGAAATCTAGAAATAATAAATGCTGGAGAGGGTGTGGAGAAAAGGGAACCCTCTTGCACTGCTGGTGGGAATGTAAATTGATACAGCCACTGTGGAGAACAGTATGGAGGTTCCTTAAAAAACTACAAATAGAACTACCATATGACCCAGCAATCCCACTACTGGGCATATACCCTGAGAAAACCATAATTCAAAAAGACTCATGTACCAAAATGTTCATTGCAGCTCTATTTACAATAGCCCAGAGATGGAAGCAACCTAACTGTCCATAATCGGATGAATGGATAAAGAAGATGTGGCACATATATACAATGGAATATTACTCAGCCATAAAAAGAAACGAAATTGAGCTATTTGTAATGAGGTGGATGGACCTAGAGTCTGTCATACAGAGTGAAGTAAGTCAGAAAGAGAAAGACAAATACTGTATGCTAACACATATGTATGGAATTTAAGAAAAAAAAATGTCATGAGGAACCTAGGGGTAAGACAGGAATAAAGACACAGACCTACTAGAGAATGGACTTGAGGATATGGGGAGGGGGAAGGGTAAGCTGTGACAAAGCGAGAGAGAGTCATGGACATATATACACTACCAAACGTAAGGTAGACAGCTAGTGGGAAGCAGCCGCATAGCACAGGGAGATCAGCTCGGTGCTTTGTGACCACTTGGAGGCGTGGGATAGGGAGGGTGGGAGGGAGGGAGACACAAGAGGGAAGAGATATGGGAACATATGTATATGTATAACTGATTCACTTTGTTATAAAGCAGAAACTAACACACCATTGTAAAGCAATTATACTCCAATTAAGATGTAAAAAAATTAAAAAAAATAAAAATGGGGACATGTATTTTATAGAAATAACAAGATTATAAGGGGATACTTTGAACAATTGGAACCAACAAATTAGATAACCCAGATAAAATGGACAAATTGACTGAAGAAGAAATAGAAAATCTCAACAGATCTGTAATAAGTAAATAGATTTAATCAGCAATCTCCAAATCTCCAAACAATGAAATGTCCAGGACCAGATGGCTTCACTTGTGAATTCTACAAAACACTTAAAGAAGAACTAACAATCAATCCTTTATCAACTCTTCCCAAAATATAGAAAAGGAGAGAATACTTCCTAACTCATTCCATGAGACCAGAATCACCCTGACGTCAAAGTCAGAAGACATTACAAGAAAGAAAAATTATAAACCAATATCTTTTATGAACATAAATGGAAAAATCCTCAACAGAATATTAGCAAATGGAATCCAATGGCATATTAAAAGGACAATACACCATGACCAAGTGGGGTTTATGCCAGGAATGCAAAGGTGTTTCAAAATAAGAAAAGCAATCAACGTAATAGATTGATCACATTAAAAGAAGGAAGGGGGAACATATGATCATCTAGATTGATGCAGAAAAGGCATTTGACAAAATTCAACACCCTTTCATGGTTGAAAAATCACTAAGAAACTAGGAATAGAAGAAAACTTCCTAAACATGATAAAAGTCATTTATTAAAAACCCACAGTTACTATATTACTCAATTGTGAAAGACTAAAACCTTTCCCCTAAGATCAGAAACAAGACAAGCATGCCCATTTCCACTCCTGCTATTCAAAATTGTACTGAATGTTCTAGCTAGAGCAATTAGACAATAAAAAGAAACAAAAGGCATCCAGATTGGAAAGGAAGAAGGAAAACTATCTGCATTTGCAGAGGACATGATTCTATATATACAGACTCCTAAAGAATCCACAAGAAAACAAATGCAGTGAAGTTGTAGGTTGCAAGATCAACACACAAAAATTCAGTTGTGTTTCTGTACGCCAACAGTGAACAATCAAAAAGGACATTTAAAAGTCAATTTTATTTACATTAGCATCTAAAATAATAAATACCTAGGAATAAATTTAACCAGGAAAGACTTTACACTGAAAACTATAAAATATTGCTTAAAGAAATTAAAGAAGACAAAAATAAGTGGAAAGGCATCCCATACTTATGGGCTGGAAGATTTAATGTTGTTAATATGTTAATACTACTCATAATAATCTACAGATTCAATGAAGTCCTTTTCAAAATACCAATAACCTTTTCTGCAGAAATGGAAAAGTTGATCCTCAGAATCATAGGGAATTACAAGGGGCCCCAAATAGACAAATAATCTTGAAAAAGTAAAACAAAGTTGGAAAACTCACACTTCCTGATTTCAGAATTGACTGCAAAGCTACACTGGTCAAAACAATGTGATACTGGCAGAGGAATAGATATATAGACAAATGGAATAGAATCAAGGGGCTGGAAATAAACCCATACATCTATGGCTACTTGATTTTTGACATGGGTACCAACTCCATTCAATAGGGGAAGAAATCATCTCATCAACAAATGGTGCAAGGACAATTGAATTTCCATATGCAAAAGAATGAAGTTGGACCCCTACCTTACACCATATATAAAAATTAACTCAAAATGGGTCATGACCTAAATATAATATTATATAATTAAAATAATAATATTATATAATTATTATATATGTATATATTATATATAATTATATAATAATATAATATATAATAATATTAT
Source organism: Delphinus delphis (assembly GCF_949987515.2). Taxonomy (NCBI): domain Eukaryota; kingdom Metazoa; phylum Chordata; class Mammalia; order Artiodactyla; family Delphinidae; genus Delphinus; species Delphinus delphis. The sequence goes on along the minus strand of NC_082692.2, from coordinate 118,047 downwards.
ATAATTATAATAATATAATATAATAGGGCTAAAATAATATAGCTCTTAGAAGAAAACATAGGAATAAATGTTCATAACCTTGAATTTGTTAATGAATACTCAGATAAGACACCAAAAGCTCAGTCAACAAAAGAAAAAAATAGATAAATTGACTATCAAAATTTTAAAATTTATACATCAAAGGAGATTATCAAGAAAGTGGAAGACACCCTACAGAATGCGAGAAAAATATTTGCAAATCATATATTTGATAAGGGATTGATATCCAGAATATATAGAGAACTCCTACAACTCAACAACACAAAGACAAATTAAAGAATAGATAAAATGGGTAAAGGGCTTGAATAGACATTTCTCCAAAGAAGATATACAACCAGCCAATAAGCACATGAAAAGATTCTCAACATCATTGAATGATTAGAGAAATGCAAATCAAAATCAAAATGATACCACTTTACACCTACCAGGATGACTATAACTAAAACAATAGAAAATTATAAGTGTTGGCAAGAATGTGGAGAAATTAGAATTAGAATTAGAAATTGCTGATGGTAATTTAAAATGGTTCAGCCGTTGTGGAAAACAGTTTGGTGGCTCCTCAAAAGGTTAAACGTAGAATTACCACATTACTCAGGAATTCCAGTCCTAGGTATATACCCAAAAGAATTGAAAATAGGAACTCAAACAGATACTTTGTGCCAATGTTTACTGCAGCATTATTTACAATAGTCAAAAGGTAGAAACCATTCAATTATCCACAAATAGATGAATGGATACATAAAATGTGGTATATACATTCAATAGAATATTATTTGGGCATATAAAGGAATGAAGTTCTGCTTCACGCTACAACACAGATGAACCTTGAAAACAATATGCTAAATGCAATAAGCCAGACACTAAAGGACAAAAATATCACATGATTACTCTTATTTGCAATATCTAGAATAGGCAAATACACAGAGATAGAAATAAGAGGTTATCAAGGGCTGGGTGGCGGTGGGGAAGCAATGAGGAGTTATAGCTTACTGGGTACAAGGTTTCTGTTTGGGGGTGATTGAAAAAGTTTTGGAAACAGTGATAATGGTGGCAGAACATTGTGAATGTAATCAATACCGCTGAATTGTACACCTAAAAATATTTTAAATGATAAATTTCATGTTGTATAAATTTTCCACAATAAGAAAGAAGGAGAAGAAGAAACAGTGGCCTCAAAAGAAAAAAAAAGAAAACACCTGGTGGTTAATGTGTCATTTTTCCACTCACAATTCTCAGCTGCTATTTGTGGTAGAGGTTTCAAACATACAACATATATTTGCTTATATATGCATAGGCAACTAAATTATAACTGGAATTACATACAAGAATTTGAGAACACAGGTTGTTTTTCGGAGGGAAGCTGAGTAGAGGTGAGAGGAATACTTTTCATTGTATACCATTTTGTTTCTTTTGAATTTACGATTTGTTTTAATTAACTAAAATGGATCAAAGCAAAAGTTTTGAAATAGAAGATTACCTTCTGTGCAGTAAATGGTTAACTCAACAGGTCTGGGTCATACAGACTTGTAGTTTCCAAAGGAAGGTCAGGCTCCTGCTGGGCTCCCAGGAGATAGCCTCTAAGCCCTGTCAGTTAAGAGTACCTGAGGCCACACCAGAGAGTTTATGCTGATACCCTGATTTATGGTTGGGCCTTAATGGAGACCAAATTCAGCCACAGAGTCAGCCATGTCTACATGACTGACGCTGGATAAAAACCCTTGACATAAAGCCTTGGGTGAGCTTACCTGGTTGGCAACACTTTCTGCATGTTGTCACACATCATTGTTGGAAGAATTAAATGTTATCAAAAAGACTCCAGTGGGAGGGGACACCTTGAAGCTTGTGCCTGGTCTCCTGCATTCTGCCCTATGTGCCTTTTTCTTTTTGATTTTAATCTGTATCCTTTGCTGTAGTAAATTGTAACCATGAGTATAACAGCTTTGCCAAACTCTGTAAGTTCTTGTAATTAATCATTAAATCTAATTCTTTATTTTTATATTTGTTGGATTTATTTATTGAATTACAATTAACATACAACATTATAGTAGTTTCAGGTGTACAACATAGCAACATAGTGATTCAATATTTTTATACATTATGAAATGATCACTACAATAATCTAATTACCACATGTCACCAAAGTTTTTACAATATTATATCCTATGTTGTATGTTACATCTCTGTAACTTTTTATTTTTCCTTTGGGAAAAATTTTTTTAAATTTTTTATTGGAGTATGGTTGATTTACAATATTGTGTTTGTTTCTACTGTATAGAAAGGTGAATCAGTTATACATACACATATATCCACTCTTTTTAAGATTCTTTTCCCATATAGGTCATTACAGAGTATTGAGTAGAGTTCCCTCCTGTAGTGCTATACAGGAGGTCCTTATTATGTATCTATTTTATACAAAGTTTATGGAAAGCCTTATTTTTTTTTTTGTACCTGGAGGTTTGTACCTCTTTATCCCTTTCATCTTTTTCATCTGTCCCCCACATATCCCTCCCCTATGGCAACCATCTGCTTGTTCTCTGTATCTATAAGTCTGTTTTGTTTTGTTTATTTTTTTATTTTTAAAAATTTATTTATTTTATTTATTTTTGGCTGTGTTGGGTCTTTGTTGCTGCCTGCAGGCTTTCTCTAGTTGTGGCGAGTGGGGGCTGCTCTTTGTCGTGGTGTGTGGGCTGCTTATTGCAGTGGCTTCTCTTGTTGCAGAGCATGGGCTCTAGGCACACGGGCTCAGTAGTTGTGGCTCACGGGCTGTAGAGTGCAGGCTCAGTAGTTGTGGCGCACGGGCTTAGTTGCTCTGTGGTATGTGGGATCTTCCCAGACCAGGGCTTGAACCCTAACCTCAACCCTCCATTGGCAGGCAGATTCTTAACCACTGCAGCACCAGGGAAGCCCCTGTTTTGTTTTTTAGGTTCCACATATAAGTGAAATCACATGATGTTTGCCTTTCCCTGTCTGACTTATTTCACTTAGCATAGTATCCTCCAGGTCTATCCATGTTGCCTCAAATGGCAAGATTTCATTCTTTTTTATGGCTGAGTAATATTCCATTGTGTGTGTGTGTGTGTGTGTGTGTGTGTGTGTGTGTGTGTGTGCATCACATCTTCATCCATTTATCTATCAATGGACACAGGTTGCTTCCATATCTTGACTATTGTAAATAGTGTTGCAATGAACATAGGGGTACGTGTATCTTTTTGAATAAGCTATTTTGATTTATTTGGATATATACCCAGAAGTTGAATTAATGGGTTATATGGGCGTTCTATTTTTAGTTCTTTGAAGAACCTCTATACTGTTTTGCATAGTGGCTGGACAAATTTACATTCCCACTAACAGTGCACAAGGGTACCCTTTTCTCCACATCTTTAGCAACACTCGTTTCTTGCTTTTTTGATAATAGTTATTCTGACAGGTGGGAGGTGATATCTCACTGTGGTTTGATTTGCATTTCACTGATGCATAGTGATGTTGAGCATCTTTTCATGTGCCTGTTGGCATTTGTATGTCTTCTTTGGAAAAATGTCTATTCAGGTATTCTGCCCACTTTCTGACTGGGTTGTTTGCGTTTTTGATGCTGAGTTGTATGTGCTGTTAATATATTTTGAATATTAACCTCTTATCCATACCATTTGCAAATTTTTCTCCCATTCAGTAAGTTGTCTTTTCATTTTGTCAATGGTTTCCTTTGCTGTGCAAAAGCTTTCAAATTTGATTAGGTCCCATTTGTTTATTTTTGCTTTTATTTCTTTTGCCTTGGGAGACTGATCTAAGAAAATATTGCTATGATTTATGTCAAAGACTGTTCTGCTTATGTTTTCTTCTAAGAGTTTTATGGTTTCCAGTCTAACATTTAGGTCTTTATTCCATTTTGAGTTTATTTTTGTATGTGGTGTTAGATAATGTTCTAATTTCACTCTTTTACAGGTAGCTATCAAGTTGTCCCAGTACCACGTATTGAAGAGACTGTCTTTTCTCCATTGTGTATTCTTGCCTCCTTTGTCATAGGTTAATTGACCATAAGTGGGTGGGTTTATTTCTGGGCTCTCTATTCTGTTCCATTGATCTATGTGTCTTTTTTGTGCCAGTACCATACTGTTTTGATTACTGTAGCTTTGTAGTATAGTCTGAAGTCAAGGAGTGTAATTCCTCCATCTCTGTTCTTTTTTCTTAAAATTGGTTTGGCTATTTGGGGTCTTTTGTGTTTCCATACAAATTTTTAAATTAGTTGTTCTAGTTTTGTGAAAAATGTCATGGGTATTGCATTGAATCTGTAGATTGCCTTGGATAGTATGGTCATTTTCACAATATTAATTCTTCTAATCCATGAACATGGTATATCTTTCCACCTGTTTGTGTTGTCTTCAATTTCTTTCATCAGTGTCCTATAGTTTTCTGAGTATAGGTCTTTTACTTCCTTACATAGGTTTATTCCTAGGTATTTTATTCTTTTTGATGTGATGACAAATGGGATGGTTTCCTTAATTTCTCTGATAGTTCATTGTTAGTGTACAGAAATACAACAGATTTCTGTTTATTAGTTTTGTATCCTGCAACTTTATTGAATTCATTGATGAGCCTTAGTAGCTGTTTGATGGTATCTTTAGGATTTTATATGTGTAGTGTCATGTCATCTGCAAACAGTGACAGTTTTACTTCTTCCTTTCCAATTTGGATGCCTTTTATTTGTTTTTCTTGTCTGATGGCTGTGTCTAGGACTTCCAATACTATGTTGAACAAAAGTGGTGAGACTGGGCATACTTTTCTTATTTGTGATCTTAGAGGAAATGCTTTCAGCTTTTCACCATTGAGTATGATGTTAGTGAAGGGCTTGTCATCCATGGTCTTTATTATGTTGAGGTATGTTCCCTCTATACCCACTTTCTGGAGAGTTTTTATCAAAAGTGGATGTTGAATTTTGTCAAATGCTTTTTCTGCATTTATTGAGATGATCATATGGTTTTATTCTTCAATTTGTTAATGTGGTGTATCACAATATATGAGGGAACTTTCTAACAACCACATCTGGACAACAATTGAATAGTTGTTCCTTCTCAGAAGTGCATGTGCTCACTGGGGCCCTGTAGCCACCAAATAGATGACCATCTCTCAGCTATGTTGCAGGCAAGATTGGACTTCATGGTGTCTCAGGCTCCTCCCATGCTGAGTCTATAAGTCTACATACAGACAACAGGCTGCAATCTGACAAAAGTGTCTTTTCTTTGGATTGCAAAATAAATAAATGGTTGTTTATAAAGAGCCAGTAAGGGCAAAGGCATAGGCAGCCCGAGGATGTGGGCTCCAAGAAACAATTGTCACTGGGCACAGACCAATAAAGTGACTTGGTTAAAGAATAAGTTTGAAAATCTGCCTCTCAAACTTGTCTTTATTTGAAAGAAAAAAGAAAAGGCCAAAAGCTTTTACTATTGCTTTTTGGATATCTGTTTAAAACAAAGCGGAGATGTGAGTTCAAGGTTTATTGTCCACAATTAAAAAGGAATCAGGTTTTGGTTTTAATATACTTCCTGCAATATAGTAAGCTTTCAAATGAAAGTGTTTGTTGCACAGCCTGAATGGTCAATAAATCAATTTTGTGTATCTGTGTTGGTGTCTGTGATTTGTCATCATGCCTTCTTACAATAATCACTCCTCAAAGAACTGTCTCAATGACTGTCTTTGAAGTAACTGAAATATGTCTTATCAATGTACTGGTTTATGTGAAAGCATGTAAAAGGCAAACACACACAAGCAAAATTATCTCCAAAAATTAATCACTTGTTCACTGCTGCTTCCTTCCACTAGAATATAAACCATTTTGTTTGGTAGCGTATCTGGCACCTAGAATAGCACATAGTAAGTACTCAATAGGTCACTGCTGAGAGAATTCCAACACTTATTGGAATGGAACTCTTCTACCTTCAGCTTCCTAACTACGAATTTGGATGCTAGAGACAAGCAGCAGGGAAAATTCCTCAAATCAAAAGAAGCATCAGGGTATGCAGCAGGCAAAGGGAAGGGGAGAGGAAGAGAGGGACACTCCCTATGCCCACAGAGGGACATTGAGTCTCTAGTCCCGTGACCTTTGCTGGCTCCCAGGCTGGCCTGAGACTTGACCTGGGCTCATGGCCTCTTTCAGTGAGGCTATAGTGCTGGTGGCAGAGGATTTGTTGGGGAGGTGGGATTTAAATGCATGCACAGTCTTTTTTAAATGATATTTAAAACTTTTGCTGGGCTCTCAAGTTTTGGTGCATTACAAGCAAAGGCCTGTTAGGCAAAGCCTAGTTTCAGTTTTGGCTCACAGTAACATTCTCGGGGACCTACTGGAGTCATCCATCACAGGGGGACATCTCCCTGACCCCACCTGCTCCCGCCTCAACCCAACTTTTCAGAAGTATTGGAAAGAACCTTTTCCCTCTCTTCTTTTTCCCTTCTCTAACTCTCCAGCAAGGCTAACTACTGATGCTACCCACTACGGATCAGGGTCAACATACAGTTCTCTTCTCCCCCTCCTCCCTCCCCTTGGTGCTCTGTCTCTCTCTCTCAACATTTTTTAAAACAGCCTGGCCACAGGATGCACCTGTCCTCGTCCCCTCCTGGGGCGAGCCCAAGGAGCCAGGTGCTGCCCGTGCTGGGGGAGGCTTACAGCTGTTTTGCCTGTGGGTGGGTGGTAACCTGAAGACCATTTGGGCCTTGGGTGCAAGCCAAGATTTTTAATCTAACCTCACCAGTAGCAAAGCCAATATGTTGATCCACATCTGGCTTCTGTGTCTGTGTGTCATTAATTCATTCTCAAACATCAAAAATAATAGATTTAATTTTCCTCAAAATGAAAGATATTTAAAAGTTAACAAATAAAAGTCAGCTGATACTCTTATATAATAATTCTACAAGGCTTTAGCAAGGCTTAAATCAGGTATGCCAGTTTTAGTTTCAGAGAAGCAGGGAGCTTTTTATCTATTCTTGCCTGGAAGGCAATTGTTAGGGTCTTTGTGGGAACCTAACGATCGTCGCATTTCATTCCCACCTGAGGTTTGAACCAATTAAGAAATAAGGTAGATGAGTTGATATATTAATGAAGAAATAACTTATATTTACAGGCAAGCATGGGCTTCCCAACCCAGTCGCAGGTAATGTCAGAGTCCTCCCCTCGTGGCAGGTCTGTCTCTGCAGGACTTGCAGCATGGAGGAGCCATGGCAAACGTGGGCTTCCCATGAGCATCTCATGCTGAGGAAAGAGGCAGAAGGGGCTGCACACCATCTGGCTCCCCTTCCAAATTCCAGCAGGTGGGGGAGGAGTCGAATCAGGAGTGGGTAACGATCATTCCTCCCCAACAACAAAATGGAAGCCGGAGCAGTGCAGACCACTTCTCCGTCGCCCTCAGGCAACTTGTCAAAGCTGAGTAGAGTATCTGGCTGGTTCAGAGCCAGGAGCAGAGAAGGGCATGGTTAGAGCTGATAGCAAGTGTGGAGAGAAGCTCTCTGCACTGCTCTCTAGCTGCCTTGCTAGTTTGCCTGGCCTTTTTAAATGAGGTATAAATTACATACAGTAAAGCACATAATATTGTTGCCCTTTTATATGTAGATATTCCTTTAACCTCCACCAGTATGAGATATAGAACATTTTCTGGGTTGCTTTCAAAAGACCTGGTCCACACCTTCTTCTGACCTGAGGAATATCCGAGAAATTCTATTTCCATAAAAATTATTTTCCATGCTTACCTTACACATGTAATCTTTAATTTGTATCCACTTTATCAATTATAGCAATAGTTTCAATTTTTAAGCATTAAAAAATTAATTTTTAAGCTTAAAAAGTTCAACTTATCAAGAGATGTTATTCTTTCAGGGAAGTGATTATCTGTCCCAGGCACTGACTTCCTTCCTCTTAGCAAGAAATTAGAAATTTCTCATAGGGGAAATTCTTTCCCCTATGGTGACAGCATCAGATTTAGAATTACCTCACCAATGGGAGGCTTCTCATCATTAGCCAACCAATAACAGTCACAGTCAAATGAAATGCATTTTCAAAGGAAATCACTCCTCCAGGAAGCATGTTTTCCTAGAGCATCTGCAGTGCTTTAGAGGAAACATGTCGGCTTTGTAAGTGGGTATATTGTTCTTAAATGATACAAGTGGAATTCTGATGCTGAAACATTTTTCATGAGCTTTTTTCCCCAAGGAACTTTAGATCTAAGTTAAAACTTTAAATTAACTTAACGTGATCAGCTTTACATTTTTAATAATAAAATTGCCGAATATTCCTTCCCTTAAAAAAGTCCCATGAGATACAAAATAGATAAAATCTAGGGAGAAGATACCCTTGTCGCAAGCTGTATATCTATATATTTAATATATACATTTATATAAATATGTTATGTAAATATATCTATATCTTTCTGTCTATAAAAAATAAATATAACGTAACATACAGTATTACAGCTCGCCTACCACAGCGTGCTCATACGCTGCCCAGCTGGCCGACTGTATAAATGCTGACCTGTAACCCTCCTTTGGGCACCTACACAGGGGCCAGCAGGGCTCGGGCCCGGCTTTGACAGCATTTGCTAGACAGGCCCGGGAGGATGCGAATACTCAGGCACAAATCAGGTCAAAACACCATCATAATAGCACTAAATTAGGTGATACATAGCAAGTAACTGGGCGCAAACACAATGCTTAGCTCTGAGCACATCCCGGTGAGGGCCAGACTTCTCTTTACTGCGTCAGTAATAGCTAAATTGTTAGCGGTCCTAGTCTATGCCTTTGCTCTTGGTTCGCCTCTTCAGTCTGAGTGGCAGGACAGATGTTAAGTATTGTACGCACATAACGTTAGTGACAGCTAAAGACTGTGACTCTCCAGAACACCAAGCTGGGTCACCGCCTCTAGCTGGCAGTGAATAGTTGAGTCTCTTCTATAGATTCAGGGCAAAGAATGAGATGTCGTGTTAGCCTCATTTCAGCTCTAAAGTGCCACAGGTCTTCATTCGAAGCTTTCGTTAGACTTTAAGGTCATGACCACTAGAAGGTGAACTGCAAAGGGGCTTCCCTGTCTACCTTGGCCATTCTTTTCTGGTGTCTATTTTTAAAGGAATGTGAGGAGCTTTGAGAAAGACCTCGAAGTCACTGAAATCCCAAAAAAGATATCATTCTATTACCACTTCCTTTTTGTTTGACGCCTTATAAGAAAATACACATTCATCCTAAGGGTCATAATCAACCTTTCTTTCCATCGCATGGATTAATACATGATTCTACATGCACTGTGTCTAGTGTCAAGTTTCACTGCCTTCTAGGAACGTCTATTTCAGAAATGTATGACTTGTTCTTTTGGGCTAATATTCTTTTACTGTCATTTTAAAGCCCAAAATGGGGTTCTCTTGCTGAGTCTTTCCTTAAAATTTCACTTTTAGTTGATAGTATTCATTTGTGCATTTATTGGTGCTCTGTGGTGACCTAGATGGATGGGATGGGGGGTGGTAGGAGGGAGGCCCAAGAGAGAGGGGATATATGTATACATACAGCTGATTCACTTTGTTGTACAGCAGAACCTAACACAACATTGTAAAGCAACTATACCCTTTCCCCCCCAAAAAAGCATATACTGAGTGCCCGTTCTGGGCTGGAGCCTAGAATGGAGACATGAGTGAGCCAGTATTGATCATGGGCCTCTGTCAGAGTTGGAGGCCAGAGTGCCTTTCCCAGGCATGTCTCCCACACCCCATCCTTGTAGTGGAAAAGCTAGAGGCCATATTGGTGTGACATAACCTCCCTAACCTCCACCTCAACTTGGCCACAGTAGATTGGATTGGGAGGGTGGAGTGGCTGACGCGAAATGGGCCAATCACAGTTGTTTCCTAGGAATTCGGAATTGAGACCAAGAGGAAAAGAGTATGTCTCCCTCCATATAAAACAGTGTAATTGTCAAAGCTATTTTCTGCCAAGTGACAGCTACTGAAAAAATGAAGAATCAAGAAAGCTGACAGGAGAATTGGAGATAAAGATGGAGAGAGATGGTTTCCTGGGTGCCCCTTACAAACAAGCTAATGTCTCTGGTCTTTTACTGAATCCCAGTTGTATTTCTGCTTATGATTTCATGAAACACTCCATACCCCTGTGTTCTTAAAATAAACCTCCCCTTTTGCTTAAGTTAGTGCCCAGTGTGCTTCTGTTGCTTACATTCAAGAGTCTTAACATGGTGTCCTGTCCATAAGCAGATCTTCGTTTAGTAAGTCAGACTGAAAAATACATTTTACAATACTTCCCAGTGTGGCAGGACTCTGAGTTCCTGGGCCAGGAGCCGTAAGTGTTTTATTCATCCCTGTATCCCTGGCACATTGTAGGAGCTCAAGGGATTGCATGTTGACTCTACAACTAAATGCGTGAAGGAAGAGCCTTGGAACCCTCAGCAGCCTACTTAACCACTCTTTCTGCAGGTTCCTCCTCTGAAAGGACCCTTAGAAATTATTTGGTTTAAGTATTTATTCTACAGAAGAGGAAGCTGGGGCCCAGAGAGGTCAAAACCACTCGCCCAAGGTCACACAGCTAGTTTGCAGCAGAACCGAAACTACAATTCATGTCTCCAAGCTCTGAAGCCAGTACTCTTCGTACTACTCTGTAATTTTCCCTTCCTGTGGAACCAACTTCCATTGACCTCAATGGATAATACAGCCAAACGCCCCTAAAGTCAGCCTCCCTTGCTTAAAACTTCCTCAGTGTGGGTTCATAAGTTAGCCATCATATAGAAAAACTCTTGAAAAGGAAACTCACAGTGTCAGTCATCACAGAACTTGGCTAGCCACAGGTACTATTCAATGAGTGGAGGAGAAGCCCCCCAAAGCTGGCGTGTCATGAGAAGACTCAGCATGAGGTAACTAAGACAACTCACGGAACAACTTCTTGTTTTTATTGTCCAGTGAGATGGGGTTTTTCCCCGCCCTTGCCAGTCATAAGAATAAATGAAGAATTGATTACCCCAACACTGATGAACAGAAACATTCTCTCAAATACAATTATGTGAAAGGCATATCTGAGTGAAACCTGGGAAGGACTTAAAAATAAACAAAATAAGTTGATCTGCTAATCAAGAGAAGCAAAGAAAAAAATTCACATTAAAAAGAAAGGCAAGGGAATGATAAACAAAGAATTTAGGATGGTGGCTACAGCCCTAAATGCTGGGTGGGGAGAAGCACAGATACAAAATGGGAGAGGACCAGAGCACTAGAGCCAACTTATTGCCAAAGTACTGGCTTGCGTGTTGGTGATGATGGGTAGTGGGTTCATGGGTGTTTTTATATTATTAAAAATAAATAAATAAGTAAATTAATAAAAGAGCCAGATATGGACCAATGGTGGGTGTGTCATGAACCAAGGATTATGAATAATCTAAGTCTGTGCAGATAAGATCCGTGGACAAGAAAGAAAGTGGAAAAGAGTAATTATAGCGTCAAAATAATGTCCTTGTTTCTCTCAAACTAGAAAATAAACATCTTATGACATATTAAATATTTTTGTTTTGTTATTATTCTACCTGTTGTGACACTTACTTTGTCACTGTCAGGTAGAAAATAAAGGTCTCTTTAATTTGTTTAATATCTGAGTTAAGCTATACATGCTGATAAATGAGTGTTAGCCTTACTTTATAGACTACTTTATAAGAAGCAATAATGCCTTGCTAGGGCTTCCCTGGTGGCGCAGTGGTTGAGAGTCCGCCTGCTGATGCAGGGGACGCGGGTTCGTGCCCCGGTCCAGGAGGATCCCACATGCCGTGGAGCGGCTGGGCGCGTGAGCCATGGCCACTGAGCCTGCGTGTCCGGAGCCTGTGCTCCGCAACGGGAGAGGCCACAACAGTGAGAGGCCCGCGTACCGCAAAAAAAAAAAAAAAGCAAAAAAAAAAAAAAAAAAAAAAATGCCTCGCTTACCATTCAGAACTAAGACACTCTATGACAAACGTGGGCTTCCTGTGTGTAGCTTACAATATCAGATTGACATGCTAAAACTTGCTTTAGTTTCAGTTTTGAAATAATTGAGGACAGACTTTTTCAGGTCCTGCAATGTTTATTAAATGGACAAGAAAGTATGTTCTAAGACTTTCTGAAACAGGGCTCCAGAAGCAAACAAACTAAGAAGGAAAACAAGAAAAAAACTGAGTAAGAAAGTTGGAGATGAGTTTTGATAGCAACAAAGCTGCCTCGTTAATGTTTTACATTTTATTGATAGTTGATTGCCTGGCCCTGATGAAATGGGAACACACATTCCATAATCCCCCCTTGAGATCACTGCTGTTTTAAAAACATTAACATAGGCAAAAGAAATCTGGTAAAATACTACCACCTGGGGACACCTGGTGAAGGAAATACGGGGGTCCTTTCTGCTATTTCTGCAACTTTTCTGCAAGTCTGAAATTATTTCAAAATAACAAGTTTATAAGTAAATGAAAAGACTGGCAATCAATTTGAATCAGCATTATTTTTATAAAGGTAAAGAACAGCAGCTTTAAGAAAATGTAAGAGAAACTATACAGTTGAGTGTAAATGATTATTCCAGGGTTGCACACAGTTAACTGTAAAACCATAAGCCAGGGTCCAGGTCATGGAGAAGCTGCTGGTCTTCCTTTCGTGACCTAATAGCCGTGCGGTGGTGGGGAGTGTTTAGGGCAAATTCAGATGCAGTGAAACCCTTCAGTGGACACAACTGCTAGATAATTTCTGTGCAGTCTAGTCCCCAAGACTGTAACATTTACTTCTTGGTAAATAAAATAAAATATTACCGTGCAGGTAGAGTTGGAGGGAATGGCCTGCAGAAAAGGCTGTTAAACCTCTCAGAAGAAAAGGCACTGCCCATGATCATTTAAAAGCTCGAATCCAAGATGGGGCAATACTAGGAAAATGCTAACTTTGCTAAAATAATTTTTCTCACTGCAGTCTGAATACAAGTTGAAGGGGTATTTGTTGGTGGTGTGGTGTTTAGTTTTTGTTTTTTAAAGTACATTGAGGGGAAAATAATTCATCTCCTTCTAATAACAACAGTATTGATGCCTCTTTGTTAAATCACCTTGGAATTAATATGAGAACTGTAATCTTTTTTACCTCATTCTTTGTGGAAGTGGTTCTCCATCAATAAATGTTAAGATTTGATTCAGAAAGCAAGGAAAGAAACTTGCAATTTCCTTTCCTAGAAGAAACAGTATTCTCTCCCTCTGAACAATCCTAAGGAGGAAGGAAATATAGGATTTCATGTTCTCATTTCTGCTGAAGTTATGAATCATCACACCTGTGTTAACAGTTACTCACTGTAAGAGCTTTATGATGCCCACATGGGGGCATTAGTGAAATTCGGTGTGCCTAACTTTTCATCCACGTGGCCAAGCAAAATGGACTTAAATCTTACTGGGGCAGTCTCTCCCCCACCTCATCACCCTCCCCCCGACTTTTTATGTTTCTCTGTAGTTGAGTAGTTTTCAAGACAAGGAGCAGTAGCTAGAAGGAGACCATGTATATGAAGAGAAACCATGGGCAGCAAAATCTAAAGGAATCTGCAATATGTAAACAGATAGTATTTTTTTCTTTCTCATTTTTTTCTACAGTGACTGTCAGGGAGATGAATTAACAAGGTAGATGAGAGGGAGGGAAAGAAGTTTCAAATTAAGTTTTTTCTTTTAACATGTGTGTACCAGAAACAAATTACCAAAACTGACAGAAAATCTGAATAGACATGTAACAAGTAAAGAGATTGAATTAGTCTTCAAAAAGCTTCCTACAAATAAAAGCTCAGACTCTCATGGCTTCACTGATGAATTCTACCAAATGTTTAAAGCATAACTAACTTCAATTCATCACGAACTTTTTCAAAATACAGAACATGAAGGAACACTTTCCAAGTTATTCCATGAAGCTAGCATTACACTGGTACCCAAACCTGATGAAAACACCACAAGAAAAGAAAACAAAACTACAGACCACTATTTAAAATAGCCAGAACATGGAAGCAACCTAAATGTCCATCAACAGAGGAATGGATAAAGAAGATGTGGTACATACATACAATGGAATGTTACTCAGCCATAAAAAGGAATGAAATTGGGTCATTTATAGAGACATGGATGGACCTAGAGACTGTTACACAGTTAAGTAAGTCAGAAAGAGAAAAACAGATATCATATATTAATGTCTATATGTGGAATCTGAAAAAATTGGTATAGGCGATCTTATTTACAAAGCAGAAATGGAGACACAGACATAGAGAACAAAAGTATGGATACCAAGGGGGGAGGGAGGATGGGATGAACTGGGGGATTGGGATTGACAGATATACATTACTATGTGTAAGATAACTAACGAAAACCTACTGTTTAGCACAGGGACCTCTACTCAGTGCTCTGTGGTGACCTAAATGAGAAGGAAATCCAAAAAAGAGGGGATATATGTATACATATAGCTGATTCACGTTGCTATACAGTATAAACTGACACAATATCATAAAGCAACTGTACTCCAATAAAAATTTAAAAAAAAACTATAGACCAATAATCCCTTAAAAATATAGACACAAAGTCCTCAACAAAATACTAACAAACTGAGTCCAGAAACATATAAAGAGGATTAATTCAAATACGATTTAGCCAACGAATCTAAGGTTGGTTTGACATTGCAAAAGCAATCAACGTGATACACCATAATGAATAATTAACAAAGCTACACGGTCATCTCAATAGATGGAGAAAAAGAATTTTACAAAATTCAACACCCTTTCATAATAAAAGCATCCAAAAACCTAAGAATATAATGGAATTTTCTCAATGTGATAAAGAGTTTCTATAAAAAATTCACAGTTAACATCACACTATATAGTAAAAGACTGAAAGTTTTCCCCGAAAATCAGAAACAGGACAAGAATGTCCACTCTCTTCACTTCTATTCAACATTGTGCTGGAGGATTGAGTCAGGGCAATTATACAAGAACGAGAAGAAGACATCCAGACTGTAAAGAGAGAATTAAAACCCTCTTCATTTGCAGATGACGTGATCTTATATACAGAAATCTGAAGCAAGCCACAAAATAAAATAGTAGAACTAATAAACGAATTCATCCAGATTGCAGGGTACAAGATCAATGTACAGAAGACAATTGAGTTTATACACTAGCAATGAACAATCTGAAAATGAAATTAGGAAAATGGTTCAATTTACAATAGTCTCAAAAAGATTAAAATGCTTAGGGATAAATTTAACACGGGAAATGTAAGACCTGTATAGTGAAAGCTACAGAACATCATCAAAAAAATTAAAGAAGACCTAAATTAATGGAAAGACATTCCATGTTCATAGATTGGAATACCTAATATTTATTGTTAAGATGAAAATACTCCCCAAATTGATCTACAGATTCAATGCAAATCAAAATCCTATCAAAATCCCAGCTGGCTTTTTTTTTTTTTTTTTTTGGCAGAAAACGCATATGGAAATCAAGGGATACAGAATAGCCAGAATAATCTTGTAAAGTAAGAACAAAGTTAGAAGAGGGTCGTCCTTCCGATTTCAAAGCCTACAAAACAACAGAAAGTAAGACAGTGTGGTACTGGCATAAGGATAAATATGTAGGTCAATGGAAAAGAATTTAGAGTCCATAAATAAACCCTCACATTTGTGGTCAATTGATTTTTGGCAAGGGCGCCAAGACAATTTAATGGGGAAATCTTTTCAACAAGTAGTGTTGAGAGAACTGGTCATCCACATACCAAAGAATGAAGTTGGTCTCCTTCCTTATATACAAATATTAACTCTTTGTGGGTCATAAACCTTAATGTAAGAGCTAAAACTATAACACTCGGGAGAAATTATAAGAGTACATCTTTATACTCTTGAATAGGGCAAAGCCTTCCTAGATACAAAACCAAGTCACAGGTGACAAAAGAAAAAATAGATGAATTGTACTTGATCAAATTTTAAAACTTTTGTTCTGCAAAAGGCACCATCAAGAAAGTGAACAGACCACTCATAAAACGCAAACAATATTTGCAAAACCGTACGTCTTATGTGGGACTTGTGTTCATAATAAATATAGAACTTTTACAACTTAATAATAAGGAGAAAAATAACCTGTTTTTTTAAAAAAGGGGCAAAAGGGGCTTCCCTGGTGGCGCAGTGGTTGAGAGTCCACCTGCCGATGCAGGGGACACAGGTTCGTGCCCCAGTCTGGGAGGATCCCGCATGCCATGGAGCGGCTGGGCCCGTGAGCCATGGCCACTGAGCCTGCATGTCCGGAGCCTGTGCTCTGCAACGGGAGAGGCCACAACAGTGACAGGCCTGCGTACCGCAAAAAAAAAAAAAAAAAAAAAAAAAGGCAAAGGATCTGAAGAGACATTTCTCCAAACAAAATGTATAAATGACCAATAAGCACATGAAAAGATGCTCAAAATCATTAGCCATTAGGGAAACGAAAATCAGAGCCACAATGAGATACTACTTTGCACCCATTAGGATGACTATAATCAAGGAGACAAATAATAACAAGTGTTGGCAAAGATGTGGAGAAATTGGAACACTCTTGTTTTATTTATAGGAATATAAAGTGATGCAGCCACTTTGGAGAACAGTTGGCAGTTCTTCACAATATTAAATACAGGGTTCTCATACGACCTAGAAATTCCACTCCTAGATATATACTCAAGAGAAATGATGGGTAAACAACAAGGTCCTAACGTACAGCACAGGGAACTATACTCATTATCCTGTGATAAACCGTAATGGAAAAGAGCATAAAAAAAGAATGTCTGTATGTGTATAACCGAGTCACTTTGCTGTGCCGCAGAGGGTGGCACAACGTTGTAAATCAACTCTACTGCAATTAAAAAAAAGAGAAATGAAAACATACATCTACACAAAAACTTGTGTATAAATGTTCACAGTAGCAGCATTTTTATACGAGCCAAAGAGTAGAAAAGTTTCAAATATCCATCAGTTGGTAAACCAAGTGTGGTATAGATTCATACAATGAAATATCGTTCAGCCATAAAAGGAATGAAGTGCTCATACATACTACAACGTGGATGAACCTTGGAAACACGGTAGGTGAAAGAGGACAGACAAAAACGGCCGCGTATTGCGTGAGTCTTTTATGTAAAATGTGTAGAATAGGCAAAGCCGTAGACATGGAAAGTAGGTTACTGGCTGCCAGGGGCTGGGGGAGAGGAGAATAGGGAGTTGACTACTAATGAGTAAGAGAGATTTTTTGGGGGGAGGGATGATAAAAATGTTCTAAATTAGTGGCTATGATTACACAATGCTTTGAATGCATTAAAATCACTGAATCTGATACTTAAAAAGGTTGAGTTTTATGGTATATGAGTAATATCTCAATAAAGCTATTATATAAAAAAGTGTGTACCCTTTCTCTTTTGTCTCTCCATCATCCTGGTCATTTTTCTAAGACCTGTGCTTGAAGGTCACATGCACTGCCGAGGAGAAGGTGAGAACTTGAAGATGACTCAACGCAAGTCTTTGCCGTAACTGGCACCAAGAGCACATGTGGTGTCATGGGCAGGGCATTGTCCTACTCCTGCATGCCTGAGCCATTATCTTCATGAGTGGCACACTCACCATGATGGATATGGGAGAGTGTGAGTTTGTGTGGGAGGGATGTGCTCTGTAGAATGAAAATATAGGAGAGTCAAACTCAGAATCACTGAAGCTCTGCTGAAGGAATCTCAGTCAGGCTTTGTGTTTGCTGCTCTCCCCTTTGGTAGAAAGAAGTCAATCAGAAAAACAATTTCATATCAAGAATTGCTTTTCTTCAAAACTTGACGCTTACCAGCCAAAAGTAAAACAGAGAATTTCAAGCTCCAACTCTACTTTACTTCCTGTTCATTCCAGATCGTCAGGAAAAACAGATTGTCAAAATGGTACTCCAGATAAAGTGCAAGATCCTTCATCAACAAAGAAGAGTTTTCTAAGGTGATGTTTGCTAATGGAATGAGTACAGTTTAGAGCAAGAGTTAGACTAAAAGTCTTTTCATTCCTGGATTAATAAGTTTCTTACAATACTGCACTGCTTCTCCTCTTGACATTTCACAGAAAGTTTCACAAATAAGAGCTTAAAGAAACAGAGAAACACAAAGAAGTGCAGTTCTCTGCTTATTCCTAAATTAGCCCAGAAAATTCCATTATCATTTAGGGTTTTACTCTGTATAAATCTATGCTGTATGTATGTGTATATATACATATATTATATATATATATATATTAGATTAGATTGAATGATTTGAATATGCTGATATTTGACAATTTTAACCTGTAAGATAGAAATTTCTTGTAGTTCAGCCTAGCACAACACATACATTTAAAATGTATCAAAGGAGAGTATGCATATCTGATGATCTCAAACCAGTAACCAGAGATTGGGTTTCCAGACTTTTCATAGTGAAGTTGTTCATCTTATAACATCTGTTTTACTTGATATCTTTTCCTTCTGTCAGATAATCTAGACCCATCATGGGCCAATGATTTAAAGACCTGGTTTTAGGCTTTGGTTCATGTCAGATGGTGATGAGGTTGTATAAAGGAGGGAAGAGTTATCTCATCATTGGTGATGAAATATGTCAAAGAAAAATTTTACAAAAAGGTAAAATCAGACTCTAATACAAATATAAAATGAACATGTATCAAAGGTTTTATTGTACTCATTAATTAAATAAGGGAAGCAGTAAGATGTTACAACCAGTTCAAGGGAGAATTCTAAGAACCATATAGGGAGGGAATAAGGAACTATAAAATGAATTTACAAATAGTCTTAAAATTGTTCTTCCATAGGGCAATGATCAATTGCTTTCCAATAGGGACACAATTAAATTGCATTTATATGAAAAAGAATCATTTGCACCATATATTCACCCACTTTTTCCCCCACTTCAGAACCTTTCACAACTGTTCATGACAAATGAATAGCTGAGGAAGGCAGGCCTCAGGATACTACAGAATGCATCAATCTTGGTTATTTTCACCATTTTTTGTGTGTGTGCCATTTAGAGAGCATCATACTATCACTATTGTTTTTTATTCAGCTTTTTCTCTGCATGATATGAGCACTATCCCATTCCCCAAAATTTAATCCATATTATAACGTTCCATCATATGGATAGGATAGGCCATCATATGGATAGGCCATGATTGTTAACTAATCCCTTCTGTTGGGTGTTTTTACTTCCTTACTTTTCTCCATTATAAATAATTCTGTGCTCATTTTTTAAATTCATTCTTTATCTTTTATACCCTTCACAAATACTACCAAAATTTTTCTGATTTGGAAGTCTGTGCCTTAAGAACTAATGGCTTAGAACCACTGCACCAGAGTTTGGTAATTATACTAGAAACTCTGGAGTCATTACTGCCAGTTTTGTAATGCCTATTATCCTACATGAGTAAAAACGGTCACACTTCCTTTATTGGAAAAGCCATACGATTGCCTATCACATGACGCTTTAGAGCATTTGTCTCAAAGATTTTGAGGTACCAAAAGTAACTGTAAAAAAATGCTTTGTCTATTTTCACAGTGAATTTTGGTTCTGAAGATACCAATGTGTTGGCTTATAAGACTGTTCTGGTGCCTGACACGTAAAAGGATAAAGCAAATAATCTGAATCAATGAATGATATTTTCACCATTAATTGGACGTTATTCCTCCTCTGTCTCCTGTGGTTGAAGTAACTCTGTTTTTTAGCTAATTTTTAAAAAGATGCTCAAGGTGAATTATTCTATACATGAGGTTAGCTTGTGTTTGTGCACAAATGGGGAGATATGAAATCATTTGGAAATCATCATCGTGGGAAAGTTTTAGCAATGTTCTGAACGTGTTGACAAGAGCAGAGGGAGAAAAATGAGCTGATATCTAGAAAACTAGATTCTGCTAATGGCTATGCCACTGACCAGTGGTTTGTCTGTTATTACAGAAGGGAGAAATCCAGGACACATGCTGCAGATCAGTCTCCCAGGAAAGGGAGGAGATGGAGAGATGGGGGTGGATATTCCTTTTATATGTATTATTTCCTTCTATCCTCACAGCAGCCCTGGGTAGAAGATTGATGATCATCCCCATTTTAGAGAAAAAGAAACAGGGGTTTGGGGAACTCATGATACCACGAAGAGTATGCAACAGGAGCAGGATTTGCCTCAGCCCATCTAAGTCTGATCAGGGCCCACTCTTCCAACAGGCACGGGAGACATGGGGCCCAGGGCCCATGCTACCCTCAAAAATAATTAATTTTAATTTCTTTTAAAATCAGAAGAAACAATAAATATAATAATAGTGAGGATATAATGATGACTCCAACCTGGATTTGGTCATTGTATCAATACAGCCATAAAAGAATTTAAAAAGTTTTATATGTAAAGGAGCCGCCAAGGCAATAGTGCCTTTAACTGCATCTCAGAGGATGCCTGTGCTTCATCAGAGGAGAGGCTCACACTAGACCCAGTCCGCGGCCGTAATAATGCTCCCCTACCTCTACTCAGGCCAAAGCAACCCCTCCTGATCCACTGCTCTGGAAAACACTGTTCTTGGAACTGGTTCAAGTATAAGAATAACTTGTCTGTCTCTAATATTATTTTTAAACTCCCGGTCAAAGGGCACAGAGAAATAGGAAAAATGGGATTGTAAAATCAACGAGGATAGATCAATAGATGGATTTTAAAATAATAAACAGTTATAAGCCATTGTTCATAATATTGTCCAAAGAAATGAGTGTAGTCACTGAACTGGATGCTGAAATGATGATAGTGATAACTCAAGGTACAGAGAGAAGTTATCCCCACGGAGTCTCCTCAGCACTCCAACACCCTGAGCTGCAACGGGCTTGCTCACTGAGTCACTCCACTTCCTTTTCTGGGCAGCAGTAGTTAGTCAAGAACCTCAAGTGCCTACACAATGTAGAGGGCAAACATTTCTAGGGAGTGGAAGTTGTGTCACTATTCTGAGATGTGATCTAGGAGAATGTGGTGGAGGTGAAGACTTCTCTACTAGAAATGAGAAGACCTAGATTCTGGCCCTGGCTCTGATATTATCTGGTTACTTAACCTTGTGATAGGGACAACTTCACTTCTTTGAGCCTCAGTTCTCAACATTTTAATTATAATGTGTAATGGTGTGGGTCTCTTCGGGTTCATCTTTTTTGGAAATCTCTGGGCTTCTTGGATCTGGATTTCTGTTTCTTTCCCCATGTTAGGAAAGTTTTCAGCCATTATTTCTTTAAAGAAGTTTTCTACCCCTTTCTCCCTCTTCTCATTCTGGTACTTCTGCAATGCAAATGTTAGTCTGCTTGATGTTGTCCCTTAAGTCTCTTAAGCTTTCTTCACTTTTTTTATTTTTTCCATTCTTTTTTATTTTTGCTGCTTTGATTGGGTGAGTTCCTTTGTCCTGTCTTTGAGTTCACTGATCCTTTCTTCTGCTTCATCTAGTCTGTTGTTGAATCCATCTGGTGTCTTTTTTCGTGTAGTTATTGTATTCTTCAGTTCTGTGACTTCTATTTGGAACTTTCTTATATTTTCTATCTCTTTGTTGAAGTTCTCACTGTGTTCATCCATTCTTCTCCCAAGTTTGGTGAGCATTTTTATGACCATTACTTTGAACTCTTTATCAAGTAAATCATTTATGTCTGTTTCATTAAGCTGTATTTCTAAGGTTTTATCTTGTTCCTTCATTTGGGATATATTCCTCTGTTTCTTCATTTTGCTTGACTCTCTGTGTTAGTTTCTACACATTAGATAAAACAGCCACTTCTCCCAATCTTGAAGCGTTGGCCTTGTGTAGGAAAACCTTGTCATTCAATCATGGCCTTGGATGTCTCTCGAACCTTTGTGGTTGTTGAAGCAACCTATTCTATTTTTAATAACTCCTAGTAGTTGAAGGTGTGCCAAGACCACTCAGTGTCCCAAAGGGGAGGATCTCAGTCAGCACTTAGATTCAGGCTGATTGGAAGCCAGACCCTCAGGTAACAGCTTTTAAATAATGCAAATATATACAGTCCTGTGGGACCACATGTGTAAGCCTTGCTGGCCCCCAAAGCCAGTTGATCTGGAGTTGTTCCCTGGGCAGCAGTTTGCAAAAACTGGGGCTCCAGATGAGCATAAAAACTCACTTCTGGGTGATACTGGTGAGCTGTAGTGAGGCAGAGGGAGAGCACAAAGATGGCATCCTCCAGACTATGTTCCCTGCGAGCACATCCATAGACCTCTAGATGTACCAAACCTGAAGGTTGCCTCTAAGGCTGACACTCCAAGACAAGCAAGTAGGCCTCTTCCACAAAAAGTTTGGGAGTGTGTTTCATTTTGCCCTCTGTGCAGTGCCCTGTACATGTATAAGAGCCCTGGTGGTGTAGCCTTCTGAGAACATTCCCCCTAGGTGTTACAGTCCTGTGGGAGCCAAGAATGCAAGCCCCCCAGACACCAGAGTCAGGCAAAGGAGTGTCTCCTGAATGGCAGCTGCAAAAGCCAGGGTACCAGACATAAAACCTGGGGTACCAGACATGTGTAAGAGCTCCCCTTCAAGAAATGCTGGCTCTCTGACATGCAACAGAGGGATAGCATGAACACAGTGCCCACCCTCAGAGGTATCAGGAAAGGTTTACAGTCCGCCCTTAGATGTGTGCTTAATCAGAAGCCCCTCAAGCTGCAGCTATGATGATTAGCTAATAGGCCTCTTTCCAGAAAGACTGAGCTCCTTGGTCTGTTGCCTCTTGCTGTGCCCTGGGGGTGGTAGTTATTTAAGTATTCTTTTGCTGCTGGTTACAGTCTTGAGGGACCTGTAAGCATAAGCCATGCTAGTCATCAAAGCCAGGAGATGTAGAGGTGTCCCCTGGCAGTAACCACAAAAATCAAGGTGCCGGAGAAGGGTATAAACTCCTTTCTGTGAGATACTGGTGAGCTGGGGCAAGGCAGAGGCCAAGCATGAAGATTGCCTCCACCAGCCTCCATTTCTTGGGAGCATCTTTTTGGCCCCTGTAAGTGCTGCACGCCAGAAGCCTGCCCCTCAAGCTGAAGCTTCTGGACAGGCAAATAGGCCTCCTTCTCAGAAAGACTGAGGTGTGTTTCAGCCTTCTGTGTTTGCAGTGCCCTGGGAGCAGTAGTCTGCCAAATACTGGCCCTCCAATTGTGACAGTCTCAATGGAACCCAGGAACTTAAGCCCCCCTGGCCTCTAGAGCCAGGTGATCAGGGGTGTCTTCTGCGTGGCAGCTGCA
Organism: Delphinus delphis; assembly: GCF_949987515.2. Classification (NCBI taxonomy): domain Eukaryota; kingdom Metazoa; phylum Chordata; class Mammalia; order Artiodactyla; family Delphinidae; genus Delphinus; species Delphinus delphis. Next base: position 94,774 of record NC_082692.2, on the reverse strand, counting down.
AAAAGTTGGGCACCAGACATAAGAACTGGGGCACCAGACTTGTGTAGAAGCTCCTCTCTGGGAGATACTGGTGTTCTGGAGTGTGGCAGGGGAAGAGAGCAAAGAGGCTGCACACAGTCAAGTCAAATAAATGTATTATTTCAACAGTTGTTTCCATTTTCACCATCAGTGGTTTTTTAGTTCCATGAAGTACATTCTTTCAAAAGTTAAAATTAATTAATAGTAATGTAGTGATATATAGTAAGAGCTCCCTTTTATTTACTAAGAGACTTTCCAACTATAATTTTTTTCTTTTATGTATATATATATATGTATCATAAAGAATATTAAAGAAAAAAGTATATATATATATATGTACTATAAATACCACTCCTTTATATATGCAATTCCTTTTGTTAGATCATCCTCTCGGTTGTCCTTTGCAGATTTGGTCTCAGGTTTGTGCAATTTCTACATTCTTGGACTTCAGTGTTGCTAATGATCAGTAAGAGCTGTCTGGTTTGAGTGATCATGAATTTAGTGGCTCATTTTACAGGAAAAATAATAGGGAGGAATTGGACAATCAACTAGAAAGTGAATTTAGTGTTCACTGAAAGAGTATGTGGTAGGTGGTGGGGTTTTTTGTTTGTTTTTTGAGGAGACTGTTTTTGTTTTTCGTAAATTTGCTTTGAATTCAGCAGGAGCTGTTATCTTTAGCCTCCAGTTTAGAACAGGTGTGTGAAACACAATAGTTTTCATTTCTGTGAAGTTTCTTCTTCAAGCTTGTATGAAGTATGAGGGGCTGAGCACTGTGCTGCCTTCTATTGGGCTTTATGCTGGAGAGAACATTTTGATGGAAAGAACAAAATATTAAAAAGTATTGTCTCGTTCATCCAGTGAATTTCTTTTAAAAAGTTCTAATTATAAACTATACAGGTATAGAAAATACATTGTGAGCATTTTAGAAAAAGAAAAAAATTTTAATTGCCCATAATCTAGGAATACTAATGATAACATTTCAGCTTTTAGGGGTTTTTTTGGTCTTTGTTCTATTCATATTACATAATATAAATATAAGTTTCTATAAGAACAATACTATAAATCTTATTTTGTAATATGAGCTTTCTAATATATCAGTGACATTTTTAATGTGGTTAAATATTCATCTACAACAAGTTTTAATGGCTGTATACTTTCTCCATTGTATGAAAATCCCCTAGAATATATAGTGAGTCCATGTTTGGATTTTTAAATGTTTTCAAATTATTCACTATTTAAGCAGTACTTTAATAAATATGGTGCACACTCATTTTTGGGTATATGAGTCACTTTTAACATATAATTAACATTTTTCCGAGTAGAGTTGGTCCGTGTTCCAAATGCGTGAGGTTTTTAGGCGCCTGCTGCCCGGTTACTCACCACGAGGCTGTACACCGTCTATATTTCTACCATTAGTGGATGAGACTTGCCCGGTGCCGCAGCATGCCCAGCCCTGAGAACTGGTGTGTACGTGTTTGCTTATCCACATCATGGGGAAAGTGGCATTTTACTTTTGTTCTGTGACAAGACTCTGATTTTTAGTTGATGTTTTGGAGTCCTGAAGTAACACGAAAGAAGACAAAAAATCAGATAGGCTGGCAGCAACTTAGGGGTTTTCCTTCTCTTTATAGGATCAAAAAACAACATTAGTGTAGAGTTTTCACTGCATTTTGTGTCACAGAATACTTTCCTCCGAAGTCCTAGGTGACTTGTGGAACAGTGTTACTGGGGGTCGAGAGGATGAAAGGGAATTACCAAGAAAGCAAAAATAGAAATGGTGCACCTGGGAAGATGGCCCAAGGAAGCTCTCTAGGTCTCTGGGTGCCCGGTGTGGCACCAGCAGCCATCAGTAGAGGGACTGCCTGCACACCGGAGTGTTCCAGAGGTGGACAGGGCTGTAGAAAGAGAGCTTTGCTTTTGTATTTGAAGACAATCCTGGGGGTGGGAGGGGGTGAGGGCCTGACTTGCCTGAAAACAAGTTTCTCCCAACAGGCAAAATGGACACGGAAGAAGAAATTGTTTTTGGATATAGAAAGTTCTATTTATTGTCCACACAGGTTTGAGGTCAGAAATCCAAAACTCCTGATTGTTTTAATAGTTCTTCCTAGAACCCTACTTTTCCCCTATCAGCATCCCAGATAAAATGCCCCAGAGACCTGGCTTTCCAGGAGCATGAAGAGAAGGCAGCGGGGCTGTGAAAGACACAGGCTGGTGAGATGTTCTAGCAGCTGTTGTTTCATTATTTCTCTGTCCCTCTTGGTCTTACAGACCCCAGTTCTGCAATTTTATTTTGTCAATTCCAAGTGAGCAAAAAATTCAACCTCTTCTCTCTCTGCTCTCCCCAGAAAGAGGTTTCTCTCTGTGAAATGATTAACCACATTCACCCTGACAGCCTTCGGTGTGTGGTGGGCTCCTCGTCCTGGATGAGTCTATGTCAGATAAGTTTCTTTTCTGCTTTGTGATGTCTGAAAAAATGGAAAGAGGCCTTGAGAGAGAGAAGAGAGAGCACAACAAGTGAAGGAAAATCAAGTCACCAAGGAAGTTTCCAAAACCTTTTTTTCCCTTTTCTTTTTTGAATGGGAAAATATTTATGTTCACTGATAGGAGTTTTGATTTAAACCTGAGTTTAAATTCTCTTTAGGCTCCTCTGTGTTCACTGTGGGAAAAGAAAAGAGAGTATACGAATAAGATAGTCCTTTTAATAAGATGTGATGAATTTCTGACACGGGATTTGGGAACAACTCCTGACACACTGAAAAGCTGCATCAGGACAATCCGTGAGGATGCAGCTCCTCCACGCACAAGCACCCTCTGTCGGCACTGGTCCCTCTGCCCACGGCGTCTCCCTCCCACGCCCAACACTACTTTCATCCAGTGCCATCTGTTCATGTGACTTTAAGCTTTAGAGGAACAGGGAAGAGGAGGAGAAAAGAAAAGATTGGGGTAATTGGTACAAAACGACAAACCCAGATATTTTGAAAGGAAGAGATTTTATGGACTACTTTTAATATGCATGTGGAGAGGCCGGGAGGGAGAGGAGAGGAGCCTCCTTCCTCCCTTGTGTCTCTCAGTCCCACCCTCCCTCCTCCCTGATGGCTAGGGGCCCCCAGGCAAGCCTCCAATTTGCCACATCCAGTTTCTTCTGGGGGGAAGGGTCGGGGGAGGGACAGATGGGGAGTTTGGGATTGACATGTACACGCTGCTATATTTAAAATAGATAACCAACAACGACAGCACAGGGAACTCTGCTTGGTATTCTGTAATAGCTGAAATGGGAAAAGAATTTGAAAAGGAATAGATACACATATATGTATAACTGAATCACTTTGCTGCACACCTGAAACTAACAACACTGTTAATCAAATATGCTCCAATAAAAAGTAAAAATTAAAAAAAAAAGATTCCTGGGCCAAGAGTCTGAAAGGACAAATGCATCTTCCCCAGGAGCTGTTAGTGAGACTTTTGTCTGGAAGCCCTAGCGGAAGTGACCTAATTACACCCTCAAAGCTCTCTTGCATGCTCGTCCTTTACGACAACTTTCTACTAGGGCAGCACCTGGTGTAGAGTCAGTTCATAGGGTTAAAACTCAGAACCCCACTTCTCTGTTGTGTGTCTTTAAGAAAGTCACTTATGCTCTGATGTTTGCAAAGCCCTTCACCTGAGCTATTCTCCTGCCACTATTACTATTATTATTAAGCCTTTTCTAACTTGATTTGTATCCCTAAGGTAACTATTCCTTAGCTGAACTGTGGAGTTGTGATTATTCTATGTGGTAGCTATTGCTTTGAGGAAACCTGCTTGCATGATTGCCAAGCTCAGAGCAGAAGTAACACCCCTGGGAGAGGTTTATCCTCCCGCCTCTTTCCACTCTGTCTTTGCCAGCGCAGTGGGGTTGAGGGGTGCACCGTGAGGTCACCTCCACCACTCACTTGGCCTTAGAAGGGCAGTGTGGAGCACAGAAAAAACATCACTTTTTTGGAATCAGGGACACCTCAGTGTGAATCCTGGCTGAGTGGATTTGGTCATACTTTCTACTTAATGAGCCTCAGTATCTGTATTAGCTTCCAGGGCTGCCATAGCAAATTACCACAAACTGGGTCGATTAAAGGAACAGAAATTTATTGTCTCACACTCTGGAAGCCAGAAGTCCAAACTCAAGGTGTTGGCAAGGCCGTGTCTCCTTCTCTCCCATCTCCTGGTGGTGGCTGGCCATCCTTGCCGTCCCTCGGCTTCTAGCTGCATCACTCCAGTCTCTGCCTCTGTTGTCACGTGGACATCTGATCGCCAGCTGATCTTTAGGGCCCCTTAACAGCTCGTGTATTCTCACCCTCCCACATTTGTTTCAAAATGAATGAACTCAGGAATCTTCTCTGTTCACCCAACAAGAGTTAAATTTCTACATTATTGTTATTTAATTTTTTCCCACATCCATTGTTCTTTTAAAAAGTAAAATTAATACATGTTCATTACATAAGTATTGAAATTACTGAAAAGTAAATGAAAAAAATAACGCAGCCTTGGTGTGAGTGATTGAAGAACAATTTCCCATTTGATATGCGATATGCATTCCCACCACAGCAACCTTTAGCATGACTTGACCCATTCCCTAAAGGCACCAGAACCACAAGTTATACTCCAAAAGGAAGGGAAGCACGGCCCGGGGCATCAGAGAAGAATCTGAATGGAAAATACTGCTGGCTTACCCAAGCCCCATCCCCCTCCTTCCTCCTCCCAGCCAACCCCACCATAGACACAAGTACTGAACGTGCTCAGCGTGTCCCGAAGGCCACTCTTTCAAAGTATTTCATCAAAAGAAATATCACTCTAATTAAACAAAAATAAATGGCACTACCGTTGAATAAGGTAAATTGTAGATTAAATTAGGGCTCTAACAGCCCAGGAATCTTTCACAGTTAAAAAATCAGGAAACCTGGCAGCTGTTACCATGAATGTTCATATAATTGTTTAACCAGCATTCAGCGTCCTCAAAACTCATCTTCTCACACACCAATACGATGGGAAGGACAAGCAGCTAATGAGTTTGTCTTCCTTGAGAAAAGGTCACGTAGGACAAAAGTGCATTTACAAGTGCCAAAGCTTTCACAGGAACATCACCCAGGAATCACTGAGATTATGAATTAACAGTCATCTTTTAAAAGCTGCGTGATACGTTAAAATTAGTTATAACTGTAAGTTCTAAGAAAAGATGGTTGATCTCAAAAATCATCTTGATAAAGGAAGGCCAGAAGTAATAAAGAAAAATATTGATTAATCTTGCAAAAATTGTTTTAAACTTTTACATAAAAAATACACAAAGCCAAAAGATAAACAATATACTGGGGAAATTTTGCAACATGATGGACCACAGGCTTCTTTCCTTACTGTACAAAGAGCTCTGTTATATTAGTTAAAAAAAAAAAAAAGTGAATAATTCTATGGAAGAATAATATATCAGCATCCAGTGCGTGACAGTAAAGATGTAAATAGCCACCAAAGAGATTTCTCAGTTACGCTCATAATTAAAGGCATGCAAATCAAGGTAACAGTGCAACGCGCACGGCCGTCTATTTAACTACGGCACCAAATAACATTCGATAAAGTCCTGTTCTGGTGAGGTTTACCTGGAAGTCTCCTGCAGTGCTGGTGGGAAGGTAAATTTGTGCAATAATTTTGGTGGGCAATTCCTGTCAAAAATTTTTTTTTTTTTTCCTGCGGTACGCGGGCCTCTCACTGTCGTGGCCTCTCCCGTTGCGGAGCACAGGCTCCGGACGCGCAGGCTCAGCGGCCATGGCTCACGGGCCCAGCCGCTCTGTGGCACGTGGGATCTTCCCGGACTGGGGCACAAACCGCGTCCCCTGCATCGGCAGGCAGACTCTCAACCACTGCGCCACCAGGGAAGCCCTCCTGTCAAAATTTAAAAGTCATATATTCTTTTCCAGGCAAATCTATATACCCCATGGACATGTGTTTTTAAGTAAATAGGTATCATCTCTATCTATCATCTATCTATCTATCGATATCTGTGTCTAAGGCTGCTTATTGCAGCATTATTTGTAAGGCTAAAAAAACAAAAAAGAGGGAAGGAGAGGAAACCTCCTATTTCCTAAATAGAAGACTAGATAAATTGTAGCATATACATACCATGGAATATTTTGCAGCTATTAAACAGGATGAGGTAGGTCTAAATATGATCATATGGAAAATTCTGCAAGTCATATCATTAAGTGAAAAAGCAAGATTCGGAATCGTATATATACACACACACACTTAAAAACATGTGTGGACATACATACTGTGTGTGTATATATATATATATATATATATATATATATATTTAGATATAATGATTTCATCTGGGTATAAATTTGAAGGATTTACATCATCTTTGTGTACTGGAAATGTGATTAAGGGGGCAGGGTCTAGAGTAAAGGGAGTTTATTTTGGGGTCCAAGATGCCTTCATTCTGAGTCAGTGCTGGACACAAGTCTCTCTTGTCAGCTCAGGACTCCAGGGGGTCGCTGGCTGGGAGGTGGGTCCTGTTGGGCTCTGAGAATCCACCTGTCTCAGGTGATGGGAGTCTGAGCACACATTGCATAACTTACAAGGGTCAGCCTCTTAAGAGGCACTGGTTCGAGGGTTTCAATTTGACCTTGGGGAGCACGTACACCTGAAGAATGAATCCAAACCACATACACCAGGTGAGTTTCTTTTCAAAACCATTAAAACTGATCTGGACCCATCTGGCAGCAGGAAGGTGAGAGTCGGTCCACACATCAGCACCCACCGCCTGGCTGAGCCCCTCTCTCCTTCTAGACCTTGTGAGGAGGGATGAAATCATGCACCTTTGTCCTTTGCTTCTGGGGCACAACTTCCAATGTGCATCTTCTGTCTTGCCCTTCTGCCAGTGCAGGCATCATGGAAGGAGGGCTCGTCCCGAGCACGGCTGCCGAGCTTCCACCAGCACTGCCTGAGAGTCTAGGGAGGGCTTCAACAAGGACGCCACAAGTTGAGGGACTGGGAGAAATTGGTCCTTTGAGAAAAACTAAATTTGAAATTTGCAGAAGTTTATTATTTAATTCTGCTTTGTGTCCCTGTCAATCTCCAAAGAAAGTGCTTATCTTCACTCTAAAAAGGGAAGGAGCATTTTTTCCCAAGAGCAAACCAGGAATAAGCCAAAAAGTGTGTGGTGCAAGTCACTTCCAGATGGAAAATAGGTTATCTTTGTCTTATATTGACCCATAGAATTAAAAAAAATAATAATGATAAAAATTTAAAAAATAAAAAACCCAAGATTTTATTTATTTGACATAGAAGTTAGTTTGCTTCAAAAAGTTTGAAAACTATTAAGCCATAGTAAGGGATGATAATATGGTTTAGTTGTAATATAAATTGAGTTTTAAAAATTTCTACAAGCTAGAACCTTGCCTTTTTTCGTTTTGTTTTGGTTAAATATTTCTGTCTTGTTTCCTTTCTCCCCCTTCCTACCGTTGCCTGCTTGCTTGTTTCCCTTTTCCTTCCTTGCTTCCTTCCTTCCTTTCCTCATACCCTTGACTGCCTTTCTCTTGTCTAAGGACACATTCTACAACTACTCCAAGTCAAAGGACCACCCCTCCCCAGCCATTCCCACCATCTTCCTTCCTAAAACAACCTCACTTGTGCTTAGGGAACACATGACAGCTCAAATAAACTGTAGCAATGTATTCCCCTTGCCAGGGTCTGGTCTAGGAGAGAGCTTGTGACCCAGTGTTGACCAATGAGATATAAGAGGAAGTGTGCTGGGGGCTACTTAAAACTATTTTACTTCCTGAGGGAGAGAAGTGCAGGAGGAGCAAGTCCCTTGTTCCTCCCCTCCCTTCCTGCTTAGGACAACTGTGAAGACATGATGCCTGCAACTGTGGCAGCTGCCATCTCTCCGCATTAGATGATGAACACTCGGCAGATAGCCCAGCTCTCCAGGGGAGGCAGAGTAGAAGGACGGAGAGAACCCGGTCCTCAACAGCATCACTGAGTGGCTGAAACACTTTGGATTCAGCTATCTCTAGACTTATTAAGTAAACTAGAAAAGTCCTTGTGATGTAAGCCAGATTTTTCTATTACTTGTAGCCAAAAACACCATTTAATGTATACACAGGCTTAAAAATCAAGTGGGGAAAACTATTAAATTAAATAGAAAAGTAATCATGTTAATTATGATTACAGAAATATGATCAGAGAGCTTTGGCTACACCAAAGACTGAACAATCAGCCTTGCTGGAAGGAGCTGGGGAGAGCTTCCCTGGGGAGGGCTTCTCTGGGGAGGGCCATGGACATGAGGCTCCTTCTCTGGCCATGAAGGAGCCTCACGTCAGGCAGCGAGGATGAGACGTGCACCTGGGAATTAGTGGAAGGGCTGGTGTCCCGGGAAGAGTGAGGAGCTCTGTGCAGCCGGAGGGAGAGCTGGGAAGGAGGAATGGGGCCAGATAATGAAGGACTTTGTGGGGCATGTTAAGGAGATACGGTTTTATCCTCTGGATGACAGAGGACACATACATGTGCATGTGTGTGAAGGCTCATGCAAGTAGATACACATACCCCTGCCTAATAAAGAATCCAACTGGCCTTTGTCCAAGTTCCTGGGTGGGACCCCCAAAATCGCTGGAATTTCCCCAGTGACTGGAGTAACTTTGCTGTTCATGGTAAGCCCTGATAGTCTATGCTGATGAAGTGACTCCTGGTGGGCCCTAGGTACTTCAGAATGGGGGCTGGCCATACTGGGAAGACGAATGATGTCATTAGAAGATCAAGGCTTTGAGCCACGTGAGGTCGGGCCAACCTCTGGGGAGGGAAGGAGGCTGGAGATTGACTCAACCTCATGGCCAGTGATTCTATCGATCATGCCTGTGGAATGAAACCCCAATAAACTCGTGACCCCAAGGCTCAGTGGAGCTTCCTGCTTGGTGAACACATTGGTGTGCCTGGAGGGTGACACTTCCTGAGGACACGGGGAGAGGAGGGCACAGAAGCTTTGCACTCAGGACCCCAGGTTCTTTGTCTGGTCCTGATTTGTATCCTTTGTAATGAAACTATAATCATGCATGTACCATTTTCCTGAGTTCTGTGAATCATCCAGTGAATGATCAAGCCTGAGGGCTTGTGGGAACCTCTGAATTTATAGCTTGTTGGTCAGAGGTGCAGGTGGCCTGGGGACCCTGGAGCTCGTGGTTGGCATCAGAAGTGAGAGCAGTCTTGTGAGAGGCCTTGCCTTTCACCTGTGATGTTTGGCCCAGCCGGGGTAGAAGTCACTGCGCATGTGAGCAGAGTGACTCCTAGGTGGGAGGTGCTGCAGACCCGGCCCCTGCTGCAGAGGGTTGGGTGCCGTGCCGGGGTCTCCAGCCCAGGGTCCGAAAGGACTTCTCTTCACTCGAAGTCCGCAGACTGACCGCTCCTTCAGAAAAATGCTTACCTTTGGTCGAAAGGGAGCTGGGGGTCTGGAGTGAAGACATCTGAGAGAAACCGGGAGAACCCAATCGTCCCAGCTGTGTCCCCAGAGACAGCTAACTGTTGTCCCCACGGCCGCCGCGGACGGACGTGGCATCGTGGCCGCCTGCGCCGCTCCAGAAGAACGCAGACAAATGGACGACAACTGCCACCTATTTGCCTTTCAGTAATGGGAGGGACGTCAAATAAGGGTTCTCTCTTTTTTTAATCTGATCCTCCCAAGGACTCTGCTGGGAGACTTTATTCCCATTTCACGAAGAGTGTAATGGCTGATTAAAGCCCAGGTTTCCCAGCCACGTGGGGCTTGGCTACGCGCCCAGCCCCCTGTGAGGGCAGAGCCTGAGCCCTAAGCGCACGAAATGCTGCCTCTCGCCTGAGGCCAGTGGAGATGCAGGGTCAGAGCAGTGCCCTTAAAGGAGGTTACATGCTGTCTGTGGGGCTCTGCAAGGTGAGTCACATCCTTCATGAAGTTACTTCCCGGCCTGAGGCTGCATCCGCCCGGACAGGGGGTTTGGGGGCCAGTGCACTAATGGAGTCGAGAGACCTGGGGCTGGAGGGTCAAGGGACAGAGGTGGAGCAGAGAAGGCAAAGGTGACTTGGAGCCCAGGATGGTGGGGGCAGAGAGTGGTACTCCGGCCTGGCCAGGCGGTGGTTACTCTTTGAAGAGAAGGAGGAGTGATCCCTTGTAGTGAGGCATAAATGCTCAGATCATTGGGGTGAATTTACAGAGCTGGGATTAGGGGGTTTGATTTTCTGCCCAAGCCAGAGAGGTGGAACAGGGGTGCAGCCAATGCAGGTGAGAACCAAAGATGGAGCGGGAAGGATAAGGTTACATGCATCCAGAGCGCCCCAGACTTGAAGCTTGCTTCTGTCACTTTCTAAATCTATTTCTACTTCTGCTTAGTTTCTTCATCTCTAAAATGGATATAGTAATACCTACTTCATAGAGCTGGTGTAGAAATTAGCAGAAAGGTAGGTGAAGAGCCTCATGTAGTGCCTGGCACAAAACGGGCATATGTAAAGCAAGAATTAGTTTTCATTTTAAAGACTGTCCAGCACATAGTTGGAAGAATGTTTGCAAGTAATTCTTGGAGGAATGGCTCTTCTGCCACGCTCTCAAGCCCTTTAGATGTTTCCAGAGGGTGTCACAGGTGGAGCTCCGAAACATCATGCTTTCCTGTCCAGGCCTCCCGCAGTTCTTATTCAGGACAACCTAGTCCCTGGGAATAAGCGCCACTCAGGAGCTATTAAATTCCAACTGGGGTAAATAGAGCTAAAAGAGAAATCAGTGCCTGGGAAATTTGCACATCACATCCCTTAGAAAACACTCTTTTTCACCCCTGACATGCTCTGCCAGCAGGAGGGCAGCTGGTGTAGCTCCGGCTGGGCTGGCAGGACGGGCAGTGAGGCAGGCGGCAGCACGGTGAGTGAAGTCGCTGGGGCATTGAGGGTGGAAGGGTGCAGGCGTGAGCAGAACACAGCTGACATGTGCTGAGCACCTACGGCAGAACTGGCCCTCAGTTAATTGCTTTCACATGGTAAATGTGGGGTAAATTTTCTGACCCCTGTTTTACATATGAAAGAGATGAGGGTCAGGGTTAAGCAACTTTGATGAAGCCACTCAGATAAAAACTCGCAAAGCAGGGATGAGGTAGTTTGTTTGCCTGATGCCCAAGGCAGGTGGTAGCTTTTCAACCATGGCACTGGCAGGGCTTCCTGAGGGCGCCCACTTCCCCACCCCCTGCCATGCTGTACTGCAAAGAGGTTTCCAACGCTACGCCATCACTGTGAGCCCTCGCGGGCCTGGTCTTCCTCTTCTGGAAAGGGATGGTCATCTGATCTACCTCCCAGGGTTGTTGTCGGGCTTTAATGAGCGCACGCTTCTGGGCCTGACACGTGGTCGCCCCGCCCCACGTGAGCAGGCTGGTCGCACGCGGAAGAAAGCAGATCTGCTTCCTGAAAACGAGACATGCAGCCTTGAGTCTGGCGCTCAGCACCCCTCCCCAGCCATGCCGCTCCCAGCTAGACTGCGCACAAGGGCTTCACAAGCCTTCTGGACCCTGGACTGTGGTTAAGCCATCATTCTCCCACACTGCAAGTGGAGAGACAGACGAAATGAGATCCAGGAAGCTAAAACATTACTGTGGAGACAGGCCACACTGACAAAACCATGTAAGATTACACGAGTGAATTGCCACATAAGCTGAACTAGGGCCATATGAGCTGGAAGACTTCCTCTAAAATTACTTCCAAGAGAATCGTCACCTGCTGTAATGAACAATAACAAAGGGAGTCTATGTCTGAAGTAGGGACATAAGTTTGTTCTGGTAACTGGATGTTGTGTTTGGCTGTGGAGAGGCTGCGCAAAGCACAGGCTGGGAGGACCAGTCAAACCCAAACCCCTCTTCCCCAAATTCATCAGCAAATACACAGAGAAGTGGGAGAGGATTTTGTTACTGTCATTGTTGCAAAACCCAGGAGCTTCAATTCTGACAGCTATAAATTAGGAATGAAACTATAAGCATGAAAGCGGAAGCAGCTTAATTCTAATGTGCTTTTTACTAAACCACTTTTGTGCAGGCTTTCACCCAAAATAAATGATACTCTCACATTTATAAGAAAATGCATGGGATAAAAAGTGTCCCTTTTTAGTGCTTCCCTGGTGGCGCAGTGGTTGAGAGTCCGCCTACCGATGCAGGGGACACGGGTTCGTGCCCCGGTCCGGGAGGGTCCCACATGCCGCGGAGCGGCTGGGCCCGTGAGCCATGGCCACTGAGCCTGCACGTCCGGAGCCTGTGCTCCACAGGGGGAGAGGCCACAGCAGTGAGAGGCTCGCGTACCGCAAAAAAAAAAAAAAAAAAAAGAAGTGTCCCTTTTTAGAGCCAAGCTTGTCAGACTTCAGATACCTCCATTGCTCTGCCTTCGGGTGTGAGGGGCGGGAGGGAAGGGGACTCCCCATGTAAGACCTCTCGGAATTTCCACTCCCTGGACCACGCAGGGACATGGAAAGTCAAATGTGTGATCTCAGACAAATAGAAGAAAGAAAAAGAGGCAGCAGAATATATAATTGGATGTATCATTATGACATTTTCCACCATCAGATAAAAGAAAAAGAACACTGACTCTTCACATTACAGAAAGAGAATCTCAGAAGCACACGTTCACCTCCTGAGGCCAATGTACATTTTATTATTTAGAAAAGCACAACGGTTTAGATTGCCATCCTCAACAGATCTAGTATGTTTCAAAGTTCTGAAAACTTTGCTTATCTGCTTAAAAAGTGAACCTGCAGTATGGGCATTGATGCAAAGTTTTTAGCTTGTTTGCGTCGTTTGATGTTTCTATTCTGACCATTACAAAATACTCTACGGTAGTTTCCACCCTAACAGATGCCAACTATCTATCTTTACAACCCACTTACATTTTTTTTCTTTTGAGGAAAATATTGGGACAAATAAAAACAATTTTTAGGAAAGAAGCCAAAGTAGAAGTTTCATATCTGTTAATATGCATGTGAATTCATTCATTTTTTTCTTGTTATTGTTAGTCATCTTACAAATATGGGACCACAGAGTCTTCACTTCCTTCAGTAATACAGCTCTTTCAGCTCTGGGAATTACAAACTCGACAATCTTTAACCAGTTTCAAAAAAAATAAGTTTCCTTTCTTATCAGAAAGTGTATTCTCTCCCCAGATGCCACTCTACATGTTTAAATAACTGAAATTGAGGACTTCGTTGCAGCAAAAAGCTAGTGGCCGACCTAGCAGTACACTCTCAAATGTTCCTTAATCCCTTAATTGAGCATCTCCGCCCTCAAAGGCAGGATATTATTTATTTTAAAGTCACCATAGCTATCCATTTTAAGGAAGCTCAGAGTTAGAAGTGTTCTAAGGGCCCTGCTAGAGGTTGCCAGTTGCTTCTTTGTGTCTTTGGCAACTTCGTTAAATTTTTTTAGAAGTTTCTAGTCTCTCCATGAAGACCAGCCCTTGTTTCACGCTTCCTGCGGCTCTTTTCAAATTTAGCCCTTCGGGTGTGCTTCTCTTCTCTGTGTGTCGCTGTGCCTTCCCTTGCCTCTCAGCTGTAGTTTCCCACAGCCAGCTACTTGCAGCCTGTGGGAGCATTTACAGGAACTTGGGCGCCTTGCTAGCACCCTCGATTAGAAACGTCACCTCAGAAGGCAGAGTAAGGAAGTGCAGCACATTAAAGTGAAAAATACATCTGCACGATGCTCTGCTCCGTCTGACTGAAAACAAGAGGCTTCCATGAAATGGAAATAAGCTATATATGTTTTCAAATCAGCAAGATTCCCAGACACCTCTAAAGCTAGTCTAATACTAATATTTCATGACTCTGGCTGAGAAGCCTAAAAGCCAGCCCCTGCATGAGAAAGGATGCAGCCTCCCCTGAGCCTGTTTCTTTAGAGTCCCTGGGCCTAAGGCGTGAAAAGGTCAACATCTGCAGGGGGGGGCGAGGTGGTGGAGGCTATGGCAGAACCCAGACTGGCCTTAATGCAAAAGTGAGGATTTGCTGCTTCAAGTCAATCTGGAAGAGGTAGCATCACATTTTTCCAGATTTCTTCAACACATGCTGCTCCAAATTAAACCACACGAAAAAACGTATATGTCTTTATATGTTACATTTCTTGGCTGCGACAATGCTATTGTGGTTATGTAGGAGAATGTCCTTGTTCTTAGATAGTAGGTGCAAAAGCTTTTAGGGGTAAAGTGATCTGATTTGTGCAACATACTTTCAGACGGTTTGTCAGAGAAAGAGATAGGGAATACAAATATGACAAACTGTTAACAATTGATAGATCTAGGGTGAAAGGTAGATTAGGTGTTCCTTTGTCTTTTCTGTGGGTTTGAAATTTTTTTAAACAGGGAAGAATACTTAGGAATAAATATAACTAAAATACAGGGCTTATGTGAACAAATGTATAAAATAATATTTAAGGATATTCGGATGTATACAGTCTGAATATGTGAAAAAAGTTATATATAAGAGTGAGCAGATGTGAAATACTTTTTTCTTGTATCTATATTTTTAAAACTCACTCATTTTTTATTAATTAGGGAAGATATTGATTTAGGTTGTAAAAAAGAAAATATAGACGATTCATTGATTTATTCTTTTATTTTACATTTGCTCAGTTAGCTCATCATACTGAGCCCAGCAAGTGGCCCATGCCCTCAGCACCTGCTTCACTTTCCCTGCAAGGTGTGGTGCTTGACAGGACGGAAGTGGGGCTGGGAAGACATGGAAAACAAACAGCATACGGATTGTCTCCTCAAAGATGTTGACACGTCAGTTTATTACTCCAGGCTGGGAAAGGATGGACTCAGAGCCTGTGAGGAGGGTTGGGGGTTTGCACAGCTGCTTTGGCCTCCCCACTTCCCACCAAGGCTGTAAGGTATTGTTCTGCAGCTTGACGTGGTGGAAGAGTGTTGAATTGCTGCTAAGAAACTTTGGTTCCTGCCATTAGCTGGCTGTGTGGCCTTAGGCGTGCTCCTTCACCTTTCTGGGTCTTAGTCAAGTTGTGTGTAAGATGAGAGGGTTGGACTGACTAAATCTCCAAGGCTGCTTCTGGGCCTATAGTCTATTATATGCCTCCATGTAAGCATATATTTCCCCTATTTCTTCCAGCCTGTTCTTCTCTTCCAAGGTAAACCCTCAGAACGTAACCCCTCGAGGAGCTTAAGGGCCTTCAAAAAAGCCGTCACCTTCTCTCAGGTCAACACTCTCTCCCAGGGGAATCTTCGACCAGCTTTCCTGCCCCTTTTCGGTCCCTCAGGGCAGTGAGGCACCGCAGCCTCCCTTCAGCGTGAACGCTGCTGCTCAAAGGGCATCTTCCTTTAGGGAAGCGCCACACACACTTGGTGCTTCATGGGGTGGATTGAGAATCTCACGGCTCCAGTTGCTCTGATTCCGGAACGTTAATTCAGGAAGGAGCACCTCCCTCCAAAAGTACAGATGTCAGAAAACAGACAAGAGGCGAGGTTGCTGTCTGGTCTTTGCCCTGGTCCTCTGCTTAGAAGGGAAGATAAAAGTGCAGGGGAGTGCAGGAGGAAGTTGGTCAGTAAAGAGTTTGGGGCTTTTTTAGTTTTAATTTTTGGTTGTTAAGGGCGTGTGATGTTTCTTCCTTCTGGTCATATCAATCAATCAGTTCATTTCTTCTCCAAATCTGGGCTTAGACTGTGAACTTCCTGAGAACTGGGACTATGTCTTCTTCATTTCTGAGATGTCGTGGCCTCAAGAAGAGAGCCTGGTTTTGAAGTCAGACAAGCCAGGATTGGAAGCTTCCTTCAGCATGATGTTGGCAATAACCTGACCACTGCTGGCCTTCTCAGCTGCTTTTGGGCTCCACGTAGCGTGGATGGCAGCCCACGCGCCCGCACTCCCTCAGCCGCTGTGCCCCCACCCCAATGTGCACACCCTGGGCGCAGGTGGTTGTGACGCATGATGGAGAGCGTCACTTCCAGTAGTTGGCATTTGTGTTACTCGCCCATGGGAGGGCAGGGACCAAGAGGGGGGTTTCCTGCAACCAAAGAGGTGGTGTAATGTGGTGGAGTTTCTACAGGATTAGCGATTAAGCTAATCCTGCCCTTTGGCCATTTTCCTTCACATCTCTCAGTCATCACGTTGAAAGATGAAAATTGTTATTCAAGGCACTTGGCCGAGAATCCGTCTTGTTAAAACCCTCTGGAGCTCATCATCTTATTCTTATTTGGCCTTATGGAGGAGTGAACGGAGCCTGAGGGAGCTAGTTAAGTGCAGAACCCAAATTTGAACCCAAGCTTGGGTGACTGAAGGTTCTGTTCCTTCATGAACATCACGCTGCACAGCAGCACACGCCTCTTATCGTCCCCAGGAGGCAGACTGTGAAGTTGCCAGATTCTGAAAACCCATGACCCCGGCTGCCCTGGGTCTCTCTGCTGTTGCTGTTTTCAGGCTGCCCCCAGCTGTCCCTGAGGTCCCCGCTGCTGTGCCTCAAAGGACACCCCCTCCCACCCTCCATGCCTACCTGGGGCTCCTTTCTCCTCAGATTTAACCAAATCCCACATACCTGTGCTACTTCTGTGTGCCAGGCATGTTGCTAGCTTCTATGACAGATACAAAAATAAGTAAGAAGCAGTCTCTCTTCTAGGAAGTTCCAAGTTTAGTCAAAGGAAAGGCAATCTTAAAATAAGTAGAAAACATGGCAAGGAAAGATAAGGCTTCCAGGGAGCTGCAAAGGGCTGAGAGCAATAATCACAGTAACTGTGTACAGTGCTTGTTGGACAGGAGGCATACTAACAGTAAAAACACTGTTGTCGAGGGTCACGTATGCAGCACTTTGCATTTGTTAATTCTCATCCTCACAGAACTTCTCTAAAAGAGATACTTATTCTCATTTTTGCTGGTGAGAAAATCAAATTATAAAGCATCAAAGTCCAGGCAATTCGACTATGGCCACGTGGCTAACCATGGGCTGGGCTTAGATTCAAACACTGTCTTTCTGGTGCTTAAGATAGGCTGGTTCCCATTATTCCACATCTTACCTACCTATCCATTTCAATCCCATTCTGCAGGGCTGGTTTCTCTGTGACCACCCAGCTGCTAAGCACTGGGTCGGGATCGAGGCTCACATGTCCTGTCCTCAAGTTCTTTCCTAGGACGGAGCGGCAGAAGCCACCAGCAAAAGCCCTGGAGAAAGTGTGCCTTTGAAAGGGTCTTAATAAAAACTCCGGAGCGTTTATGTGGAGAGACGGCAAGAGCACTCCAAAGGAGAGAACTTTAGGGGCTGTGGTCGGGCAGCAAGAGCCAGGGCTTGCCTGGGAGCTGGAGAAGCGGCACCGAGGCAGGTTAGAGCCGCCCTGTGGATGACCTTCAGTGACAGCATCTGCTGGTGGGAAGCCTTGACAGCAATGACGTGGTCCGAGTTGTGGTGGTGTGCACAGGGGCGGTGGTGGGGAGAGACAGGAGTTGGGGCAGCGGCTCTCAGCATAGGCCATTCCTCCAGTCCTGGTGGTGGTGGGTGGGGTGGAGAACAAACAGCTCCTGAACAGGGACAAAGCCACAGGAGAGGGAAGCAGAGGAAGGAGGTTCCAAGGAGCGTACAAGGCAGAATCTATAGGACTCAGTTGGTTCTCTCAAGTTAAAGGGAGAATCCAGGGAGACTGAGTTTTCCAGCCTGGGTGGTAAAGAAATGGTGTCAACGCTGACTAGAATGGAGAAGTCAGAGAGGATTTTTTAAAAAGTCTGGGCCTTCCCTGGTGGCGCGGTGGTTAAGAATCCGCCTGCTAATGCAGGGGACATGGGTTTGAGCCCTGGTCCAGGAAGGTCCCACATGCCGCGGAGCAACTAAGCCTGTGAGCCACAACTACTGAGCCCGCGCTCTAGAGCCCACGAGCCACGACTACTGAAGCCCACGTGCCACAACTACTGAAGCCCACGTGCCTAGAGCCCGTGCTCCACGACAAGAGAAGCCACCCAATGAGAAGCCCGTGCACTGCAACCAAGAATAGCCACCGCTCGCCGCAACTAGAGAAAGCCCACTTGCAATGAAGACCCAACACAGCCAAAAATGAAATAAATAGAATGAATACATTTATTAAAAAAAAAAAAGTCTGACTTTGAGGCCACTGAGTGCCAAAGGGACAGCTGGGTGCAGATACTGTCAGATTACCAGAAGAGCGGTGTTGAGCTCAGGAACAGAGAGTTCTGAGTCATCTACAAGGGGAGACGGGTGAAGCGGAGAGAATGGAGACATGCTCTAGGGCGAGGTTCTCAAACTTTAGTGTGCCCAAGAATCGCCCAGGATCCCTGACAGTTACCTGACACATAGCGTCTGTTTAATAGATCACATTTCTTTCCCTAGTAGATAGAGTCTTAGGGTGTTGATCTAAAGAGGTGAGCAATATAAGAATTTCAGGAAATACAGATGATATTTTAGTTGTTGCTTTTGCTTGTTTGTTTTAAATAGCCATTTACTGCCTTTCAAATCATACCAGATATGCACTTATTTAACCTGTTAACTATGATACTGACCATAACCCTAAATTACGTGGGCTGAGATGTGCTCAGTCTCTTTGTCCAACAGTTAAGAATGTGGACTTTGGAGCCAAGGAGCTCAGGTCTGCATTTCGCTACGAACTGTAATCTGGGGAGACTCACCCAGACATCACAGCCCAGTCTTCTCCTCCGTAAAAAGGGGGTGTAGGCACCTCATAAGGCTGTTATGCTGCTAGAATAACACAGCTCTTGACACCTAGTACATGTTTAATAACTGTTGGTTCTGAGTTTTATCATTCGTTAGCCCTTGGGGGAGAGAGTCTTGTATAGAGAAGCTGCAGGAAGAGGTGCTGGTGAGTCAGAATGTCATGAGTAGGTCCTTGAGTCAGGACAGAAGCAACATGCCAGCCTGCGCTGCAGAAAGCTCATACTGATACCCTGCCTGAAACCCACCAGACTGCCATGGGTTGACAAGCAGAGGCCCCTTGTGAACCTTCTGGCTACTTGGTCAAGTTTTCAGTTTGGGGAATTACAATGATCTGTGGAAGAATTCCCCTTCCATCCCAGCTGGCCAGCGGACTGATCGTTGTCATCACTTTCTATTCTTACTACTGGCCAAGAGTGGTCTTTGCAGAGGGGACACACTGTGCTGCTTGTGGTAGCTAGAACAATCTCCCAAGAACCATATTGTCTGCAAAACATGCCATCACAGGCTGAAGAGCTACGGAGTCAAGCTAGCAACCTGGCTTCCTTCTGGTCCACAATAATTCGGGTAACTTCCTGGGCTGGTGTGTCTCCCTTGCTTGACCAATCAGTTATTTCACTGACTTGGTCAGATTATCTTCATCTTCTTCGTCTTGCTCACGCCTTCCGTCTTGATCGTTATCCGCAGCATAATAAAAGCTGACATTCTCATGTGGCAACACTGTGCGTAGCCCTTTGAAGCATAATCTCATTTCATCCTCACAGCATCACTTCTGAAGAAGGTACTATTTTCATTTCCATTGTGCAGGAGACAGACACTTAGACTGATGGGGCTATATAACCAAGGACACATCACTGCTGGTGTATGTATTTAGATGACCTCAAGGCTTGAAATTCTTGAAGCCTTAAGTAGTCCATTTAAAATTAAGGAGAGAAGACAAAGTTGTGTGAAATAATTACAAAGAGTACTAAGAAAATAAACAGCAGGTCCAGCAGGGAGGTCAGGTGTTCATCTTGGAGTTGGCAGGATGGGATTCTGGTGATGTGGAAGAGAGAGGAGGAGACCGCTGCCTGCGGTGGAGGGCGGGGAGAGGCACTGTGGAAATAGGGTCTGGGGTCGAGAAGGCAGAAGGAGGAAAGGCCTCTACAGCACATTTAGGTGAGTATGGCGCAGCAAGTGTCACTTTAGGGACAAGTAACATGACAGTGCGTTATTCAATAGTACTCATGTTCACTTACTGAAGAAACAGGAAAAATGTTGGCTGTTCAAAACTCATGCTTGTTTTCTATGCGCTGCATTCTGGGAAGATGGGACACAAAGGATATCACCCATGGGGAAACCTCTATACTTTTCCCCTGCATTTAGAGACACTGGTGGAGGAGAAAGAAAACGAAAACCTGAAATCTTCGAAGGGTCCGCACATCCTTCCATGTTACTGAAGGATAAAACCATTCATTTTAGCAGGGTCACTGAGTTCTTCATGAGCAAAGGGAAGGCCTAAGTTGAGGCTGAGCAAAGGGAAGGGCTGAATTCAGGCTGAGGGAGGGGCTGAATGGGGAGCCAGTTTGAGAGGCAAGAGAGTGGAGAAGTGGGGAGAGGAATGTCCGCGAGGAGGCTAGCCTGAGGGCAAGGGTCCCGGAAACAGGCTGGCGGGAAAGGTGAAGACAGCAGCAGCCTGGTGTCTGTGCACATCTACTGACAGTCCCTCTCACACTGAACCTGCAACATTTTGCAACACACCTAATATCATGGGCTTTGGTTTGGGGGTGTGGGATTCACACAAAAGGAATAAGTTCCACATTGGATCTGTGCAGAGGAGAGGGACAAGGACAGTTGTGGGAACCGAGAGCCAAGGGAGATTGTGAGCTCAGGGAGTGCAGAAAGGGGACCCAGCAGTGCCCAGGAGAGTCCCTGTGTCCCAAAGGGGACAATGGGCTTCCCACAGAATGTGGGATAAAGGGATGGAGCCATGAAACATCTCTCAGGGATAGGGAGACCTCAGCTGGCACGTGGCCCATCACATACATCAGTGTAGGAAATATCCTTTCATGTTTGCTTATTATCCACAGAAAATAACTGCTGCTTTGGTCTTGCTATTTTTGCTTATACCTGCCCCATCTAACAAAAAGTCAGTTAGAAACAGATACTCCTAGGGAGTAACTGGTACTTTCATTATTTATGGCTTAGTTTCATGATATATGTGGTCTCCTTCCCTTTCTCTTTTTACTGATCTCACCAGTATGTGAAAATTGGTAGGCGATGTAACTGCTTACTCAGTGGTCGATTTTGTGCTTCCCCTCCTCAGAGACAAGTTCCCTTGTGGCCAAAAAGAAATTCCCTCCTGCTCTCCTTCTTTTCCTGTGTTCCTGAGGTCTCTCCTCATCACCGCCTCTGACGAGCCTCACCTCACCCAGCCCTGCCCTCCCAGGACAGCTCTGTGGTTGGGCTTCTCACACACCTCTGCTGACAGTCAGTGTGACATCTCCAAGCTTTCCGCAAAGTTCTAAACCATTGACCAGGCCCCCACCCCTCCCCCTTCCACGCACACCCAAACCTGAATTATTCTGAGAACTGTTGATTCAGATTTCAAACTAGGCACATGAGTAGAGGAGAATTATGCTAAAGACAGTCAGGCTCAATTCTCAAAATTCGAAGGAAAACACCATTGAAGTCGGTTATTGTTGTTCTCACTTTACAGGTTAGGAGACTGAAGCTGCTTTCACCTAGGGGAGGGCAGGAAGAAGAGAGCGCTGAGAAGACCCCGCCAAAGCTCCCTGATGGAGACCCTCGATGCGCCTCCCCTCCTCCCCCGCCCCAGCAGCCGCCGCTTGATCTCTTAGGCAGAGAACAGTCCTCGCCTGATGAAGAACACTGGAGGTTTCGTTAGAACTCAGCTTCTAAAGAAGTTCTTCTAAGAAGTCTTTCTTCTTCCTAGAGGACTCCCAGCAGAGTTCACACATAATGGCTACTCTGAAAAGGGCTCAGTGAATGGGCCAGGTCAACCGAGACTAGCCAGGCTGCTACCAGAGCCTGCTGGTAGATGTGGGTGCCTAGGAGACACAGGCAGGGAGGCCCTTCACCACCGCTGTGGAACCTGGGTTCAGGCTCCTCACCTGGGGGCAAACTAGCCCAAGGAAGATGTGGTCAGCCAGTCAGCTCATTCCCAGCCAGCCTTTGGGCTTCCATTAGGCACCTTGCTTAATGTCATTGGTACCTGATAGTGAGCAAAGCACAAAGCCACTTTGTGACCAGTGGAGCATGTCTGCACTTTTAAGTAATTTACAGGGATTTTAGGTCCAGAGACGGGGTGTATATAGTACAGGGCAGAAGTGACCAATTTGGTATTGGGGGCATTGTCTGAGTCCCCTACTTGCATGACCTTAAGCAAGTTGCCCTTCCTCTTTGATTGTGTTTTCAGATCTGTAAAAAAGGGACCAAGCTCTCCATCTCACGGAGTAACTGTGAGGATTACGTCAGGTCATAGAAAGCGTCTGGGAGCTTCAAAACATGCATTAAGTCATTTCATCTGTCAAGAGCTGAAGCAACAGGGCTCAGACCTCAGGCCCCATCAGTGGCACAACTGGGAAGTTTGCCTTCAGCTTCCCTTTTCTGAAAATGTGTTCCCACTCAGTGGTTTCTTCTGCCCACCTCAAGCACCATGCTTCTGGATGTCTTGCTTTCTGCACTGGCTGTCCAGAAAACGTCAGTAGAAAGTGCTCCCATGTTCCACCAGAGTAGGAAGAGTCCTGCTTCTCAAGGTGGAGTGTCTTTCTGAGTAGGTGTGTCAGTCATTGGATAATCAAGGTATGTTTTCCCAGAGTACAATTTTTACTCCATGATAAATCATTTTAAGCATTGTTTTCATGTTTTAAAACACCTGGACACGTCAGGAAATAAAATGCAGAGCTCATTATAATTTTAAAAGATAAAAAAAAGAAACCTTGAAGAAATTTTCTCTCTTAAAACACACAGGCATTGTCAAATGAGTTTCCCAAGTTCTGAAGATGTTTAATTTCTGGTCCAACCTCCCTTATTTGCTCAGGAAGGAGACTGAGGCCCAGAGAAATGAGGGGAGTGCCCACCTCCTCTGTCTCCTCCCACGAGGAAGAGCCACATGAGTAGAGATCTGTCTGCTCCAGTGCATCCCCGTCACCTAGACGTGTGTCTGGTAACAACAGTTTGCACTCAATAAATATTTATCGAACAATTCAAGTAATTCTAAGGGGCAAGAGAACTAAGAAAGCCTCTGAGTTTCCGCAGAGGATATCCATATTAACTTAAGGGTGCTATGTGACACTTCCCAGGAGCAGGTCAGAAGGGGTTTCTGCCCCTGTAAAATAAGACGGGCCTTTTCCTTGGGTAAAACTGACCCAGTCATTTGTCTTATTCCCTAAGGACCCTTCTCAGAGCAGGAAATGCACTAAAATATTCACAGAGATCATTTCTCCCAGTGAGGTTATAATGAGCTTGTATCACTTACAAAATAAGAGTCAAGGACATTATAGCACTTTTTGTGCATCAGCAAAAGCAAGTCCAGCCCAAATGGCGTGTTTACCTGTGTTTCTTTATTGTGAGCGAGGCCTCTATCTGCGTTTACCTGGTGGAAGGGTGCGGCCAGAGGCGTGCTGGCTGGTTCTGAGGGGCCCAGCCAGCCTGGTGACCGGCTGGCACACGGGGCTTTAAAGGTGTCCCCAGCCCTCCAAGATCTGGATAGCAAGAAAACCACTGTGACACACAGCGAAGTGGTGAGAGCTATACCAGCAATGTCCCCGCTCCACAGGGCAGCCCACGCACCTGCCCTTCCCTGCGGAGCTCTGCGTTCTCTGCAGATGCTTCTGTTCACTGGACTCAAGATTACGTCTGTGCAGAGGAAGGAACAGAAGGCGGGCGGGTTTTTTAGGAAGATAACTGTCTTTGCTTAGGGTAAGGCCAGCCTAGCCGGCTTGGGGTGCAGGAACTGTTGGCTGCTTTGCAGAAGTGGTTCAGAGGGTCTTCGGAAAAGGGAAGAAGGCAGAGAAGGCACAGAGCAACATAGCAAGAGACTGAAGTTTGGAGCAAAAGGGGGGTCTGTGGGAAACTCCTGGACTGGGTTTACTGAGGGACTTCCAAAAATAGGGCTGTCTGAAAAAAAATAGTGCTTTCTACGATTTCATTTTCCACCCTGTCCCTCTAACCATCCCTAAAGGCTTCTGCACACATAAATGTCCTCTGTGGGAGATTTCAGGAGACGGGAACAGGAGCTGAGCGCCCAGGCAGCCACGGGGGTGAAGAGCGAGGGCGTCTCAGCAGAAGAAGGGACTTCTGCACACAGAACTTCCCAAAGAGTTCCTGGGCGGGAAAAATGCTGATTTTCCCCATTGTTGAAGGGTTGAGTCAAATTTTATTTAAATTTCAAAGGACAGTTGTGACTCTAGCTGATAGTTGACTTCCATTTCCAGGTATATTCCTCAGCATAAGAAGAGTTTAAATTCTGTGGAAATTCTAGAACTTCCCTTTTATATTTAAACACGATTCCTTTGCTTCCATACCCTGGCATCCTTCAGAGGAGCCAGTAAATTTAAGCACTGGCTTAATTAAGCTTAGAATTTAAGTTTATTTTTCATTCTGTGCTCAGGGAACTACTTGGGTGAACAAGTATTTATTCCATATTTACCTTATGCTCATACCTATAGAAAAATAAACATCACTGTCCTTAATGATCCTGTAACCTAATTGAGGATATGGGATGAAACAAATGCAAGATTCGGCAACACTTATATAAGTGTCAAGTGCTAATTTGTGCAGGTTGGGGAGATGCTAAGCAGGCTAGGGTCTAAGGAAGGAAAGATCCTGGTAGACTTGAGGGACCTGGGAAATTTCAGTGAGGCGGTGGGGCTTGAGGAAGTTTCAGGATTGACTGTTGGTGGAGAGATCCTTGGAGACCAGGACCTCTCAGCCTCAGATCTGTCGACGTTTGGGGCCTGAAGGTTCTGTGCTGTGGGGTCGTCCTGTGCGCTGTAGGGTATGAAGCAGCACCCCTGCCCTCTACCCTTTAGATGCCAGCAGCTCCCATTCCGCAGCTGTGACAACCAAAAATGCCTCCAGGCACTGCTACGTGTGCCCTGGGGCACAACTGTCCCAGCCAAGAACCACATGTTGAGTAAAGGGAGCAGCATACGAGCTGGAGGGAGGAAGAAAGTTGATGGGTGGAGGTGAGACCTTGTGTAGATATCCCCATAGGCTTCTGGCCAGACCGCACAGCAAATGTGGCCTCACCGTCCCAGAAGACAGTATGTGGCACTGCTGGTGGCTGTTCTGCTCAGAAAGCTGCTGTAGAGTGCTGGTCACTTCTGAGCATGACACACTTCTCTCTGGTATCAACAGCCCGATTATACCCTGGGGAGTAGGAAATACATACGGATGGGCAGAGGCATAGCCAGTTAGTAAAGCGCCACGAGTGCCAAGCCACAGAGGCTCTGCTCTGCTTGGTAGCACTTTTCTGATATAGATTCTTGACATACTTTGGGAAGATTAATTTGACGGTAACATTCTCAGTTGGGCGCAAGGATGAAGCAGGGCTTTCTAACCTGGAGATTATGGGTAGGCTTCAGGAGGCCTATGAGTCCCTAAATAAACCCATCATTTTGTGGGTTTATTCATCTTTTGGAGGAGGGATTCCATAGCTTACATCAGACCCCCACAAAGTTGAGAACTCTTGGGTTCAGCTGGGGTCAAAACATGAAACAAGGACATCAGTGAGTATTCTAGTGGAATAATCCCTCCCTCCCTCCCTTTCTAGAAGCAGATAACCCTTCCACATGAGCACCCAGATGCCAGGTCCTGGAGCTGCGGGAAGGATGGAGCTCAGGTTAGAGACATTTCATGAAGTGAACTATAGTGAATCCAGAGGCTCAGAGAATAATGGAAAATCCTGGAGGTGGCATCTGAGCCCTGCCTTGCCCGTAGACATTGCTGGTCAGAAAACATAGGAGGAAAAGGGGAGTCTGGACTTGCTGGTGGCTGAGGAAATGAGAGAGAAACACAAATGTAAAAGAGCTGCAGAGAAGGTAGCCTCTCATCGGTACGATGACCTAGTGGCTAGTCGCACAGGAGAGAGGAAGGCTCAGGGGGCAACGAGTGAGAGATTATGCCAGAGGTCCAAGCCAGGAAGACTGGAGACTGGAGGCAGTAGTGAGTGCGTTTCGAGTGGGAAGACCGAGTTTTGTGTTTAGACACATTGAATTTGAGGCAATGAGAGGGTGTTCTATTTCAGAAAATTCCTTCAGGGCAACGGGGGATACATGACCAATGCTGGGCAGGTGGCAGGAGGAGAGGTGGGCAGTGAGGGCCACACCACTGCTTCCTCCGGGTGCTTGTTTTCATGGGCTTTGCAGAACACAGAGATGTTTTGTGGATGAAAACAACAATCTCACAACATCAACATTGAACTTCTGACTCTAGACTTGAATGTTTATTAGCCCCTTCTTCCTGGAGTGGTGACTGGACGGGGTGTCAGGGCTTTCGGGTGGGGGTGGGGCCAGTACCCGGTCTGTCTGAAACAACTTCTGGGGCAAGCCCCAAACTGTGTTAACAGTCAGGCCGTTGAAGCCAGGAGGTGGTGGAGCTGTGAAAGCCTTTCCGGGACTGCGCTTCCTCCCATCGGGTTCAAGTTTGGCCACTCCTGCGACTGCCTGGTGAGAGACGGCATCACGGGGTCTGGGCTCTGACAACAACTAAATCAGAGGTGTTCCCCAATGGCCAGTCCGTTGTAAGTGCTGTTCATCTGGTCCGTCTCCAGCTGGGTCAAGCAGCATGTGCTAGGCACACAGTGGGTGACAGGTATTGTGCCCCCCGTGGAAGATACACAGAGGTAAGGCCACCCTCAGGAAACTCACAGCAGTTGCAGAGGAGTCCATGGCAGAGGTGACCACCAAGAGTGCCAGGTGGCTGGGCAGGGAAGGCTTTCAGAGGATGTGACCAGAAGCTTGAGGCTGTTAGATCAAGGGAGTAGTAAAGAAGGTCAATTCAGACAGAAGGAACTTCAAGAGTCACATATGCTTTGAAAACAAGAGACAGCTTAGCAGTAGAGATGAAGGAGGAAGGGAGATGTGATGCATATCAGGGAAGAGTTACAAAGCAAACATTCACGTAAGAAGGAGTGATATCCAAAAGGCTCCACAACTGGTAAGCAAGGGAACTAACCATCAGAATCGTGGTCCAATCAGAAGGATGAGGGCTATGGACATGGAGAAGAACTCTTCCAGAGCTCGCTCGGGGATGTAGCCAGGGAGGCGCAGAAAACAGAATGGGCGCTGTTCACCTCGAATACTTCAAATTTAAATAATGTTTGAACTGATAGTTTCTGTTGCAGAGTGTACATTCAATCAATATTTGTTTAATTAACGTGAAATTATGGAAACATGCTTATATATTGGCTGAATTTTATTTTTATGGGTTGGTTTGTCAATTCAGAACCTACTTGGAAAGGTAGGCGGAGCCCAAGGGGACAAAGACATGGGTGGGCAGGGAGCCTTGGGCAAGTGAGTTAACCTCCCTGTCCCATGGTTTCCTCATTTGTATAGGGGAATAACAAAATCCACCCTAAGGCTGTTGTGAGAATTAGACACGTGTGTAAAGCCTCATCAGAGAGAAGGTGCCCCAGAATAATAATAAAAACATTAAATTTGATTTAATTTGTATCTTTCTGTTAGACCTTTCATATCAATTTCAATTCACCCAGGGACACATACAAAAAAGCAAACACAAAATTTGGTTCATTAGGTACGTCATACCTCAAGGTCTCCTGTGCCTGATAACACACACGGAGAACGGTGCTGAGGGAAAGGGCAGAGTGAGTGAGCCACGCCAGCTGCCAGGCCTTCCGATTCTTCAGAAGGAACTGCACATTCAGCTTCATATGTGGCAACTCGTTCTCATTTTTTTAGTGGGTAGGGTGAGTGCAGGTAAAGCGCCTCCCTGGGGCTGCAGCATGTTCACTGACATGTGGAAGATTCCTCCCAGATGTATTAGAATGTAAATACGCACATGAAATGAAGGCGCATTCTCTTTCTCCACTGCACGCTTCCTAATGCACCATATGGCTGTAGCATGATTTATCTTGCTATTTCCTGTTGGTGGAAGACTAAGTTGTTCTCAATTTTCGCTCGTGTGTAGCCGCAGTAACCATGTCTGTACATGCTTTTGCAAACTCTTGTGAGTGTATCCATGCAGTAAATTCCTAAAACATGGATTGCTGAGTGAAGGCATGTGCATAGTCCACATTGTGACAGATATTCCTAGTTGTCCTCTAGAACGTGGCACACATTCACACTCGTATGAATAATTATGAGGGCTGGTGACTCTCAAAACTTGCTGTCCATGAGAGTCACCGGGAGCTTGTTAGGAAAAGCTCACAGGCCCAACCCCACCTGCCCAGGGATTGGATCGTTAGGTCTGAGGTGGGCTCCATACATATTTTTGTCAGTTTTTTTTCAATTTCCACACAGTTAAGTTTGAGTCTTGGGGAGGTGGCATGTACAGTTCTATGAATTGTACACAGGTAGTAGATTTGCGTGACCAGCACAACTGGGTTACAGAAGCGTTCCAACACCCCAGCAAGCTCCCTCATGCTATGGAGCTGTACTCACAGCCTCCCCACTGCAAAGCCCTGCTGAGCACTAGTCTTTTCTCTGCCACTATCAATTTTTTTCCTTTTGAGTCTGGAATCACACAGTATGTAACCTTTTGAGACTGTCTTCTTTCATTTGGAGTAATGCCATTGAGACTCACCCAAGTTGTTGCCTATCGATAGCTCGTTCCTTTTCATTGCTGAGTAGTGTTCCCTAGTAGTGTCCCCTGACACAGTTTGTCAGCTCAGCACTCGAAGGAAATCTGGGTTGTTTCCAGGTTTCGGTGATTTGCCTTTTAATAAACCCATCAAATGATTCTCATGCAGACGGTCCTCAGATCATGCTTAGAAAACAATGCCCTACGTTCTCCACAAAAGTGGATATTAGCAATCTTTTTAATTTTTGCTCACCCAATAACTGGAAATGCTATCTTTTTTTTTTTTTTTTTTTTTTTTTTTTTTTTTGCGGTACGCGGGCCTCTCACTGTTGTGTCCTCTCCCGTTGCGGAGCACAGGCTCTGGACGCGCAGGCTCAGTGGCCATGGCTCACGGGCACAGCCGCTCCGTGGCATGTGGGATCCTCCCGGACCGGGGCACGAACCCGTGTCCCCTGCATCGGTAGGCAGGCTCTCAACCACTGCGCCACCAGGGAAGCCCGGAAATGCTATCTTGTCAGATATGTGTATTCCTGATCTTCAGGGGCTTGAAAATCTTTTAAAATACTTATTAGCCATTTATAATTCTTATGTGAATTGGCTACTCATATCCTTTGTCATTTAAAAAAATTGAGTTGTTTTTGTTTTTCATATTGACTTTTAGGAGCTTCTTCTGTTAAGGATTTTAGCCTTTGTTGATTTTTTTTTTTTTTTTTTTTTTTTTTTTGCAGTCTGCCATTTTTCTGCTGTGTTTGATCTGTTGAGGAATAATCAGTGACTGGAATTCCTATAGTTCCTAGAACCATGACGCTCAGATGGGGTTCCAACAAAGGATTGGGAATAGCATGATCTATCTGGATGACTAATGGATCATTTTGAAACATACTGCTTCAGTCTTCCTTGCTATTGAATTACCTACTTTCTCCTGCTAGTCTGACAAGCTATTTAACAATGAACTAAATCTAAAAAGCAGAACTTACTTTCAGCTGTATTCATTTTGGTTCTATGTATTACACAGTCCTTTACCTTTGGTTATTACAGCTGTTTTCCTGTGGTGGGTGTAGCTGAAGATCATTTTCATTGTTTATGAATCTGAAAATCGAGACATTCAAAAGCCACGTATAGACATATTCTAACATTAGACTGGACTGGAAGATTTATCCTATTGAGTCACACTTTTTTTAAAAAACAGAACTCTAATCAGCTGTTAAAATAACTTTCAGCCTGGGAGAAGTAATTCTCATTTATCTAGCACATCAGTGCATTTTGCAAATAATGGAACATTCTTTCAATTCATGAAAAATAATGAATTCTTTTAAATTTTAATGCATTTTTTGGCATTCTTTCTAAAGTGCATTGAATATTCTTTTGTTTCTCAGAGGGAACTAAACACAGTTTAATTGTTTTTCCTATGGCTTGAGAGATTTTCTAGCAGGAACATTCATTTTAGCAGGTCTCTTACCTAAATGAGTTCACCTCTGGCTGCTAGTACATTTTCTCTTTCTCATGCCACCACCAGTTGACACTGAGTATTCTGGATACTTCTCCTCTCCCTTCCTTATTAGCTGTTGCTTCCCTAGAAATTCCTGCTACATGGGGTGCTGGGGTTCCCAGTGGCTCCAGATGCCACTCTGTGCCTGGCTTTCTGGCCTCTAGCCCCTGAGTTTGGACATTCTGGGAGTAGGCAGTGGGGACCTAGCTCCCTATCCCTAGGCTAGGGTGACTCTTCCTCTTTCAGTGGCTGCTTTTCTTTGGGAAAGGATATCTACCTCCATTCATTGTTTCATGTGCTCAGAATACATTTACTGTCTACCATGTGCCATTCAGTAGGTGCTGGGGATACAAGGGGGTCTGACCCTGCCCTCAGTGGTTTCGTAAAGAATAGATGCAGCAAATTGAGGAGAATGTCCTTAACGTGTTCTGGTGACAAATCAGCTCTCTTCTGGCCTTACTGAGGCAAGTACTAACCCTCACTGCATCCTTTCATATGAAACATTCCCAATCCATATTTCTACCTGTTTTGGATTCCAGTGGTCTGTGTGGGAAATCAAGCAAAAGCACTGGTCCTAAGGGCGATTCAATCTCCACCAAATGGGCCTGGGCTCTGGACCAGACCAGTGGTTTGGGGAGAGTTGCAAACTATGGGCTTATTTTAGTATTACCATATGGCTTTCACGTGTTTAAAAAAAAGCAAAACAAAACAGTGGCTCTAGAATTGTTTTCTGTTATGTCTACTGCAATTTATAAATATTGCAGTTGTATTATGGAGGTCATTTACTCTTAGGGGCTGATCTGAAAATAGAATTTTTATTTATACCATCATATCTAAAAGAAATTACTCAGTGTTCCCAACATCTAGCTTACTGTTATATATAGAATATCACATTAGAAAATCAGGTAACATTTGAAGTGTGTTGTACTTTGTTTGAGGAGCCATGAAATTGTAAGCCTGGTTGCTTGAATAGTAAAATGTCTTAAGACTATTCTGCCTTTTGAGTTCCTGTGCCTGACATTACAAAATAGTTTATATAATTCTTCACTTTCAGCTGTCTCTTTTTTAAATGCAGAGACTCCATCTCTGGCAGCATTATTTCTGCTTGAAATATCTGCTGTTAACTAGTTTTTGTCTAGTAAGCAGGAGTGTTATGCTTCTTTCAACCGGACGAAGGTGGAGCTCACTTACGTAGGGTGCATAAACCCTGTTGCATCTGTTTTTCTGTTTAGAGAGCTTTTGTTATTTACCCCTAAATTTGCAACTAAATTTCAGATAGTTGAAACTGAAACCTAAATCCCTGAAGGTTTTATTTATTTATTTTTTTAGGAGGTGGTTCCGATGCATTTTATTAACAGTTTCCAACTTATATTTGAATGGATATAAGTTGTCTGTGTGATGTCATTCCATTTAAAAAATTTTTAAACTTTCTCTTTTTTAATAGATTAACTTTAGGTGTTGCTTTATGACTCTCTACCTGAAGGCAGAGAAAGATACTCCTCCCCTCTTGGACTAGGAGGGTGTAGAGTTCACCTTCTGAGTGTATTTTGCCTTCTTCTCGAATCATATCACCTTTTATCCTAACCAAGTTGTAAATTCTCTTTAAGCAAGAATTCACGGTACCTGCCACATTCAGCCCTTAATAAACTTCTACCGAGGTGAACAAAAAGCAAGTATCTCTAGATTGCTGCCCGATAGTGCCTGATAATGTGGGTTCCTTGAAGGGCAGCCCTAAGGGATATGCCAAGATTGTAATGGGAGTCCTGTATGGGTTTCAACTTTTAAAAAGCCCAGTAGGAGCCTGACTTCAAGTTACTATGCCTGTCGTAAAATGACCCCAAAGCTTACTTTCTTTGCTTTCGCCTAGGACCCTTTATCAATTTTTCTCTATCTGAGAAAGGAAGCAAACTGGCAGCTACAGAATGGCACAGACCCACAGTCTACAAGGGAGGAGTGTGCCTGCTTGGGCACCTGAGGTGAGTGGGTGACAGCATCGTCACAGATGGGCTGAATCACATTACCAAAGGGCTGAATGTGGTTGGCCTGTGCTGGACACCTGACAGAAGGGACACACATGTGTGGCCCTAATGAGCAAATGCAGATGGCTTGGAAGACAAATCCTGCCATGCTGGAAGTCCCTGGCCAGGAGGGGAGGGGCTGCAAGGATTGTGCCAAATCTCCGTTGTTGTTGATGTACTTAGTGAGCAACCTGTGGGGTTTTACAAGGAGTAGAGAGAAATCAAAGGAGTGTTCATTACCTTGTTCCTCTCATGACTGAGAGGAAACTGCCTAAACTGAAGGCTGATGTTTGGGGTGTGTGACACCCGGGTACATGACTTCAATAAAGCACTCAAACTGAACTACAGGATCAACAAATCAGTACCGTGTCATCCTATTCATCCAGCCACCCATCCAGACACTCATCCATCCATCTGCCCATCCATGCATCCAGCCACCCATCCAGCCACTCATCCATCCACTCATCCATCCATCCATCCATCTATCTATCCATCCATCCATCTATCCATCCATCCATCTATCCATCCACCCATCCACCCACCCATCTACCCATCCATCCACCCATCCAACCACTCATCCATCCACTCATCCATCCATCTGCCCATCCATCTATCCATCCATCCTACACAGTTTTAATTTCATACCCATCAGATGCCAGCACTTTGTTTGATGCTTGGAATACAGAGGTGAAAAAAACAGATGTGGTCCAGCCTCTGCTCCTATGGAGTGGGTCTTACATTCACATGGAGAAACTGAGACAGAGAATAGAATCTACTCTATACACCAAGTGATGCCTGAGGACCTCACAGAGGAGTAGAACTGGTCTGACTCAACCCCAGCAGCTCATGGTTGTAAGAGGCTAAATATACCTGTGTCCCCTGGACTTGGGCCAAAGCACTCCCTCCCCCAGAGGCCTCTCCTCCAGAAGGAAGTCATATGACCATTTCCTACAATGAATTCATCACTATCAACCAACCCACACCCAGGACATGATTTTTACATGTGATCACAAACTTAAAGGGTAGAATTCAAAATGTCTTGGTTTATTACAATTTATGTGGCTTGGGATTTTTTTAAGATCTTAACAGGCATAGACACAGACACTGCAGAGTGTTGTGGTCTGGAAAACACAA
The DNA here is from genome assembly GCF_949987515.2 of Delphinus delphis. Taxonomy (NCBI): domain Eukaryota; kingdom Metazoa; phylum Chordata; class Mammalia; order Artiodactyla; family Delphinidae; genus Delphinus; species Delphinus delphis. Next base: position 61,676 of record NC_082692.2, on the reverse strand, counting down.
GCAGTTGACCCAGAGGAAAAAGGCCAAATACTCTCAGTGTCAGTTACTGACATTGAGCAAGTCATCTGCGTGCCCCCACAGCTACAGCAGGTAACTTATGGAGAACACCTCTCTTTTCAGGTATTTTAATTTCAGGATTCTTTGTGTGGTACATGATTTTCCAGCACAGTTCTGAGTTTTGTCACTGGAAAAGGTTTGTGTTCTTCATTCTGAGGCCACCCTACAGGATGGATGAGCTGGGCCACCAAGTGTGTTTCTGGATTCCACTGTAGGAGCCCAAGTTCTTAACGAATTGCCTGCTTCATAGCTTTCCTCTGTCCTAGAACCAGAGGATGGCCTTCAATGAAGAGGCAAGAGGAGCCTTCTAGTAAAATGGAAAAATGTTAATTATATAATGTTAAGTGACAAAAAACTGGTTACAAACATAGTATATACAGTCTGATATGATTTTATATGAATAGAATACTACAAAGACATATACCAAAATGTTGAAAGTTGGTATATCTTCTTCATGAAGTTTTATAGTTTATGTTTTATTCCTAGGTCTATGATCCATTCTGGGTTAGCTTTGGCATTGGGTATGAGATATGGGTCGAGGCTCATCTTTTTGTATATGGATGTAAATTATCGCAACACTGTGTGCTGAAAAGACTCTTCTTTCTCCATCAACTGTTTATGCACCTTTGTCAATTGTCAACTGACTATATTTGTATAGTTCTACTTCTGGATGGACTCTCTATTCTAATCCATTGATCTCCTTATCTATCTTTAGATCAACACCACACTATCTTAATTACTGTAGCTTTATAGTAATTCTTGGAATCAGATAGTGGGAGTCCTCCATCTTTATTGTTCTCATCTATTTATTTTAGTTTTGCTAAATTATTTCAGATATTAGGTATTTACAGACATCATGACTTTTCTTATATTTTATTATGTAATGACATCACAAGCTACTATAACCCTTAACAACGTTAATTCCTCTAGTTCTTGGTTCCACCTTCATATTTTCTAGGAGCTATTACCTTTTAGTCCTTTTTGTTTCTTTCTCCCATTAAGATCCCTACCTCCCTTCTAGAAGAAAACAGTGCTACAAAGCAGTCACCTGCCATTACCCATCACAACTCTTCCTATTGCTTCTCATCACATGATACTGCATCCCAGAAAGCCTCAGCTAAGCATCTACCCCAGAGAGTACAGAAGGAGAGTGTGATTTCTGATACATACGCGTCTTAATTCCACCACGACAGAGTAACTGGGCCATCCCAGAAATCCTCAGCTAAGCATCTACCCCAGAGAGTACGGAAGGAGAGTGTGATTTCTGGTAACATACGCGTCTTAATTCCACCACAACAGAGTAACTGGGCCACCTTCTCGTTGCTGATATTTTGTTCTTGCATGAAATTCAATGCATTAATTCTTTAGCAATCAAATCCCAGTTTTATCTCTGAACTGCTTTGTGGTCCTAAACACACTCTTTCAACATCCAAATAAACTTCTTAAGAGAATTGTACTTCCCTTGAATCCTGGCTTCAGATTAATAACCACAAAATGTACCTCATAGATGTCAAATGACAAATACCCATTAATGTGACTGTGGTTTCAGAAAAAAAAAAAAGCAACAGTGTAATTAATCACAGTCTATTTCTGGCATCACGGTAAGTCACATAGGACAAGCACATAGAACTAGGTCCTTAAAAAAGGTCAAGAAAAACCACATATCCAGAATAAAAGAATGATCAGAAGTGTGCTGAATCATGTTGCAGTTAAAAGAGGGACTGGGGAAAATTTTTCGGTCTTGTTAATATGCTCAAAAGTTTAAATATGAAAAAAGGAAACAAAGAGGAGAGAGAGGAAGGAAAACCAAGCAGATGTGCGTTAAGGAAGTTACTTTTTGAAACGTGCAAGGTGTCCCTCTGAGAGGTAGCCGATCTGGAAGACTAGGCACAACGTTCTAGGGAAATCATGCCCCTCTTGTGTGAAGGAGTCATTCGTCAGTGGGAATGTCCCCACGGCGCTCCACTTCTTAAAAATTCAGAAGGTAGAAAGTACAGACAAAATTGTGTAATCCTTTCACCCCCAGAGCTACCTCAGGCAATAATTTGACTTAGGAATCATGTCCTGCAGTAATTGTGATTTAGTCCCAATAATAGTAGGTGACATTTGTAGAATATTTACTATGTCCCTGGCACCTAAGCATAATACATGTATTAATTCATTTAATTCACACACTAACACCCCTTAAATGTGGATAATAGTAGTAACAGTATCCACATTTAAGGGCTGTTAGTGTGGGGATTAAATGAATTAATACTAGAGAGTCACTGTCCCTGACAAACCAAAAAAATGTGACAAACCTGGTACCAGTTGATTTTAGGACCACAGCGGTTTGCAAGGGAGAACTGGCTGGAGGAGATGAGTCAGAGGGCAGAGGTCACCTGAATATGAAGGTGCAGACTAGGGGTGGACATGGAGAGAAACAGCAAAACTTGGCTAAAGATTGGGGTTAGGGAGCAAGGGAGGGAACACTGAAAGCCAAGTCTGAGATTTCTAGCTTGGGCACTGTTGTGGGTTGAACTGTGTTCCCCTCAAATTCATGTGTTAAAGTCTTAATGTCCAGAACCTCAAAATATAAACTTATTTGGAGACAGAATCTTTACAGAGGTTACCCAGTTAAAATGAAGTCACTAGGGTTGGCCCTTGTTCAACATGACTGCAGTCCTCCTAAAAAAGGGAGATTTGGAGACAGACAGGCACACAAGGCGGATCCATGCGAAGGTGAAGGCAAGGACCAGGTATACCGACGACTGCCAGCCAGCCACAAGGAGCGCTCCCAATGAGCCAGCCCTGCTGATGACTTGATCTCACACTTCTGGCCTCTAGAGCTGTGAGAGAATAAATTTCTGCCTTTTTTCCTTTAAAAAAAGCAGAAAAAAAGAGCTATGTTCTGAAGTAACAAGAATTCACAGACAAGCCTCAAAGACTTGTTTTTTCTTCAAAAGAAACATAAAAACAAAAAACCACCTTCAGAGCTATGGCCAAGCCAATGCGAGAATCAACATTCAAACGAGAAAGAAAGGAACCTCCCCATGAGGACCCTTGTGTTAAATTTTATGGAAAGATCTAGAATTGTTACCTACACTCAGTACTATTAGCAGACTCCAGTTTCATTTCTTTTTAAAAAAATATTTATTTATTTACTTATTTATTTGGTTGCGTTGGGTCTTAGCTGCAGCAGGCGGGCTGCTGTGCTCCTTAGTTGTGGCATGCAAACTCTTAGTTGCATCATGCATGTGGGATGTAGTTCCCTGACCAGGGATCGAACCCAGGCCCCCTGCATTGGGAGCACCGAGTCTTCCCCACTGTGCCACCTGGAAATCCAGTTTCATTTCTTACATTAATAAGGGAAAAGCTACAAAGTTGCTCAGGAAGAAACATCCAGATTTATAGGATAACTGACAATACATATAGAATGATTTGGAGTTGGGGACAACTCTGATTAAAACAAAAATGTTTTGCAAACGAGGAGTTGGACAAACATCAAAGAGGGTGCCTTACAACCTACCGAATGGGAGAAGATATTTACAAATGATACATCAAATGAGGGGTTAATATCCAAAATATACAAAGAACTGATACAACTCAGCATCAAAAAAAAAAAAAAAAATCCAACTAAAAAGTGTGCAGAGAATCTGAACAGACATTTTTCCAAAGAGGACATACAGATGGCAAATGGGCACATGAAAAGATGCTCAACATCACTAATCATCAGGGAAATGCAAGTCAGAAGTACAATGAGATATCATCTCACACCTGTCAGAAAGGCTGTTATCAAAAAGATAACAAATAACAAGTGTTGGCCAGGATGTGGAGAAAAGGGAACCCTCAGGCCCTATTGGTGGGATTGTAAATTGGTGCAGCCACTATGGAAAAACATACGGAGTTTCCTCAAAATTAAAGACAGAACTACCATATGATCCAGCAATTCCACATCTGGGTATTTACCTGAAAAAAACCCCCAAACTCTAATTCAAAAAGGTTATGGGTCCTGATGTTCTCGGCAGCACTATTTACAACAGCCAAGATATGGAAGTCACCCAAGTGTCCATTAATAGATGAGTGGATAAAGAAGACGTGAGATGCATATAGGTATTTTATATATATATATATATATATATATATATATATATATATATATATATATTTGTATATATAACATGGAATATTACTTAGCCATAACAAAGAATGGAATCTTGCCATTGGGGACACACATAGATGGAAGACTTAGACAGTAATACGCTAAGTGAAATAAGTCAGACAGAGAAAGACAAATATTGTATGATTTTTCTTATATGTGGAATCTAAAAAAACTAAATAAACAAAACAGAAACAGACTCAGAGAACAGACAACAAACTAGTGGTTGCTGGGGAGCTGTGCTAAATGGGTACAGGGGATTAATAGGTACAAACTTCCAGTTATAATAAAAACAACTCATAAGGATATAATGTACAGCATAGAGAATATAATCAATAATATTGTAATAACTTTGTATGATAACAGATGATAAATAGGCTTGTAGTGGTGATAATTTCATAATGCATAAAAATATCAATCACTACGTTGCATACCTGAAGCTAATAAAATATTTTAAGTCAATTATACTTCAATCAGAAAAAGTGATATAAAAATCTTAAAAAAAAAAAATAAGAGATGTCGCAAAGCTTGTTCCTTTCCCACAGTCATCTGGCTCCCTCTAGAGGACCCTTGGCCACTCAAAAGTAATGGAGAAACTTGTTACGGCTTCACCCACATTAACTGACCTATCTTTGTGTCAAGTCCTGCCCAGAGCTGTGGGGAAAAGTAGTCACTGAACATGGTCTGTGGGCTGAAATTCAGATGAAGCTTTCAGAACAGGTGTCACCTCCTTTGTAAAGCTTTCCTGGGTCTCCCCACATGGTTTATCACTTGCTCATGTGTGTTGATGTGTTGTGGCATGGAATATATAATAATTTGTACATGTCTGTCTTTCCCTCTAGACAATAAACCACTTGAGTATATCCTTCCTTCCTTGTTCATTGCGTCTTCTTGGCACCTAGGCACAGTGCCTGGCACATAGGAAGTAAGTGTTCAATAAATCAATGTTCATTCACTTAATAAATGATGACATGCTAGCGAATTCGTTCAGTCTCCTGAACACCACACAGAGATAAAGCATTGGTACTTCCAAGGTCAATATCATGTATATCAGTGGACTTGTTTCTGATCTGGAAGAATGAATATATTTGGGAATATAAGCCTTTTACAACAAAGATAGTTTAAGAGAGTCGAGGCATTAGATTTCCTGGAAGAAATGAAATATTAACTGGAGAGCCAAAATTCCAACTTATATGGTCAAATGCAAGTATCCTTGCAAGTATAAGGACAGATATCAAAACTTTCCTGCCCTGTGGGAAGAAAATATAGGGTAGGAAAATTTTGATATGCAACTTACTGAGAAAGCCAGGAGGGGCCTAGCGTAGTCAAGGGCAGCAGAAAGGAACTGAGGGTAAGGAAGCATCACTTAGTGGGTCTGATGGGGACGGAAAAAGCACAGGCCCTCCAAAGGGAGTCACAAATGTGCGCTGTGAGGAAATGGTGCAACAGATGATGTGTGAGAAGCAGAGTGAAGGACTTCAGAGTCCACCTGACCCAGGCCTGTCGATGATGAGGACGCTCTGAGGAGAGTGTGACTGACTCAGAATCACACAGCTGCAGGGGCTCAGAGCCCCCATCTCCAAATCTTGCCCTCAGATTCGGGAATACCAGTGTGAGAACTCTGACCTCTTTCATGCTGCAACAACCGACCCTGTGGACACGTCCAGGGATTCTGTCTAAAGTTTGTCTGAGGCCATGGGCCAGAGGGAGGCAAATCCGTTAGCAGCCACCAGGCAGGCAGAGTTGGCAAGAGTCACCAGAAGGCTGCAGCGGCTGGACTGTAAGGGCCCTCAGACCATAGGAAGAGGTCAAGGAAGCTGTTTTGGGGTTGGTTATGATACTGGGTCTCGGATTTGGGTTCAGCTCCAACATTGCTTGTGGCTTATCAGCTGGCTGACCTCCACAAAGGAACTCACACCCACTCGCTTCACTCTCTTGTCTCTGAGAAAATGAGCCCAGTGACTGTGCGCTCGGCCTGCAGCTTGACCATTCAGCAGCAGGTTGACTGTGGGCGGGTCAGTTACCACTCTGTCCCACGATTTCTCCAACTGTAAAACTGGGACAATAAAGGTATGTGCTCACAGAATAGATGCGATGGTACACAAGTTTGCACACCTAATGAGCCAAGAAGAGTGTGTGGTGCACAGTAGCTCCTCAGGAAGGTCAGCCTTCGCTCGCTGTTCCTGTCGGCTTTCCTTTAGGGTTGACGATACACAAGGTGGTGTCTGGAAAATGGAGGGTGTGAGCATTTAAATGTGATAGCTTTGGAAACTCACCCAGAAGAGGGCCTGGCGTCTGCTACTCAGTAAATCATGGTGCTTTAATTGTTGCTGAACAATAGGGATATATGATTGCAAAATGTCATTCCAACCTTCAAACCCCATATTTGGGTTTGAATTCATTTTCAGAACTTGCTTCTTAGACACCTCTGCTACTTCAAACCATCGGCCAACAAATGTTTGTTGAAGCTTTTACAAACTTTCAGCATTGGGAAAACAGTTGTGAAAAGGACAGACGCAAATCTTATCTCCTAAAATCCATAGTTTGGTGGGAAAGAGAAATATTAAAGAAATAATTACAAATTGATTTTGTGATAATATTAAAGACTATTGGTCTGAGATTGGATGTTACCCTCCTTATAAGCTGTGCAAATCAACCCGTTACTACTGTTTCATGGATGTTGGCAGAAGACTTGAGACTTCTGGGCCAGAGACAAAGGACTGTATCACTCACAGCACAGCAAGCAGCTTGAGTCAGTTCCCTTTGCCCTCGGTTCCCACGCAGGTGATACAATGGGCTGGACTAGATGCTACACGCACAGTGGTTTGCATCACAGCTGAGGAACACAGTTTAGGGAATCCACTGCTTTTATAGCAAGTAGTAAGCAAGCCTGCTCTTTGTCTGGGGAACATTGTTACATCTCTCAAGGTTACCAGCTATACAAACAACGCTGAGAAATGGCTAAAGGGACAGTCAGGGCCTTGTACCCTGGCATTCCCAGAAAGGTGTTTAAGGGGGCAAGAGGCCCACAGAGGACTACCTCTTCCAACAAAGACATAAAAGACAAAAAATAGTACCCATAATCCTATTTTCTTTGTTCGGTTTTATCTTTCTAGAATCTCTGTTCATATACACTTTTCAGAGTTGTAACCATGGCATATGTTAGGGTTCTGCTTGATCCATTTAACACTGTATCATAAACAGTTCCCATGGTTCTACACAGTTTTCACAAGACCCTGCACACCTCACTGTGCTGCTGGGTCATAATGGTTAGACGTTTAGTTTGTTTCCACTTTTGTCCTTAGCTTGTCTTTTTGAAAAGCAAGGTCAAGCCCTAAGCCCAGTAAGGAGAACACATTGGAGTGGTTGGAGAAGACTCCACACCCATGTTTGCCTTCTAGACCTGCACTTGCCTTTCTCTGCCTCCCATCCTGCCATACCATTTGGCATCTTCATCCCAGGTACACAAGAACTCCTAGAGACTTCAGGTACCCTCTACTCAGAGAAGAAAATATCTGGTTCACTGCATCACACTGTAGCACTAACTTCAACTGCTATCTTGCATCTATGTAGAAGGGTTTCATTCGAAAAGTAAACATCAAGGGTAGAGGCAGTGACACAGCTAGAGAAGAGACTCCTTAATATTGGGCTTAAGTCCTAGTTAGGAGGCTTTAGGGAGGCTTTAGGTGCTTCCCCTGGATCGTGAATGACATGTCCGTGCATGGTGGCCTTTGGGGTCGGTTGAGGTCTTACAGCAAGGCTCCACATCAGTTTTTCCATCTCTGAAATCTACAGTTCTTACCAACATTTTTTTTTTCTCTTAAATAGTTGTCTGCTTTATGTGAGTAAGACTGATTTTTTTTTAGGGTTCTAGCAGAAAACAAGTGATTAGGATATTTTTAAATTACAATATATAAGGAGGGTTTAATAAAGGAGCCTATTTAAAAGTGTGGACAGGGAATAGGGAAACCAGAAAGAAAAGTGAAGTTTACTCCTGCCCTTGTGACAGGGAAGCACTTACCACTTCTAAGTATACTGAGAGCCCAGAACCCAGGAAGAGAGGTGAGCAATGACGGCTGCACAAACACGGCTGGGCCTGAAGGGAAGCTCTTTCCCTCTTCACTTCTGGTCTCCCCCAGGATCCCCGCAGGCTGACCCCAACAGGAAATCAGAGGGCGGGGCCATTGTGTGGCCACTCTGGTCTGTCTTCCACTGCACCAGTCAGGGTGGAGAATGGGTCTGGAAGAATAAAGGAAGACATCTGGCACAAAATTCTTAAGGAAACGGTAAGTTTCTCAAAGGGCAGACCATATTCTAAATGCATACCCTAACGTTATGGAACGCAGAAACGTTTCTCATCTGTAAATGGTGATAATAATAGTATGACTGGAATGAGGCTGAGGTCACTGCAGGAAGACCAGCTCTAAAAAGAGAAAAGATACTAGAAGAGGTTCGCATTGATGGGTAGGTGGCAGAACGTGTGTGGGAGATTTGGAGGTACTTTCCCTACCGGTACTCTCCCTAATTCACCTTGCTTGATGGCGTAGACTCAATTATAGCAGCTGCTGCCTCTGCAGAACCACCGTGGGGGAAAGAGGTCGCAGAGGGCACATGAAGCAGCCTCCTCTGCTTAATCTTTCCCAGTTACCCTTGCCCAGTTCCTCTTAGCTTCAGTTCTTGGAAACACCTTTCTCTCCACTGCTTTGTAATTGCCAATAAGGAGGCTCCGAGCTACACCGAAGGTTGTCCAGAACCTGTTTGCCCAGCCGGCCCTCCAGCTGTGGGCCACCTGGGGAGGAACAAGAAGAAAACAGAGAGCGCTGCTCTCCCCCTCTCTCCGGAGTCTGGGTCCCTGGCTGCCCACTCCTCTTTTTTTTTTTTTTTAATTTTTTTAAATGAAAGCTTATTTATTTATTTATTTTTGCTGTGTTGAGTCTTCGTTTCTGTGCGTGGCTTTCTCTAGTTGCGGCGAGCGGGGGCCACTCTTCATCACGGTGCGCGGGCCTCTCACTATCGCGGCCCCTCTTGTTGCAGAGCACAAGCTCCAGATGCGCAGGCTCAGTAGTTGTGGCTCACGGGCCTAGTTGCTCCGCGGCACGTGGGATCTTCCCAGACCAGGGCTCGGACCCGTGTCCCCTGCATTGGCAGGCAGATTCTCAACCACTGCGCCACCAGGGAAGCCCCCCATCCTCTTTAACTGATTCTTCAGGTGAGAGTGCAGAGGAGGTGAGCTTCAGGCAGCCTCTCCTGGAAGCAGGAAGTTGACTTTGAGAAGGAAACCTGGTGGTTGGTGAGGAGAGATGGTTCCTCCGTCACCAATAGATTCTCTATGCATACCTGTGCCACCAGGAAGGAGTAGGTAAGGCCCAAGTTGGGAGGACAGGCTGGAATCAGTGCTACATCCGTGTCTTGATCAACATTGCTACTGCCTTGTGCCCATTCTATGAATTAAGTGGCTAAGAGATACACACTGTAATTTTCCCTAAATGCAGTTTCAATGGTACCCAATTACAAAAGGCCTGCAGGGGTGAAGGGGAGCAGTGGTAGGATTTCTGAGTCACCAGCATCTGGAAGTAAGGCCAAGGTCCCTCGCCAGTGTCTATGGCCTGCACTTTCTAAAGTTTTAATTGGATGGGATATAGACATCCTCTTCTCTGCCTTTGAGGAAGGCCATCTGTCACTTCCACTGAAGCAAACCTCATTACCTTCCAAGCAGCCTACTCCTCTTCTAACAGTTCTTTTTTTAAGAAAACACTTTATTGAGGTATGATTGACGTACAAACAGCTGTACGTATTTAATGTAAACAACTTGATGAGTTTGGTATAAGTGTACATCCGTGGCTGTCATCAGTCTGTGCCATTACATACATGTTACCTCCAGAAGTGTCCTCTCGCCCTCTTATTAATATTGCTGTTGTTGGAGAATGTTACCTGATATTAGGCTAAATAGTTGAAGCACTGTCTGATGGAATGTTCATGTCCAAATAAACCTCTCTACATCATTAAGAGGATTTAGAAATTTATAAGGTTCTGATATCTTGAATTCAGCCTTGGTTAAAAATTAGGACGAGGTTTGATGCCTCAAACTTCAATAACAGGGACCTTAGAGGGAGCAGTTGCTTTGAGATTGTCAAGTACTTAACTAACCATTAGCCTGTGCTTAGAAAGATAAGTCTAGCAAATATTTACATATCCTTTACAATAAATTTTAAGTTAAATCTATACTTCTTTTGTACGTTGTCATTACAAAATGCGTTTATCAGTTTGTTTAGATAGGGCAAAATCTTTTAGATAATGTTGAAGGGTTTGGGGTTCTTGTTCATTGTTCCACCTTGAGACCATGGATATTTATCACAGGAAATGTATTTGTTAGAGGGTTTTGTTGTAGAGAACTAGGATGCCCACTTCAGGTTGCCATCTGTTTGCCCCCGAGGTTTGGTCTAATCCCCTAACTTTGCAGTGACTAGCCTGTTCATTGTCACCTTGCTGATCTGATGTGATGACCTAAGTGCTGAAGGACTGTATAGACCCTCATGGGGCTATCAATGTAACTAAGGGCTTTCTTCCCAACAAAAGTATTTTATAAATATAATAAAGTAACCATATCATGAAGAACCTAGGGGTAAGACAGGAATAAAGACACAGACCTACTGGAGAACGGACTTGAGGATATGGGGAGGGGGAAGGGTGAGCTGTGACAGGGTGAGAGAGAGTCATGGACATATACACACTAACAAACGTAAGGTAGATAGCTAGTGGGAAGCAGCCACATGGCACAGGGGTATCGGCTCGGTGCTTTGTGACCGCCTAGGGGGGTGGGAGAGGGAGGGTGGGAGGGAGGGAGACGCAAGAGAGAAGAGATATGGGAACATATGTATATGTATAACTGATTCGCTTTGTTACAAAGCAGAAACTAACACACCATTGTAAAGCAATTATACCCCAATAAAGATGTTAAAAATAAATAAATAAATAAAGTAACCATAGTAGATTATCTTTATAAGACAATGTTGAATCTCAATTTTCCTCAACAGACTAGCATATATATAAACTTTAATATCCTTTAAAATTGATCAATTGTTAGTAGAAAAGCCCATATTATTTATTACATCACCTTTGCATTTTTAATTTAGGTCTATATAGATGTACAACATTCAATGTACATTCTCAGGGACTGTTAAATGTTGACCTTTTTCCTAGTAAATATTCCACCTTTGTCTGGAATTTCGTTCATAATATGCTAGAACCACACGATACTTCAGCAGATCATAGCATAATATCTTAAACCATAAATGACTATTTTCTCAATAAAAATAAGTCTAATAAATATTGTGTCTTTGATGTTGAATGACAGTTAGTCTTCCCTCGCCAAAAAAACACAAAAAACAAAACCCTGAAATTTTCCTTTCTGATACCAAGACTGAACTTTGCTGAGATTACTGTTTCACTCACCAAAGGTATCATAAGAATACTCAGGGGAGCTTTTTTTTTCTTAGTGTAGCTTTCATAAAGGAAATGAAAGAAATGTGGAAATTGAAACACAGTTCAGCCAGGTGTCTCAGTACTGTGTATGAATTTGATTGCATTCTAAGCCAGTCGATCACATTATATATTTCATATTTTCTTGTATTTTATTTATGCTAAGAGGCCTCATGCCCTTGCAAAGCAGACTTTTTATATTGACCTACACAGTAAAAATAAATTACAGACCCATTCACCTTTAAAACAGGAGACTGTTTCAAGTACACTAGTCCAAGTACCCAAGTACTTTCTTTTGGCGCACCTTTTGGATTTTTTCTTACTGAAAAGTTGATTTAAAAATAAACTTCTGTAGAACATTTGCCCCATGGCTCCAATTCCTGCTTCTATATGGATCTCTCCCTACAGGGGTCTAATCTGTCACTTATACTCAGATGTAGCACGGTGCCCATCCACAGGCCAGCTGCCTATGAATTTACTGATATCCTCTCACACTCAGCATGTCCAGATGTGAGCACATCTTCTCACAGAAGCTACCTTCTACAGGCCCGTAGCTATCACCCTGGCATTTCTGTGGATATACCTTTCTTTCCCTCACCTGGAATGCTTCCCCATCTATTCCCGTGGAAGATAATCTGCTCCCCATTATTGTTCATGTCCTGGCAGAGCCTGAATGACATCACAGAGGGTATTGGATAGGGGGTTAGGTAGGCTAGATCATGAGTAAGGCCTCTGCCAACTCCTATGTTCTGAGTGCCTAGATCTCCTGATCCCCTGAAATGAGTTGCTCTCCTGACCTCACTGTTAGACCTAAGAAGATCTGTGTCCTCCTCATTCTGCTTCTAACACCGCATAAATGAGCCCTTCTTGTATTTAGCGCCTGTTGTATGTGGAGCTACAGTGAAATTATGTTTGAAATTGAAAACTGAAACAGCATTTGAAAATTGCATAGAAATATTGCTAGTATTTGTGAAGATCGTTGAAGTTTTTAGACACTGAGGAACGTTAGCAGTTGTTTTGCTGTTTTGCTTGCTCACCTCTTTTTAAAAGAGATATTGCTCATTCTAGTCTAGATCGCCCCCATCCTTTCTGTGCTCCTACATGAAATCCTAAGGGACCATGGACATACATGCTCATCTTTCTCATTTCTGGACTTCCAATACATTCATAGTACTGAACAACTTGGTACTCTTTCAGAAATTTTCCCGCTTGAAGATGGGACAATACAATGAAAATCGTGACTTTTCTCTTATATCCCCCAAGTGTCCACTCCCACATCCAGGCAGTGATACTATGGGTTTTTGGATGGCCACTGAGAAACAAAAACTGATTTTTGCCTTTGTAGCAGGAGTATTCCCTAGTTTAGTTAGTTAGTTATTGTCATTCATTCATTCACTTATTCATGCAATAAACATTCATCGAGTGCCTGCTGTGTGACTAATACTGTGCTGAATTTGTCTCCAAGGGCCTTATCATTTAATAATTAAGACATATAAACGTCTTTTTTGTTGCAGTAAAAAAAAAGCGTGCCCAGAGCACAGAGGAAATATAAAAAGGAAGCTGTACATTCTACCTGTGAAAAGAAGAATAGTTTAATGGGAGTATCACAGAAACTTTAGCTGAATCTTGAAAGACATGTGCTTTCAAGAGTGGGCAAATGGGAGGAGAGGATTCCATCAAAGAGGGCAGCTTGAGCAAAGGCACCAAACGCAGAGCCGTAAAGACTTTCCAGTGTGTAGGTGCACGTGTGCAGGCAATGCAGACAGTCAGAGATGAGGCTGGACAGAGGCTGGCAGTTTCAGATCATGGATTCCTTGTGTGATATGCCAAGAGTTAAGATTTTAGCCTGTGAGCAGATGGGATTGGCATGATCAGATTGAGTAAGAATAGAGGAAGAAACAAGGATGATGCAAAAGTATAGAGCTGGGATGAATACGTTTTGGGGAGGCAGGAAGGATAAGTAAGTTTAGAGGGAGAATTATACAGTCTGTCTTGGACAAAGCCAACGTGCCTGTGGGACACAGATGTGGGGATGTCCAGGAGGCAACGACTGGGAGAGAGGTCTGGAGATGAGTTCAAGAGTACATCCTCAAGGGAGGACGAGGCCATGAAGAGGAGGTGCAAAGACTGAAAACAGAAGGAAAGGGAAGAAAAAGACAGGGAAAAGGAAGGGAGAAAAGAGGAGAAAAACAAGGAGAGAAATAGGACAGAAATGAGGAACATTGTCATTTAAGAAACTGTTAGAGAAAAGGGGTAATAGGAAGGAAAGACCAGAGATGAAGGAGAAGTAAGGAATGTATGACCAACAGCAAGTAAATCAGAATATTTAAATGTTTTAATGCAAATGTCATTGGCTTTGCTGTTGGAGAGAACTGACCAATGCAAACCAACGTGCCAGCGGGATCTGCAGGAATGAGAGAGAGAATGGTGTGCCACAGCCCTAGGTCCACTCTGATCCCTCTGGGCCATGAGGCGAATTGGAGGAAGACGCATATGAGACAGCTGAAGGGCTCAAAGAAAAACGGCAGGGCAAGGATCCAAAACAACAGGCCGAGGGTGGTACAGTGAATGCATAAAAGCTGGAGCGTGGAATCAAGGTGCTGGACACTGAACTGCTGGCTGGGACTTGGCCCACTCAACCAATGTGTGAAACCTTGTCTTCACCAACAGATTCTGCCTAGTCAATAGCACATCTGATTAGAGAGCTACCCTAACAGGGACTGAAACCATTGCCTATGGCCCAGTGCCTTGGACCTGTGCCATCCTGGGTGGGTTCCATTGTCATTTGTGGCTGAGTATAACCTGGGTGCAGTAAATCCCCCAAGTTCAGCAGTCTACCCAGAAAAAAAAGTGATTGGGTGATGGAGATGTAAGGAATTTCCCCCTCAGGGTCTTGGTCTAAAAAGAAAGGTAAAGACAGCACGGTAAAGTAAAAGGATGGACGGGGCTGGAGGGAGAATAAAAACTAGGGTCCAGAGAAGGTTTTGTTTCATTTGTTTGCTTTTTTGTTGTTTAAATTATGGAAAGAAGAAGTTTGGAGTAAGCTCTTATTGTCCCTAAAAGTCTGAAGTCTGTAGAAATTAGAAGTCTGACTAAGTAGTCGCTAGAACGGCTGCAAGGTTCTTGGTGACCAGGGGGGAGAACAATTCAGGAGTATGGGTAAAGAGGGTGTATTATGAGATGGAAGAGAAGAGGCCCAACCATCACTTGGGAATAAAGAGCATTTGGAAGGGTTTCCCAATATTGCATTAGATTTTATTAAAATATTTAATGCGGCAAGGCCATTTTGAGATGAAAGTAAAATTAAGAATGAACTGGAAAAAAAAAATGAATGAACCGGAATTTCCACTGGTTCTGGAGAACCCTTGTTTCTGTAATCTACACTCCTTATTCCCTACCACAGACCCCTATCTTGTGATTTATTCTAAAAGATGCCTTTACTGAGCTGAGGAAGCCGGTCATATCTCTAAGGCCCTTTCCAGCATCCACAGCTGTGATCCCGTGGGTCACATGCAGTTTAATAACACATTTTTGTGTGTTTTCGCTGCCTCAGGTCTTTGTCGCTGCGCGGGCTTTCTCTAGTTGTGGCGAGCGGGGGCTACTCTTCGTTGCGGTGCACGGGCTTCTCATTGAGGTTGCTTCTCTTGTTGTGGAGCACGGGCTCTAGGTGCGTGGGCTTCGTAGTTGCAGCATGTGGGCTCAGTAGTTCTGGCTCGCGGGCTCTAGAGCGCAGGCTCAGTAGTTGTGGTGCACGGGCTTAGCTGCTCCACGGCACGCGGGATCTTCCCGGACCAGGGCTCGAGCCCATGGCTCCTGCATCGGCAGGCGGATTCTTAACCAATGTGCCATCGGGGAAGTCCCCTCACATGCGGTTTAGAATAGACATGCCTAGGGGCCCTGGCTGCATGGGTTTCTGTCATGGACAACCCATAGACTTCGTGCTTCACAATTTTCTTGCTGTTTTAGATTTTTTTTAAAAACTCTATTGATTTCTACAGTTGCAGAAATAATGAACAATGCTGGGATAAAACATTTAAACAATAAAAAAAAAACTTGATTGATGTGAAGATCTCTTTTGACCACATCTAAACCAACTTCCCTGCTCAGATGTAACCAGGCCCATGTTTTCAGTCCATTCTTTGCATTCACATCAATGTACATATAGGTATTTATACAAATCTATTTCTGGTAGTTGAGGTTTTTAAAACAAATATGTTCATACCGTATGTATCTCTCTGTAAAATTTTCTGCATATAATTATATGAAAGAAATATTTCCATGATGTTAGTGTTGACCATCAGCATTTGTCACCCCAAGAGGCCCCCAGGAAGATGCATGGACTTCCCAAGACCTCAGAATGGGACCTCATGCTCCAGTGCTGGACACTGGCTGTCCATGCGCCTGTCCATCCCTGCCCCCCATCCCATGCCCAGCCCCTAACCACGTCCATCCCTGTCTGTGCCCGTCTCCCTGTGGCCTTGTTCACCACAGGAAACCCTCCTTTCTAGGCTCCAAGTGCCCACACTTTCCCACCTCAACACCAACACTCTTTTCAATTAAGTTTGCGGGTTTCTCCCCGCAGTGAAGATGAGGGTGAATATCTTACAATTACACTGGTGTTTTCAGCAGTGGGGACTTGGCTTCCCTTCTCTTCTGGGCCAGGGTCAGGCTGGACCTGAGGTGGCGGAACTGGGCCCCTCCTCTTCACCAACATCACCCCCAGCTCCACACCCCTTGTCTGGCCTCAGGGCTGACCCAGGACCCTCCCTGGGCTCCCCCACCTGCTCATCCTCAGGTGGTGTCCTTAATCCACCTGTGCTGACAGGTGAAGGCTCCTTCCAGATGCTCCCAAAATGCTTCACCTCAACATCCTTCCCGGGGTCAGCCCCATGTCGTGCAGGGAGGTTCCACCATCACTAATCCCTTACCTTCAGGGCAGAAGTAGGCATCAGGCCTGCTGCATGCACTGCTGTGCATCCTGCTGTATACACATGTGTGACCCTGTCCTAGGATGTAGGGAGGCATGACTGACCACAAGGTGGACATCAGGCCCTGGCTCAGCAGGCAAGGGCAGCTGTGTTCTCCATCATCAGAGACTTTCTCACCCGGCCTGATGATGACCTGGCCTTTCAGGCAGTCAGTGTAGAGGCTGTACAGGGAGCCCTGATGATGCCCCCACACCCCCAGGGAGAACACCTCGTCATGGTCCTAGGAAAGACAGGGAAGTCAGCCAGCAGCATCCCCTCCCAACACCCACTGAGTTGAAACAAAAGACACCTCCATGCAGAAAGACAATGTCTCTAGCCTGACTGCTGTCCTGAGGAAGGTCAGTCAGCAAGGATGGCCCTTAGCTGGTGTCTGGGAACTGGGCTGCAGTAGTTGGTTGAACGGGGGCCCCCCAAAAGTTATGTCCATGTCCTGACCCCCGGAACCTGGGAATGGGACCGTATTTGGAAATATGAGTTTTGCAGATATAATTAAGGATCTCGAGATGAGGTCATCCTGGATGAGGGTGGCCCTAAATCCAGTGACCTTGTCCTTAAGAGATAGGAGAGGAGACACAGAGGAGAAGCCTCGTGAAGACGGAGGGAGGGACTGGAGAGATGCGTCCACAAGCCCAGGGACACCTGGAGCCCCCAGAAGCCGGAAGAGGCAGGAAGGACCCTCCCCTGGAGCTTCTGGTGGGAGCTCAGCTCTGGGACATCTTGATCTCAGACGTCTGGTCTCCAGGACTGGGTCTCCAGGTTTCTGCTGTCCTCAGCCTTTGTTTGTGGTTATTTGTTATGTAATAGGAAGCTAATACAGCTGGTGAGCAGCTCCCTGCCCTGATCCAAACCCTCGCTCTGATTAGGGGCAGCCCTCTGCGTCTACGTTGTTTGCACAAACCATGTGGTTCATGCTGAACACCAGCTCCCCTCCTGGGCACTGGCATTTTGGAGGGTGAGGGCAGACACCACCATGTGACCAGCCCCAGGTGTGGGCCAAGTCTCTAATGAGCTTCCCTGGGGGGAAATGTCACGGTTTTACCCTTTGTGGCTGGGGGAAGAGGCACTCTTGTGAACCTCGTGGGAAGAAGCAGGCGGGAGGAAGCCGGCACACGGATGCCCCAGTTCATCCCTACTGTGCACCGTGACACATCTCAGCTGTGAGCACACTAGTGTGTGCTGAGCCCTGTGAGCCTCCCAGCAAGTCCCCGAAGGTGAGGGTGGCCCTGCCGACCCCAACCCTTCCCTCCACGTCTAGTAGATGGAAGAACCTCTTCTCCTTGCCATTCCGGGAGCTGTTCCGGGAGCTGTTTTGGGTTTTTGTGGGCTGGTCGCCTGCCTATGCTGCCACTCCTCCACAAGAGCAAGCAGAAGGCACTGTTGGCTCTGTAGCCTGAAGGCCCACCCCCTGATGTTCTCAAGAAAGAATTCAGGGGTTTTCGTAGCAGTGTCTGCAGGCAGCTCTGCATCTACACTGACGTTCACATCTTCCGTGTAAACACACAGAGAGCCTTCCTTGACCTCACGCCCCCTGCTGACCATTCTCCATGCCAGCCACAGGCCCCAGCGCAGGTGTCAGCCCAAGCACCTGTCTCAGTCTCCTCGTCCATACGGGGACGGTGGTCTCTGCCCACGCGTGACTGGAGGGCACACCTACAGCCACAACACCGGCTCCGTGGACAGTGTGGCCCTTCATGGGCCTGGACCCCCCAATGCCCAATACCACCTGCCACAGCATCATGACACAGTGACACTGGCTGCCAGGCGTCCAGTCAGAAGGGGCCCAGAGGCAGCACCTGGCACCAGATCAGACGTACTTTTTCATGGGCAGTGGACATACTAGATATTAGGACTTTGCTTTGTGTCCAGCAAACAAACTGAGCTACTGGAAGCTGATCTGAGCTGTGGACATGAAACCCACGTGCAGGGCAAGAGCTCCCGCCGGACACTGGCTCCTAAGCTTCCACACAGGTGATAACCACACCAGTGCTTCCTGCCCATCCTCTCCAGGCCTCTCTGGTGGGTACTGCTGGACTCCCACTCCACAGGCTCCCCGACCTAGAGCTTGAAGCACCGACAGGGTGAGAATGGTCACTACACCAACCCTGCTCAGCTCCTCCTGCCTGGTGACCAGGAGAGGGAAGGCCAGTGGAGTCCAAGGACTGGCATAGGCAAAGCTCAATGCACCCCCTCCACGGGGACCCCCTGCTCGCTCAGACCCACCACCTGTACCTCACAGTGTCCACGTCCCACCAACCCACGCCACTGGTGTGGACGTCACATATACAAGCTGCCACGTGTCGTCTTCCCGCATGGGATGCGCCCCTGCCATCCCTGTTTCTCCCTGATGTTGGCCTGGGCCCCACGTATTCTGGCAGGAAGCGGGCAGGTGAGGAGGCCGGCCTGTCCCTCCCGCCTCTCAGAGGCCCAGACACAGGGCCTGGGGGCTTCTGGGTCTTGAGGTCTAGACGCTTTCAGGTGTGGGATGGACCTGTCAGTGTCCACTAGAGTCTTCCCTCTCCATGATTCAGAAAACAGGAGGATCCACCAGACCGAGACCATCCCAGGTTCTGCTGGAAATATGCTTGGATTTGCTCTCCTGACCCTAAAGACAGATCCGTGATTCACCTGCAGATGGTGTTCTGCGAGATTTCCACAAGACCTCTTTCTACCCTGTTCTGAGCAAATTACTAGTCCATCCGTGCTGCCATCACCCCACGAGCAGACTAGGAAGCTGAGGCTCCGAGAAGCCAAGTAATCCAGCCGGAAGCACAGCTGTGGGACCACGGAACGGGGTCTGCACCCGCCGCCCGCCCAGGGGGACTGCCTGCTCCAGCAGGTTCCACACTTGTTCCCTTCACCCCCCTCCCGGGACCAGCTCACAGAGCCTCCTCTTAGCGGGATTTACTTTGCAAACCCTCCCTTCAGCGAGATTCATGTTACAAAACCTTCCTTTAATGGGATTCATCTCAATCCCGTTTTGGGGGTCACCTGGGAGGCTCGTCACTCTGAAGCGGTTTCAGCCTCACGTCACCAGGGCAGCTTCCCTGGCTCAGATTCACCTCCTGCCCGTCCACTCCCAGCTCAGACCCAGAAAGGCCCCCTCGGGCTCCGAGCCCCATGGCTCTGCCTAGGCGTCCATTCCCCTCCTGGTCCTTCCCTCCCATGTCCCCTGCAGGGTCATCAGGAGCTCCCACCTGCCCCAGGCAAGCTGTCCACTCTGTCCTGGGGAGGCCTCTTTGGTGTCAGGTGGCAGAAACAAGAAGTATCCATGGGGCCTCCCTCACACAGCACAGAGGTCAGCACCCGCCTACTGACCTCATCTCTCTGATGAGCCCAGCTTGGGGTTCAGGGGGCCCCGCAGCGTCTCGTGGTTCTCACCTCATCCCAGGGCTGCCCACAGGGGCGTTGCTAAGTTACTCTGTGCTGGCTGCACAGAAAGGACGCCCATTCACATGCCCCTCCCAGCGCAAGGGGCTCTTGTGATCAGGCTCCTCCCAGGATAAAGGGTTCACTTGGACAAACACCCAGCAGCCCACAGGGCTCTCATGGGCAGGGTCCTCCCAGGATACAGAGCTCACCTGGGCAGGCACCCAGCAGGGCTCAGCACCCAGCAACCCTGCACATAGCCCTCATTGCAGAGCACCCCCAGCCCGCCTGTTGGTCAGAGCTGACCCTGAGCACCTCAGAGCAGGACCTGAACTAACAAACAGCAGCTCCGACAGGTCTGTGACCCTGGGCGTCACTCTGTGCAGACCCTCTCCACCGAGTCTTCCAGAGGCTTCCACTGCAGCTGGGGAACTGTGCCTCTGTCTCCACCCACCACCCCTCCTCTCCCTGACTCCTGGGTTCCTCTCATGAGGAGAGGGGTCTCCTTGAAGTTGCCTCTCACTCATGGGCCAGATAAAATAATTAGGAAACAAGCCAGAGCTGCAACCCAATGTCCACCCTGACCCTCAGGATCCCACACCTGTCCTTGGACCTGGCCGGTGCAGCAAGGCCCATTTCTGCAACTGTGAGCCCCTGAGGGGCGAGGATTGGCTGACGTGGGCAGCCTGACCCGGCCGGCCAGCCCTCCCCAGGTGTGCCTGCGTCGAGGGCTCTATTAATAGCCCCTCCAGGCAGCAAGAGCCCCTGCAGCTGTGCCTGACGCCATATTCTCTGCCCCACCAGCAGCCGCAGAGCTGGGATGGTGGGAGAGCGTGAGGGGCCGTGGCCTTGTGGGTGGCCTCATCTGAGTGGGGCTCTGCTGGACCTTCTGCAGGAGTTGCCAGGCTTCCACATACTAAGGAAGAGGATCTGTTGCCCATACCTGCCGCTGGAAGTTCTTCTCAGGCAGAGGTGAGGAAGGATAAAAGCAGTGGGGGGCGGGACAGGAGGGGTAGCTCATGTAGGGAAGTGGAAAGCTCCTAGAAGAGCGCCCGGGGCCATGATCATCCCGCCTGGCCTGCAGGCACCAACTTGGCTTGTGTGCTGTGACTGGGATGTGGCTCCGAGCCCTTTCCTGCAACCTGTAAGGTCCTTGCACACATTCAGGTGTTTTACCTGGGAAGGGTTGGAAAAGTTCAGCAGCAGTTGGCCTGGGGCTCAGCTCACGTTTGTTTATTCAGAGATGCCTCCCCACGGTCCCCCAGCTTTCCAATAAGGACACTCCTTGCGGGGGGCTGCTGGCTGCCCGTGAGAAAGACCCCACCTCTGACCAACTTCAGAATTGTTTACCACTGGAGCAAGGGCCCATCTGTGTAACTAGTGGGTTCTTAATTAGCAACATGAACCGTGTCATCAAAGCTCCTGAGTCAGCTTGGAAATACTTATCCCAAGAGGTACAGGCGTAAACACCTGGGGAGGCCGTTTGCAGCCGGCACCCTTAGGGATGGGCTTCCGACTGACCCCTCAACGTTCTGGTGTCCAGCCACTGCTTTAGGATTTCTTGGGCCCAATGCTGACTCTAAGGGTTCTGCAATCCAGCCTCTGTTGGCCTTTAATGAGACCCGCAATCCAGGATCCTACAGAGCAGGGTCGGTGTGACTGTTCTGTGTCTTCTGTAACAAATGACCACAAGCTGGGTTGGGTGGCTTAAGACAACAGGAATTCATCCTCCCCCAGTCCTGGAGACCAGACATCTGAGATCAAGGTGTTGTAGGACCGAAGTCCCTCCAGAGGCTCCAGGATAGGGTTCTTCCTGCCTTTTCCAGCTTCTGGGGTCTCCAGGCGTCCCCAGGCTTGTGGCTGCATCCCTCCCGTCTCTGCCTCTGTCTTCACGTGGCTTCTCCTCTGTGTCTGAGTCTCTCCTGTTTTGTCTCTCATAAGGACTCTCTCAATTGGATTGAGGGCCACCCTAACCCAAGATGACCTCACCTCGAGATCCTTAACTACATATAGAAAGACCCTTTTCCCAGATATGGTCCTGTTCACGTGTTCTGGGCGGGGGGGGGGGGGGCACATCTTTTGGGGCCCGCATTCAACCCATTGCCTGTGTATAAAATAACCCTCATTTTAGGAGATTACCAAGGTCCCATATAGACTGGCACAGACAGCAGCCATGTGGGTGGGGTCTGGGCAGAGTGAGGAATCACTCTGGAAGGAATCACTCTGGAAGGAATCACTCTGGAATCACCTGGAAGGGATGAAGTCCTGGCTGCATTAGGTGAGCTCTTCTACCATGAGGTCCATGGAAACAGCCACTCCACTCTGTCCGTGGAAAGGGACCCAGTGCCGAGTCCAGAAATGGTTATATTGCAAAGCTGGCTCTTCTGGGATTTCATCATCAATAGCGTCATGTGACCAATAACTACGGGCTTGGGGGAATCGGTTTCTGGCACGTGATGACAGCACTGTCTCTTTAAGCTCATCCAGCCTAGAATAGGAATGTTTGAAGGAGAAGAGTTTGGGAGATTGCGAAGCTTGGTTGTCAAGGAAACTGAGAAGGTTTGTCAAGGAAACTTCTCCCTTAAACTGAAGGCAGGGCTGGGAGAGCTGAACTCCTGGGATCTTTTAAAGGGGCTGCTCTGAAGCACCATCACCTGAGGGGTGGTCTCACCGTGAGCTGGGGTTTGAGAAAAGTGTGATGAGATGAAGCCTGACTTTCTGTGACAGCTGGGGAGGGGTCTGTAAAGCACCTTGGCTTTTAAGGCAAAGTTTGTTGCTGGAACAAAGTGTCTCCCAAAACTGGGCTGGAGCTCAAGATGTGTCTGTCCCCTTCTTGTGAGAGTCCAGGGCAGGTGGGTGTCAGGGCCCAGGCTCTGTCCCCCTTGCTTCTCCTCCCTGCTTCCAGGTGAGGGCTCCAACCAGCAGGGTGCGGTGACCAGGTGGGCATCATGCCCTCCGTCCTAGGATGCAGGCTGGCCAAGGCCCTCACCACCTCCACCCATTTCCCTTGGTAACACGAGACACTACGCCCCAGCTGGAAGGGGTGGGAAGCCTGGGAGGTGCAGGGTAGCTGTGAACAGGAAAAAGGGAAATGGGTTCTGATGGGCAGCTGCGCGGCTGTCCTGTGAGAGTCGCCTGGACGGTAACGCACAGACTCTGGGTCCTGTGAAGCTTCGATGCTTTGTGGTTCTGGAAATCCTATAGGAGACGGTCCACAGCAGGGAAGCTAATGCTCTCAGTGGAGCTGGTGAAGCCCAAGATCTGCAGTTCAGACTGAAGGTGCCGATGTACATACAGGACAAAACCATCTCGTGGGATTGGACTTCAGGCACGTTTAACATGAATGCAGCCATGTTAATGCCTAGCACCTTCTATCTTGTGCCTCCCCTCACGGACCCCCTCCTCAGTTCCTGGGGTTCCTGTAACCCACGTACAGGGGGATGGAGAGTGGGCTCTGGACAGTCTGAGCCCTGAGTTACCCTGCGTGTGAGTCTGCTCAGGACCGCTGTAACAAATAGCACAGACAGGGCAGCTTGGGTAACAGACCTAGCTCCCAGTCCTGGATGCTGTCGGAGATCAAGGTGTGTGCACGCTGGCTTCTCCTGAGGCCTCTCTCCTTGGTGCTTAGACAGCCGTCTTCTCCCCATGTCCTCACATGGTCTCCCCCTGTGCCTATCTGTGTCCTAATCTCTTCTCGTAGGACATCAATCCTATCGGATTAGGATCCACCCTAGTGACCTCATTTTTACCTTGATCACCTCTTTAAAAATCCCATCTCCAAATACAGCCACATCCTGGGGTCCTGGGGGTTAGGAATTCAGCATGTGAATTTGAGGGGATGTGACTGAGCCTATGCCATCCTCCTTAGGAACCAAGTGTGCTTCAGTCCTTCCTTCCCTCAAGTCACACGAGTTGATGTAATGGCTCAAGGAGAGGCCACTCGTGCAGAGTTTGTGTCCCAGCTGGGGAACCCTTCTCTGCTGTCTCTGATCAGGCCGTGGCAGTGCCGGCCCCGTCCTGAGGTGAGCAGTTCTGGGGTTTCCTGCCGTGTCTCCCGGCCTGCTGAGGTGCTCATTGTCAGGGCACTCAGGAGCCAGCAGCCTAGTGGGGATGCCGGGGACTCTCAGGGCCTTGGCAGATGTCTCTCCCGCCAGATACCCTAGCGAAAGTGGGGAAACATTTGGGGGATTACAGGCGGGAGAGAGTCAGTCTCGTTTATGCTTCAGAAAGACCAGGTTGGGGTGGGATGTGAGACGCACCGTGCGGGCAGGGAGCTTTGTCAGGCCTGATGGGGGAACCAGGCACAAGATCGGGCTTGGGCCAGGGTTGTGGGCATAGAGGGGAATTAGTGTGGGAACTGGCCACAGACTGTTGTCGAAATCTCGGCTTCCCTGTGCACCAAGGCCGAACAGAAATACAGAGACGGGTTTTGGAGGAAGAGAGAGATGTCTTTATTTTTCTGCCAGACAGCAGGGAAGCCTCAAGCTTCCTCAAGAACTGGGCACCCCTCCTTGAGAATCAGGGAAGATTTTATATGTGGGGTTCTCGCAGTCCGGGGTATAGGATGAGGATAAAAGTAGTGAAGGTCTTGCATTCCTCCTTTCCTTTGCATTATTTCAAAACAGTCATAGCTGGCATCAGGCCGCCTGGTAATTGGGGTCCAGCAGTCTGGTAATTGCATACGTTTGCCTCTGGTTTATCGGCGGTGACCTCGTTTCTGAAATGCAAAAGCTATAGGGGCTGATTTGTTGTGAGGGGCTTATAGAATGTAAGTGCTGGACATGATAAGGTTAGGGAGTGAGAGGCAGGGGGTGTAACTCACACGGAGTCAGGGGTGATGGGAGCCGAATGTAAATTACATAGTGTCAGGGAGTGAGGTTAGCTTTGTAAAGTACAAATGTCGTTATTACAGATCAGTGACAAAGTAAAACAAGGAGTGATGAACTCTTTCAGGCCAGGTTATGTTTCTACTCTAGCCTGTTCACTGTTCCCTTTGTTTTCCTTGTTCTCAGAGGAAGGAAAACTTCATTTCTACTTTTGCTGCAACAAGACTGGAGGAGCAGATGACAGTCACTGGGGCACAAGGAGGGTGGGAGCCTGGGAGACGCCAGTGTTACTGAACAAAACTTGGGTCCGCTTGCCCGAGTGCAGTAAAGCCAGTCTACTGACACTGGGTGCGGTGAAGGAAGGTGCAGCCTTAATTGTACAAGTGCCAATACAAGGAGGCCACGTGGCTTGTGCTCTAAAACCCCAAGCTCCCTGAAGGATTCCAGCAAAGCAATTTTAAAGGCCGGGTGAAGGAGGGGAGTCGCAGGGTATGTGATCAGCTGGTGCACAATTCTCTGGTTGATGGTGAGGTAACAGGCGGTTAACATTATAAATTCTTAGGCGCCAGAAGCTCCGGGGCTACGTGTTCATGATCATCAAGTAGTTAATTTCTTCCACTTGGTGGTGGAGGAAGCGTGCGTCAGACACTGTTATCCAGGTACTTCAGAGAGGACCTACAGCAGAGGATGTCGGGGAGGGGTCTGTCCTGGGAAGGCCCCGTAGGGTCCTGCTCGGTTACACCCGGTGCCTGGGCTCGACAACCTGGGAAGGTGGGGCTGCTCCTGGGTGTGGGGAGCTGCGGGCCCAGTCCTCTGAGGGGCCTGTTAGCCCCCAAGGGAGACGGGGATGCAGCGGCTGGACAGAGGTGTCTGGCCTGGGAGAGGGATCCAGGCTGGAAATGTCACGGGAATCATCGCAGGGAGGGAGAGAAAAGGCCAGTGGGGGCAGGTAGGTCACAGCAGACTACATGCAGGTGACTGCGGTCCTGTTGGGAGCAACTCAGATCCAGAAAGGAGTGGCCATCAGGGGCTCAGCTCCATTCTCCTGTCCCTTTGTAAAACCGCTGTGTCAGAGTTTGAGACACCGCCAGGAGACGTCTGGGCCCAGTGCTGCCATGGCTTCATCAAAGGGCCCAGGGGGAACAGAGAACCACTGCAGGCCCTGCCCATGTCCGCACTGGGAATGAACCCCATCGGGGCTCCTGCGCTCACAGACTTGAGGGAACCTCTGTCCTCAGAACCAGTGTTCCTCCCTCCTCTCACCTGCTGGTCAGAGGCCCAGGAACCCCCAACCTGGCTCCACCCCCAGGGCCTGGATTCAGAGTCCCAGGAACCCCCATCCTGGCTCCACCCCCAGGGCCTGGATTCTGGGACAGCTTAGGGGTAAGCAAGACCCTCATGCTCCTTTATCTGCCTGGGGGTGAGAATGTCTTAAAAGCTGCAAGTGACTGATTACAAAAGACTGGGTGTTTCCAGCAGATATGGGTGGAAAGATGGGGTGTGAAGTTCCTATGTCTGCAGGGTCTTCCCAGCATGAAGATCTGTGTGTTTCCCCCGGCCAGTCAACATCCCCCCGGAAGCCCAGATCCAGGATTACGAGGGCAGAGGCTGTCCCCTTGCTTATCTGTAACTTCCCACTCCCACAGCAAGGCTGTGGCTGGCTCCCACCATCTGCCATTTATCTGTGCATTGCTCCTTTCCAGGTTACATGTGCAGAGGTTTCAGAATTGTTAGCTACTACACCCTGGAAAGAACTTCGTAGAATAAAGCCCACTGTTTCTATACGGTCCATTTTGCCTTCAGTCTGCAGATTCCATTCATTTCCAAAGGTGACTTAGGTCAGCAGCTTTTATCCCATCCCCTACAGTGAGTTGTTTCCATATATTTCTAATACAGTTGGATTCTGTGACATTATGTATTCCATCCTGCAACACTCCTACATCCTAAATAACTAAATTTGAATAGATTATGATTGGCCCCTTGGGCTATGCACATCTGTGGGCTTAGACAAATGCATAGTGACAGGTATCCACCCTAGAGTATCACATGGACTACTTCAAACCCCCCACCCCATGATCTGCTTATCATCTACGTAGCTTTGCGTTTCCCAGAATGTCATCAATGGGGTCACACTGTGTGCAGCCTCCGCAGACCGGATTCTTTCACTTAGCAGTATATACTGAAGATTTATCCATGTCTTTCCATAGGTTGGTGGTGCATTCCTTTCTGCTGAGTAGTATTCCACTACACGTGTATGGGAGGAAAAACAATTTTCCCCCTACTTTTCTAGGTTCTTGGTTGAGGCCCCCCCTGCCCCTGTAATAAAAAAGAGATTACCAGGAGAAAAACAGAAGTTTAATAACATTTATACCTTCTGAATACAGGGGGGATACCACGGAAAACCGAGTCACTCCCTGAAATGACCAAAACCATCCCCTTAAATACCGTCTTCAGCTAAAAACAGAAGAAAGATGCTGGGGAAGGCGGGAAGGCCAGTTATGGCAGGTTATCATGCACAGCACAGTAAACAAGAGTATGACTGTTTGCACATTTAAGTCAGGACTTCCCCATTGGAAAGAGTTACTTAAGATTATCCTTCTATTTTTGGTGCAAAGAGGGACATACCCTCAGAAATGGAGATTTCTCTGTTGTGAATGTCCTTCATAAAACGGCAATCTCAGTTTTCTGAGATTTGTTTTAAAATTTATTTTATTTTTGGCTGCATTGGGTCTTCGCTAGTGCGTGCAGGCTTTTCTCTGGTTATGGCGAGCAGGGGCTACTCTTCATTGCGGTGCGCGGGCTTCTCATTGTGGTGGCTTTTCTTGTCGCGGAGCACAAGCTCTAGGCGTGCGGGCTTCAGTAGTTGTGGCACACGGGCTCAGTAGTTGTGTCTCGTGGGCTCTAGAGCGCAGGCTCAGTAGTTGTGGCTCACAGGCTTAGTTGCTCTGAGGCATGTGGGACCTTCCCGGACCAGGGCTCGAACCTGTTTCCCCTGAATCAGCAGGCGGACGCTTAACCACTGAGCCACCAGGGAAGCCGTTTTTTTTTTGTTTTGTTTTGTTTTTTAAAGCAGACCAATAATCCTTATGCCAGAGAGACATATTTTGGGGTGGCATATTCTACTCGCCTTGACATGGATGTACCCCAATTTGCTTATGCATTCATCTTTTGAAGGATATCCTGATTTCTTCAAGTTTTTAGCCATTATGGAAGTGCTGCTGTGCATAACTGCATCCTTGTTTGCATTTGGACATAGATTTTCAAAGTAGTTGCCTAAATATGGAAGTATGATTGTTGGATCCCAACGTGAGACTTGTTTAGCTTTGGAAAATCTGCCAAATTGTCTTACAAAGTGGCTGCACATGCATCCCCCCAGCTATGAGGGAGAGTTCCTTTTGCTCCTCACCCTGTAGCAATTGGTATTGTCATAGTTTTGGAGCTTAGCAGTCCTAATAGGTGTGCTGTGATAGCTCATGATTTTAATTTGTAGTTCCCTAATGGTATATGATGCTGAGCTTGTTTCTGTATGATTTTTACTATCTGTATGTCATTTTTGGCGGGATGTCTGTTCGGATCATGCTGTTCATGTTTATGCGGAGAGGAGCCCTGTCTCCTCAGGACCTGCTGAGACTTTGGCTTCTGGAACACGCGGGGCTGAGTCCACACTGATGGCCGGGCTTCGGGACAAGCTGGGGTCGAGTCCACACTAACAGAAGCCAGGTCTCCTCAGGACCCACTGGGGCTTCAGCTTGGGACACTGGGGGGTCCAGTTCATGCTGACAGGAGCCTGGTCTCCTCAGGACCTGCTGGGAGGTGATGCCGCTGAGGGAGAAGGTGAGGAAAAATGGGCAGAAGGTTCCTGTGCGTGGCTGACCGCTGAGGGTGTCTGTCTTCAGAGGACCCAGGAGAGGAAGGGCTTGATGTGGAAAACTGGGTTTTTGGCCCCTTCTGTGTGTGGTGTAGACAGAGTGCAGTGTTGGTCTTTGGCGTGTGGCGTCTGGTTTTCCCAGCACCGTTTATTGACGGGACTGTCCTTTCCCTGGTGTATGTTCTTGGCTCCTTTCTTGTGAATTAACTGACCACATGCCTGTAGGTTGATTCCTGGGTTCTCTGCTCTGTTCCTCTGGTCTGTGTGCCCGTTTTTGTGCCAATTCCACACTTTTGGGGGACTGTAGCTTCGTAATGTAGTGTGAAATCAGGGAGGGAGACGCCTCCAGCCCGTTCTCCTTCCTCAGGGTCGCTTTGGCTCTTCTGGGTCCTTTGTGGTTCCACACACATCTTAAGATTGTTTGTTCTGTTTCTATGGAACATGTCATTGGACTTTTGGTAACGATTGCATTGAATGTGTACATTAACTTGGCTAGAATGTATATTCTTTTTAAATTAAAAAAAATTGGGGGCCACACCATGTAGCATGCAGGATGCGGGATCTTAGTTCCCCAACCAGGGATCGAACCTCCGCCCCCTGCAGTGGGAGCGCAGAGTCCCAACCCCTGGACGGCCAGGGAAGTCCCACCTTAGAATGCATATTTTCACAGTATTCTTTTTTTTTTTTTGCGGTATGCGGGCCTCTCACTGTTGTGGCCTCTCCCGTTGCGGAGCACAGGCTCCAGACGCGCAGGCTCAGCGGCCATGGCTCACGGGCCCAGCCGCTCCGCGGTATGTGGGATTTTCCCGGACCGGGGCACGAACCCGCGTCCCCTGCATCAGCAGGCGGACTCTCAACCACTGCGCCACCAGGGAAGCCCGGGATCTTTTTTAAAATTCTTTTTATGATGGTTCATTATCAGTGTATGGAATCACAAATGATTTTTGTGCATTGATTTTTTTTTTTGTATCCTGCAGCTTTACTGAATTCATTTGTTAGTTGTAAGTTTTTTGGTGGTTGAATGTGGAAAACTAGAATTCAGAAATCCCACTGTTTCATCTACATCCAGGTCATCCACAGCACCCAAGACATAGTGGCTCCGAATACAATCTTCCCATGGTGCCTCTTGTAGTATGTGGACTCCTACAAGGGTGATTAGAGTCCCCACTGTGGGTGAACTGGATCTGGGTAGGGCTCGGCCTCTATAACAGCGTTTGATGTCTGTATTTCTGGCGTGGTATGATGTTGTTGTTTTGATAAGTACTTTATTTTCTAGTAAATTTCAAGTGTATAAAAAACTTTAAATAGCAGTATAAAGTTTTCCACCTTCACAAAATACTCCAGTTTGTTTTACCCTGTGAGAGTGGGAGGGCCACTCTCCCAGGGAACCAGCACATAACCCCAAAGTGAGGAATAATTAAGGTTTCCACATTATAATCCTATCCACAGACCCGCTTCAACTTTCACCAGCTGCCCCAGCTTTGTGGAAATGTAATTTTCTATTCGAATCCAGTTTTCTCTTCTTGGAACCATCACTGGGGCTTTTCTTCACTTTAAAAACCTTGCTGGATTGAAAGTGTACAAGATGGGCATGATCTGGGTGGTTTTCTGTATGGCTTCTTTCACTTGGGATGTTTTCAGTGTTTATCCGCATTGTAACATTGATCATTATTTCATTCATTTTTTCCATTGTGATTAAAAACACATAACATTTGCCATTTAAACCATTTTTTAAAACCTTTTTAAAAAATTATTTTATTTTATTTTCTATTTTTTGGCTGTGTCGGGTCTTTGCTGCTGCACACAGGCTTTCTCTAGTTGCGGCCAGCGGGGGCTACTCTTCGTTGCTGTGTGCAGGCTCCTCATTGCGGTGGCTTCTGTTGTTACGGAGCACGGGCTCTAGGCGCACGGGTTTCAGTAGTTGTGGCACGAGGGCTCAGTAGCTGTGGCTCACGAGCTTAGTTGCTCTGCGGCATGCAGGATCTTCCAGGACCAGTGCTTGAACCCGTGTGTCCTGCAATTGGCAGGCGGATTCTTAACCACTGTGCCACGAGGAAAGCCCCATTTCAACCATTTGTAAGTATCCAGTTCTGTGGCCTTAAGTACATTCGCATTGTTGTAAAAATATCCTCACCATCCATCTCCAGAACTGTATTTTCCCCATGTGAAACCGTAGCCATTAAACACTGACTCCCCTCAACCCCTGGCAACCTTATTCTACTTTGTCTTTGGATTTGACTTATCTGCATACCTCATACTAGTGGAATCATAGAACGTTTGTCCTTTTTGTGTCTGGCTGGTTTCACTTAGCATAATGACTTCAAGGTTCATCCACATTGTAGCATGTGTGAGAATTACCTTAGTTTTAAAGGTTGAATCATATTCCATTGTTTATATACTACACTGTACTTATCCATTCATCTGTTGAAGGATGTGTTGTGTTGCTTCCACCTTTTGGCTATTGTGAATAATGTTGCTATGAATATGGGGTATAGATATCTGTTCCAGTCCTTGCTTTCTTTTTTTTTTTTACATCTTTATTGGAGTATAATTGCTTTACAATGGTGTGTTAGTTTCTGCTTTATAACAAAGTGAATCAGTTATACATATACATATGTTCACATATCTCTTCCCTCTTGCGTCTCCCTCTCTCCTACCCTCCCTATCCCACCCCTCCAGGCGGTCACAAACCACCGAGCTGATCTCCCTGTGTTATGCGGCTGCTTCCCACTAGCTATCTACCTTACGTTTGGTAGTGTATATATGTCCATGCCTCTCTCTCGCTTTGTCACAGCTTACCCTTCCCCCTCCCCATATCCTCAAGTCCATTCTCTAGTAGGTCTGTGTCTTTATTCCTGTCTTACCCCTAGGTTCCTCATGACATTTCTTTTTTTTTCTTAAATTCCATATATATGTGTTAGCATACGGTATTTGTCTTTCTGTTTCTGACTTACTTCACTCTGTATGACAGACTCTAGGTCCATCCACCTCATTACAAATAGCTCAATTTCGTTTCTTTTTATGGTTGAGTAATATTCCATTGTATATATGTGCCACATCTTCTTTACCCATACATCTGATAATGGACACTTAGGTTGTTTCCATCTCCTGGCTATTGTAAATAGAGCTGCAATGAACATTTTGGTACATGAGTCTTTTTGAATTATGGTTTTCTCAGGGTATATGCCCAGTAGTGGGATTGCTGGGTCATATGGTAGTTCTATTTGTAGTTTTTTAAGGAACCTCCATACTGTTCTCCATAGTGGCTGTACCAATTCACATTCCCACCAGCAGTGCAAGAGTGTTCCCTTTTCTCCACACCCTCTCCAGCATTTATTATTTCTAGATTTCTTGATGATGGCCATTCTGACTGGTGTGAGATGATATCTCATTGTAGTTTTGATTTGCATTTCTCTAATGATTAATGATGTTGAGCATTCTTTCATGTGTTTGTTGGCACTCTGTATATCTTCTTTGGAGAAATGTCTATTTAGGTCTTCTGCCCATTTTTGGATTGGGTTGTTTGGTTTTTTGTTATTGAGCGGCATGAGCTGCTTGTAAATTTTGGAGATTAATCCTTTGTCAGTTGCTTCATTTGCAGATATTTTCTCCCATTCTGAGGGTTGTCTTTTTGTCTTGTTTATGGTTTCCTTTGCTGTGCAAAAGCTTTGAAGTTTCATTAGGTCCCATTTGTTTATTTTTGTTTTTAATTCCATTTCTCTATGAGGTGGGTCAAAAAGGATCTTGCTGTGAATTATGTCATAGAGTGTTCTGCCTATGTTTTCCTCTAAGAGTTTGATCGTTTCTGGCCTTACATGTAGGTCTTTAATCCATTTTGAGCTTATTTTTGTGTATGGTGTTAGGGACTGATCTAAACTTATACTTTTACATGTACCTGTCCAATTTTCTCAGTACCACTTATTGAAGAGGCTGTCCTTTCTCCACTGTACATTCCTGCCCCCTTTATCAAAGATAATGTGACCATATGTGTGTGGGTTTATCTCTGGGCTTTCTATCTTGTTCCATTGATCTATATTTCTGTTTTTGTGCCAGTACCATACTGTCTCGATTACTGTAGCTTTGTAGTATAGTCTGAAGTCAGGGAGCCTGATTCCTCCGGCTCCGTTTTTCATTCTCAAGATTGCTTTTGTTATTTGGGGTCGTTTGTGTTTCCATACAAATTGTGAAATTTTTTGTTCTAGTTCCGTGAAAAATGCCAGTGGTAGTTTGATAGGGATTGCATTGAATCTGTAGATTGATTTGGGTAGTAGAGTCATTTTCACAATGTTGATTCTTCCAATCCAAGAACATGGTATATCTCTCCATCTCTTTGTATCATCCTTAATTTCTTTCATCAGTGTCTTATAATTTTCTGCATACAGGTCTTTTGTCTCCTTAGGTAGGTCTATTCCTAGATATTTTATTCTTTTTATTGCAATGGTAAATGGGAGTGTTTTCTTGATTTCACTTTCAGATTTTTCATCATTAGTGTATAGGAATGGCAGAGATTTCTGTGCATTAATATTGTATCCTGCTACTTTACCAGATTCATTGATTAGCTCTAGTAGTTTTCTGGTAGCATCTTTAGGATTCTCTATGTATAGTATCATGTCATCTGCAAACAGTGACAGCTTTACTTCTTCTTTTCCGATTTGGATTCCTTTTATTTCCTTTTCTTCTCTGATTGCTGTGGCTAAAACTTCCAAAACTATGTTGAATAAGAGTGGTGAGAGTGGGCAACCTTGTCTTGTTCCTGATCTTAGTGGAAATGCTTTCAGTTTTTCACCATTGAGGACGATGTTGGCTGTGGGTTTGCCATATATGGCCTTTATTATGTTGAGGAAAGTTCCTTCTATGCCTACTTTTTGGAGGGGTTTTATCATAAATGGGTGTTGAATTTTGTCGAAAGCTTTGTCTGCATCTATTGAGATGACCATATGGTTTTTCTCCTTCAATTTGTTAATATGGTGTATTACATTGATTGATTTGCGTATATTGAAGAATCCTTGCATTCCTGGAATAAACCCCACTTGATCATGGTGTATGATCCTTTTAATGTGCTGTTGGATTCTGTTTGCTAGTATTTTGTTGAGGATTTTTGCATCTATGTTCATCAGTGATATTGGCCTGTAGTTTTCTTTCTTTGTGACATCCTTGACTGGTTTTGGTATCAGGGTGATGGTGGCCTTGTAGAATGTGTTTGGGAGTGTTCCTCCCTCTGCTATATTTTGGAAGAGTTTGAGAAGGATAGGTGTCAGCTCTTCTCTAAATGTTTGATAGAATTCGCCTGTGAAGCCATCTGGTCCTGGGCTTTTGTCTGTTGGAAGATTTTTAATCACAGTTTCAATTTCAGTGCTTGTGATTGGTCTGTTCATATTTTCTATTTCTTCCTGATTCAGTCTTGGCAGGTTGTGCATTTCTAAGAATTTGTCCATTTCTTCCAGATTGTCCATTTTATTGGTATAGAGTTGCTTGTAGTAATCTCTCATGATCTTTTGTATTTCTGCAGTGTCAGTTGTTACTTCTCCTTTTTCATTTCTAATTCTATTGATTTGAGTCTTCTCCCTTTTTATCTTGATGAGTCTGGCTAATGGTTTATCAATTTTGTTTATCTTCTCAAAGAACCAGCTTTTAGTTTTATTGATCTTTGCTATCATTTCCTTCATTTCTTTTTAATTTATTTCTGATCTGATCTTTGTGATTTCTTTCCTTTTGCTAACTTTGGGGGTTGTTTGTTCTTCTTTCTCTAATTGCTCTGGGTGCAAGGTTAGTTTGTTTATTTGAGGTGTTTCCTGTTTCTTAAGGTAGGACTGTATTGCTATAAACTTCCCTGTTAGAACTGCTTTTGCTGCATCCCATAGGTTTGGGGTCATTGTGTCTCCATTATCATTTGTTTCTAGGTATTTTTTATTTCCTCTTTGATTTCTTCAGTGATCACTGTGTTACTAAGTAGTGTATTATTTAGCCTCCATGTGTTTGTACTTTTTACAGATCTTTTCCTGTAACTGATGTCTAGTCTCAGAGCATTGTGGTCGGAAAAGATACTTGGTACAATTTCAATTTTCTTAAATTTGCCAAGGCTTGACTTGTGACCCAAGATATGATCTATCCTGGAGAATGTTGCATGAGCACTTGAGAAAAATATGTATTCTGTTGTTTATGGATGGAATGTCCTATAAATATCAATTAAGTCCATCTTGTTTAATGTATCATTTAAAGCTTGTGTTTCCTTATTTATTTTCATTTTGGATGATCTGTCCATTGGTGAAAGTGGGGTGTTAAAGTCCCCTACTATCAATGTGTTACTGTCGATTTCCCCTTTTATGGCTGTTAGTATTTGCCGTATGTACTGAGGTGCTCCTATGTTGGGTGCATAAATATTTATAGTTGTTATAATATCTTCTTGGATCAATGCCTTGACCATTATCCTTGTGTCCTTGTTTGTAGTGTCCTTGTTTGTCTATTCTAATAGTCTTTATTTTAAAGTCTATTTTGTCTGGTATGAGAATTGCTACTCCAGCTTTCTTTTGGTTTCCATTTGTATGGAATATCTTTTTCCATCCCCTCACTTTCAGTCTGTATGTGTCTCTAGGTCTGAAGTGGGTCTCTTGTAGACAGCATATATATGGGTCTTGTTTTTGTATCCATTCAGCCAGTCTGTGTCTTTTGGTGGGAGCATTTAATCCATTTACATTTAAGGTAATTATCGATATGTATGTTCCTCTTCCCATTTTCTTAATTGTTTTGGGTTTGTTATTATAGGTCTTTTCCTTCTCTTGTGTTTCTTGCCTAGAAAAGATCCTTTAGCATTTCTTGTAAAGCTGGTTTTGTGGTGCTGAACTCTCTCAGCTTTTGCTGGTCTGTAAAGGTTTTAATTTCTCCATCAAATCTGAATGAGATCCTTACTGGGTAGAGTAATTTTGGTTGTAGCTTTTCCTCCTTCATCACTTTAAACATGTCCTGCCTGTCCCTTCTGGCTTGCAGAGTTTCTCCTGAAAGATCAGCTATTAACCTTATGGGGATTCCCTTGAGTGTTATTTGTTGTTTTTCCCTTGCTGCTTTTCACATGCTTTCTTTGTATTTAATTTTTTTTTCACTGTTGTGGCCTCTCCCGTTGCGGAGTACAGGCTCCGGATGCACAGGCTCAGCGGCAACGGCTCACGGGTGCAGCCGCTCTGTGGCATATGGGATCCTCCCACATAGGATTAGGGGACGGGTTACAGTAAGGCTTCGGGTAAGGGTTAGGGTTAGGGTTAGGGGACGGAGACGGTTTACGGTACAGGTTAGGGTACGAAAACGGTTTAGGGTGAGCGTACGTGTGAGGGCACGGGTTAGTGTTAGCATATGGGTTAGGATTAGGGGACGGGTTAGGGTAAGGCTTCGGGTAAGGGTTAGGATTAGGGTTAGGGTTAGGGTTAGGATTAGGATTAGGGGACGGGGACGGTTTAGGGTACAGGTTAGGGTACGACAACGGTTTAGGGTGAGCGTAGGTGTGAGGGCACGGATTAGTGTTAGCAAACGGGTTAGGATTAGGGGATGGGTTAGGGTAAGGCTTCGGGTAAGGGTTAAGGTTAGGTTTAGGTTTAGGGGATGGGGATGGTTTAGGGTTACGGTTAGGGTTAGGGTAGGGTTAGGGTTAGGGTTAGAGGGTTAGGGTTAGGATTAGGGTTACGGTTAGAGTGTTAGGGTGAGGGTTAGGGTTAGGGGACGGGGACGGTTTAGGGTCCGGGTGAGGGTACGACAACGGTTTAGGGTGAGCGTACGTGTGAGGGCACGGGTTAGTGTTAGCGTACGGGTTAGGATTACGGGATGGGTGAGGGTAAGGATTCGGGTAAGGGTTAGGTTAGGGTTCAGGCTAGGGTTAGGGTTAGGGGACGGGGATGGTTTAGGGTCCGGGTGAGGGTACGACAAAGATTTAGGGTGAGTGTACATGTGAGGGCACGGGTTAGTGTTAGCATACGGGTTAATATTAGGGGACGGGTGAGGGTAAGGCTTCGGGTAAGGGTTAGGGTTAGGGTTCGGGCTAGGGTTAGGGTTAGGGGATGGGGACGGTTTAGGGTCCGGGTGAGGGTACGACAACGGTTTAGGGTGACCGTACGTGTGAGGGCACGGGTTAGTGTTAGCGTACGGGTTAGAATTGGGGGGGATAAGGCTTCGGGTAAGGGTTAGGGTTAGGGTTCGGGCTAGGGTTAGGGTTAGGGGACGGGGAAGGTTTAAGGTCCGGGTGAGGGTACGACAACGGTTTAGGGTGAGCGTACGTGTGAGGGCACGGGTTAGTGTTAGCGTACGGCTTAGGATTAGGGGACGGGTGAGGGTAAGGCTTCGGGTAAGGGTTAGGGTTAGGGTTCGGGCTTCGGTTAGGGTTAGGGGACGGGGACATTTTAGGATCCGGGTGTGGGTACGACAATGGTTTAGGGTGAGCGTACGTGTGAGGGCACGGGTTAGTGTTAGCGTACGGCTTAGGATTAGGGGCCGGGTGATGGTAAGGCTTCGGTTAAGGGTTAGGGTTCGGGCTAGGGTTCGGGTTAGGGGACGGGGACGCTTTAGGGTCCAGGTGAGGGTACAACAACGGTTTAGTGTGAGTGTACGTGTGAGGGCATGGGTTAGTGTTAGCGTACGGGTTAGGATTAGGGACGGGTGAGAGTAAGGCTTCGGGTAAGGGTTAGGGTTAGGGTTCGGGCTAGGTTTAGTGTTAGGCGACGGGGACGGTTTAGGGTCCCGGTGAGGGTACGACAACGATTTAGGGTGGGTGTACGTGTGAGGGCACGGGTTAGTGTTAGCGTACGGCTTAGAATTAGGGGACGGGTGAGGGTAAGGCTTCGGGTAAGGGTTAGGCTTAGGGTTCGGGCTAGGGTTGGGGTTAGGGGACGGGGATGGTTTAGGGTCCGGGTGAGGGTACGACTACAGTTTAGGGTGAGCGTACGTGTGAGGGCACGGGTTAGTGTTAGCGTACGGCTTAGGATTAGGGGCCGGGTGAGGGTAAGGCTTCAGTTAAGAGTTAGGGTACGGGCTAGGGTTAGGGTTAGGGGACGGGGACAGTTTAGGGTCCAGGTGAGGGTACAACAACGGTTTAGGGTGAGCATACGTGTGAGGGCACGGGTTAGTGTTAGCGTACGGGTTAGAATTGGGGAACGGGGGACGGTAAGGCTTCGGGTAAGGGTTAGGGTTAGGGTTCGGGCTAGGGTTAGGGTTACGGGAAAGGGACAGTTTAGGGTCTGGGTGAGGGTACGACAATGGTTTAGGGTGAGAGTACGTGTGAGGGCACTGGTTAGTGTTAGCGTAAGGCTTAGAATTAGGGGACGGGTGAGTGTAAGGGTTCGGGTAAGGGTTAGGGTTCGGGCTAGGGTTAGGGTTTGGGGACGGGGACGGTTTAGGGTCCGGGTGAGAGTATGACAACGGTTTAGGGTGAGCGTACGTGTGAGGGCACGGGTTAGTGTTAGTGTACGGGATAGGATTATGGGACGGGTGAGGGTATGGCTTCGGGTAAGGGTTAGGGTTAGGGTTCGGGATAGTGTTAGGGTTAGGGGACGGGGACGGTTTAGGGTCCGGGTGAGGGTACGACAACGGGTTAGGGTGAGCGTACGTGTGAGGGCACTGGTTAGTGTTCGCGTACGGGTTAGGATTAGGGGACGGTTGACGGTAATGCTTTGGGTAAGGTTTAGGGTTAGGGTTCGGGCTAGGGTTAGGGTTAGCGGACGGAGACGGTTTAGGGTCCGGGTGAGGGTACGACAACGGTTTAGGGTGAGCGTACGTGTGAGGGCATGGGTTAGTGTTAGCGTACGGGTTAGGATTAGGGGACGGTTGAGGGTAAGGCTTCGGGTAAGGGTTAGAGTTAGGGTTAGTGGATGAGTACGGTTTAGGGTCCGGGTGAGTGTACGAAAACGGTTTAGGGTGAGCGTACGTGTGAGGGCACGGGTTAGTGTTAGCGTACGGGTTAGGATTGGGGGGGTAAGGCTTCGGGTAATGGTTAGGGTTAGGGTTCAGGCTAGGGTTAGGGTTAGGGGATGGGGACAGTTTAGGGTCCGGGTGAGGGTACGACAACGGTTTAGGATGAGCGTACGTGTGAGGGCACGGGTTAGTGTTAGCGTACGGGTTAGGATTAGGGGACGGGTGAGGGTAAGGCTTCGGGTAAGGGTTAGGGTTAGGGCTAGGGTTAGGGTTAGGGAACGGGGACGTTTTAGGGTCTGGGTGAGGGTACGACAACGGTTTAGGGTGAGAGTACGTGTGAAGGCACGGTTTAGTGTTACCGTACGGCTTAGGATTAGGGGACGGTTGAGGGTAAGGCTTCGAGTAAGGGTTAGGGTTAGGGTTCGGGCTAGGTTTACGGTTAGGGGACGTGGAAGTTTTAGGGTCCGGGTGAGGGTACGACAACGGTTTAGGGTGAGCGTACGTGTGAGTGCACGGGTTAGTTTTACCGTATGGCTTAGGATTAGGGGACGGGTGAGGGTAAGGCTTCGGGTAAGGGTTAGGGTTAGGGTTCGGGCTAGGGTTAGGGTTAGGGGACGGGGACGGTTTAGGGTCCAGGTGAGGGTACAACAACGGTTTAGGGTGAGCGTACGTGTGAGGGCACGGGTTAGTGTTAGCGTATAGGTTAGGATTATGGGACGGGAGAGGGTAAGGCTTCGGGTAAGGGTTAGGGTTCGGGCTAGGGTTAGCGTTAGGGGACGGGGACGGTTTAGGGTCCGGGTGAGGGTACGACAACGGTTTAGGGTGAGCGTACGTGTTAGGGCACGGGTTAGTGTTACCGTACGGCTTAGGATTAGGGGACGGGTGAGGGTAAGGCTTCGAGTAAGGGTTAGGGTTAGGGTTCGGGCTAGGGTTAGGGTTAGGGGACGGGGACGGTTTATGGTCCGGGTAAGGGTACGACAACGATTTAGGGTGAGCGTACGTGTGAGGGCACGGGTCAGTGTTAGCATACGGGTTAGGATTAGGAGACGGGTGAGGGTAAGGCTTCGGGTAAGGGTTAGAGTTAGGGTTCGGGCTAGGGTTAAGGATAGGGAACGGGGACGGTTTAGGGTCCGGGTGAGGGTACGACAAAGGTTTA
Organism: Delphinus delphis; assembly: GCF_949987515.2. NCBI lineage: Eukaryota > Metazoa > Chordata > Mammalia > Artiodactyla > Delphinidae > Delphinus > Delphinus delphis. The sequence continues at coordinate 21,910 of NC_082692.2, read as the reverse complement.
GAGTGAGCGTACGTGTGAGGGCATGGGTTAGTATTAGCGTACGGCTTAGGATTAGGGGACGGGTGAGAGTAAGGCTTTGGGTAAGGGTTAGGGTTTGGGTTCGGTCTAGGGTTAGTGTTAGGGGACAGGGACGGTTTAGGGTCCGGGTGAGGGTACGACAACGGTTTAGGGTGAGCGTACGTGTGAGGGAATGGGTTAGTGTTAGCGTACGGGTTAGGATTAGGGGAAGGGTGAGGTTAAGGGTTCGGGTAAGGTTTAGGGTTAGGGTTCGGGCTGGGGTTAGGGTTTGGGGACGGGGACGTTTTAGGGTCCGGGTGAGGGTACGACAATGGTTTAGGGTGAGCGTACGTGTGAGGGCACGGTTTTTTTAGCGTACGGGTTAGGATTATGGTACGGGTGAGTGTAAGGCTTCGGGTAAGGGTTAGGATTAGGTTTCGGGCTAGGGTTAGGGTTAGGGGACAGGGACGGTTTAGGGACCGGGTGAGGGTACGACAACGGTTTAGGGTGAGCGTACGTGTGAGCGCACGGGTTAGTGTTAGCGTATGGGTTAGGATTAGGGGACGGGTGAGGGTAAGGCTTCGGGTAAGGGTTAGGGTTAGGGTTCGGGCTAGGGTTAGGGTTTCGGGACGGGGACGGTTCAGGGTCCGGATGAGGGTACGGCAACGGTTTAGGGTGAGCGTACGTGTGAGGGCACGGGTTAGTTTTAGCGTACGGGTTAGGATTTGGGGACGGGTGAGCGTAAGGCTTCGGGTAAGGGTTAGGGTTAGGGTTCGGGCTAGAGTTAGTGTTAAGGGATGGGGACGGTTTAGGGTCCGGGTGAGGGTACGACAACGGTTTAGGGTGAGCGTACGTGTGAGGGCACGGGTTAGTGTTAGCGTATGGGTTAGGATTATGGGACGGGAGAGGGTAAGGCTTCGGGTAAGGGTTAGTGTTCGGGCTAGGGTTAGCGTTAGGGGACGGGGACGGTTTAGGGTCCGGGTGAGGGTAAGACAACGGTTTAGGGTGAGCGTACGTGTGAGGGCACGGGTTAGTGTTACCGTACGGCTTAGGATTAGGGGACGGGTGAGGGTAAGGCTTCGAGTAAGGGTTAGGGTTAGGGTTCGGGCTAGGTTTACGGTTAGGGGACGAGGACGTTTTAGGGTCCTAGTGAGGGTACAACAACGGTTTAGGGTGAGCGTACGTGTGAGGGCACGGGTTAGTGTTTCCGTACGGCTTAGGATTTTGGGAAGGTGGAGGGTAAGGCTTCGAGTAAGGGTTAGGGTTAGGGTTCGGCTAGGGTTAGGGTTAGGGGACGGGGACGGTTTATGTTCCGGCTAAGGGTTGTACAACGGTTTAGGGTGAGCGTACGTGTGAGGGAATGGGTTAGTGTTAGCGTACGGATTAGGATTAGAAGATGGGTGAGGGTAAGGCTTCGGGTAAGGGTTAGAGTTAGAGTTCGGGCTAGGGTTAAGGATAGGGGACGGGGTCGGTTTAGGGTCCAGGTGAGGGTACGACAACGGTTTAGGGTGAGCGTACGTGTGAGGGCACGGGTTAGTGTTAGCGTAAGGCTTAGAATTAGGGGACGGGTGAGACTAAGGCTTCGGGTGTTAGGGTTAGGGTTCGGGCTACGGTTAGGGTTAGGGGACGGGGATGGTTTAGGGTCCGGGTGAGGGTACGACAATGGTTTAGGGTGAGCGTACGTGTGAGGGAACAGCTTAGTGTTAGCGTACGGGTTAGGATTAGGGGAAGGGTGAGGTTAAGGCTTCGGGTAAGGGTTAGGGTTAGGGTTCGGGCTAGGGTTAGGGTTCGGGGATGGGGACGGTTTAGGGTCCGGGTCAGGCTACGAGAACGGTTTAGGGTGAGCGTACGTGTGAGGGCACGGGTTAGTGTTAGTGTACGGGATAGGATTAGGGGACGGGTGAGTGTAAGGCTTCGGGTAAGGGTTAGGGTTAGGGTTCGGGATAGTGTTAGGGTTAGGGGATGGGGATAGTTTAGGGTCCGGATGAGGGTATGACAACGGTTTAGGGTGAGCGTATGTGTGAGCGCACGGGTTAGTGTTAGCGTACGGGTTAGGATTAGGAGACGGGTGAGGGTAAGGCTTCGGGTAAGGGTTAGGTTTAGGGTTCTGGCTAGGGTTAGGGTTAGGGGACGGGGAAGATTTAGGGTCCGGGAGAGGGTACGACGACGGTTTAGGGTGAGCGTACGTGTGAGGGCACGGGTTAGTGTTAGCGTAAGGCTTAGAATTAGGGGACGGGTGAGACTAAGGCTTCGGGTGTTAGGGTTAGGGTTCGGGCTACGGTTAGGGTTAGGGGACGGGGACGGTTTAGTGTCCGGGTGAGGGTACGACAATGGTTTAGGGTGAGCGTACGTGTGAGGGAACAGCTTAGTGTTAGCGTACGGGTTAGGATTAGGGGAAGGGTGAGGTTAAGGCTTCGGGTAAGGGTTAGGGTTAGGGTTCGGGCTAGGGTTAGGGTTCGGGGACGGGGACGGTTTAGGGTCCGGGTCAGGCTACGAGAATGGTTTAGGGTGAGCGTACGTGTGAGGGCACGGGTTAGTGTTAGTGTACGGGATAGGATTAGGGGACGGGTGAGTGTAAGGCTTCGGGTAAGGGTTAGGGTTAGGGTTCGGGATAGTGTTAGGGTTAGGGGATGGGGATAGTTTAGGGTCCGGATGAGGGTATGACAACGGTTTAGGGTGAGCGTATGTGTGAGCGCACGGGTTAGTGTTAGCGTACGGGTTAGGATTAGGAGACGGGTGAGGGTAAGGCTTCGGGTAAGGGTTAGGTTTAGGGTTCTGGCTAGGGTTAGGGTTAGGGGACGGGGAAGATTTAGGGTCCGGGAGAGGGTACGACGACGGTTTAGGGTGAGCGTACGTGTGAGGGCACAGGTTAGTGTTAGCGTACGGGTTAGGATTAGGGGACGGGTGAGGGTAAGGCTTCGGGTAAGGGTTAGGGTTAGTGTTCGGGCTAGGGTTAGGGTTATGGGACAGAGACGGTTTAGGGTCCGGATGAGGGTACGACAACGGTTTAGGGTGAGCGTACGTGTGAGGGCATGGGTTAGTGTTAACGTACGGCTTAGGATTAGGGACCGGGTGAGGGTAAGGCTTCAGTTAAGAGTTAGGGTACGGGCTAGGGTTAGGGTTAGGGGACGGGGACGGTTTAGGGTCCAGGGGAGGGTACTAAAACGGTTTAGGGTGAGCATACGTGTGAGGGCACGGGTTAGTGTTAGCGTACGGGTTAGAATTAGGGGATGGGTGAGGGTAAGGCTTCGAGTAAGGGTTAGGGTTAGGGTTCGGGCTAGGTTTACGGTTAGGGGACGAGGACGTTTTAGGGTCCTAGTGAGGGTACGACAACGGTTTAGGGTGAGCGTACGTGTGAGGGCACGGGTTAGTATTACCGTACGGCTTAGGATTTTGGGACGGTGGAGGGTAAGGCTTCGAGTAAGGGTTAGGGTTAGGGTTCGGCTAGGGTTAGGGGACGGGGACGGTTTATGTTCCGGCTAAGGGTACTACAACGGTTTAGGGTGAGCGTACGTGTGAGGAAATGGGTTAGTGTTAGCGTACGGATTAGGATTAGGAGATGGGTGAGGGTAAGGCTTCGGGTAAGGGTTAGAGTTAGAGTTCGGGCTAGGGTTAAGGATAGGGGACGGGGACGGTTTAGGGTCCGGGTGAGGGTACGACAACGGTTTAGGGTGAGCGTACGTGTGAGGGAACGGGTTAGTGTTAGCGTAAGGCTTAGAATTAGGGGACAGGTGAGACTAAGGCTTCGGGTGTTAGGGTTAGGGTTCGGGCTACGGTTAGGGTTAGGGGACGGGGATGGTTTAGGGTCCGGGTGAGGGTACGACAATGGTTTAGGGTGAGCGTACGTGTGAGGGAACAGCTTAGTGTTAGCGTACGGGTTAGGATTAGGGGAAGGGTGAGGTTAAGGCTTCGGGTAAGGGTTAGGGTTAGGGTTCGGGCTAGGGTTAGGGTTCGGGGACGGGGACGGTTTAGGGTCCGGGTCAGGCTACGAGAACGGTTTAGGGTGAGCGTACGTGTGAGGGCACGGGTTAGTGTTAGTGTACGGGATAGGATTAGGGGACGGGTGAGTGTAAGGCTTCGGGTAAGGGTTAGGGTTAGGGTTTGGGATAGTGTTAGGGTTAGGGGATGGGGATAGTTTAGGGTCCGGATGAGGGTATGACAACGGTTTAGGGTGAGCGTATGTGTGCGCGCACGGGTTAGTGTTAGCGTACGGGTTAGGATTAGGAGACGGGTGAGGGTAAGGCTTCGGGTAAGGGTTAGGTTTAGGGTTCTGGCTAGGGTTAGGGTTAGGGGACGGGGAAGATTTAGGGTCCGGGAGAGGGTACGACGACGGTTTAGGGTGAGCGTACGTGTGAGGGCACGGGTTAGTGTTAGCGTACGGGTTAGGATTAGGGGACGGGTGAGGGTAAGGCTTCGGGTAAGGGTTAGGGTTAGTGTTCGGGCTAGGGTTAGGGTTATGGGACAGAGACGGTTTAGGGTCCGGATGAGGGTACGACAACGGTTTAGGGTGAGCGTACGTGTGAGGGCATGGGTTAGTGTTAACGTACGGCTTAGGATTAGGGACCGGGTGAGGGTAAGGCTTCAGTTAAGAGTTAGGGTACGGGCTAGGGTTAGGGTTAGGGGACGGGGACGGTTTAGGGTCCAGGGGAGGGTACTAAAACGGTTTAGGGTGAGCATACGTGTGAGGGCACGGGTTAGTGTTAGCGTACGGGTTAGAATTAGGGGATGGGTGAGGGTAAGGCTTCGAGTAAGGGTTAGGGTTAGGGTTCGGGCTAGGGTTAGGGTTACGGGAAGGGGCCAGTTTAGGATCTGGTTGAGGGTACGACAATGGTTTAGGGTGAGCGTACGTGTTAGGGCACTGGTTAGTGTTAGAGTAAGGCTTAGGATTAGGGGACGGGTGAGGGTAAGGCTTCGGGTAAGGGTTAGGGTTAGGGTTCGGGCTAGGGTTAGGAATAGGGGACGGGGACGGTTCAGGGTCCGGGTGAGGGTACGACAACGGTTTAGGGTGAGCGTACGTGTGAGGGCATGGGTTAGTGTTAGCGTACGGGTTAGGATTAGGGGACGGCTGAGGGTAAGGTTTCGGGAAAGGGTTAGGGTTAGGGTTCGGGCTAGGGTTAGGGTTAAGGGATGGGGACGGTTTAGGGTCCGGGTGAGGGTACGACAACGGTTTAGGGTGAGCGTACGTGTGAGGGCACGGGTTAGTGTTAGCGTATGGGTTAGGATTATGGGACGGGAGAGGGTAAGGCTTCGGGTAAGGGTTAGAGTTAGGGTTCGGGCTAGGGTTAAGGATAGGGAACGGGGACGGTTTAGGGTCCGGGTGAGGGTACGACAAAGGTTTAGAGTGAGCGTACGTGTGAGGGCACGGGTTAGTATTAGCGTACGGCTTAGGATTAGGGGACGGGTGAGAGTAAGGCTTTGGGTAAGGGTTAGGGTTTGGGTTCGGGCTAGGGTTAGTGTTAGGGGACAGGGACGGTTTAGGGTCCGGGTGAGGGTACGACAACGGTTTAGGGTGAGCGTACGTGTGAGGGCATGGGTTAGTGTTAGCGTATGGGTTAGGATTGGTGGGGTAAGGCTTCGGGTAAGGGTTAGGGTTAGGGTTCGGGCTATGGTTAGGGTTAGGGGATGGGGACAGTTTAGGGTCCGGGTGAGGGTACGACAACGGTTTAGGGTGAGCGTACGTGTGAGGGCACGGGTTAGTGTTAGCGTATGGGTTAGGATTATGGAACGGGTGAGGGTAAGGCTTCGGGTAAGGGTTAGGGTTCGGGCTAGGGTTAGGGTTAGGGGACGGGGACGGTTTAGGGTCCGGGTGAGGGTACGACAACGGTTTTGGGTGAGCGTACGTTTGAGGGCACGGGTTAGTGTTACCGTACGGCTTAGGATTAGGGGACGGGTTAGGGTAAGGCTTCGAGTAAGGGTTAGGGTTAGGGTTTGGGCTAGGTTTACGGTTAGGGGACGGGGAAGTTTTAGGGTCCGGGTGAGGGTACGACAACGGTTAAGGGTGAGCGTACGTGTGAGGGCACTGATTAGTGTTACCGTACGGCTTAGGATTAGGGGATGGGTGAGGGTAAGGCTTCGAGTAAGGGTTAGGGTTAGGGTTCGGGCTAGCGTTAGGGTTAAGGGACTGGGACAGTTTAGGGTCCGGGTGAGGGTACGACAACGGTTTAGGGTGAGCGTACGTGTGAGGGCACGGGTTAGTGTTAGCGTACGGGTTAGGATTAGGAGACGGGTGAGGGTAAGGCTTCGGGTAAGGATTAGAGTTAGGGTTCGGGCTAGGGTTATGGATAGGGGACGGGGACGGTTTAGGGTCCGGGTGAGGGTACGACAACCGTTTAGGGTGAGCGTACATGTGAGGGCACGGGTTAGTGTTAGCGTACGGCTTAGGATTAGGGGACGGGTGAGAGTAAGGCTTTGGGTAAGGGTTAGGGTTAGGGTTCGGGCTACGGTTAGGGTTAGGGGACGGGGACGGTTTCGGGTCCGGTTGAGGGTACGACAACGGTTTAGGGTGAGCGTACGTGTGAGGGAATGGGTTAGTGTTAGCGTACGGGTTAGGATTAGGAGACGGGTGAGGGTAAGGCTTCGGGTAATGGTTAGGGTTAAAGTTCGGGCTAGGGTTAGGGTTCGGGGACGGTGACGGTTTAGGGTCCGGGTGAGGGTACGACAACGGTTTCGGTTGAGCGTACGTGTGAGGGCACGGGTTAGTGTTAGCGTACGGCTTAGGATTAGGGGCCGGGTGAGGGTAAGGCTTCAGTTAAGAGTTAGGGTACGGGCTAGGGTTAGGGTTAGGGGACGGGGACGGTTTAGGGTCCAGGGGAGGGTACTAAAACGGTTTAGGGTGAGCAAACGTGTGAGGGCACGGGTTAGTGTTAGCGTATGGGTTAGGATTATGGAACGGGTGAGGGTAAGGCTTCGGGTAAGGGTTAGGGTTCGGGCTAGGGTTAGGGTTAGGGGACGGGGACGGTTTAGGGTCCGGGTGAGGGTACGACAACGGTTTTGGGTGAGCGTACGTGTGAGGGCACGGGTTAGTGTTACCGTACGGCTTAGGATTAGGGGACGGGTTAGGGTAAGGCTTCGAGTAAGGGTTAGGGTTAGGGTTTGGGCTAGGTTTACGGTTAGGGGACGGGGAAGTTTTAGGGTCCGGGTGAGGGTACGACAACGGTTAAGGGTGAGCGTACGTGTGAGGGCACTGATTAGTGTTACCGTACGGCTTAGGATTAGGGGATGGGTGAGGGTAAGGCTTCGAGTAAGGGTTAGGGTTAGGGTTCGGGCTAGCGTTAGGGTTAAGGGACTGGGACAGTTTAGGGTCCGGGTGAGGGTACGACAACGGTTTAGGGTGAGCGTACGTGTGAGGGCATGGGTTAGTGTTAGCGTACGGGTTAGGATTAGGAGACGGGTGAGGGTAAGGCTTCGGGTAAGGATTAGAGTTAGTGTTCGGGCTAGGGTTATGGATAGGGGACGGGGACGGTTTAGGGTCCGGGTGAGGGTACGACAACCGTTTAGGGTGAGCGTACATGTGAGGGCACGGGTTAGTGTTAGCGTACGGCTTAGGATTAGGGGACGGGTGAGAGTAAGGCTTTGGGTAAGGGTTAGGGTTAGGGTTCGGGCTACGGTTAGGGTTAGGGGACGGGGACGGTTTCGGGTCCGGTTGAGGGTACGACAACGGTTTAGGGTGAGCGTACGTGTGAGGGAATGGGTTAGTGTTAGCGTACGGGTTAGGATTAGGAGACGGGTGAGGGTAAGGCTTCGGGTAATGGTTAGGGTTAAAGTTCGGGCTAGGGTTAGGGTTCGGGGACGGTGACGGTTTAGGGTCCGGGTGAGGGTACGACAACGGTTTCGGTTGAGCGTACGTGTGAGGGCACGGGTTAGTGTTAGCGTACGGCTTAGGATTAGGGGACGGGTGAGGGTAAGGCTTCGGGTAAGGGTTAGGGTTAGGTTTCGGGCTAGGGTTAGGGTTAGGGGACAGGGACGGTTTAGGGACCGGGTGAGGGTACGACAACGGTTTAGGGTGAGCGTACGTGTCAGGGCACGGGTTAGTGTTAGCGTACGGGTTAGGATTAGGGGACGGGTGAGGGTAAGGCTTCGGGTAAGGGTTAGGGTTAGGGTTCGGGCTAGGGTTAGGGTTATGGGACAGAGACGGTTTAGAGTCCGGGTGAGGGTACGACAACGGTTTAGTGTGAGCGTACGTGTGAGGGCACGGGTTAGGGTTAGGGTTAGGGTTAGGGTTAGGGTTAGGGTTAGGGTTAGGGTTAGGGTTAGGGTTAGGGTTAGGGTTAGGGTTAGAGGTTAGGGTTAGGGTTAGGGTTAGGGTTAGGGTTAGGGTTAGGGTTAGGGTTAGGGTTAGGGTTAGGGTTAGGGTTAGGGTTAGGGGTTAGGGTTAGGGTTAGGGTTAGGGTTAGGGTTAGGGTTAGGGTTAGGGTTAGGGTTAGGGTTAGGGTTAGAGGGTTAGGGTTAGGGTTAGGGTTAGGGTTAGGGTTAGGGTTAGGGTTAGGGTTAGGGTTAGGGTTAGGGTTAGGGTTAGGGTTAGGGTTAGGGTTAGGGTTAGGGTTAGGGTTAGGGTTAGGGTTAGGGTTAGGGTTAGGGTTAGGGTTAGGGTTAGGGTTAGGGTTAGGGTTAGGGTTAGGGTTAGGGTTAGGGTTAGGGTTAGGGTTAGGGTTAGGGTTAGGGTTAGGGTTAGGGTTAGGGTTAGGGTTAGGGTTAGGGTTAGGGTTAGGGTTAGGGTTAGGGTTAGGGTTAGGGTTAGGGTTAGGGTTAGGGTTAGGGTTAGGGTTAGGGTTAGGGTTAGGGTTAGGGTTAGGGTTAGGGTTAGGGTTAGGGTTAGGGTTAGGGTTAGGGTTAGGGTTAGGGTTAGGGTTAGGGTTAGGGTTAGGGTTAGGGTTAGGGTTAGGGTTAGGGTTAGGGTTAGGGTTAGGGTTAGGGTTAGGGTTAGGGTTAGGGTTAGGGTTAGGGTTAGGGTTAGGGTTAGGGTTAGGGTTAGGGTTAGGGTTAGGGTTAGGGTTAGGGTTAGGGTTAGGGTTAGGGTTAGGGTTAGGGTTAGGGTTAGGGTTAGGGTTAGGGTTAGGGTTAGGGTTAGGGTTAGGGTTAGGGTTAGGGTTAGGGTTAGGGTTAGGGTTAGGGTTAGGGTTAGGGTTAGGGTTAGGGTTAGGGTTAGGGTTAGGGTTAGGGTTAGGGTTAGGGTTAGGGTTAGGGTTAGGGTTAGGGTTAGGGTTAGGGTTAGGGTTAGGGTTAGGGTTAGGGTTAGGGTTAGGGTTAGGGTTAGGGTTAGGGTTAGGGTTAGGGTTAGGGTTAGGGTTAGGGTTAGGGTTAGGGTTAGGGTTAGGGTTAGGGTTAGGGTTAGGGTTAGGGTTAGGGTTAGGGTTAGGGTTAGGGTTAGGGTTAGGGTTAGGGTTAGGGTTAGGGTTAGGGTTAGGGTTAGGGTTAGGGTTAGGGTTAGGGTTAGGGTTAGGGTTAGGGTTAGGGTTAGGGTTAGGGTTAGGGTTAGGGTTAGGGTTAGGGTTAGGGTTAGGGTTAGGGTTAGGGTTAGGGTTAGGGTTAGGGTTAGGGTTAGGGTTAGGGTTAGGGTTAGGGTTAGGGTTAGGGTTAGGGTTAGGGTTAGGGTTAGGGTTAGGGTTAGGGTTAGGGTTAGGGTTAGGGTTAGGGTTAGGGTTAGGGTTAGGGTTAGGGTTAGGGTTAGGGTTAGGGTTAGGGTTAGGGTTAGGGTTAGGGTTAGGGTTAGGGTTAGGGTTAGGGTTAGGGTTAGGGTTAGGGTTAGGGTTAGGGTTAGGGTTAGGGTTAGGGTTAGGGTTAGGGTTAGGGTTAGGGTTAGGGTTAGGGTTAGGGTTAGGGTTAGGGTTAGGGTTAGGGTTAGGGTTAGGGTTAGGGTTAGGGTTAGGGTTAGGGTTAGGGTTAGGGTTAGGGTTAGGGTTAGGGTTAGGGTTAGGGTTAGGGTTAGGGTTAGGGTTAGGGTTAGGGTTAGGGTTAGGGTTAGGGTTAGGGTTAGGGTTAGGGTTAGGGTTAGGGTTAGGGTTAGGGTTAGGGTTAGGGTTAGGGTTAGGGTTAGGGTTAGGGTTAGGGTTAGGGTTAGGGTTAGGGTTAGGGTTAGGGTTAGGGTTAGGGTTAGGGTTAGGGTTAGGGTTAGGGTTAGGGTTAGGGTTAGGGTTAGGGTTAGGGTTAGGGTTAGGGTTAGGGTTAGGGTTAGGGTTAGGGTTAGGGTTAGGGTTAGGGTTAGGGTTAGGGTTAGGGTTAGGGTTAGGGTTAGGGTTAGGGTTAGGGTTAGGGTTAGGGTTAGGGTTAGGGTTAGGGTTAGGGTTAGGGTTAGGGTTAGGGTTAGGGTTAGGGTTAGGGTTAGGGTTAGGGTTAGGGTTAGGGTTAGGGTTAGGGTTAGGGTTAGGGTTAGGGTTAGGGTTAGGGTTAGGGTTAGGGTTAGGGTTAGGGTTAGGGTTAGGGTTAGGGTTAGGGTTAGGGTTAGGGTTAGGGTTAGGGTTAGGGTTAGGGTTAGGGTTAGGGTTAGGGTTAGGGTTAGGGTTAGGGTTAGGGTTAGGGTTAGGGTTAGGGTTAGGGTTAGGGTTAGGGTTAGGGTTAGGGTTAGGGTTAGGGTTAGGGTTAGGGTTAGGGTTAGGGTTAGGGTTAGGGTTAGGGTTAGGGTTAGGGTTAGGGTTAGGGTTAGGGTTAGGGTTAGGGTTAGGGTTAGGGTTAGGGTTAGGGTTAGGGTTAGGGTTAGGGTTAGGGTTAGGGTTAGGGTTAGGGTTAGGGTTAGGGTTAGGGTTAGGGTTAGGGTTAGGGTTAGGGTTAGGGTTAGGGTTAGGGTTAGGGTTAGGGTTAGGGTTAGGGTTAGGGTTAGGGTTAGGGTTAGGGTTAGGGTTAGGGTTAGGGTTAGGGTTAGGGTTAGGGTTAGGGTTAGGGTTAGGGTTAGGGTTAGGGTTAGGGTTAGGGTTAGGGTTAGGGTTAGGGTTAGGGTTAGGGTTAGGGTTAGGGTTAGGGTTAGGGTTAGGGTTAGGGTTAGGGTTAGGGTTAGGGTTAGGGTTAGGGTTAGGGTTAGGGTTAGGGTTAGGGTTAGGGTTAGGGTTAGGGTTAGGGTTAGGGTTAGGGTTAGGGTTAGGGTTAGGGTTAGGGTTAGGGTTAGGGTTAGGGTTAGGGTTAGGGTTAGGGTTAGGGTTAGGGTTAGGGTTAGGGTTAGGGTTAGGGTTAGGGTTAGGGTTAGGGTTAGGGTTAGGGTTAGGGTTAGGGTTAGGGTTAGGGTTAGGGTTAGGGTTAGGGTTAGGGTTAGGGTTAGGGTTAGGGTTAGGGTTAGGGTTAGGGTTAGGGTTAGGGTTAGGGTTAGGGTTAGGGTTAGGGTTAGGGTTAGGGTTAGGGTTAGGGTTAGGGTTAGGGTTAGGGTTAGGGTTAGGGTTAGGGTTAGGGTTAGGGTTAGGGTTAGGGTTAGGGTTAGGGTTAGGGTTAGGGTTAGGGTTAGGGTTAGGGTTAGGGTTAGGGTTAGGGTTAGGGTTAGGGTTAGGGTTAGGGTTAGGGTTAGGGTTAGGGTTAGGGTTAGGGTTAGGGTTAGGGTTAGGGTTAGGGTTAGGGTTAGGGTTAGGGTTAGGGTTAGGGTTAGGGTTAGGGTTAGGGTTAGGGTTAGGGTTAGGGTTAGGGTTAGGGTTAGGGTTAGGGTTAGGGTTAGGGTTAGGGTTAGGGTTAGGGTTAGGGTTAGGGTTAGGGTTAGGGTTAGGGTTAGGGTTAGGGTTAGGGTTAGGGTTAGGGTTAGGGTTAGGGTTAGGGTTAGGGTTAGGGTTAGGGTTAGGGTTAGGGTTAGGGTTAGGGTTAGGGTTAGGGTTAGGGTTAGGGTTAGGGTTAGGGTTAGGGTTAGGGTTAGGGTTAGGGTTAGGGTTAGGGTTAGGGTTAGGGTTAGGGTTAGGGTTAGGGTTAGGGTTAGGGTTAGGGTTAGGGTTAGGGTTAGGGTTAGGGTTAGGGTTAGGGTTAGGGTTAGGGTTAGGGTTAGGGTTAGGGTTAGGGTTAGGGTTAGGGTTAGGGTTAGGGTTAGGGTTAGGGTTAGGGTTAGGGTTAGGGTTAGGGTTAGGGTTAGGGTTAGGGTTAGGGTTAGGGTTAGGGTTAGGGTTAGGGTTAGGGTTAGGGTTAGGGTTAGGGTTAGGGTTAGGGTTAGGGTTAGGGTTAGGGTTAGGGTTAGGGTTAGGGTTAGGGTTAGGGTTAGGGTTAGGGTTAGGGTTAGGGTTAGGGTTAGGGTTAGGGTTAGGGTTAGGGTTAGGGTTAGGGTTAGGGTTAGGGTTAGGGTTAGGGTTAGGGTTAGGGTTAGGGTTAGGGTTAGGGTTAGGGTTAGGGTTAGGGTTAGGGTTAGGGTTAGGGTTAGGGTTAGGGTTAGGGTTAGGGTTAGGGTTAGGGTTAGGGTTAGGGTTAGGGTTAGGGTTAGGGTTAGGGTTAGGGTTAGGGTTAGGGTTAGGGTTAGGGTTAGGGTTAGGGTTAGGGTTAGGGTTAGGGTTAGGGTTAGGGTTAGGGTTAGGGTTAGGGTTAGGGTTAGGGTTAGGGTTAGGGTTAGGGTTAGGGTTAGGGTTAGGGTTAGGGTTAGGGTTAGGGTTAGGGTTAGGGTTAGGGTTAGGGTTAGGGTTAGGGTTAGGGTTAGGGTTAGGGTTAGGGTTAGGGTTAGGGTTAGGGTTAGGGTTAGGGTTAGGGTTAGGGTTAGGGTTAGGGTTAGGGTTAGGGTTAGGGTTAGGGTTAGGGTTAGGGTTAGGGTTAGGGTTAGGGTTAGGGTTAGGGTTAGGGTTAGGGTTAGGGTTAGGGTTAGGGTTAGGGTTAGGGTTAGGGTTAGGGTTAGGGTTAGGGTTAGGGTTAGGGTTAGGGTTAGGGTTAGGGTTAGGGTTAGGGTTAGGGTTAGGGTTAGGGTTAGGGTTAGGGTTAGGGTTAGGGTTAGGGTTAGGGTTAGGGTTAGGGTTAGGGTTAGGGTTAGGGTTAGGGTTAGGGTTAGGGTTAGGGTTAGGGTTAGGGTTAGGGTTAGGGTTAGGGTTAGGGTTAGGGTTAGGGTTAGGGTTAGGGTTAGGGTTAGGGTTAGGGTTAGGGTTAGGGTTAGGGTTAGGGTTAGGGTTAGGGTTAGGGTTAGGGTTAGGGTTAGGGTTAGGGTTAGGGTTAGGGTTAGGGTTAGGGTTAGGGTTAGGGTTAGGGTTAGGGTTAGGGTTAGGGTTAGGGTTAGGGTTAGGGTTAGGGTTAGGGTTAGGGTTAGGGTTAGGGTTAGGGTTAGGGTTAGGGTTAGGGTTAGGGTTAGGGTTAGGGTTAGGGTTAGGGTTAGGGTTAGGGTTAGGGTTAGGGTTAGGGTTAGGGTTAGGGTTAGGGTTAGGGTTAGGGTTAGGGTTAGGGTTAGGGTTAGGGTTAGGGTTAGGGTTAGGGTTAGGGTTAGGGTTAGGGTTAGGGTTAGGGTTAGGGTTAGGGTTAGGGTTAGGGTTAGGGTTAGGGTTAGGGTTAGGGTTAGGGTTAGGGTTAGGGTTAGGGTTAGGGTTAGGGTTAGGGTTAGGGTTAGGGTTAGGGTTAGGGTTAGGGTTAGGGTTAGGGTTAGGGTTAGGGTTAGGGTTAGGGTTAGGGTTAGGGTTAGGGTTAGGGTTAGGGTTAGGGTTAGGGTTAGGGTTAGGGTTAGGGTTAGGGTTAGGGTTAGGGTTAGGGTTAGGGTTAGGGTTAGGGTTAGGGTTAGGGTTAGGGTTAGGGTTAGGGTTAGGGTTAGGGTTAGGGTTAGGGTTAGGGTTAGGGTTAGGGTTAGGGTTAGGGTTAGGGTTAGGGTTAGGGTTAGGGTTAGGGTTAGGGTTAGGGTTAGGGTTAGGGTTAGGGTTAGGGTTAGGGTTAGGGTTAGGGTTAGGGTTAGGGTTAGGGTTAGGGTTAGGGTTAGGGTTAGGGTTAGGGTTAGGGTTAGGGTTAGGGTTAGGGTTAGGGTTAGGGTTAGGGTTAGGGTTAGGGTTAGGGTTAGGGTTAGGGTTAGGGTTAGGGTTAGGGTTAGGGTTAGGGTTAGGGTTAGGGTTAGGGTTAGGGTTAGGGTTAGGGTTAGGGTTAGGGTTAGGGTTAGGGTTAGGGTTAGGGTTAGGGTTAGGGTTAGGGTTAGGGTTAGGGTTAGGGTTAGGGTTAGGGTTAGGGTTAGGGTTAGGGTTAGGGTTAGGGTTAGGGTTAGGGTTAGGGTTAGGGTTAGGGTTAGGGTTAGGGTTAGGGTTAGGGTTAGGGTTAGGGTTAGGGTTAGGGTTAGGGTTAGGGTTAGGGTTAGGGTTAGGGTTAGGGTTAGGGTTAGGGTTAGGGTTAGGGTTAGGGTTAGGGTTAGGGTTAGGGTTAGGGTTAGGGTTAGGGTTAGGGTTAGGGTTAGGGTTAGGGTTAGGGTTAGGGTTAGGGTTAGGGTTAGGGTTAGGGTTAGGGTTAGGGTTAGGGTTAGGGTTAGGGTTAGGGTTAGGGTTAGGGTTAGGGTTAGGGTTAGGGTTAGGGTTAGGGTTAGGGTTAGGGTTAGGGTTAGGGTTAGGGTTAGGGTTAGGGTTAGGGTTAGGGTTAGGGTTAGGGTTAGGGTTAGGGTTAGGGTTAGGGTTAGGGTTAGGGTTAGGGTTAGGGTTAGGGTTAGGGTTAGGGTTAGGGTTAGGGTTAGGGTTAGGGTTAGGGTTAGGGTTAGGGTTAGGGTTAGGGTTAGGGTTAGGGTTAGGGTTAGGGTTAGGGTTAGGGTTAGGGTTAGGGTTAGGGTTAGGGTTAGGGTTAGGGTTAGGGTTAGGGTTAGGGTTAGGGTTAGGGTTAGGGTTAGGGTTAGGGTTAGGGTTAGGGTTAGGGTTAGGGTTAGGGTTAGGGTTAGGGTTAGGGTTAGGGTTAGGGTTAGGGTTAGGGTTAGGGTTAGGGTTAGGGTTAGGGTTAGGGTTAGGGTTAGGGTTAGGGTTAGGGTTAGGGTTAGGGTTAGGGTTAGGGTTAGGGTTAGGGTTAGGGTTAGGGTTAGGGTTAGGGTTAGGGTTAGGGTTAGGGTTAGGGTTAGGGTTAGGGTTAGGGTTAGGGTTAGGGTTAGGGTTAGGGTTAGGGTTAGGGTTAGGGTTAGGGTTAGGGTTAGGGTTAGGGTTAGGGTTAGGGTTAGGGTTAGGGTTAGGGTTAGGGTTAGGGTTAGGGTTAGGGTTAGGGTTAGGGTTAGGGTTAGGGTTAGGGTTAGGGTTAGGGTTAGGGTTAGGGTTAGGGTTAGGGTTAGGGTTAGGGTTAGGGTTAGGGTTAGGGTTAGGGTTAGGGTTAGGGTTAGGGTTAGGGTTAGGGTTAGGGTTAGGGTTAGGGTTAGGGTTAGGGTTAGGGTTAGGGTTAGGGTTAGGGTTAGGGTTAGGGTTAGGGTTAGGGTTAGGGTTAGGGTTAGGGTTAGGGTTAGGGTTAGGGTTAGGGTTAGGGTTAGGGTTAGGGTTAGGGTTAGGGTTAGGGTTAGGGTTAGGGTTAGGGTTAGGGTTAGGGTTAGGGTTAGGGTTAGGGTTAGGGTTAGGGTTAGGGTTAGGGTTAGGGTTAGGGTTAGGGTTAGGGTTAGGGTTAGGGTTAGGGTTAGGGTTAGGGTTAGGGTTAGGGTTAGGGTTAGGGTTAGGGTTAGGGTTAGGGTTAGGGTTAGGGTTAGGGTTAGGGTTAGGGTTAGGGTTAGGGTTAGGGTTAGGGTTAGGGTTAGGGTTAGGGTTAGGGTTAGGGTTAGGGTTAGGGTTAGGGTTAGGGTTAGGGTTAGGGTTAGGGTTAGGGTTAGGGTTAGGGTTAGGGTTAGGGTTAGGGTTAGGGTTAGGGTTAGGGTTAGGGTTAGGGTTAGGGTTAGGGTTAGGGTTAGGGTTAGGGTTAGGGTTAGGGTTAGGGTTAGGGTTAGGGTTAGGGTTAGGGTTAGGGTTAGGGTTAGGGTTAGGGTTAGGGTTAGGGTTAGGGTTAGGGTTAGGGTTAGGGTTAGGGTTAGGGTTAGGGTTAGGGTTAGGGTTAGGGTTAGGGTTAGGGTTAGGGTTAGGGTTAGGGTTAGGGTTAGGGTTAGGGTTAGGGTTAGGGTTAGGGTTAGGGTTAGGGTTAGGGTTAGGGTTAGGGTTAGGGTTAGGGTTAGGGTTAGGGTTAGGGTTAGGGTTAGGGTTAGGGTTAGGGTTAGGGTTAGGGTTAGGGTTAGGGTTAGGGTTAGGGTTAGGGTTAGGGTTAGGGTTAGGGTTAGGGTTAGGGTTAGGGTTAGGGTTAGGGTTAGGGTTAGGGTTAGGGTTAGGGTTAGGGTTAGGGTTAGGGTTAGGGTTAGGGTTAGGGTTAGGGTTAGGGTTAGGGTTAGGGTTAGGGTTAGGGTTAGGGTTAGGGTTAGGGTTAGGGTTAGGGTTAGGGTTAGGGTTAGGGTTAGGGTTAGGGTTAGGGTTAGGGTTAGGGTTAGGGTTAGGGTTAGGGTTAGGGTTAGGGTTAGGGTTAGGGTTAGGGTTAGGGTTAGGGTTAGGGTTAGGGTTAGGGTTAGGGTTAGGGTTAGGGTTAGGGTTAGGGTTAGGGTTAGGGTTAGGGTTAGGGTTAGGGTTAGGGTTAGGGTTAGGGTTAGGGTTAGGGTTAGGGTTAGGGTTAGGGTTAGGGTTAGGGTTAGGGTTAGGGTTAGGGTTAGGGTTAGGGTTAGGGTTAGGGTTAGGGTTAGGGTTAGGGTTAGGGTTAGGGTTAGGGTTAGGGTTAGGGTTAGGGTTAGGGTTAGGGTTAGGGTTAGGGTTAGGGTTAGGGTTAGGGTTAGGGTTAGGGTTAGGGTTAGGGTTAGGGTTAGGGTTAGGGTTAGGGTTAGGGTTAGGGTTAGGGTTAGGGTTAGGGTTAGGGTTAGGGTTAGGGTTAGGGTTAGGGTTAGGGTTAGGGTTAGGGTTAGGGTTAGGGTTAGGGTTAGGGTTAGGGTTAGGGTTAGGGTTAGGGTTAGGGTTAGGGTTAGGGTTAGGGTTAGGGTTAGGGTTAGGGTTAGGGTTAGGGTTAGGGTTAGGGTTAGGGTTAGGGTTAGGGTTAGGGTTAGGGTTAGGGTT